>NC_054387.1:86987572-87638166 GCF_017654675.1 Xenopus laevis
CAGTATATCCCGGAGCATGGCGAGCAGCTGATCCATCTCATTTGCTTCCAAGCAAAGATGGCGCAGGGAGCACACGCCTATCAGCCCACACATGCTGTAACTGAACAGATTCTTGGGGCCATATCAGAAATCCAGGTAAACTTTGAACACTTCCAACTTTTTGATTATACAGAGCTAACAGATTAACCAACACCCATTTAACATTTGGCTAAAACAGAGAGTTAGAAAACCTAATACCTTTTATTTGGCATTTACCATTTCCTTAACTTGATTTTTAAAGTGACAATTGTCTTTCTAATACAAAGCTCTGATGCCACTGTGTTGGTTGTCCCCATTTAGCATACAAAAAAATTTATCGTCTCAGTCCCCAAATAAAATTAAAGTTAACTGCTCACCCAGCGCAGAATAGGACCCAGGTGTAGAAACCCTAGGTCTATCGTTAGAGGGTGTAGTTTCAACCAGTACACAGCATTGAGGTTTTAGTCACAGCAATCTTTGTATATATGAGAACTCATCGAAGATGTTGGATGGCCCGGGTGCAGCGCCCCGAACCCGTAGCTGGGGGAGTAATTCAATGTAGATAGCGAAGAAGCACGCACTCCATGGGCCAATCGATATAATAAAAAGTCTTTATTAGAACAGCTAAAACAATAAACCTTACGCGTTTCGTATCCGAAGATACTTAGTCATAGGCATAATTGAAAACAGCCGTGAACTGACATTTAAACAAGTAAAAAGGATATGACGTACAAATCAGTGATCCTGAATTTTAACCCTAAAATTTAAATTGTTTCAGCTGAAATGAAACCTCTACTCTTATATTTTTAAACCAATTTAAATCATTACACACAGTTCTAAATTACTTTAAATCATTTCAATTCTTTCAAAATAATTTTTGAGACAATTTTTCTTAAGACCATTTTATAAGACTATTTTTTAGGACCATTTTTTAGGACAAGACGGAATGCTGTAAAATAGTAGAATTAGTGGATAAATCATGAAGTACATAAACAAATATTTAAGTTAACTATAATACTCAAAAAGTCGATGTATATAGCTAAAATACTGCTCTTCTTGATAAGAGATTTTTAACCGCTTCAAAATCAACATCTAGATTCAAGAATATTCATTTGCGTCGTGGAACTCATACCAAATAAACATGGATTCATATCACATTACATTCCTATCATTGGAAACATTGAAAGAGAACTAAAGAACGGGAGAACGGAGATATATTTCTAATTGATTAAATCGAACTACAGATAGGACACGTACTATCAACCCGAGGCACTCTACTTAATTAACCATTTCCCTTAAACCTATAATTTCTCTGTATATGCCTAAATTCCTAAGTTGCCTCTAGGAAATTTCCCCAGCGCAACTGCCTGGGAGTTCTCTCTTTGGGCCCACTTTGGTTCATTCAGATAGCTCGAAGCACCCTAATGTCACTATTGAAGTGTATATAATCACCACAATGAGGCTCAGAAAGCAGCGATCAAACAAAATTCATTAACATCCTAATGTCTACCGGTTAGATTACAATGTTAAAAGTATGATCCATTACGATATTCGTTTACCTTCTAAACAAAGTACTATACAAGTAAAAACTAAACTACATTAATTATGAAACCAATTCTCCAAAAGAATCGCAAAATTTATATTATATTTATACGATAACATAAATTTAAATAAATAAATAAAAGGATAAATCAAAATCAACCACAGTGAATATACTCAAGAAGAGCAGTATTTTAGCTATATACATCGACTTTTTGAGTATTATAGTTAACTTAAATATTTGTTTATGTACTTCATGATTTATCCACTAATTCTACTATTTTCCAGCATTCCGTCTTGTCCTAAAAAATAGTCTTATAAAATGGTCTTAAGAAAAATTGTCTCAATAATGATTTTGAAAGAATTGAAATGATTTAAAGTAATTTAGAACTGTGTGTAATGATTTAAATTGGTTTAAAAATATAAGAGTAGAGGTTTCATTTCAGCTGAAAATTTAAATTTTAGGGTTAAAATTCAGGATCACTGATTTGTACGTCATATCCTTTTTACTTGTTTAAATGTCAGTTCACGGCTGTTTTCAATTATGCCTATGACTAAGTATCTTCGGATACGAAACGCATAAGGTTTATTGTTTTAGCTGTTCTAATAAAGACTTTTTATTATATCGATTGGCCCATGGAGTGCGTGCTTCTTCGCTATCTACATTGTCCCCATTTAGCCCCTTGGTACCAAGAGCACAGGCAGGTCGATAGATGGGGAACAGACTAATTACTTTACTTACATGATCTTGCGCTTCTGGGCAGGTCTCATTTTGCTGTAGTCTGTTGGTTCTGGTTTCTTCTTCACACTGCTAGAAAGACAGAAAGAATTGGAGAACTGGTCAGAATAAAATTATCTATATGAATCTATATCTATGTGCATCAGCTGGCATACTGGCACTGGCATAGCTGCATCCAATCTAAAAGGAGCAAACAAGCTTCATATGCCCATTCTAAATGCAGCCACAGACAGGTCCATCAGGTAGACCCTTCAGATTGGCCAAGTTAATGAGGAGCCACACAAAGTATGGCCACCTTGCAACAACCGACTATGGGACAGGTTTCAAAATCAGGGTGGACTGCATTGGTGGGTTGATTCTGCCCAATTCTGATGAGTCTCCACAGGCAACACTGTGATGGTACAGGTTATGCAAGGATTAAATGACAAATCTCATGGTATGCAAAAGTTTATTTTCCTGGTAAAAGGAAGGAAGAAAATCTACATATGTAACAGAGAATGTCAAAAACTAAGGCAATGGCAATTTGTCACCCATTAAAAATTACCAGAAAATACCTGGTCACCCAGACCATTAAAATCACAGCATGTAAAAACACTTCACACGATTGGACGATCCTGTGTAATCGTGAAAAATAATACTTTTGACTTATTTACATAGATACATACAAAATTAAAATATAGGTAAAATATAAATTGCATTTCATCAAAGAAATTAATACTAAGGACCTAATTTACTACTAGGGTGTGAAAATGAGGGTCTTTAAACTTTTTAAAAGATCCAATCATTATCGTGAGACCACGATTATCTTGAAATGATCGTTTAAATGTACGATGTGTCCATCAACTAAAAAGACCATTTCAGCCGATATTGCCAGCAAAATTGAAGAGTAGCTGCCTGCTTGGCCCTGCAAACATAGATAGATTGCACTGAGACAGATAAAGATTTTTAAACCTGGCCAATAAATTTTCTGACAGATGTTGGGGGAAAAAGAGTAAGATGTACAATCGTTCGAATCCCACTATTGTTTCTAGCTTTTTGAAACTGCACTCAGCTGGGTGCCTGTGCTGCTTTTGTCAAAACATGTTCCAAAGGGGCCCATATTGCTGTGCATTGTCTTGCCATCACTTTATATAAATCCTAATCTCATCTGTACATGCCCACTCCCACAACACAGCTCAATCACACAGAAGGCATCTGATTGCTGGGCTTCCAGAAGGGACTCATCTTTTATTAACAGCACTGACAAATAGTTTAAGGATTTAATGTCTTTTTGCACATCCAATGTTTATACATTATGAGCAATAGCTATGAGCTAAGCAAGCCAATCCCTGTCACCAAAGAACAATTAAAGCCATAATCCTTGATAATATAGCTTGCTGCACTAGAAGTGGTGTGTAATACATCAAAGAGGTTCTGCAACATTCACTTGCTATCACTTTCAGGTTATATATATATATATATATATATATATATATATATTATATATATATATATATATATATATATATATATATATATATATATATATATATACTGTATATAATACACAAAAGCCATGAATATCCTGTAAATGATATCCTTATAAACGGTGACTAGTGATGTCATCAGTTATAAACGGTGAGTTCTTATGTCATTTCCGTCACATGACTCACTGAAACTTGTGTATTATATATATATATATATATATATATATATATATATATATATATATATATATATATATATATATATATATATATATATATATATATATATATATATATATATATATATACACACACACACACACATTAAATGTGTGCCACTCCTAATATTTCTCAGATGGGTTTTTTTTCTGTTTTTGCAGCTTAAGGATGGCTTGTTTCACCTGCATGGAGAGCTCATTTGACCACATGTTGTCTGTTCACAGTAAAATCTTCCACATACAAGCACCCCCCCCCCCCCTTAAATCAACTCCAGGGCTTTTATTTGCTTCATTGATAGATAAAAGGAATTGCCCACACCTACCCATGAAATAGCATTTGAGTCAATGGCCCAATTACTTTTGAACCCCTGGTCCAATTACCTTTGAAGTGAAGCGATTGTTTAAAAAAAAAAATAATAAAAAAAAAAGGCTTTAGTTTCTCACATTTTTATGCAATAATTTTGTTCAACCCACTGAATTAAAGATGAAAGTCTGCAATATATATTATATGTAAGAACTTCACATCAGTTTTGAAATAAAGTGTTAAGGTCTTTGTCTGAACCAAGAGCACAAAGTAAAATGCTAAAGGCTAGACAAAAGACACGTTTATTTTTTCATCCCAAATAATTGTGTAACTACAAAACATGTCTAACCTAAGCAGTTACTAGGCATTTCTCGTGTCAGTTTCTACACTATACATTAATGAGAAGCATGGAAGACCTGTCATGTTAAGCTTTTTGTTGTCTCTGAAATAAACACTTGAAACACACAGCTCCCATCAAACCATTTATAATTCATCAAAAGAAACTGCGTGTGTTTTATTTGTTCGAATGTGTTTGTTAATCCTCATTATCACATCCCTCCAGGAAATACTGTTTTGAAGCCATTAAGAAGGGATCAATGTTTTAACCCCCCCCCCCCAGCACAGGTAGTTAATTAGCCAGCTCTGCATAGTCCTTAGTTCCTGTTCTAAACCTAAGCTGTTCCACGCTGTCAGCATAATGGTGTTTTGGTATCGGTTTAACAGTCCTTCAAAACTGTTCTGCCTACTTATTGAGCAAGTACATATGGTGTGCAGGAATTCTCAGAAGTATGTTAGTACATTCATTGTAATTGGTAATGGCCTATGAGCAGGCAATAACGTGTTATCAATGATATCAATGTAAAACTGCACTCAATGGCCCAATAAAAATGATTTATTATGGGAAAAAAGAAATCCATTGTCTTTGTCAAATACTGTGAGTTTAAGTAATCCCAGAAGTACTCAAACCCTGTAACAAAATATTGGCAAAATTAATAGATAAAACTACTACTTTCTGCAACTAAATGACTGTGCCACCTTTGATCTTGCCATCTGTCCCACCCACTATGAACTCATTTATGCAGTACAGGTCAATATGATTTTAAAGGGCAGATTTATCAAAATGCGAGTTTAGATTTTAATAAATAAAAACTGCCCCACGTTCTATTCATTCCTATGGGATTTTCAAAAGCATATTTATCAATGGGTGAAAGTCAGAACTCATCATTTGATAAATACGCTTCCAAAAATCCCATAGGAATGAATAGAACGTGGAGGAGTTTTTAGTTATTAAAATCTAAACTCACATTTTGATAAATCTGCCCCAAAACGATGTTGTGATGACCAATGGGTTTCCACTGGGGGCCATTACCCAAGTATCTTTGCTCTGATCCCCCCCCCCCATGATCTTGATACTGGTGTTCTACCAAGGTCCTAATGCACTGCTAATGGAGCTGCATATGTTGAGCAATCACTGTTTGGCTACATATTCCAAATTGCCTATTCTGGAGAGGGCTTAACTATTGTTATAATGTTTGCCAGGAGTACTGTCTATAGACAATGCTCTGCATTATTTTGGCTCTTATAGTAACGCTTTTTAGTTTACTTTACTCCTTATTGAACTGTACCTTCTTATACCTTCTTTTTGAATAGCCTCTTAAAGGGATGGTTACCTTTATGCTAAAATTTTGTATATTATAGAACAATTCTAAGCAACTGTTCAATTGGCTTTTTTTTATTTTGTATACTTTTTGAATCATTTGCCTTCTTATTCCAACATTTTCCAAATTTCAAATGGGAGTGACTGCCCCCATTTAAAGAACAAATGCTGCAAATGTATTGTTATTGCTACTTTTTTATATTTATCGGTTTACTCAGGCCCTCTCCTATTTGTATTTCAGTCTCTTATTCAAATCAATACATGGTTGCTAGGGCAATTTGGACCCTAGCAACTAGAAATTACCAACTACAGAGCTACTGAATAACTAAAAAACAATGAATAATAAAAAATCAAAACCAGTTACAAATTGTCTCATCATACTAAAAGTTAATGTAAAGGCGAACAACCCCTTTAACATGCTATGAGTTTTACAGTAACTTCAGGGAACATTCACTTGCTTACATTAACTTGAGAAGAATAAAGAAAAAGGAAACTGACTGATGCATTTATACATACTTACAAGACTACAGATTAGAGTGATTCTTTCTATAATTTAAGTTGGCTACAGATATTAAAATCTGCTAGTTTGGCGAGGACACGGTCATGTATTATCTCACTGCCCCATGCAGACTCATTAGGAAAAAAACTGTATTCACAGCCTGATAAGGTTCTTGCAGATGGATTTTTGCATCCTTCCTGATCAATATTTGACCTTGCTCCAGATGCTTGTCAGATGCTTACAAGCCTCTCCCAGTGCTTTTAATTGCCTTTGTCAGATGCTTAGTTGACGTTTTGGCCCAATACAAGGGACAATAAGCTGCTGAGTAAGTCATGAGTGGCTGAGTTGGCAGCTAATTAGGGCTGTGTATATGCAACATTACAGTCAGCTCACCTATCCATGATATTTTCAGGGAATACCAAAATACTATTTGGCTGCCTTTTCCTATGTTATCATAGTACAGAAGTACTAATTATGTTCCTACAAGATAGAGTTTGCACACTACACCTAGGGGCAGATTTATCAAAATGCGAGTTTAGAGCTTAATGAATTAAAACTCACCCATGTTCTATTCATTCCCATGGGATTTTTAGAATTGCATTTATCAATGGGTGAAAGTTGATAAATACGGTTCTAAAAATCCCGTAGTTACGAATAGAACATTGATGAGTTTTTTTTTTTTTATCAAGCTCTAAACTCACATTTTGATAAATCTGCCCCTAACAGTGTTGAGTTCAAAGGTGTTAAAGGGTTAATTTGAATATCTGTGCCGACTCCATTACAAAATTAAAATCTGTTCTGTGCATATGCTGGAGACTGTGCTTAAAGAAGCCCCAGCTTTAGCTTGCTGGGAAGCTTGACAGCATTCTGACATAAAACAGAAGTGGATATAAAGGGAATTATAATTGCATAGCATAGATTGCTCAGGTCTGTAGGGAAAAAGCACACCGCACACATACTGAGATTGTCAATGAAGGGTAATTAAGTCAAGGAAAACTAGTGATTAAAAAGTAACTTTATGTTCTCTAAAATGCTTGCATTTGCCGAGTGTAGGATATTATGTACTTTTTAATCAAAGCACTGATACACACGTACTCATGACGCAACACTGTGTGATGTAAATGTTGCCCGTTCCATGTGTAGGTGTACTGAATTCATATGTTCTAATTTGTTTTTACATTTACTTTCCAGGAAACGCATTTCTAGCAAGAGCAGAAAAGCAGAGTTAAACACAACAGCATTGTTGGTAATTAAAAACTGAGTGAAGCTACTTAAAAAAACCTTGTGACAGAATTTAGTCTTAGGCAGGAACAAAGCAGATATGCAAAAAATCCAATGTACAGGTAAGAAGTAAAAATATTTCTTTCAAATAACATGTTGACAGGAAAGCCTAACTCGTTTTGTGCCCGCATGGCACAAGCCCGGCTTTGCTCCTATGGTGCTCCATTCCCCTTAGCTGAAAGTTTAGGATTGGCTCCCAAACATTTATATATGTGAGCTTCTACTATTTAAAACAATTTCAGTCATGTTAAGCGATGCCACCACGTCAGTAAAAACAGGAAGAAACAAGGGGACAATTTGTAGATCTGCATCTGCACGTTAATATAGGTTTTGCAAAGGAATTTAAGCATTTCTCAGAGCTGTGCAATTTTAAATGTGTAGAAGACTGATTATTTCACAAAACACATTTGAACGCTGGGTTATATTGAAATTATATCATATAAACTATTATATACATCTATTCAACCCATGTAAAGACTGGAAGCCATCTATTGCAGAGCAACATCTGGCCCATGAGGCTCCAACTGGACAGCCTTGTTATAAATGCTATTAAATTGAATGGTTACAATCACCTAAAAGTGAAGCATTTTTTTAAAAGTCTTCTGTTTACAGTGTTCTCCCCAGAAAAAAATACCAGGCGGGAAAAAATGTATTTGGCTGGGTGGGAAGAAAAATAAATAAATGCCTTCCCCCCTCTTCCCCACTCTAAAATAAGTGTTTTTTTTTCCCTACATGCTGATGGGACTGTGCCCTTTAGCAAACACAGTCCTGCTGGCTTCTATGTAAAAAAAGTTATCTGCTGAGCATGATATGGGGGCAGAAAAGGGCCAAGCAGAGGCAGATGGCAGGGAAAGACAGCTGGGTGATGCCTGATGTGAACACTGAAGGTGTCAACTGATATAAGGGGTTATATTTACTATCAGTGGCCCCAAATTGTCAATTTCAAGACTGAAGGAAACAAAATGTAAATAATAAATATAGTATAAGTAAAATTTATTTTGCTCAACTAACATGATGGAAAAGAATTTGGAATTATTTCTTAGGGTGACAGGTCTCCTTTAAGACGCCTGGTAATTTCAGATTCACAGCCCAAGACTTGTGATAGAAGCAGTGATACACCTTTTTAAATTACCATTTTCTATTGTAGAAAGAAAGTTCACATTATCAATTGAGATTATGTGGACCAAACCCAGTATGGTGACCCATAGGTTAACAATAGCTGCCACAGATTAATTATACAATAACTACCTAAAAACTCCTGGAAAAAAAAAAAAGATTCTGGACCATATGCCTGTCACGGGGGAACATAATGTTCTGTTTTCACAGAGTTGCACCTGTTCTTCATGCTCCACTAGTTGAGATCAACTACTATGGAAAAAAAGGCAAAATTTAGAAGGTGTGATGAATTTTAACAATGTATAAAAAACAGTGTACCATTTCCGAAACCACCTATATCGAAATAAATAAAAAAAACAAAAAAATGATTATTAACAAAAGACCAACGTTTCGGCCTCTTTAAGAAAGGCCTCGGAGAGGCCGAAACGTTAGTCTTTTGTTAATAAAACATTATGTAATTTTTAAGTCCTGAGAGTGCGGACCTTCTTTACTGAATAATTATTTCAAAATTTTGGACATTGCACCCAGGCAAGTTGAACCTAGTGACGAGAGTACCGACTCCCCCAAAGTTAAAAGCAGTATATACACTAGGGAATAGCAGTAATAGCAAATCAGTCCGTGCCCTTTGCACACCCCGCCCATTGCTACTACTGATTGGATGGTTTAGTGAGGTCTTCGGATTGGCCACGGCCCTGGTGCAGCACCAAGAAGACAATCAAACTTTACTATCTAGAGGAAGTAAAAGTTGTAACAAGGTTTATGTAGGTGAACCAAGCGGCCTGCTTGGAACACTAATTTTTTTAAGTAAATGCTTCAGGCCATCGGGACATTCAGTCAAGGGAGGCACCAAGATGCAGGACTGGGACAGACGGTAACTCGCCTAGCGGCGGACCGCCAGCTCCATCCCAAGATCAAGCAGTAATAGCAAGATAGCAACCTTCTTTCAAATTTGATAATAAACAGCTGTTGCGTGCAAAGGCTTTCTGAATAATCCTCTGCCAGTTATTTACCCGTTTACATCTTTATTTAAGAGCCCAAAACAGGTTTGTATCACTATTAAGTAAATACTCGAGTATATATACACACACAGGTATGGGATCCGCTACCCGGAAACCCATTAAACCGGTTATCCAGAAAGCTCCGAATTACGGAAAGGCCATCTCCCATAGACCCCATTTTTAATAAAAAAAAAAAAAATTAAAATTTGAACCTTGCATGTAATCCCCATGCCGCTGTACTGGGATTTACAGCACACTGATCGGAATCCTATCATGCAGCATGAAAGAAGATGCCAATGGCTCTGTACCAGTGCTCTGTGTCATGTCTTCTTACAGCAGTGACCTCCACGGCAGACAAAATGGAGGATTAAAAACAAAAATTACTGAAAGAAGGAGGAGAAAAGACAAACAAAAATAGAAGGGAAAGAAGAGAGCATGGTGCAACAAAAGAAAGTGAGTAGGGTGTTCCACATATTATGTACAACTATTATTTATTTATCGTAGGCCTGTGTTCCAGGTTGCTTGCATGCCTAGCTAGACCTCTGTTGGTGGTGCAGCAGTGACTCAATGGTAGAACTGTAGCATCTTAGTTATAATCGGACATTGTGCTGTTTTATCTGGCAAGAAAGTCTTTTTATTCTAGAAAAGAAATGCACTGGCCCAGAGACCACACTGCCATTACCAGGAAAGCTAATTGTAAACTTTACCTACCTGTGCAGGTCCAAGCCCAAGCATGGGATATATAAGAGGTAAGTAAAATGGCAGCAAAGCCCTCAGTGCCTTCCCTCATTCCCTAAATGCTAATACCACAATCTGCTATCAAATTTGAGGGCCACTGTGATATGAAATGCTGGCTTATAGTGCCATATTTTGGGGACTAAAGCCAATATGAAGTCATGAAGTAATAGGGCCATACCATTATACTACCCAAAAATACAGTTTGAAAAGGTCTTGCCTTAGTAAACAAGCAATACAATAAAATGTCATACTTAACAAAATAGCAAATAAATTGTGATAAGAATAATTACTAGTACTGTTATCGAAATGATGGTGTAATTAGAAAAATTGAAAATCCCATAAAATAACCCAGGTACAGTAAGATGAATGGAAAGCTAAAGATATATTGAAAGTCATTTACACTACTAACCATTTGGGCTGCTTTCTTGGTGCCCTAGGTTTGCGAACAGCGGTCAGTTCTGACAGTTCAGGAAGTGCATCAACGAGTGGTCTCATGTCTCCAACTACAGGAGTAGCTTTCCTTTTAGCTTGGGCTTTCTTGGCTTGTTGGGCTAGGGCCAGGGTTTCAATTTCTTTAGAAAATAAAATCACATTGCAGATTAGAGAAAGCCACTACTTCATCTACCCAAAAATACAGTATGAAAATACCTTGCCTCAGTAAACAAGCAATGCAATAAAATATCACACTTCACAAAATAGCAAATAAATTGTGATAAGAATAAAGTATTTCCTCATGAAATGCACAAATATCATACTGGCATTAATAGAAGAGATAGGGTGAAAGTATACAAAGGTTTATTAAATAAAATACATATGTGCAGTTGTCAGGGATGTTCTTTTTCAAATCTTCCTAATCTCAGTTCAAAAAGGGCAACGTTGTGAGAAAATGTGTAGAATGCTAGTCTCTGAAGAGCAGCAACAGAGGAATGATTATTCAAAATGTATAACTTTTTAATAAGGGCCTTTAATTTTACAATATGTAGAGCCAGTGCTAAGCTTATCATAGTTCTTGTCTGCTCCATCTCATTATTGAAATCACACCTTGATGAATCTTAATTGGATGATATGGAGGTTTGTGTTAAAGGTTTGCCAACTTTTCTGGAAAAAATAAAAACCATCCTACATTTTTAACTTTTTCCCCTGTCAGTAACACGGCAAGTGGCAACCCATTTCTGTGAGTTGGTGGGTCCTCTGAAGAATAAGTGTTTTCAAAGGGAGATAAAAATTTGGCAAAATCTTGCGGACCCCCTTAGCTTATATAATAATGCTGGATGTGTGAGAATTATAGGTGTACTTCCTGTCTGTAAGAACTTTTCTAGAAAAGGGAAATGAAGCACACCATTGTTTTCGGTTCTTGCCTTTAAAGTATTTATTGCAGCAGAAAAGTGGCACAAGTTTTCGTGGACAACCCCTTCCTCAGCATGCACCTGAGGAAGGAGTTGTCCCCGAAAGCTTGTGCCGCTTTTCTGCTGCAATAAATGCTTTAAAGGCAAGAGCTGAAAATAATGGTGTGCTTTTCTAACAAAGTTGGGACCTGAGATTTTACAGATAAGGGGTTTCTCTGTCATTATACCTTAAGTCTCCTAAAAACATTTAAAAAGTAAATATACCCAATAGGATTGTTATGCTACCAATAGGAATTATGCAGGTTAATTACGGACAAGTACATGGTGCTATTTTGTACAAAGAAAAGGAAATGAAAAAGAATGTATTTAGTAGCCTAAAATAGACTCTTGTAATGGAGATGGCCTTATTGTAATGTACTGCTTTCTGTATATTGTGTCTCTAGATAAGATATCCATACCTACATAATCTTTATATACTGTTGCTGGAGAAGATAAGAACCTGTATTTGCTGTTTGAACTGTACTTGTTATACACTGTACTGGTTTTTGGCACTGATATTATACAGTGGTTTAATAAAAAACTGAAAGCATTGATTTTAATTGAACCTGTTTGAGCTTAAGTTGAGGGAAACCAGGCACCAAAAGAAACAAGGCACATGCCAAAGAGCAACAGAAATATAGTGCTGAAGTGGAGTAAATTACCATCCCCACTATAACTTTGCAATAGTCCAGCTGCTATGGCTAGCGTTTTATCAGTTACTTACTGCACATGGTTATCTATGCTGTGACGGCAGAATATGCAATTGTACTGTAAAGCAGCAAGCATGTATAATTAAACCTTCCCATAGGAAGTAAACTCTTTAGGGGGAATGTAATTAAAAATCACAAGCATGTTTGAAATGGCATTTTTGTGAATGTTTAGAGTTGCTCGCAATGAAAAATTATTTCCTGGCGAATATTACATTGCTAAGCAAAGGTTAGTGTTAACACCTGCTCTAGAGTTTCGTTAAATATTTCATCGCAATATATGCTTTGTGATTGCATAATTTATTACATACACTGTGAATGCTTGCAAAAGCCATTGGTCACAAATTGTGCAAGGAAGTTGTTGGTCTGTAATACTTCAAAAAGGACGCTAACATTTGCAATGGTCTTTTTTTCGATTACAAAATATTTTACAGAAATAGCACTTAAAAGTGCTGTACACAGCTCTCAAATGAAGGTTATATAGTGAATTATCAATCATATTTTCTGTTCCAAGGTCATGTTTTATAAATGGCCTTTGCTTATGTATTCTAGACAAAAAGTTGGCTTCATGTATTTGGAATATCAGTATCATGACATAAAGCAAATTTTAGAGACCAGTGCTTAATTAGCCTCCCCAAGTGCAAAAATCACTCTCTGTCTATGACTCTGTATATTAGAACTTTTATTGAAAATATGTAGTATGAGCACACAGATTTTAGTTTGCATACTACATCTCTCCCTAAAACTTGTCAGCACTGGTTTTAACCAAAAGAAGATGATAGCCCTCACTAAAGACTTTCTTATGCAAGTAGAATGGCTCCAAATGTGACTATGGAAGACTGAAGATAACAATAAAAATGCTCTCTGAAAGTAAATCGGAGACTGCAGTTTATAGAAGCCATTTCTAAGGCTTATCTCTATTCAATATTCACATCAACTTTAACAGCATTGTTGAATTACAGTCATTCAGCTGGAGCCATAAATAATATAACTTTTTCCACTTAAAGGATACTCCAGGGATTATTTAATGAAAGATTTATTATGTTGAAGACTTCTGCAAAAATATTCCATGGCTGGAAACCTGGGAGTAAAAAGATGATTAAGTAGCAAATAAATCAGCTAAAATATGCTAAGCAGGAGGTGGATAAAGAGCAAAAATACCATTTATTCTCCCTTCGAATTGTGCTTAGTACTTACCAATGCTTGGGGGCCGATTCACAAAGGGTCGAATAACGAGGGTTAATTAATTCGAATATCGAAGTCAAAGGATTTTAGCGCAAATAGTGCGTTCGAACGATCAAAGGATTATTCCTTCGATCGAACGATAAAATCCTTAGAATCGAACGATTCGAAGGATTTTAATCCAACGATCGAAGGAATATCCTTCGATCAAAAAAACTTAGGAAAGCCTATGGGGACCTTCCCCATAGGCTAACATTGAGTTCGGTAGCTTTTAGATGGCGAACTAGGGGGTCGAAGTTTTTTCTTAAAGAGACAGTACTTCGACTATCGAATGGTCGAACGATTTTTAGTTTGAATAGTTCGATTCGAAGTCGTAGTCTAAGGTCGTAGTAGCCCATTCGATGGTCGAAGTAGCCCAAAAAACACTTTGAAATTCAAAGTTTTTTTAATTCGAATCCTTCACTCGAAGTTAGAGAATCTGTCCCATACTCTTATGGTATCTGGAAAGCACAGACAAAAGCTATAACTGTGTTGTTCCTGCTAGAACAACTTAAAATTATGGCTCCATTTATCAGGCCCTTTATCATTATATTAAATCATTTGGGTTGTTGCCAGGTGAAAACAAGTGAATGCCATGCCCCATCTAGCCACCTACATTGGACAGAGTGCTGTGGGACATAAGTGAAGTTGTGACTAGCCAGCTAATAAAACAGGGACATCTTTGGCAAGACTAAAGGTGCAAGCTGCAGCATAGAAGCTATGGACTATTAATCCAGAATATTAAGAATATAAAATGGAAAAATTAAAAAGTCATTAAAAAAAAAAAAACTGCACAATACATGTTTATTCAGCAAGCATTTATTATTGCCAGGTTTTACATGGCTTCCTTTCCACATGTACAGAACCAACAATAAACCATTAATCTCAATTTATGTGCTTGCTTGTCCAGGTGCAACACTGTAGTCTTTTAAAAAGGGTAACATTTAAAAGTGACTGTTTTCAAGAAAAGCAGGCATAAACATGTAAATGGGAGGCATAGTCTACTAAATCTGTTTGTGCTATATGTCTTATGTGTGTTCCCCCAGAGTTATAAACATGTTGTTTCCCTTGTCAAAGACTGGGGGCAAATGTACAAGATATTATGACATTTCAGCATTGTGGTATCATTAAAAATTATAATGGAGTTAAATGGCACCGGTCACTCTTTGTTTTCACCCTACCAGGGGTGCGGACTAACGGAGTCTACACTCCCGTTGGGGGGTACAATCGTTTTTTTTTAAAAAAAAATTTGCCCCCTCAAGCTCTGGACCGACGGCACCAGGAGGGAGCTCCTGGAGTAGGTGGCCATGTTGCGGTACACGCATATGCATAATGAGCCAGTGCCGCAACTTTAGGCACATGATGTCTGACATAAAACAAAAAACAGTTTGAGATGGAGTTATATTGATACGGTCAACAATGCAGAAACATTAAAACAATGATTCCCTGATACTTTACTATTGACTGGCACAAAACAATAGATAACTGCTTTGGCAAACTGTAGATTTTTTTTTATACAGGAATTTATCCAAACATCACTGTAAAAGAACTGGTTTCAGCTCAGCTTGCACCTCATAACAAGGTGGTTAGTAATCTAAAAGCATCCATTATATGCAATGAAATAATGGAAATACTGACTGATAAATTCAGCACTGTATTTTACTCTAATGTGAATTCTTGGATGAACAATAGATAGCATGAATGAATTTATAGGATACATGTATTCATGTCATAGCTATATTGGCAGCTGCATTCTTCTGGTTGGATGACTGAAACAGACAAGATTACCTTTTACACAAAGGCTGATATAAAAATCAGAATATTTCATCCATGATTTCATCTAAGTAAAATGCATTCATAATCTAAACAGTATATGTTTTAATTTCTCTTGGGAATGCTCACAGGACTTTATGGCACTTCATGGAGAGAGGAGGCAGAAAAAATAGCAACAGCAACTTATCCATATTCATGTTTATTCTGATGCCCACACTAATCAGCTGTGTATACTGTAGGTGTACATTACTGGCATCACTTTGTGTTTCATAAATGTTTTGTTGAGAGATTTAGAGGGTTATTTATGAAAGGATTATATTAAAGGACGAGTTGTGTTTTTCCTGAAAATTTCGAGTTTTCAAGGGTAGTTTCAGTAAAAACTCATTTTTGGAGAAAAAAATAAACTCAAATTTTTCGACATTTATTATGCCCCGAAGCTGCTAAAAGCCTGAATCCCAAAATACTCCAGCTAAAACCTGTCGGGGTCATGTAGAATTCAATGGCAGAGATACACACACAATGAACACACTTTTTATTTGTTTGTGTATGGTGACCATACATACTTTGCAGCCATCGTTCCCGTCTTTGCTTAGCTTTTTCCTTTTTTGGCACAAGTATCTTCTCTTCTGAAACACGAGAGAGACAAAGCTAAGTTAAATACGATAATGGTTTAATGGTTACAGTAGAAGCTAACAAATTTGTATTCTCTTCCAGACTGTATATACGTAGAAAAAAGCCCTATTTTATGTATGGCATATTCTTACCAAAACCTGATAGCAGTGGTTGTTGGAAATTTACCAAAACAGCCTTGGAGGTCCAACCTTTGGTCAGGGCTACCCATGACATGCTAAAAAACTGAAGCTTACAATAATGGAGCAGCAATAAACAGGCCATTAAGGTTAGAGGAGGAAGAAGCGTGTCCAGGAAAACACTTTTTTGGTGAATAAGCTCCTAAAATGAAATTTCTTGTGGGATAATGTACATTAGACAGACACGGTTTAGAATTCAGGAAGTCAAGGTAGACTAGAACTAGAATGCTAAATAATATACAAAAAACTAGTACGTTTTCAACAAAGGTTTAATAAAACCATTGAATTCTCATATTGCTTACATATCACATGGGGTTATATAATGAAAGGCACTATGTTTGCCCAGGAGCAGTAACCCATAGCAACCCATAGCAACCTATCAGCAGGGAGCATTTACTGGTAACCTGTTTAAAAGCAAACATCTTATTGGTTGCTTAGGGTTACTGCTCCTGCGCAAACAGTGCTTTTTAGTAAAAATTCATTTTAAGGTTTGATTTTTAACAAAAAAATACAACTGGCTGAAAGAGACACTGTATACGTGACTTTTTGGCACCCTTGCTGAAACTAACATATCTTGGACAGTGAGATCACTTGCTTTAGCAAAAACCTTGAGCTTGGGGTATTCATACCGGTTATCCATTCCAGCTTTTTTCATGAAAACCATTGTTATTAAAATGGAATGTCAAGGATAATAATTTCTGAACCCTCTGGCACATTTCTTTATTGCTTGTTCTAACAGCAGATTTAATAAACTGACACAGATGAGAGATTCCCATAGCACATCAGAGAAATCCATAGAGCAATTTTCAAACCAAATCCAACAGGCAGAGGAACCAGACATAGGAAAATAAACTGAAGGTGGGCCTGAAGGATACAAGCTGCGAGAGAGAGTACATTATGGATGCTATTAAAATATACTACATACGTTAAGGGAAATATATCAATGGAGATTCTTCATTTGTACAAATATTTGATGATTTATTAAAAGTATTTTGTCCAAAACATTAAAAAAACATCTTCAAGGAAATAAAATAATCATGCTAAAGTAATACGGTAATGTTTCCAGTTCATTTATTTCTGTTTTCAGGTGCTGCATGGGACAAGGCAGCGGACAGAACCATACAATGGTTAAAGGAATTGTTCAGCATAAAAATAAAAAATGGGTAAATGGATAGGCTGTGCAAAATAAAAAATGCTTAGAATATAGTTAGGCAAAAATGTATTGTACTGTATAAAGGCTGGAGTGACTGGATGTCTAACAGAACAGAACACTACTTCCTGCTTTTCAGCTCTGGTTGCCCTGGTGACCAAGCAGTAACCAATCTGTGACTTGAAGGGGGGCACATGGGCTGTTGCTTTTGAACCTGAGCTGAATGCTGAGGATCAATTGCAAACTCACTGAACAGTTATGTCCCATGTGGTCCCCCTTCAAGTCACTGACTAACTCAGAGTAAGAGAGCTGAAAAGCAGGAAGTTGTATTCTGTTCTGTTATACATCCAGTCACTCCAGCCTTTATTGATTACATTTTTGCCTAACTAAACTATATGAGAAACATTTTTTATTTTGCCCAGCCTATTTATCCAGTTGGCTGCTTAACAAAAAGTGTAGGTTAACTGCGTTCTTGTACGACCGTGTTGAATTATATCTGTATCTACTCACAACAATGGAGAGTTTCACTATGAAATACTATCCCTAACATCAAAAAGATTTACTAACATGACAGCCATCATACAGGGGCAGATATATCCAAGGTCAAATTGTAATTCTCATCCAAAAAGTAAAAAAAAAAAAAAAGTACTTTCTGCATTATATAAAAAATGTTTGCACTTTTTCTCCCTGGGTTCTATTACCAAAAGGCATGATCCCCTCAGGCAACTTTCAGTAGGAAATAGTGACACAACATTAGTTAGTCTGAAGAAGCAGCTGGCCAATTCTCCTTTAAGAAGCAAACTGACAAGAAGTCCTTGGAGAGATTGCAACTGACAATGTCTATGGGTTGATACATGCAGAAGTGCAAGGGGTTCCTCCAGCATTAATGGACCTTTTTTGATTTTCTTTAACCATAATGGATCAATAATTGTCCAGTTCTCTGGATAAAAACACAACCATTATTTGTATTGATTTCATTTCCTTGTACAAGGGAATATTGATAAGGTGGGAATGGTGTGGCAAGGTCAGGGAGTGGTGGCAAAATAAGGTTTCAGGCTGAACAGCACATCATTACTCTAGAACTTTTAATGCTAATATGACTTCTAGGACTTTTGTGTGAGAGTTTATTTCAACATACACTATTTGCCCCATATTAAAGGGCCATATTAAAATATCTAGACATTCATTGGAGTTGGGCTGACAAGTTTAGTTCAGACCAGTATGTCACATTGTTATTGCTGGATAATTTATACAAGTATGCTATATAGATTCATGGTAATAATTATAAAATTCTAATATGCATTCAGCTAATGTCTTCTTCATGGTTATAATTTACAATAAAAATGGCTTCATGCCCATGCAGGAGAAATATGGGTGTATCAGGCTTCTGTTTATCTTTAAAGCTGGTTGAGACCATGAATGTGTTTCTTCCCATGCTTTATTCTGGGTTATTAAACCAACAGTTCAGTATACATAGTTTTTCATGTCTCCACCTATAACTCAGTACCACATTTTTAAATGATTAAGTGTCTGCCATTTGACTGCAGAAGCCCTTTTAGACAATTCCTATTCAAAGTGAAAGGGGCGCCAATAGTGGGGTTTTTTCCCACCTTTTAGATTGCTACATTAGACTTGCCTATCAAGAGTGAAGCAAAAGCATATAAAAAGATTCACTGGACAGGTGTGCTAGGTGCATCAAATGTAGGAGTCTTGATTATTATTAGGCCAGACTTACGGGCTGTAGGATTTGTACTGCTACCGCTAGGAGTCAGATTATTATAAGTACTACGCTTGGACTCAACTTCATCATCGTGTCAATTTGACTGTTGCCATATTGCATTAAACACCTGAGTGTTTCTACAATACACTGTTATTAAGCATTAAGTGACAGCAAACGTCTTTATCAGTCTCATAACCTTGTGGAGAAATAATGTTAAGTGGTTGAAATACCTTGTGTCAGCTTGTGATATATTAGATAGGGCATATTACTAGGAATGAAATGTTGAATGCTTGCACAGATACCCAGAGAGAGGAAAACCACAAACATCTGGGTTCATTTCAGCAACAAACACAGCTTCCAAATGTTCCTGCTCTTCAGTGTGTGCCTTTAAAAGATATCCAAAGCCTCTAACAGCAAATTAAATTGAAGTGCGCTCAATTCATATCAGCTGGTAAATATGAAGAGAATAGTAAATGTCCCGCGTTTTACTGAGCAGAAGCAGAAATAGTTCAGTTGCAAAAGATGAATAATTAGCGAAGGTGTGAAAATCACAAGATAACACTGCTGATGAAAGAAGATGTGTCAGGTAACTCTCTTTGTTTAAATTGGAAGGTATTATAGCATTGGTATCATATTTTTAGAACAGTCTCATACACCATTATTTTAACTCAGCAAAAAAAATGTTTCATTGGGGAATTTCTTGCATTCCCGTTTTTACCTTCAGAAACCATCCAAACCACAGGTTGGAAATTGTTGAAAATGAAAAGGGGGAACGCCAACCTAAATTATGAGATTATTAGCAATTATTACACAATATTAAAAACATTTTGTAATTATTTTATTAGTGTCTGTAAATGTAATTGCATCTGAAATAATATCTATTAATTCTACAATAATGGTTCTGAGTGCAAAGACAATGTTGCCAAAGCTAGCTGCTCTAGCCAATACTGAAATTCTGTGCCTACATTGTTTCAAGAGTCAAAATTAGCAGCGTAAAGATTAGAAAGGGACACACCCTCTTTACTATAAAACCAAAATGAATCAGTTAATGTATATTGCAAGATTGAAGAATCACATTTTTGTTCATTACATCAAATTATTTTTTGGTGGAATGTAATGTGTGTAATGGCGTATTACACAGGGAATGAGGTTTGGTGAACGCTGACAGAAGGCATGGCCAGTGGTACATGTCCTGGTCAAGTTGGGGGTCTAGCCAAAATGATATAATGGTATCAGATAGAAGAAGGTATGCTTGTGCAGGCAATGAGCTCCATAATTCATGTATGTATGTATGTATGTATGTATCAGAAAAGGAGGCAGAATTTAAAAATGCACAGTGCACTGAATTGTTTTTCCGATCTGTACAATATACTGAAACTCCAACTTGTGGAATAATCCTCAAATCATTGCATTTTATGCCATGGGCTTCCCTGCATTTTTGTACTCAAATCTTTAAACAACAATCAAAATGCCCAGCATGCACCAAGACTAAGATTTGTCATATTTGGCATTTTTCTGTGGTAGTGGAGAAAACCCCAATATGCCCCATTCCATCCTGTGTTCAGTGAGCCTGAACTGGAAGTGAATTGGGGCAACTCTCAGACCAAAAACATTACAGGACAGGAGCTCCGTCTGCATGTCTCAATGGCCCCATGTGAGACAGGCAGACAGAGCTCCTGTCAATGCTCCAACAACAGAGAGCAGATCAGGGCAGATTGGCATTTTCTCTGAGAAAATACCATGTGTTATATAAACCTTATTGTTCTTGCAACATAGAAAAAATATGTTAAGATAAAGGAAATCACTTTAAAGTAGCTCACTGACAACAACATGATCATCTATAAACAGGAAATCCTCCGATTCAATTCAGTCATAGCACAGAAAAAGTAATTTTTAGCTACTGTTACTTTTAGTTGATGGTTTCTCAGTCCTGTACCAACGTTTCCTTGCTTTAAGGAAAGTCATTTTTAGGTAAGGGAGGAGGGGAAAAAGTGTAGAACTTCACAAAAGTGTGAGGCTGAATAAAAGGAACTTAAAGGACTCAAGACACCAGGATCAAGCCAGCAACGGTAGATACCTTGTAGTGGGTACCTGGAGTCCATCCTGCCCACTCCCTACAAGTAAATAAACCCAATAATTTATTGATGAAAGCTCAGGTTTCCACATACAGTATACCCTCATATTGGATTTGTTAGAATAGTAAAATAAAGGAAATAAACATCTGATTGAATGTTATGACCTGTTACACATAATCCTATACAACCCACCTGTCGCTTTATTATATGTAACTTTCATATTTTCTAGCTAAGCACACTTCAATTAAAAATGCAGGGCATCCATCAGAAAAGGTATAGGGATTACTGTAGTAGGAGGTGGAGATACAGAGGGTTGACTCGGATTCTGATACAGATGGTTGTAAACTACAATTCTGCATGTGTTCCCTCTCAGGTGTGCCTGACAAGTACATTATATGGGGTCTGAAAATTTCAGGTTCCTTGCAAAATAATAAATTGACCTAACATCATTAGCCAGAACCTAATTCCCTCAGATCTGGATACTCCTTTGCCTGCAAAATCAAAGTGATTTTAACAGGTCACTTATATCATCTGTTGGTTAAGAATTAGTTTTGATCATATAGTTTCTAAATTATATTCATAATTTATAATTCAATACCCTGGAAAAAAAAAAAACATTATTTCTATACAGGTCACATATTCTAGGTTCTAGTTAGAGGATCACTTAGCTGCCTTCCTTTCATGTTCCTTTGTGGTCATAAAATCACTATAAAAAAAGTGTACAGACCTTTATAGAACACAACTTTTTCACTTTTATAATTCTGTTTTATATTTTGTACCGATTGTACTTCCACTTTCATGCCTGCCATTTGACAGTCTGTCTGCTGCTGCTCAAACTTCCTTATACAGGTTAAGTTTAGGTTGACCGACAGTCAAGGAAATCTGGAGGAACTGGGTGGAAAACCCCATTTTATAACATATTTAGTTTTGTAATTGGTGCAAAACAAGCAAGTGGGGCAATAAATTTTAGGTAAGGTTAAGTATATTGCAAGCTCCTGTGAGCAAGGCCCTTTAATCCTATTTTGGTTCTGTAAGCCTAGAATTTTAAATTATTGTAAGACCCCTGTGCAGTATAAATTAATGTAAAATGCTGCAAAACATGCATCAGGATGATAAATTTCAGAAACAGAACATCCAAGACCGCCGAAGATGAAACAGTAAAATTGCTTAAATGCTTGAAACAGACATAAAGCTTTTGTAAGTATTAAAGATCATGAGTTATATAGTGTGTTTTAAAGGATTAGTAGACCATATGGTTTATATCTGTTTTCAATATTACTTCATTTGAATAATCTGAAGCAGATTTTGCATTACGGTGCTCATTTCTGAACCACTGCCGATTTAGGAGTAGGTTTTTAAGACTAAATAGCTTATTTGTAAGTAAATTGATCTTTTTTAACTTAACATGATCTATACAATGTACAGTTTATTGTGTGTCCCTTGTGTTTATGAATACCCTTTCTTGAAAAATACAACGGTTCTATTAAAGCTTACAGAAAACATCTCTGCCAATATAAGTAAAAAAAATTATTTATACAAATATAGTAAAAACAAACTTTGCAGTCATAGGTTGTCTATAGTTTTATTGGAAAATATGTAAAAATAAGATGCTATATTCTATCCAAAGGGGTTTATTTAATTGTTCTATGCTTTATCAGGCCTTATTTACCTTTTTCCAGTACAGGTTATCCATTATCCAGAAACCCTTTATCCAAAAAGCTAAGAATTAAGGAAAGCTGTCTCCCTTAGACTCAATTATATCCAAATAATCCAAGTTTTTAAAAATGATTTATTTTTTCTCTGTAAAAATAAAACTCTCTTTTACTTGAGCTAAACGAAGATATCATTAATCCTTATTAGAAGCAACACTAGTCTATTGGGCTTATTTAATGTTTATATGATTTTCTAGTAGAAAAGCGACTAAGATCCAAATTACAAAAAGATCCATTATCCAGAAAATCCCAGGTCTCAAGCATTCTGGATAATATATATAAATTAACGGATTGTTTAAAAAAAATAAATAAAAAAATTAAAAAAAGGCTTTAGTTCCTCACATTTTTATGCAATCTTTTTGTTCAACCCACTGAATTAAATCTGAAAGTCTGCAGTTCAACTGCATCGGAGTTGTTTCATTTAACATTCATTGCGGTAATGTACAGAACCAAAATTAGAAAAAAAGAGTCTGTCGAAATATTTATGGACCTAACTGTACATTTTTTCTTTTAGCAGCAGTGCTACGGAGCCTCTGTCAGCAATGAGCACGTTAGTCTTGTTTAGCAACTGATGCAATAAAAAGGATATTTAATTATATTATATGGTCCCTCTAACAAACAGAGCATCACTATTACTTCGGTCAAGGTTTGTAAAAATTAAATCTTATTAAGTGGCATTTTTTTTTCCTAATTGGGAAAAAAGCCAGCCGTTGAAACTGAAAAGAAATGCGCAAGTCATGGCTTTCCAAACAAATGCTGACTGCATGCAAAGTACTCGGTTTGCAACCCGGATGGACTGAATTGGTTTATCTACCAGCAGGGAAATTGTACAGCCTTCAGGGAAGCTGCAGATTTTTAGCTTCTCTCAGGAGCATTTCAAGGACATGGCTGAAAACCAGAGCAGTTTTTTATTGTATTTAAGCGAATTTTGGTTTAAGCTGCATACAGTACATGATGGCCCCATTGTGCTTGTTACCTGACATCCCCTCTCGTGCCTTTAGGGTCTGTATATATTTATCAGTCTCGCTAAGGACATGAGGACGGCTGGTAATTGATTAGTGGAGCAGTGAATGTCCTCATTTGTCATGATAATCTTTGAAATAGGCAGGTTATGGCCTTAACCCATCAGCAGCAGGATGTGAAGGTTAAACAAAGTGAGCTTTCCCCCACACTCTACATTGTCAATAGTCCATGAAAAATGGCACTATACTCTAATATTAATCACAAAAATGCTTTTGATTTTTGTCAACCAGTAACTATTTTAATCTTCTGAAACAATAGTGTCATTATTTCATGATGAATATTAATATTTAAAGTTGCAAGGTTTGGCTTTAAGCAATATAAAATGTTTATTATAACAAATAACAGGCTTGTAACAAGTCCTCCAAGTGCTGCTGACCCTTTGTGCTATTTATATAGCTCTGCATTGAGATGCGTTTGGAAAGCAGACTAGGAAATCCTTATTCAGTGAAGCAGTTAACTGCTACAAGGACAGCCTTTATGGAAGCGTAGTCTTCTGCTGAGACTAAAGAAGGAAAAGGAGAACGGCAGGCTGAATTGGCATGTGCCCCAAAATCCTGTGATAACAGACAACTGTCGTCATCAGCCAGACTGGAAATCAGGAGCCGGAGCCTGCAGAGTCTACATTATTTATCAAATACTCTCATCTCTTCTCACATTGGCTTGTAATTTACTGTACTTGGACAACTGCAATTGATAATTAAGTGTCTCTATTTTCATGAATATTCCATTCTCTCTGACAAAGGGGTTATACACTGTAACTAAACTGTCTCTTAGAATGTTGAATGCATGAGAGAAGAATTTATCTCAGGGTTGTGAAAGAAGCTTTAAAGTGGAAAAATTCAAGTTTTTTTTCCTTTCAGTAAGATCGAATATTATTATTTTACATACAGGTGAATCCATAAGAAAACTCCAAACAAAGTTGTGAAAAGTCAGAACTGGACAAGTGTCTTCCCCAGAAAACAGAAAAATGGCATGAAAAAGCCAGATGGGAAAAAATACATATCACTGATACGCCTTAAAGACTGCCCCAACTTTGCCCACTGTAATAGAATTCTTTTTTGCAGAAGCCGGAAGGACTGTAATAGAATTCTTTTTTGCAGAAGCCGGAAGGACTGTGATCTTCTGAAAATACAGTGAAACTGCAAAAGCATGCAGCTTTTCTAAAAAATGATTTATTATTTCAGGCAAGATTGGGGCAGGCTTTGAGGCAGGAGAAGAGTCGGTCAGCTTACAAAAAATGCCAGGTGATGCACCTGGCTAAGAGGGGTTGGGGAGAACACAATTCTTAAAGAGATACTGACATCAGAAATGAAACACTTTTTTTACAGCTATCATAATATTGGCTTTGAAAGCTACTTATACCTTTGCCATAAAGTATTTGCACAATGCTTTCACATTACCTGTCTGATGCCCCATGTTCCTCTATGAGGGGGCTGCCATATTTGTGCAGCAGGAGTCCGTTAGCATTAGAATCTCTAACTGACAGGCTGAGATGGGTTGGTAAAACTTTTAATGCACTTTCATAATTTAAAATGTACTTTTTTAGTATCAGTATCACTTTAACTCGTGCTTGCTGACACTCAACAGAACTGAGGTGTCAACCTGCTCACAGCCCCTCAATGTATACCTATAATAAATTTGTAGTTTTATGAACACATTAAAATAAATAAGAGGCCTTGGGTAGGGATCTCAACCTTCCCAATGGCTCCACAGACTTCCTTGTATGACACAATTTTACTATACATTTTATCCCTAAAACATGTATATACAGGTATGAGATCTGTTATCCAAAATGCTCAGGACCTGGGGGTTTCCAGAAATGGGGTCTTTCCGTAATTTGGATCTTCATACTTTAAGGCTACTAAAAAATCATCCAAACATTAAATAAACATTAAATTAAAATAGTTTGGTTTTGATTCCAATATGGATTCATTGTATCTTAGTTTGGATGAAGTACAAGCTACTGTTTTATTATTATAGAGAAAAAGAAAAAATTAAAAAATTTGGATTATTTGATTATAATGGAGTGTATGGGAGACCGTCTTTCTGTAATTTTGAGCTTTCTGGATAATGGGTTTCCAGATAATGGATCACATACCTGTACCAGAAAATCAAGCTACAACATGAGCAAGAATAGTTGACGAGCAAGGATACTAAGGATGCACCGAATCCACTATTTTGGATTCGGCCAAACCCCCGAATCCTTTGTGAAAGATTCGGCCGAATACTTAACTGAATACAAATCCTAATTTGCATATGCAAATTAGGGGTGGGAAGGGGAAAACATCTTTTACTTCCTTGTTTTGTGACAAAAAGTCCCTCCCCACCCTCTAATTTACATATGCAAATTAGGATTCGGATTGGCCGGGTAGAAGGATTCGGCCAAACCTGAATCCTGGTGAAAAAAGCTGAATCCTGGCCAAATCCCGAACCGAATTCTGGATTCGGTGCATCCCTAAAGCAGACATAGGATCAGGTAATAACTCATAGACAGATTTGTTACAGCTCTCAAAAGGCCTTATAAAAGGCATTTTGAGGGCATTAACAATATATAGACACATACAGTATAAACATTGTCATTTATATACAGGAGTAAACAATTTTCCATATTTTACAAAAACAATTTTCCATATTTTACCAAAAAAACTGGTACAGGTATGAGATCTTTTATCTAAAAACCTGATATCCAGAAAGCTCCGAATTACAGAAAGGCCATTTCCCATAGACTGCATTTAAAATTGATTTCCTCTTTCTCTGTAATAATAAAACAACACCTTGTACTTGATCCCAACTAAGATATAATTAACCCTTATTGGAAGCAAAACCAGCCTATTGGGTTTATTTAATATTTACATGATTTTCTAGTAGACTTCAGGTATGAAGATTCAAATTACAGAAAAATCCTTTATCTGGAAAACCCCAGGTCCCAAGCATTCTGGATAACAGGTCCCATATCTGTATTTATTAATATTGGACTATAAAAATCTCTTCAGGTGAACTGCAGAAAATGGTCTGTTCTACCTTTGATAAAAGTGCCCCAAATGTATACTGTGTAAAAGTGATTAAATATAAGAAGCTCTTCACAAATATCTGAGGTACAAACAAACATTTAAAATTGATGTGAAAATAGAACTGTTTAAAAATGGCCGGCTCAATTTACAAATAGCAAAATCAGCACATACATCAGGTTCTATAGATCTGTATACAGTATCTCTGCTTCATTTAAGGAGAAGGATCTCACATTGCAGGACATGTTATTCGAGATGCTCAATGGGTTTGGCATCAGGGACTTTCTAAAGTTACACTGTTTTCTGGGCCATATATGTATAGAATGAAACCTCTGCAAATTACTAAAGCAACAAAAAAAGCAAAATATCAGTAGAAAGAAATATGCTAAATTTAATATGCCAAAATGTAACTTCAGAAATAGGAGGAGATATAATGCAGTCTATGAAAAATATTTAGGTTTTTTTTTTTTTTTTTTTTTTTTTGGAAGGAGAAAGCCTCTAAACAATGATATATAAGTGTCAAAGGTCATAGTAAACAAGAACTTTTAGTTCATGGTCAGGGTCTGCTCTATTCCCTGAATGTTTTGTGAAGATTGTTGCCTGTTTGATGACTTTTACATGCAAATGCTACATCCAAGTAGGTACACCAAGCGCATTAGAGATTGTTGGATAATTTGGGCACAACACATTTTTCAGTTTACATATATACACTGCATTCAAATGTCACTACTATACGCACCAAACCCCAAGCATGTTTGTACAGTAGCTGTACAAAAAAGAAATATAAAAAAACATAGGCATTTCGGCAGAAACTCAGCCTATCATTGTTAATTGATAAAATCTCATGATGCGGTCAGTTCTTGTTTAACAAGTTAAAAAGTTAAAAAGTTTAATACAATAAATAAAACAGCAGAGGGGAAAAAACAGAGGGGAAAATACACAGATTCATTTTGTGCCTATGTTGTGTAAAATGTTATACAGGTCTACCTGAAACAATATTTCATAATCTGCATATTGTTCACTACAATTTTCCCATTGCTTACATGCCTGTTAAGAACAGAGGTGTAATTAAAGTGTATTGTGTCCAATAATCCTGACGTTTCACATGGGGCCTCAACTGAGCCTTCTACCCTCCTGGGCACAGACAATAAGTAAACTTTTGTGTGTAGTTGATGGTGCCATCAACAGGGATGTATTATAGCCTTTTGCTGCCCTGGGCATAGGACCTCACCCTTTGATACGACCTAGTAAGCTACGCAGGTGGCCGTGTTTCAGGTACCTCACAATTTCTTTCTACACAGTTTAAATGACTATATACGTAGGCACCTAAGGGCTGTCCCTATAAAGCTGCCCGCCTAAGCATGGGACCTATATGGTAAACATGGCCCTGACTTCGAAAACTGTGAACACACAGCAACTTTGAGACTTATTTTTCAATTTTAATTAGGTGGAATGTAAAATATACACAGCAGTGTTTTGAGATGCTTAAAAGAAGGGAGCCACTAAAATTGTTTATACCAATATGAACATGAAAATCCTGTCTCGCCAACCTTTTGTATAAAAATATTGGCTAGTTTAGTTTTCTTTCCCATTCATAACATTGGCATAAATAATTTTACAAGCTGGGTTAGGGTTGCCATCTAGCTGGTAACCATTATAGTCCCATGTGTTAAAACACATTGGGGCTCATTTATTAACGCAGCACAGCGCTAAAAAGAGCGCAGAGGCCTGATATTTGCTCAGTGCATGCGAGTATTTAATAATGTAGCGCACGATACCTTAAAGGTACGATTTGTGCGCTAACCACAGAAAATCAATGAAGGCGTATTGAAAGAAAACATGCAGCCAAATAGAGGGCAGAAAACAGTAAAGTAGAAGCTAAAGACATACTGTCCAACACAAATTCCCTCTTTATGCTTCATTTAACCTGTTTCATTGCTGTCATAGAAAGTCAGCATTTTCATTCAGCACCCTTGTGCAAACTGAATTGCGTGTGGATGGATTAGTGTCTTCATAGCATACCTAAAACAACTTATTCTTATTCTTTTCTTTTTTTTTACTCCCACAAATTGTCATGAGAACTTAGCTGGGATAAGGACTTGTCAGTACAACAAAAGAAAAAATGTGAGTGTCGAGATTTTTCTGCAGGGCTGGTGTTACCCAAATATTTGAAGATTGCACATTAAAAACATCTATATACAGCTAAATGTCAACATTTGGGCATGCCAAATTAATACTAATTTTTGCAAGTGAAAAATAGGAAACAACTATGGCAGGAATCAGTGTGTTAACCACAACAACGAGTAAAAACAACATATCAGTAAATGTTAATGCATGGTTATATTTTATTTCACAAACTTTAAAACATAGTACACAGTAATTGTGGCATTTGGGCACAGGTATTCCTGCCCTTTAACTTGTCTGGTGATAAACAGTGTTCGCAAAAAAACTGTTGACAATTGCAGAGTTTAAATGGGTTGTTCATAGCCACCTTTTGGCCCAGTTGAATACGGCCAGGGGACGGGCTGTGATGCAATGGAGGAGGGGTTGTGATGCTACGGGGGTGCCATGTCAATCATAGGAAATCCTGATTTAGAAAAACAAGGCAGGCAGTATTGGGCAGTGCTTCAAAAAAAAAAAAAAAAAAAAAGGCCTGTCCGGGTCAAAACCACAAAACCAGAAGGTGGCAACCCTAGTTATTCAACTTCCTGAAATAAAGACTTTTTAAAATCTCTGACACCCCAAACTTTAGGCTGTCACTGAACAACCATAGGCTTCTCTAATCAATGAGAATAAAGCTAACTGATGCCTACAAAGTAGAGGAAGGCTATAAAAAAAAAAAAAATTCCATTGTTTATAATGTCATCAAGAAATTGCAGTCGAGGGCAAATGCAGAAGTCAATTCCAGGGCTGGAAGACTAAAAAAACTTTCAGAGAGAACCATTTAAATGCTCTCCAGAAACCTTCATGTCACAGCAAAGGAACTGCAGGAAGGTTTGGCTGACAAAAGAGTGGTGTTCCATTCCATTGCAGCTTTGCGTAAACTTCAAAAAACTCAAAATTTAACTCTTCGGCCACAATATTTTGATTGAATAAAAATATCTTCCCAACTAGTAAACAAGGGGTGGGATCTATTATGCCTTGGGGTTGTGAGGCAGACAGTGGCACAGGAAAATCTGTATATGCAGAGGAAATGCAGAAAGGTATTGGATCCATTATCTGGACACCGGTTATCCAGCAAACTCTGAATTACAGGAATCTCTCATGGACTCCATGAGATTCCCATAGAGAGTATCATGTAACTGAAAATACAGAATCTTCCATGTCAACGTAGTAGACTCTTTGATTTCAAGCACGGAAAGGGTTAAAAGCACTGTTCTGGTTAGGAAAAGCCTTCATATCTTGTCAAGTCTTATAGCAAATCTGACAGGCAGCAGTGCACTCAATCTCAATTGATCTTTAATCTGTAAGGGTAGTTCAACCTGCTGTGTGTCTAATGGCCCACTCTCAAAAAGATGCAAGTATAAATTCAGCTTTCCCCTGTTAGCAATCAGTCTCTCTTATGAAGGAGTCGCAGTGAAAATCTTGATTGACAGTTAGGTCAAACACGTCAATGTGTTCTCCCTTTACCTAGATTACACAAAAAACAAACACAAATTTGCATGTAAAGACAGGATAATGAACTAGGGTTGCCACCTTTCCCCTACTGTAACTGCATGCGGGAGGGGGGGCGATGACTTCACGGGGGCGGGGTAATGATGTTGTGGGAGGGTCAAAGACATTGAAGAGTCGGTCAGTGAGCGGGGCTATGATGGCCATGTCAATTTTAGTCAATCCTGCCCAGTTTCCAAATTCAGAAAACAAGCCTCGCAGTTTTGACCCTGCAGAGCAGGCAAGGCCGGCCAGGCGCCCAAGGCAACCTGGCTGGTCATGCCGCCAGCTGGGCACGTACATTGCCATGCGCAAACTGGCACACAAATGTGCAAACCACTGCAGCACGAATCAGCATGCTGCATGCGCTAATCTCTGCGACGTGCGATCGGAATGTCAAAATGACTGGGAGAGAGAGAACAGGCGAGTCGGGGTGAGCAGGGACCAGACATGGGGTAGGCAGCAGAGAAGGTACGTGCCTGGCGCCCCCCAGCTGTGCGCCCAAGGTTCAAAACTAGACAGGCCGCAACCCTATAGGGAATAATTATTTCAGAAACTGAATCAAATTTTTAGTAGACTTAAAGTATGTTTATCCAAATTACAGAAATATCCCTCATCTGGAAACCCCCAGGTCCTGAGCATTCCGAATAACAGGTCCCATACCTGTACAACAAGGCATAGTTTTATTTTCATATTTTATATTAAAAAAAGGACTATTTTGCCCAGAGCAGCTGCACCGTTGAAGCGGATCTTGACATTTTATACAATATGTAGTTAGGCAACAGATTGTTATTGAGTTTCTTAATAGAGCGTATATTGCTTTTCCAGCGGCTCAGCCATTAAATACTGTCACTCATTCAGAATAATAAATAAATTTACTAAAACACAGTAAAGGACTTGCTAACAAGAGTTGAGATGTGGAAAGAAATAGGCTTCCTCCTGCCATAATATAACCTCTCTGTTTGGTACTAGTTTGGCAGTCTCTTTCTGTCTGTTTCCAGGCATCCCCTGTACAGCTATGCAGTAGGGATAATAATATGGTAGCAGTGCATTCTGCAGAAACTACCCTGGGTTGGAGTATTTTTTTTTTAAAGAGGAGCAGATCCAGCCCAGGGGAGCACATTTTTATCACAAGAGTAGTATAAGATTACACTATAAAAAGTGCCCCCCCCCCCCCACAAATCCAAAAGAGGGAACATCTGTCAAGCAAAAATGTTATTTAAAATAAAATGGAAAAAAACAAAAAAATACACCTACACCGTTGCAGATTCTTTGCCACCATGTAAAGACAGCACTGTTCTTTCATATAAACTACAAAGTAATTAAGCCTCCCATCTGTATGTACAAATAGCCATTAATATAAAAGATAAGCAAGTTATCATTTCTTATTGATTCCCATTTTTATCTTCTGCAGGAACCTGTAAAAATAATAGGAAATTCTACTTGATTAGGAGTCACAAAAACCTAGGAAATAGGAGGTAGGGAACGATTTATAAACAGAATTAGATCACTAACTAGGTCTACTACCACACCAACAGGGAATGTAATAAAAGCCAGTAACAGAAAAACTATTTACAATGTGAAAAGTTATGCCTTTGCGCAAACTAATTTTGCCTTGCGCGAAATTATTATCGCTTTTGTGAACCCAGAAACGGTTTATTGACCACTTCCGACAGTGGAAGACCGTTTGCGAATTTTATAGTTTGTGCTAATGCGCAGTCAGTTTGGAGTTTTGCTCCAAAAGATTACCAGAGTGCACAATTAAAATTCGCAACGCGCAATTAAAATTCACAATGTAATAACAGTTTAAGGAACAATATTACATTGCGAGATGCGGATTTTTATTCTTATTGGTGCGAAATGTTTTGCACTTTGCGACTTTTATTACATTCCCCCGTAAATCTTCAAGAGAAAAAAACCACGGTAGCAAAGATACACTCTACTGAATCCAGATTACTATATCCACTTTTATTTTCTTAATTATGTTATATAATCCACTGTGATTTTTAGAAATGGCTATGCAAGAAATAGCCATTTTAGGAATGCCATTATGTATTTGTTTGTTGTGTGCATATTTTTGTGTTCTACATTGTCTGCAAAGTTAGTCCCCCAGGTAGCTTACATTGCACATCAAATTTCCATATTAAAGGGTTGTCTTGGAATTGTAGTTGGTTTCTAAAGGAGCTAGAAAACTGATTAAACTGGATACAAACAGGATGTAGACAAGTTGAGGGGTCTACCTCGGCATCTTATCAGTTGGGAGGTTTGCTGTGGGGGCAGGCGTCACAATGCAGGATAAAAGAACCATGGACACTAGTGAGGTGAGGGGAGAGGAGAGAGCAGCCTGGGAGAAGAAACTGAGGAGCTGTACAAGACACCATGTGAGGACTGCAGGCCAGAGGGAAGCCATCATCATCATCATCATTATTTATTTATATAGCGCTGTCAAGATACGCAGTGCTTTAAGCCATAGTGAAGCTGACCTCAATTCCATTGCTATGGTGGTAACAACTATGTAAACATATAGAACATTTGTAACTGTTAATACTGTAAATATTGTTTTAGTCTAATTGTAATCATTTATGTGTAACAATCGACTGATTTATTATACAATATAATCACTTTAATATTCACTTATTGGCGTAGATTCTTGGTCTGCTTGCTCAAAAGAAACCCTAGTAAAAGGGTGAGATATATTATTAATATATTGTATTCTTACACCTTGGCCTACAAAAGTATCATTTTTGTCGCCTCTCTCTGTCGCCTGAGCATAGCTGTGTCGGCCAACGTTGGTGCCAGTACACAGGCATAAGTCCCCACAAGGTTATGCACATGATCGCACACTAGCAAAGAAATTCAAGTCAAGGTCTCTGGCAACACATCTGATGCACTTAATCCGTTATCTGGAAACCCCTTTTCCAGAAAGTTCCGAATTACGGAAAGACGGTCTCCCATAGTCTCTATTTTATCCAAATTTTAAAATCAGTTTCCTTTTTCTATGTAATAATAAAACAGTACCTTGTACTTGATCCAAACTAAGATATAATTAATCCTTATTGGAAGCATTACCAGCCTATTGGGCTTATTTAATGTTTACATGATTTTCTAGTAGACTTAAGGTATGAAGATATAAATTACGGAAAGATCCATTATCCTGAAAACCCCAGGTCCCGAGCATTCTGGATAACAGGTCCCATACCTGTACTGAAATTATTAGGTTTATTTACAGACCTACAAGTGTTTTAATCATTTATTAGGATTATAAAGCTTGAATATAGTGCATCCAATAAAATACTAAACTAAAATGATATAGGTGTGACAAAATAAAAAGATACAAACAAATCTCAATCACCAGGGATGAGCGAAATTAACCCTTTCCCTGCCAGCCGTTTTGTCCTAGATGCGAACATCTACTGCCAAGCAGTTTTTAGATATTTTGCACTCTTTCACTTTAAGGGCCTTTCCTGGGGTGGTCTTTTAGTTAACCCAGGAAAACAGTATATTGTTTTTTTCAGGACAACCTGAACTTTCACAATATGCAAGAATTTTGGTGTAATTCTACTTCTGTAAAAAAATATTGGATTCTAAGTGTCAAATAAAATGAAAAAAATCATGTTGCACGAAGAAGAATCACATATATCAGAAACATCATTCATTTTATGTACGAGAACACAGCCGATTTAGAAAGGTCTATGTCTCCTGAACGTGACAATACCAAATATATATAGTTTTATGGAGATTTCTCACTTGTATAGCTCAAAATCTACAAGCAGTACACAACCAAATTTCCAAAGCAACACTCCCCAAACGGCATACTTTTGATTTCAAGGCCAAACATTCCGCTAACAGTAGGTTTACCCTAGAAAACTACCCATTACTAGAAAGAACAGATTCTGGTGAATCAAAAATGGGTAGAAATATCTTTGTACTCCAAACCACCAAGTTGCAATTGTTTCCTAAAGTTATAATGTTTTATAGAAATTGGTGAATATTTTGAAAAATGACCTCAAAGCTTCCACTCTACAGCAACATATCTCCCACACATCATTAGGTATCAATGTAAAACACCCCAAATATAAAATCCTGGGTCCACTGAACAGTTTGATGCCCAATATGAATAGATGTACCCAAGCACGTGGCATAGGAGGCCCCAAAAGGAAGACCCCCCGTTTGTTCTAACCTGCAGCATCGTATTACCCACATACTTTTAGGTATCAAGAGAAATCACCCCAAATATGAAAGCCTAGGGTCCTCTGAACAGTTTGATGCCCAATATGTATAGGTGTACCCAAGCAAGTGGCATATAGGGGCCTGAAAAGGAAGACCCCCATATGGTCTGTCATTTCAGATACTTCAAAATCAACACATTTACATCGTTTTGGGGGGCGGCAAAGATAGAAAAAGTACGTTCACCCCAGAAAACCATATATTTTTGGAAAGTACACATTCCTCTGAATCCAAATTGGGTATGCATGTCTTTCTACGCCAAAGTACCAAGCCGCAAACTATTCCTAAATTTGGTGATTTTGGTGACATTTCCAAAAATCACCTCAAAATAGCTACCCTGCAGCATCGTATTACCCACATACTTTTAGGTATCAAGAAAAATCACCCCAAATATGAAAGCCTAGGGTCCTCTGAACAGTTTGATGCCCAATATGTATAGGTGTACCCAAGCACGTGGCATACAGGGGCCCTAAAAGGAAGACCCCCATATAGTCTGACATTTCAGGTACTGCAAAATCAACACATTTACATTGTTTTGGGGGGGCAAAAGTAGAAAACAGTAAGTTCACCCCAGAAAACCATATATTTTCCGAAAGTACACATTCCCACGAATTCAAATTGGGTATGCATGTCTTTCTACGCCAAAGTACCAAGCCGCAAATCATTCCTAAATTTGGTGATTTTGGTGACATTTCCAAAAATCACCTCAAAATATCTACCCTGCAGCATCGTATTACCCACATACTTTTAGGTATCAAGAGAAATCACCCCAAATATGAAAGCCTAGGGTCCTCTGAACAGTTTGATGCCCGATATGAATAGGTGTACCCAAGCACGTGGCATACAGGGGCCCCAAAAGGAAGACCCCCATATAGTCTGTCATTTCAGGTACTGCAAAATCAACACATTTACATCGTTTTGGGGGGGGCAAAAGTAGAAAACAGTAAGTTCACCCCAGAAAACCATATATTTTCGGAAAGTACACATCCCCACGAATTCAAATTGGGTATGCATGTCTTTCTACGCCAAAGTACCAAGCCGCAAATCATTCCTAAATTTGGTGATTTTGGTGACATTTCCAAAAATCACCTCAAAATATCTACCCTGCAGCATCGTATTACCCACATACTTTTAGGTATCAAGAGAAATCACCCCAAATATGAAAGCCTAGGGTCCTCTGAACAGTTTGATGCCCGATATGTATAGGTGTACCCAAGCACGTGGCATACAGGGGCCCCAAAAGGAAGACCCCATATAGTCTGTCATTTCAGGTACTGCAAAATCAACACATTTACATCGTTTTGGGGGGGGCAAAAGTAGAAAACAGTAAGTTCACCCCAGAAAACCATATATTTTCGGAAAGTACACATCCCCACGAATCCAAATTGGGTATGCATGTCTTTCTACGCCAAAGTACCAAGCCGCAAATCATTCCTAAATTTGGTGATTTTGGTGACATTTCCAAAAATCACCTCAAAATATCTACCCTGCAGCATCGTATTACCCACATACTTTTAGGTATCAAGAGAAATCACCCCAAATATGAAAGCCTAGGGTCCTCTGAACAGTTTGATGCCCGATATGTATAGGTGTACCCAAGCACGTGGCATACAGTGGCCCCAAAAGGAAGACCCCCATATAGTCTATCATTTCAGGTACTGCAAAATCAACACATTTACATCGTTTTGGGGGGGCAAAAGTAGAAAACAGTAAGTTCACCCCAGAAAACCATATATTTTCGGAAAGTAAACATCCCCACGAATCCAAATTGGGTATGCATGTCTTTCTACGCCAAAGTACCAAGCCGCAAACCATTCCTAAATTTGGTGATTTTGGGGACATTTCCAAAAATCCCCTCAAAATATCTACCCTGCAGCATCGTATTACCCACATACTTTTAGGTATCAAGAGAAATCACCCCAAATATGAAAGCCTAGGGTCCTCTGAACAGTTTGATGCCCAATATGTATAGGTGTACCCAAGCACGTGGCATACAGGGGCCCCAAAAGGAAGACCCCCATATAGTCTGTCATTTCAGGTACTGCAAAATCAACACATTTACATCGTTTTGGGGGGGGCAAAAGTAGAAAACAGTAAGTTCACCCCAGAAAACCATATATTTTCGGAAAGTACACATTCCAATGAATCCAAATTGGGTATGCATGTCTTTCTACACCAAAGTACCAAGCCGCAAATCATTCCTAAATTTGGTGATTTTGGTGACATTTCCAAAAATCACCTCAAAATATCTACCCTGCAGCATCGTATTACCCACATACTTTTAGGTCTCAAGAGAAATCACCCCAAATATGAAAGCCTAGGGTCCTCTGAACAGTTTGATGCCCGATATGTATAGGTGTACCCAAGCACGTGGCATACAGGGGCCCCAAAAGGAAGACCCCCATATATTCTGTCATTTTAGTTACTGCAAAAGCAACACATTTACATCGTTTTGGGGGGTGCAAAAGTAGAAAACAGTAAGTTCACCCCAGAAAACCATATATTTTCGGAAAGTACACATTCCCACAAATCCAAATTGGGTATGCATGTCTTTCTACACCAAAGTACCAAGCCGCAAACCATTCCTAAATTTGTTGATTTTGGTGACATTTCCAAAAATCACCTCAAAATATCTACTCTGCAGCATCGTATTACCCACATACTTTTAGGTATCAGGAGAAATCACCCCAAATATGAAAGCCTAGGGTCCTCTGAACAGTTTGATGCCCAATATGTATAGGTGTACCCAAGCACTTGGCATATAGGGGCCCTAAAATGAAGACCCCCCCTTGTATGTTCTGTCATTTCAGGTACTGCAAAATCAACACATTTACATCGTTTTGGGGGGGGGGGCAAAGGTAGAAAAAAGTAAGTTCACCCCAGAAAACCATATATTTTCGGAAAGTACACATTCCCACGAATCCAAATTGGGTATGCATGTCTTTCTACGCCAAAGTACCAAGCCGCAAACCATTCCTAAATTTGGTGATTTTGGGGACATTTCCAAAAATGACTTCAAAATATCTACCCTGCAGCATTGTATTACCCACATACTTTTAGGTATCAAGACAAATCACCCCAAATATGAAAGCCTGGGGTCCTCTGAACAGTTTGATGCCCAACATGTATAGGTGTACCCAAGCACGTGGCGTATAGGGGCCCCAAAAGGAAGACCCCCATATGGTCTGTCATTTCAGGTACTGCAAAATCAACACATTTACATTGTTTTGAGGGGGGCAAATGTAGAAAAAAGTAAGTTCACCCCAGAAAACCATATATTTTCGGAAAGTACACATTCCCACGGATCTAAATTGGGTATGCATGTCTTTGTACTCCAAAGTACCAAGCCGCAAACCATTCCTAAATTTGGTGATTTTGGGGACATTTCCAAAAATGACTTCAAAATATCTACCCTGCAGCATCGTATTACCCACATACTTTTAGGTATCAAGACAAATCACCCCAAATATGAAAGCCTGGGGTCCTCTGAACAGTTTGATGCCCAATATGTATAGGTGTACCCAAGCACGTGGCGTATAGGGGCCCCAAAAGGAAGACCCCCATATGGTCTGTCATTTCAGGTACTGCAAAATCAACACATTTACATTGTTTTGAGGGGGGCAAATGTAGAAAACAGTAAGTTCACCCCAGAAAACCATATATTTTCGGAAAGTACACATTCCCACGAATCCAAATTGGGTATGCATGTCTTTCTACGCCAAAGTACCAAGCCGCAAACCATTCCTAAATTTGGTGATTTTGGGGACATTTCCAAAAATGACTTCAAAATATCTACCCTGCAGCATCTATTACCCACATACTTTTAGGTATCAAGACAAATCACCCCAAATATGAAAGCCTGGGGTCCTCTGAACAGTTTGATGCCAATATGTATAGGTGTACCCAAGCACTTGGCGTATAGGGGCCCCAAAACGAAGACCCCCATATGGTCTGTCATTTCAGGTACTGCAAAATCAACACATTTACATTGTTTTGAGGGGGGCAAATGTAGAAAAAAGTAAGTTCACCCCAGAAAACCATATATTTTCGGAAAGTACACATTCCCACGGATCTAAATTGGGTATGCATGTCTTTGTACTCCAAAGTACCAAGCCGCAAACCATTCCTAAATTTGGTCATTTTGGGGACATTTCCAAAAATGACTTCAAAATATCTACCCTGCAGCATCGTATTACCCACATACTTTTAGGTATCAAGAGAAATCACCCCAAATATGAAAGCCTAGGGTCCTCTGAACAGTTTGATGCCCAATATGTATAGGTGTACCCAAGAACGTGGCATACAGGGGCCCCAAAAGGAACACCCCCATATGGTCTGTCATTTCAGGTACTGCAAAATCAACACATTTACATCGTTTTGGGGGGGGGCAAAAGTAGAAAACAGTAAGTTCACCCCAGAAAACCATATATTTTCGGAAAGTACACATTCCCACGAATCTAAATTGGGTATGTATGTCTTTTGACTCCATAGCACCAAGCTGCAAACCATTCCTAAATTTGGTGACTTTGGTGACATTTCCAAAAATCACCTCAAAATTTCCAACATGCAGCATCGTATTTCCCACATACGTGTAGGTATCAAGACAAATCACCCCTAATATGAAAGCCTAGGGTCCTCTGAACAGTTTGATGCCCAATATGTATAGGTGTACCCAAGCACATGGCATATAGGGGCCCCAAAACAAGACCCCCATATGGTCTGTCATTTCAGGTACTGAAAAATTAACACATACATAGTTTTGGGGGGGAGCAAAGGCAGAAAGAGTACATTCATCCCAGAAAACCATATATTTTCGGAAAGTACACATTTCCACAAATCCAAATTGGGTATGCATGTCTTTGTACTCCAAAGTACCAAGTCGCAAGCCTTTCCTAAATTTGGCGATAAAAGCAACAGTTTTTACATTTCTGAAAATTGCCTAAACATATTGCAATTGGCCGCATTTATCTCACCCAATTTCTTACATAAAATTGTAAAACACCATAAATACTGATGCCAAGGGTCTACTGAACAGTTTGATGCCCAATATGCATAGATATACCAAGGCAGCTGGCATGTACGGACCCTAAATTAAAATAGTGCATATGAGTTTTCTCCGCTGCCAATTCGCCTTCTGTGAACATAGACCCTTGACTTCATATTATGTGCCTCAAGACCCTCCTAACAGCAAAAACCCCCCCCCCAAACATATATTTTTGGAAAGTACACATTCTGACGAATCCAACACAGATAAAGATCTCTTTCTACACCAAACTACCAAACTGCAAAGCTTTTCTAAACATAGAGGTTTTTACAACATTTCTGAAAATCGCCTAAAAATGTTGCAGTTTTCTGCATTTATCTCACACAATGTTTTACGTACAAAGAAAAATCACCCTAAATATGGACGTCAGAGGTCTACTGAATAGTTTGATGACCAATATGCATAGCTTTACCAAAGTATGCGGTGTGTACGGACCTAGAATGAAAAATGTGCATATGAATTTTCAAGCCGGCCAACTCATCTGCTGAAAAGAGAACCCCAACTGTGCGTTATGTGCCGTAAGACCCCCAAACTGTAAAAAAAACCTAGAAAACCACATATTTTTGGAAAGTACATATTCTGACAGATCAAACAAAGTAAAATATATATTTCTATACCAAAGCACCAAACAGCAAAACAATACTAAAGATACATAAGCAAAACAGAACAGAATATTCAATAAAAAAATCACAGAAAAAGCAAAAATAATAAAATGACAGCAAATAAATATAATTATGCAGGTGTATACTCTTGCAAAGGAGTGTGTGTATATATGTGAGTATTGGTGTGGGTATATGGTTATACAAATATACAAATATAGTGGGGGAAAGAAGTGAGAAATTGAAGAAAGTAAAAAAAAAACAAGTTTGATAAAAACAAAGTGTAATAAAGTAAATTTTGTACCTGGGGATAGGCAAAGTCTCCCCCTCTCGAACACCACTGGAGGTCCGCAGCAGGAAGGCTCCCAGGCAGATCAGCACTAGCAGAGAAGAAGGGGGGCGGTGCTGGGAGGCAGGATTTCTTACCCCAGAAGCAGCCACGTGTCAGCTGACGTTGGCGCTGCTTGGGGGTCACGTGGGGGAATGATCGTGGGGCCAGCAGGCGACTGAGGACCCGAACTCGTTGCCTAAGGGGCTGGCAAGTCATCTGCGGCTTTTCCCAGGAGCGCGATCACAGAAGAAAACAAAGTTGGCTGAAACCCGACACAGTAAGTGTGTGTGGGTCGGCGCATCTTGGGGTCGGGTGGGGGGTCGATCGGTGGGGCCAGCAGGGGGTCGAGGACCGGGTGCTCGTTGCCTAGGGGGTTGCAAAGTGATCTGCGGCTGTTTCCTTCCCCTGCGAGCCGCAGATCACACTAGAAAGCTGGAAATTCCAAACAACGTACGAGGTACGTGTTTGGCAGTCTGAGCCCTTGCCTGCCAGAACGTACAGCGTACGTGCTTGGCAGGCAAAGGGTTAAAGTCTATGGGTGTCAAAGATTTTTTGACGCGTGGCAAAATTTTTTGGTGCCCGTCTTTTTTTTTGACGCACAATGCCATACAAATCTATGGGCTTCATTTCCGAAAAAATTTGCCCATCCCTATCAATCACCAAAATGGCACTTCTGTCTTAGTTGTGGGAAGCTTCAGTTACACATTATGCTTTACAGATAATTGGATTTTTAGTACAGAAAGCAATACACATAGCACACATGTTATCGATACAGGATTTTCTTTGCACAAATAGTGGATAAAGCTAAATAAATATTTATCTGGAGAGCAGCACTGTCCATCTGGTATCCCTAGAATGCTATACAACTCACGGAAATGCCTAAATTCTCCTTAGCTATAATAACATTGCATAATAACACAATCATTTAGAACTTTAAAAAATACCAATCATTATTTAAGCATAAAGCAATTCAGGCCCTATGAAAGCTCTGTAGTACATTGCTAAAAAGTTATGCCATAATCAACATAACCTAGGACAAATAAGAAACTGAAATGCTGTATAAAAAGTAGCACATGCTACTAACTTTTCAGTTGTCTGCAAATGCCAAGTTGACTAGTTGTATGTCTTTTGTATCAGCCAAGTCTTGGAATAAAAAAAGGAATAAACAGGCCCAAGAAATGTGAGGATTTAACTCACATATCTAAACAGATCCCATGTTGCACTTTTATGTAGTGATGACTCAAGGAAAAGCCAATAAAGGTATATATATCTGCAATACATGCAGAGAAATTATCGGCAGCCAACAGAAATCTTTTAACCTGGCCAATCGACCGATCTCCGCTGGGCGAAAAATGACGGAACTCTCCACACACAGTCTGAAAATCTTTGCGTCTATGGCCAGCTTAACACGTGAAGTTCTAAGAATGTAGGTAGCTGTTGAAATTAAATCAATTTTACACACTCAGAAGTTATCATTTAACACTATATCCGGCAAGCAGGTAAACCAGGCATGTCCAAAGTCAGGACCGGAGGCCAAATGCGGCCCGTTTTTCAAATTTACACTGGCCCTCAGCCTCCATCATGAAATTAATAATAATGCGGCCCGCCAGCACAATGCAATCAGGAATCGCGTAGCCGTAGCAGTAATATTTGAGTACATAAGTGAAATGATCTGCCTGCCACTTGGTCTATACTGCTGCCTGTGTGCTGAAGGTGTTAGCAATAGACACGTAATGACCTCAATTCCATTGCTATGGTGGTAACATTTTTACATTTTTTTAAACACTATTCACACAAACATTTACACACACATTTAAGTGAAGATTGCTTATTTTTTTGCACAATTTTGCTCCGTTTTGCACAATTATTTGCAGATTTAAACACACTCTTACAGTCGGAAAACTTTTAGAAGTGTAAACACATGCATACACAAAAACTCACAAACAATGTTTTTTTTTCCTACTTATTCATTATACTATTTAATTTTTTGTTTTTCAACTAAAAACGGTTTGACTATTGGGTATTTTGATCACTAATTATGCTGTTGGTTCATTGGTTTGCGATTTTTTTGTGGTTTTATTGTAATTGTATCCATGCATTATTGTTTGTTGTGTTTTTTTTTTTTAGCAAAGCAGCAGTGTGGTACTTTGTTATACAAGGGTGTCTTTTCGCTTGTTGAATTTGTCAGAATGCATACTTTGCAAACATATATGGTTTTCTGGGGTCACCGTATTTTTTTTACAGCTTTTACCACACATAAAATTGGCAGTGTGTTTTTGAATTAGTGTAACTGTAAGCATGAAATTAGTATGCACAAGATACATTTTGTGGACTGTAAATGCCCCATACTTAGGTAAACTTATGCACATTGGGCATCAAGTTGTTCAGTGGACCCCTGGCCTTCATGTTTAGAATTATTTATCTTGATACCTAATGGTATGTGGGAGATAGGATGCTGCAAAATGGAAGCTTTGAGGTGATTTTCTGAAAATCATCAAAATGTACAAATTTAGGAAAGCTTTGCGGGTTGGTATATAGACATAGCTACCCATTTTGGATTCATGGAATGTGTACTTTCCAAAAATATGACTTTCTGGGGTTAAGTCTACTTTTTTGTAGCTTTACCCCACATAAAATACAGTAAATGTAAAATGATAGAGCATATAGGGTGTCTTCATTTTGGGGTCAGTGGAGGCCAAATACTTAGGTAATTGGGCACCAAACTGTTCAGTGGACCCCTGACCTTCATATTTAGGATTATTTATTTTAATTGTTAATGTTTTGTGGGATATAAGATAATGTAAACTTGAAGCTTTGAGGTCATTTTTCAAAAATGTCAGAAAATTTTATAAAAAAAAACTGGTAAATTTATGAAAGTGTTGTGGTTGGGTAATTTGAAATAGAAAGACATATTTACTTATTTTGTACTTGTCAAAATCTGTTCTTTCCAAAAATGTATAGTATTTTAGGGTAAACCCACAGATCCAAAATATATACAAGTAGATTTACATATAAGGTTTTACAGTATTTCACTCTCACAAAGGGTGGTAGGGATTCTAAATCTTTTAGAGTAAAGTAGTAATCACTTATTGCACTGCTGGAATATCAATGGGAGAGGGCCAGAACATAAAGATATAGCAGCCCAAATAACATGAAAACATGTAGGAATAAAAACACATGAAACGCCTTTGCTTGAGAGAGATCATGGTTGGAACATGTCGGTTACCTTATGCACCTGCTTTGAGTTTTGTAAAAATGTTAAGTACCAATGACGTCGGCTTCATGTAGGATGGAAATCAAATAAATCTACAATAATAAGGAGGGGGTTAGATGGAGAAACAGGACCACGTCTCTGCCAAGTGCAGCAAACCTGTCTTGGTATGGAAATATTTAAGGATTTCCATGGCAACAGAGCACCAAAGCCCCCAGAGAGCAGTGAGTCATTCTTCTGCTAGATTTCAGGCAAAATGGACCGCCCGTCAGGATCAACTCATACCCTTTATGTGCTTGTGTGTCTTGTAAAAATTCTGTCCGCACTCACTCACTGTCATTTGGTTGGTGGTAAAAAAACAAAAATACACGTCTTCTCCAGCTCCATAAAATTACATTTACATAATTCATTATTAAAGGAACAAATTTCTAATTGCTTCTTACAGATATTTAGCCATTATATTTATCATATTATGTTTCTATTGGAGATCTAAAAACACAACACATTGTAGAACCATCCCAGTAAAATGCAACGTTCATGTGCACGCAAGTACAGTGCAGGACAGTGATACGCCACATGAGTAGTCTGCAAGCACAGACAGGAAAATATACTTGTTAATTATGTACAAGGGCAGAGCACCCCAGATATATTGCTTGGGGCCTGAGGATTTCTGGAAAGGAAAAGGACCTGGATTGTCCAAAACGTTGCCGTATGAAATAAAGGCAGTTTTATCTTTACAAGATGGGAGTGCTGCTATCTTTTGACTTTGAGCTGTAAGGTATGTGAAGGTTCACACGTCTTTTGCGAGCACCCCCCAGAAGAAAATACATATAACGTGTACTGGAAAATTGCTGTTTGTGGTGTGTACAATTTGAGATTCTATTACAAAAAGAAAAGTCTATGGGAGAAAGGGATATAGGTGAATGTAACATCTGGTATTAAGGGGAAATCATTTGGTATCTTGCCATTTAGAGGGTGATAGGGTGTAAGCCCTGCAACAAACTTTGCACAGGGGACCATGGACCTATAACTACCCCCATGGCACTAACTTATCCAGAGATACCAGGCAGTGAACATGTGAATTTATATATTTATAACTGAAATCAAACCATTTAAAATCAAAGTTTATGCTGCTGTTCCCCAGGAACTGAGCAGTTTGTTAAATGTGATTGGATTCCACAGATACATTCCCCTAATCTCCTGTTTCCCATTCACCAGAGGCAGGAAACCTTGGAAATATCAAATTTAATAATTCTCAATGTACTGACTATACTCGTTATAACAGCGCAGGCACACAAATTGAGGCTATAGATATTCTGTGTCATAAAATTGTCTGTGTGTGCATAATGTTATATTTAATACAGTGATAAAGAGCACGCATGAGTGAATGTAAAATAGCAATCAACTTGCTGCTGCTTCTGCAGAGTGACAGGAAATACTTTTTATCATGTCCTAATTTATACATTGCAACAGGCTGCAATATATTATGAAGCAAATTATGTAAGCACTGCCTATCAAGCCAGCATGCAGCAGATTGAATCCAAGAGTCAGGGGGCATTGAGTGGACTATAGAAATTTGGAAAGGGTCAATGCCGACCCCCTGTAACCCTGTGGCACATATACAATATGCTGAACACTACCACCACCAAGGGTCCATGTGACTGGCACTAATGGAGCCTTCTGTGCCTTGGAAGCAATATCAGATTTACAGTGTGCTGTGACTGTGCTTACCCTAAAGCCTGAAGTGGAGATGAGCAATGCCCTGTTCGTGCTGATCTGCAAGGCAAAGGTTCTACGACGGGTCTGGAAAATGTAATGGTATTCTATAAATATTTCCTTCTCTTTAAGTCTTATCTCCTGTTGATTCCTTCGAATCGGAAATAATGCAAAGAATGACAGATTGCAAACAGCAGGGGGGTATCTTAATTTATGGAACCAATATATACCATTAAAGGCAAGTAAAGCCTAGCAAATGGTTCCTCCCGGGGGATTAGAGGAAAAAGTAGTGTCCATTCTTCCTTCCGGTACATTGTGCTAGCCATTATACTGTATACACCAAATAGTACATGGCTCTTCTATGACGATCGTGCACAGTTATAAATAAGGAGAAGCTTGTATTTTCCTCCCGCTAGAGTGCAGCTAACTCTGACACACACTCTGTTTGGTTGCCCCTGCTGAGTTGCAAATTTATAAATAAACGGCTACATTAATCCCTCTAAAGCAAAAAGCTGTTGCTTTAGTATCTGGGTCATTGTGCAAACTGACTGAAGCGCAGATGTTTTCAGCTAATGTATGGTAGTACAGTGCTGTGAAAAACATACTAAATAAAAAAACATCTATCCAACGTTGTGCAAAGAATATCCTTGGCTATTCTGATAAGACACATTTTAGGCCACACATTTTACACTACAAGAGGAATCTTTTTCAAGTACATTGCAAGTATACTAAGCTTCCTCTGTCACCAATTGCTCCACACATGACTAGGCAATGGAAATCAGGCTGTAATGGGTTTTATATCTATATTGATAAAAATATTGGTAACTTACAGTTGACCTCTACATTAATATAAAATGATGCCTTTAATGTACCCCCTATTATGAGAGGGGACTAAGAAATTACACAAACACAAAGATAAAAGGCTCCAGGACAAACATTTTTTTTTATAATTCACAAGTTTCAGTGAATCATGTGTCATCAATTACATCACTAAGCATTTACAAAGATATACTCTAAAGAGGACATATAGGGTATTGCTCATTATTCCATAGTACACCATTCACATGTAATGCATCAGTATTTACTTAAATAAGCTGTTCTGACATCTCTCCTCACTGTCCAGCTTCAAAACAAGAAGTAGATGTCATGTCTGTAAGATCGGTTACTGAAAGTCATCAAGCTATTTCTTGCGTATACAAGCCAGGAGGTTTTGAGCACTAAGTGGATGGGCGTGCCAACACAGAGAGGGTGGGGGGCTATAAAGACTATGGGGAAGATTTAACAAAGGTCAAGTTGTGATTTCCCAAAAATTTTGATTTTTTTAAGGGTAGTTTTATGTCAAAATTTCAAATTTTAGGGTTAAAAAAAAAACAAAATCTGAAAATACTCCAGCTAAATTCTGGCAAGGTCATGTAGAAGTCAATGGAAGAGGTACCTTGAACCATTTGAAGACGTCAATAGCTTTCACTATGCTCTGGTTTTTTACCCAGTGGGTTTCGCTCGAAAACTCAATTCATTCGAGCAATTGAAGTTTTTTTCCCCATAGAAAACTTGATTAATTCAAGTTTTCAACCCAAATTCACTTTTTGCCATTGGAGATTTTTCTTAAATTAGAAAACATTGGAGTTGCGAGTTCATTCAAAGTATAAAAAAAAAAAAAAACACTCATAAACCTCTAAAACTCGACCTTTGATAAAGAGCCTCCTATATTTCTAGTTTAAGGATATTCATGGCCCTTGTGTATTATGTAGTAATAACACATGGCATAGCAGAAATAAATGTAAAAAGTATATAAATCTACAGATATACATGAGTTGCTGTTAGTTTTCCTAATCCAGCTATATTCAAATGCTGCCATGTGAGTGGGGGAAGAATTTATAATAAGAACATATGAGAAGCCAGGCTGGATAATCAAGACCAGGAGGTGTCTTGTCTGGAAAAACAAGCCAAAGTCACTCCTACACACTTTCCATGTGTGTATTTAGACAGGGTAACGATGCCCAACAATTGCTGTCTTTTTGTTTCAATTTGAATGTATCTGTATTTTGCAACACCATTAGGTGACCCAACAGTTGCTGAAAGAAATGTTTCACTCCAACAAAATACAAGTTTTCAGAGTGTGATGGGATATTCAGGGATTGGCAATTTAGTTATTCTTGCTATTTATCTATAATAGTTGGAGATCTTAAGAGAGACAGATATACATTTCATTTTCTGGAGAATGCAGAAAAGGAGTACAATGCTTGCACTGGAGAAAGGGATTTTGCCCACAGTCATCTGCAAAGTGCAAAAAAGTGGAGAAATTATTGGGGTCTACAGAAAGTATCAACCTTTTTTTACTGCCTATTATACACACATAGAAAGGGCAGCCACACAACCCAAAACCTGGTATTATGTCATTTAATTCTGCTAAATCATCTACAGTGACAGTATTCAAATGGTTTTAACATGATTCAAGTTTTAGCAAGGAATACGTTATACAGTAAGTCTAAAGGTCCCATACACGGACAGATATAAGCTGCTGACAGATTAAGTTGGCAGCTTATTGACCAGTGTATGGTGCCCTCAGCCGGGCTAAAAGTCGGCCAGATGTCGATTGGGCAGGGTTAAAGCTCCAGTCAGACTGAGGACCGAATCGGTTTGTTAATGTGGTCCTCAATCCGACCACCCGTAACAGCAACGTTGTGATCCAATCGTTGGGCATATGAAGCTCATTATTTTAGTTAAATAATATTTATGTAAAATATTTGAGGATGATATTATTACTAACAAATAAGCAGTTTATTATCTAAAACACACATTAAAGTGTAATGAATATAATAAGACACAAGGGAATTCACATATTAACTATGCACGCAAAGCAAAACTTGCACAGGGCTATTAGCAGTGTTGCATTCCACCAAAACAACCATGCATCATTCTCTGGTGCCCTTTTTTCAGGTGTTTGCTTGCAGATCCACCCAGCCATGGTAAGAGCTAAAACAAAGTCAGAGCAAAAAAATTCTTTAATCTCCCGGTTTTAAAACTATCCTCTCCTGGTCACCCACAACGGCATGTGAGATGGTCCACAGTACAAGCAACCCTTGAAGTATTCTCCCTAGAAGAGAAAAAATCTCCAAACAGGAAAAAATCTGTCCAAGTGGGGAGAAAAAAAGTTCCTCCTCAACCAATAGGACTGTGTGTGTAATCAAACACAACACACAATCCCCAAAATGTTGTACTAAACACTATGGCAGATCCCACTGCCATATTTCAGAGCTTTCTGGCAAGCTCCTATAACAGCTGCCTTTCCTGTCTAATTACAGAGAATAAGCAAAGCAGTCAAAAATGAAGAATTACTTAAAGTAAACTCTATAGGAAGTTTCCTGGATAACACAAACACTTTTAAATGCAGTTCCAAGCAAACAAAAGAAGCACTGAACTGGCTTTAAACCAACAGCAAAAAGGCAGTTTTCGGTTTAACAAAAATCATCAAAATTCTAAGGGGACAGATGTTTACTTACTGTAGTTCAGTAACATTACCATCAGCAAACTGAAGTACATAAAAATCAGTGCAAAGCATCAACTGGATTCCCTTCTTCTGTATATATTACACAAAAGCCATGAATATCTTGTAAATTATATCCTTATAAAGTGAGTACTGATGTCATCAGTTAAAAACTGTGAGTAGTGATGTCATTTCTGTCACGACTCACTGAAACTTGTGTATTATAATAAATAAAGTACCCCCTGTTGCAAAATATGAGGATATTAGAAGTAACCTCGGAGTTCCATGGCCTTTCGGCCTTGTGTTTTTATATGGTCAAGAAACTCCTCGGTAACATAATTTACAAGAGGGGGTACTTTATTCACTATATAAAGTATCCACACGCCAAGGCTCAAAGTATCCTTGAGGGTAGGGGTGCTCAGTTATAACATATATACAAAAAATCTTCCAACTGGCACACCCATTGTAAAAAAAAAAACAAAAAAAAAAACTATCTTTTTATTACATTGTATCAGTGTCCAAAGTTTCGGTCCTCATTAGGACCTTTTTCAAGGATGGAGCTAGGAATGGACGAGACATGCAAACTAGAACTTGAAGATGGTACTGCTCAGACTTTTCCTGAATAAGCATGAGTTGAATGAATAGGGCTTAAGGGAAACATATTTTGCCTTTTAATAATTAAAATCTATGGATTGTTGTTATTTCTTGAGCTAAACAGGGCAAACTGGTAAACTGAAACTATTCCGCGTTTTGTCCTTGCAACTAGGTACAGTGCCGTCGCTCTGCATAATGGACTCCTGGTAACAAAACAGTCACGACAAAGGGTGAAGGGAGGGGTGTACTTGAAACCGTGCATGTGATAATCTTGGGCACTGGACAATCAAAATCTAAATGTGTCATCTAAAAGTGAATGTTGGTCATATACAAGCAGATTTGCTTGTTTGGTGAAGTCACCCAGTGAAGCTGTTTTATGCTCAGCTTCATATATCCAAGTACATAAATGATATGGAAATTCAAGCTTGGGTTAATAAAGTTAGTACACGATACATATAAAATAAGCCAAACAGTTCAGCTCAAAGACTTTCTGGCCTCATTCCAGGTCCTTCCTTTATGCTGCACTTAAGTATTTGTGTTTCTTAAATACAGTTGAGAAAAGCGAGGAGCTTTTTGTGTAATTGCTGAAAGGGTATTACGTTACTCTGAGGTCTGACATAGTTGCCAACACTTGAAAATGAGTTTCCAAAGACACACTAAACCTTCCTGAATGCAAGATCCTATTCTGCACTAAAACAGGGGGGGAAACAGAAATTTACCATACAAGACATATAAAAGGGCAAGGATAGTAAATTCCCACTTTTATACCCCATGCAGATTAAGAGAAGATTCTAAATTATTGCAATTTGTCTTTTGTATTTTTAAAATACTTCATGCAACATTTACTATGAAGAACATTTCCAAGGATAATGGATCAAAACTTAAAACTGGGCTTAAAAATCAGATACCAAAGGCAATGATGGTCTGTAGAAAAAGGATTGGAGACAGGATATATTAAGAGTCACAGAAGGACACGCGTATGGTATGATACATTACTTCTGCCCAAATGCAATTGAAGAGACTATGCAGAAATAGTCAATATGTAATTGATTTTTCCCGTTAATGACATCAACATTGCTTAAAAATAAAAAAGAATAAAGCTGTAAAACTGGATGCTATGGCAGTGGGCAGTATGACATGGCATAGCGTTCAGATGCTCCAGGGAATTTAGAGCCAGAAATTTGTAACTATGGATTTTAGTAAAATGAGACAATAATTAGCTTGAGGAACATCCTTTTTGAAATGCTGCATTCTGTAGAAAAATATTTGTCATTATCCCTTCATTTCATATTACAGTTTACTTACACAAGTTAGTAGTGTTTCGTTCATTTAGCACTGCTTAAAAACTTTCAAGGTAATTGGAAAAAGAGAAAGGAAGATGTACTTAAATACTAAACATAAAATATTTCCTACAGAAAGTCAGATGACTTATTCTTCATTCCCATCTTGGCTACTGATGTGGTTAGGCACAACCACAGCAATAGTAACCAAGAGAATACCATGCACACATAGGGAGGCGAAGCAGAGAGAACTGTGCATTTATTGTGTCAATAGGTGTAACATTTCGTGGTGCACCCCTTCATCAGACATACAGATCTGCATACAGAGTAGTGCTTTATACAGTCATTAATTACCATAAAGTAGTTACTCCAACCCATGGTGAACACTGGCATTAATAAAACATATTTCTGCAAAGTAATTTGAGAGTCCACATAACTTTTTTTCTGAAAAAAATAAAAAAATACAAGTTGCTTGAATTTCTGAGGTATTTGAATAAGGTTCACCATTCCATTAAATTCACACTTGGATGAATTACATTTTCTTGATGTTAATGTAATCCATTCTGGTGATAAATTTATTAAAACACTTTACAAGAAACCAACAGACAGAAACAATATGTTGAAAGCTAGTAGTTTCCATCCACCGGCTTTGATTAAAGGTTTACCCAGAAGCCATCTTAATAGGGTACGCAGAATAACTTCTACAGATGACCTGTATGAAACAGAAGCAACACAAATGGTACAGAGATTCTCAGAAAGAAGATATGATAGGAATAACCTATTAAACATCAGAAGTGAAGTGCAAAATATCCCCAGAAAGGACACACTGACAAAAAGAAGTAATGCTATTAAGGTACAAAATAGAATATAGTTTGTCACTGCCTATAATAGAAACGCTAAGGTTGTCCAGAAAATGATTTTAAAATATTGGGGAAGTCTTAAATCTGATCCTAAATATGGCAAAGGTTTTAGTTTACCCCATTGTTTTCATACAAAAGAGGGAGGTGTATAGGAGATTATATTCAACCTAGAAAGCAAACAAGAAAGGAGGAGTAGACCCTAGCAGGAAAATCTAATGGTACTTATCCCTGTAGAAATTGTGGCCATTGCAATGGAATCATAAAAGGTGACTGTTCTCCAATGACAGAAGAAATATAGTGTATGTATTGCATTAAATGCCCATGTGGGCTGGCCTACATAGGCCAGACAAGTAGAAGCATGAAAGTGCAGTTAAACGAAGATATATCCACTGTTCATAATAACAAACCTTAAAAGAATGGATGAGGGAATGGGAAGAACTAACAAAGAGAAAAAGAAAAGAGAAACATCCCTACTAGCACAACACTTTTATGAACAAGTTCATAGGGTGTCTCAGCTGGCAAATCCTGGAGAGAGTTCATTTTAATCAAAACTGAAAAACAAGTGTAGCTCACCAAATGTTCTTAGCGGCTTGTCCCACGGGTTATCTGTAGAAAATATGTTGTGTAGGACAAATCCAAGGCAGTAAACTTTGACTGCGATTTCTTTATTGGGGAGTGGATACACACAGCATGTTTCAGGTAAAGCCCTTTATCAAGTGACACTTGATAAAGTTTTGTCCCATGTGGTCCCCTTTAAGTCGGTGACTAACACGAAGTTAGCGAGCTGAAAAGCAGGAAGTGGTATTCTGGCTATTATATTAGACATCCAGTTACTCCAGCCTTTATAGATTAAATTTTTGGCTAACTAGATTAGAATTTTTTTTTATTTTTGCACAGCCTATTTATCCAGTTTTTATTTTTACACTGAACTGTTTCTTTAAGGCCAAAAATTTGTAAAAAAGGCAATTGTTACAGAGAGAGTGCTTCTGGATATGGCTGTTACAAACCAAACAACCTCGAGGAGTAAATGAGGCATTTAATATACCGTTCTCTCTAATGCTACAATTGTTTCTATATGTTGCAGTAATGTTTCTTTTAACATATAACCACATTTTTCACTCTGTTAAGAGTCTTTCAATGAACAAGTCACTATCCAGGGAGAGCTTTAGGATAGGGTAAGTCAGTAGATCTTAATAGCTCAATTTTTTTTTGCTAGTTATCATTGTGTTAACATTGTTTTGTTGCACATTTTCACTTTTCTGCTATTGGATTTCGTAAGCTGGACTATACACTAAACCATAGAACTGGACTTTTTCACATGGACTGGGTATGTGGACTCTCAAATAACTTTGTGAAAATGTTTTATTAATGCTGGTGTTCAACATGGGGTGAAGTTACAATTTATGGTAATGAGGGTATAAAGCACTACTCTGTATGCAGATCTGTATGTCTGACAAGGGGCTCCTCCCCCAAAACGTCAAAACTATTGACACAATAAACGCGCAGGGGTTGTCCTCTCTTTACCTGTGTGCATGGTATTCTATTACTATTGATGTGGGAGAGATGTTGACCTGTCTAATTAAGCACAAGGTAGGTCTTCAGTTGAGAGGTTGGTGGAAATAGGACCATTGTTCCTTCATGCTACACAACCACAGCAAACACATACTAAGCACCATAGTTAAAAAGCCTCGGAAATCTGAGAATCTGAGAAATTCATATCAAACTGGTAAATATCAATTTGAGGAAATTTCACCATCTATTCATCCTATCAAATCCATCTGAAGATGCTGTGTCTGATGGTAAATTGTAATATTATTGATAAAGAATCTTAAAATGACAGCAAAGATATAATTATGGTGTAGGGACCCTGGGGGTTAGACATCCTCAGGTATTTCTCCCTTTGTTTTTTGGGATGCCTAAAGTGGCCCTTTACTTAACCCAAGCAGCTATGTCCCTTTTCCAGGGTCCATTGTAGTTCAAGGTTTTCCACTAGGTAGCAGCATTTAAAAGTATAAAGGGTTGTAGCCCCACGTGCTCAAGGTCTTTTCTGGGACCTCACCTCTCTGGGAGATTGGTCCACGCCCAGGATTACAGTGTTCAAGACTTAGAAAGGTTATTTAGTGGTAGTAAGTGTTATCATAGTTGCTATAGAAGGGCAAATGCTTTGATTATGTAACTAATTTGACCAATAAAACTATTTTTCTTTACAGAGTATGCTATCAAAATTTTTCCTTGTTGCTCTAGCAGCAGAAGGCAGGCTCAGGGAAGGTAGTGAGCAGCTTTTGCTTCAACAAGGAGAAATAGTGGCGTTAGGACCCTGTGTTATGTGAACAACTAGTGGGTGAGTTGAGGACCAGGTAGGGTGCCAAGACACAAGACCGTAGGCTGAGATCTAGTGATGTGCGGGCTGGCTTCTTCGCGGGTGGCAGGTGCGGGTTGAGCTCTTCTCCAACTTCTGAGTTCGTCTTTTATAGATGCTGGGCCTGCTCAACCGCCCCTTTTGTGACATCATCGGTGGGGCGACGTGGGTCTATACAAGCAACCCGGAAGCGCAGATGCAGGTGGGCGCAGGCTAAGGGAGGGCGGGTTAGGGTCTAAAGCGACTGAATATTTCTACTTCAGGTATGGGACCCGTTATCTAGAATGCTTGGGACCGAGGGGTTTTCCGGATAATGGGTCTTCATACCTTAAATCTACTATAAAATCATGTAAATATTAAATAAACCCAATAGTCTGGTTTTGCTTGTTATTAGTTATATCTTAGTTTGGATTAAGTACACGTACTGTTTTATTATTCCAGAGAAAAAGGAAATCAATTTTAATCAATGTGGATTGTTTGGATAAAACGGAGTCTATGGAACATGGCTTTTCCATAATTCTGAAGTTTCTGAATAACGAGTTTCCAGATAACGGATCCCATACCTGTACCTCGTTTCTGTTAAAATAAAAACCAAAGTTATTTGCTGCAAGAAAACCTCTCTGTGACTGGATCCTTTGCTACACAGAACTCCACAATGTCCCAAGAGTTGCTGGGAGTCACTCAGGCATGAGTGAGTCAGTGGCACAATACAAGCAGCGATAGTCCTGGTCATACATTATAGCCCACACAGTAAAAGTGCACTCAAGGGTGTGCTACAATGGTATTTTAGAAGTCAGAAATTGTTAAATATTAGGAGCATTATAAGAGGAGTATGAAGTTAAATAGACGTTGAGCTCAGTATAAGGAAAAGATTCTTAAAACCACACTCTCCTAGACTCCTAAAGATTTCTTAGAACATGCCTGCTCCTCCTTGTCTGATGGAAAAAAATGACAGAGCAATCAATGTCCATCATTACAAAATGAATTTAAATTCTGATAAAGATCAGTCATATCTCATCCTAATGTTCTTGTACAATCTATTCCCCAGCCATTAAACATAGCTAAAAAGGGAGAGATTTCTATTGCTGCAGTGTTTGTATGAATAATTAATATGTGGTTTTGGCCCATTAACTAAACTAATACATTGCATTGATTGCAAGTCACGTCAGTTGATTTCTGCAAGCATCACTTGACCTTCAAACATTGATTTGTGCCATGTGGGGGGATCAGATTTAAAGAAATACCCTATTTCCACCAAGCTGTTAAATAAGAAGGCAATTAATCATTGCTAGAATGTGCATTTACTGGTAAAAGCACTAATGAATATAAAATAGTAATCATTCAGATAAGCAAAAAAAATGGCGTGCCTTAAAAAAATATATAGATCAGTCCAGGATATCGATACCAAAAATAAGGCAATGCCTTATGGGCAACAACATATCTTGTTTTTTTCTAGTATGAGTATTTCTAAGCATGTCTGTCAAGGCTATTTTTATTCACACTCAAATGTATCTATTCCTGAATATTAATCTCTCATTATCTGCTCTGAGTACAACAAAATGGAAAATAGGCCTGTATGCATCAGACATTATTCATTCTTATACAGTCGACACAAGACTGGACCTAGGGGTAGGCAGAAGCAGCTGCCTAGGGAGGGCAATTAAAGAAGAAAAAAAAAAACCACTGAATCTGCTCTTAAAGTTTCCTGAATGGGTAAATGGAGCAGGACATAGTAAGTTAGTGTGGGGGGAATAATGAGGTGGATTGTGGGGAGTCTGGAGTTACAAGCAGAAGGGAAGGCTGTTGTGGTAAGTGAGCAGACAGCAGTGAAAGAGCAAGGGTGCAAGTACCTCTTGGCCTGGCTCTAGATGTATCTCGATTGTGAGTTTCTAAGGGGACCTTTAAAAAAGAAAAAAAAAAAAGTCGAGGAAAACGTAACATGCCGAAACATGTCAAGTCAGTCAAGGTCTGACTGTGGTGGGACTAGTGACCAAAAGCAACAGCAGAGCAGCACTTCAAAAAACTGATATGTTCAAGGGGTTGTTCATGCTCTCTCTGTGGTTGGGTTGATGATTACTACTCTCACACTTTTAAAAATAGTGTTCCTCTGATACTCTAGAACAGTGGTCCCCAACCACTGGCTCGTGAACATGTTGCTCACCAACCCCTTGGATGTTGCTCCCAGTGGCCTCAAGAGCTAGATTGGAGGCCATGTTTGGTTGCATAAAAAACTGATTTATGGCCAAACAGAGCCTTCTGTAGGCAGTCAGACCACATAGGGCTACTAAATAGCCAATTCTATCCTTTATTTGGCATCCCCAGCAACTTTTTTCATGTTTGTATTGTTCCCCAACTCTTTTTACATTTGAATGTGGCTCATGGGTAAAAATGGTTTGGGATCCCTGCTCTAAAACAACACTGAAGATGAACTACAACTCCCCTCTTGAAAAACAAAGCACAATAATTAACTATGTGCACCAAAACCCATAAGATTTTATTTACCGTATGCACCGCTTAAGTTAAAATACCTTATCCCATAACAACAAAGCACAGTACTTGGAGGGGTCCCTCAGGTTAATACATATGCCCATTTATGGCAAGTTTATAAGAACTGGGAAAATTGCCAAATCATTGTTTTAATAGCTGCAGCTGCTATTGTAAAGTTATTATTGGGTATGGGTGTCATATCGTTTAAAATCCTTAAAGGGAAAGTTGGAAAAGAACATACCGGCACATCATGGGTAATGCTAGCAGGAAAAGCCTTGCGGTTATTTGGACGGCCAGGGTGTGCGAGGGTAATTCTTCCTTCTTAAAGGGAAAGTTCCCAGGAGTACTGGCAATAGGGTCAATCTGTGTAGCATATGATTAAATAAAGGTCTCCTTTACGGTGTATCCAAGCCCCAAACCAACTTATTGGTTTATAAATTGGAGTTAAAAAAAACAAAAAAGAAAACTGCTCTTTAAACTGTCCATAATGATGTAAAAGTGGTACCCAGAATAGAACCACCCCCAAAAACCAGCTATTAAGGATGATAGTCAGGTTAAACATATGTTAAACTTCCAAGTATTTGTGTTAATAACTTCAGCATGTGACTAAACTCAAAACATACTTAGAGAGACACTTTAAATGTGAACGAACAATCATCCAGCAACTCTGGGTCAAAACCTAATTTTAAAAAAAAGTTACCTCCTGTAGGTCTGCAGGTCAAACAACATATGAAAGATTCATCACCTTGCGTGGTTGGCAGCACACTTAAAGCCTTAACATATGTATAAGGGAGTAAATCTCAACAAGCACTGGTGTCAATTCATACGAATATTTAGTTGCATTCTTCAAAATTAATAAGTGGCATCAAGATATAAGCGGTCCGATTCTTCCAAATAGATGGCAAATGCATATAACTATCTCGTGCATTATTCTTTTCATTAGTGATCTTTAAACTAGCCTTCCAAGCAGAACCTTAGCAACATGGAAATAAGATAAGCACTTTGTGGGATAATAGAGCTGAGCTTGCTGTATCTTTCACTTCAAAGTGTATGATGCTACAAATGAAGAGCCCAAATGCCTTTGGAATCTTCAAGCAGGTGGTGGAACAGGGGATACTGTTTGAGCAGGATGTGCAAAGACACTTTGTCTTGCATACAAGAAAGATGCATATCTCAGCTTCCCTCTCTGTTTCTACACACACATGTCCCTGAGGAGTAAAACAATCTCATATCTCTCTATATTGTGAGCACAGCATACCAGTAATGTAACCCTCTTAACCTTTAGATCCCAGTAGGGAAACAGATCCCCCCCAACAAAGGGAAGTTGATACGTCAAACAATTTCTGAAACACTTTTCAGCAGTCAGTTAAGAAATGATAGGAATAAACATTCAAAGTAACACAATGCTTAAAGGACATGTAAAGCCTACATTTTCCTACCATGTATATAAGTTGGGCATATCTTACCCATCCAAGCCACATCATTTGTACTGCATATACTCCCTCCATTTACCAGCACCATCACATTTTCCTAAAACAAATAGCAGCTTTCACCCGGCAGCCATTTTCCCTCTGACACATCATCAGTTACAATGACATCTGCAAACAGGACATGTATGCTGTAAGGTTCATGCAATGGAGAATGTAGGTTTACACAGAAACAACATACATTGATAAAAAGTTCTACTGAGTACTGTAATGGTTATGTAGAGCTTAGGAGAGGTGGTTAGGAGAAAAAATAGGATCAGACAGCTAGAGTTTCTATGGGAACCAGCAATGCTATATTTTCATTGGCTGTTAGACTGGAGGGTGTGTTTAGTAATCTGAGCTGAGAAGAACCCTGCATGCTCATTAGCCAACAGCCAAAGTAAATTCCTGAGGGTGGGGACAGAGAAAGTTAGATGAGCAGAAGGAATTCTAAGTGATTAAGGGGATGCTGAAGCCTTACTGTTAACTTTTTAACAACCAGAGTGGCAAGTATTTAAAGATTTCAAAGAGGCTGTTCACTTGTTACATTTTTGTGTGGTGAGGGGTTTACATGTCCTTGAAGTAATATATCAAGGAGAAACTATAGCTGTGATCAGCTTTGTGGTAGGGGGTGCCAATTTGTTGGACACCCATTCCAGTGTGACTAATTGCCAACTTTCTTTCCCGGGATGGTGCACACCTTTCATGAAAATGCAGTGGTCCACTGTACTTTATTGTAGAGCAGCTCAGTGCAGAAATTATGCTTACCCACACCCAACTCATATGTGTCATAAAAATGATCCATCATACATGTCTGACCAAAAGAAACAAATAAAAGATGTTACTGTTAATGTAATACACCTCCAAGATTACACTTATGCGAACACCCCCTGGCAAGCAGCATGTACAAAAACAAAAGCACCTTCTCAGCTAAAGGGCAGCAGTGCCATGGTGAAGCAGATACAAAGTTACCAGCCTGACTTACTTGATTTCAGCTTTGTCTGCCACTGTAATCTTACACTTTGAACAACGGCACAACTGCCAGTCTTATTCTGCTCACTTGCTTTGAGCCTTTTTCTTATCAGACTTCCAAGTTCAGACCATAGGGTGGAGATACAAATCTACTCAAGAGTGCAATAAGCACAGTAGGTTCTCTCTGGATGGCATTTTCCATGACCAGCAGAGCAAGTACGTCTGAACTGCTTTAATTAATTGCTTCCTTTAAACCACTCTCATAAAATACGATGTTCTATTTATATTCCAGATCATTAGAGCGTAGCATTCAATGTAAAACTTACTGATGTCTCTCTGGCAGATTGATTAGATATTGCAGAGACATTTATAGGACACTTGTGAATCAGCTTAACTGTGCTTTATTTTACTTAGCATGCTGGATATTGTCAGGAAAGTGGTAAAAAGCCATTCCAGACTGACGTTAAACTCCTTTGTCCTTCTATCAAGTGAAATCTTTTTTTCTTTCTTCCATACTTGGAGTCTAAGGGAATGATATTCTGGGTTTTTGCCATCAAGTGCATTTGCAAACGTATATCAACTGCCCTATTTCTCAGAGAACCTTTGTGTGTAAAGTTTTTCTGGTTATGATTTCAAGACAATATGGGACTTTGAGTGTTTAAACATGTGAATTAGATTCCTTTCTACCTAGTATTTTCTCATATTTTGCAAACAAGGCAGAGTAGGGTAATATTCTAGGATTACATACCAAACCACAAGGGAGATTATTTTGTGTTATTTCCTGAAAATGTAACCCTGACATTTTCTGCTTACAAACACAATCAATGGAACAACACTAAGTTGTTTGTAAGGTGCAGAGCTGAAAAGAAGGAAATTGTTTTTCACTTTTATTGGCACCAAACCTTACACAGAAATGAGTAGTAGATTTGATATGGTATGTCAGAAATTGGTTAAATGCATCACATGGCACAATTATTATTATTATAACAATTTTATAATTATGATTATATTACTTTCCTTAGCATGTTGCCACTGTATTGTCTGGGCAAGCCAACCAAGCCTTTCTACATGCCTTATTTAATCTCAAGCATTTTTACTTGAAAGAACTCTTGCTTATCTACGGTTATACTAAAATATTAACAGACAATTGCTGATGTTTCAACACAATGTTGTCAGGTATTGCTGGGATTCGAGCCGGGGACCTTTGGGTTTCTGGCTCGATACCTTAACCATTTGGCCAGGTGAGCAGCCTGTAGGGTTGCTCTCTATGTGTTGCCTGGCCTCTGCAGTTCCAGCCCAGCTGCAGCCTGATTGGCTTCTCCAGCCCCAGCTCAGCTGCAGCCTGTTTGGCATCTTCAGCCCCAACCCAGCTGCTGCCTAGTTTAATCAGCCAATCAGGGCTGACTCTTCCCTATTTAAGGGCAGCACTCAGACCACTCCTTGCCAGAGCATTGCATGGTTTTCCTAGTACTGCGGCAGCGCCCCTAACTAGGTAGTTCTAGCTCTTGCCCCTTTTCCCTTGTTCTTCCGCCTTGCCTTGCCTGCCTGTCCTTGTCTTGCTTTACCTTATCTTGTACCTTCGCAGCCTTGACCTTGATCCGATCCTGCCTTGCTTGTTCCTGACTTCTGATTCCTGTTCCACCTTGTACCTTGCCCTGACTTCACCTTGTACTGATCTTGTCTTGCCTATTCCTGATTCTTGCTTTCCGACCCTGCCTTGTACCCCTCTTGCTATATCTTGCTCCAGTCTCCTCTTGCTATATCTTGCTCCAGTCTCCTCTTGCTATATCTTGCTCCAGTCTCCTCTTGCTATATCTTGCTCCAGTCTCCTCTTGCTATATCTTGCTCCAGTCTCCTCTTGCTATATCTTGCTCCAGTCCCCTCTTGCTATATCTTGCTCCAGTCCCCTCTTGCTATATCTTGCTCCAGTCCCCTCTTGCTATATCTTGCTCCAGTCCCCTCTTGCTATATCTTGCTCCAGTCCCCTCTTGCTATATCTTGCTCCAGTCCCCTCGTGCTATATCTTGCTCCAGTCCCCTCGTGCTATATCTTGCTCCAGTCCCCTCGTGCTATATCTTGCTCCAGTCCCCTCGTGCTATATCTTGCTCCAGTCCCCTCGTGCTATATCTTGCTCCAGTCCCCTCGTGCTATATCTTGCTCCAGTCCCCTCGTGCTATATCTTGCTCCAGTCCCCTCTTGCTATATCTTGCTCCAGTCCCCTCTTGCTATCCACTCTAGTCTCCTTCTGCACTCTATCCCCAGTTTGATCTGATCTACGCCCGCACCGTCCTGTCCCTTCCAGTCTGTTCCTGTTGAGTCATCGCCCTCTTTCTTCCTAGTCCAGTCCTGATCTTCGCCCTCTCCGTCCTGTTCTGCACCTGATCCAGACTTGACTCTTCGCCCTCATCAACCTGTTCCTGCTTTCCCTTCAAGTGTTCCCTAGGCACATACAGCTCCTGCCTCAAGGACTCGCCCTTTCCCTTCAGTCTCTACAGCGCCACCTACCTAATCCTTGACAAATGTGGTATGCCCTATACCGCTAGGCTTTTTAAAAGCCCATATTCAGTATTTGGTAGAATCTCTGCTTTTTCGTGGAGGATTCCGATATATACAAATCCCGGGTGACAGAATGAACCTAATCCAAATCCTTAAAGGGGCAGTTCTCCATTTAGATAATTGACCATAAGAGTTACAATGGACAATTCAAAGCAACTTTGCAATTGGCTTGCATTATTTATTTTTTATAGTTATTTTATTTTGCCTTCTTATTCTGACACTTTCAGATGGGGGTCACTGACCCAGAAGCCAAAAACTATTGTTCTGTTAGGCTACAATTTTATTACTGTTCTTTTCCAATGTAGGCCCTATCCTATGTATATTCCGGTCTCTCGTTTAAACCATGACTGCTGATTTACCAAACCGGAGAGCTGCTAAACAAAAAGCGAATTAACTGAAAAACCATAAAAATTAAGACCAACTGCAAAATTTCTTAGCAATGTCTACATCCTACTAAAAGTTAATGACTGGGGGTGAAAAAGCAGATGATCGCCAACTTCTTAACACAAGCAAGTTTTGCAATGCCAGTTAAAGCAAGAAAACATGAAGGGGACAAATACATTTCAATGTATAATTCCCATGACTACAACTGATAAGAACATTGATGTGTCAATATAGTGTGCCATAACAGTTTCTAAATACATATACTGTACAATACAACTACTACAATAACATGTTACATATAATGTGGCAACACCCTTTGCTGTTTTAGGGGAGGGTATTGTAAGTAATGTATAAGTGTTTGCAGATGACACAAAACTATGCAGCCCAATGAATTCCATCCAGGATGCAACATCCTTGCAACAGTATCTTGACAAACTGGCAATCTGGGCAGCTAAATGGCAGAGGAGATTCAATGTTGGTAAATATAAAGTCATGCACCTGGGATGTAAAAATATGCAAGCCACATCTACCCTTAAGGGGATTGTTTACCTTTGAGTTAACTTTTAGTATGATGTAGAGGGTAATATTTTAAGACAATTTGCAATTGGTTTTCATTTTTTATTATTTGTGGTTTTCGAGTTATTTAGCTTTTTAATCAGCAGCTCTCCAGTTTGCAGTTTCAGCAGTCTGGTTGTTAAGGTCCAAATTACCCTAGCATCCAAGCACTGATTTGAATAAGAGACTAGTAACAAAAAGATAACAATAACAATACATTTGAAGCTTTAAAGAGAATTTGTTTTTAGATGGGGTCAGTGACCCCCATTTGAAAGCTGAAGAACATCAGAAGAAGGCAAATCATTAAAAAACTATAAAAAATAAATAATGAAGACCAATTGAAAAGTTGCTTAGAAATGGCCATTCTACGACACACTAAAAGTTAACTGAAAGGTGAACCATCCCTTTAATAGGAATGCACTTGGTAAATCCATAATGAAAAAGGACTTTGGAGTCCTTGTAGATAATAAACTGCCACCTCTGAGGCAAATTGGAGAGGCTTGCCTCTGGATCAACTAGCAGTTAGGCAGGTTATATATAGACTTAAAAGTTTGAACTTGATGGATGTGTCTTTTTTCAACCTAACTTACTATGTTACTATAATATTGCATTGCACTATTGTGCCCATACAGAATGACAGTAGAAGAACTTAAATGGCCTGGATAGAGCCCAGACCTCAAACCATCTAAATACCTGTGATATGACTTGGAATTCTGGCAGCAACTCAGGCCTGATACCCTAGATTTGGAAAGTTATTGTGGACAAGCAAATGTCTAAACACTTTTGGTCATATAGTGTATGTATTTGTAGAAATAACACAAACTTAATGTGCCCTGTCTTGGATACAACAGACAAAAAAGAAAGGGAGGCGATTCCCATGTAAGGGAGTGGAGCATGTTAAAGGAGAAGGAAAGGTTAAAACAAAGTAAGCCTTATCAGAAAGCTCCATCTAAATATACCAGTAAACCCCCAAAGTAGTGCTGCTCTGAGTCCCCTGTCAAAAGAAACACTTCATTTCTTCCTTCTATGGTGTACACATGGGCTTCTGTATCAGACTTCCTGCCTTCAGCTTAAACCTCATTGCCCTGGGCACGAGCATGCTCAGTTTGCTCCTCTTCCCCTCCCCCTTCTCTGCTGTAATGTGAGCCCAGAGCAGGGAGAGACTCAGGCAGGAAGTGATGTCACACCATATTAATACTGCAGGTCTCTAAAGTTATTGCATAAAACAGGTCAAATGTAAAACCCTGCTTCATGTAAATAAACCATTTTCATAATAATATACTTTTCTAGTAGTATGTGCCATTGGGTAATCATAAATAGAAAATTGCCATTTTAAAAAATCAGGGCCGCCCCCTGGGATCGTATGATTCACTGTGCACACAAACATACCAAACAAACTATACTTCTTAGGTCACATGAGCCAATTAAAAGACAGAGTTCTGTCTTTTGCTTCAACACTTCTTACTGTTACAGTTAGAGTTGTAGTATTTCTGGTCAGGTGATCTCTGAGGCAGCACAAACAAGATGGTGGCTCAAGGCAAGAGATGTAAAAATTCAAGATTTACTTCAATATATATATTCCAATTAATATGATATAAACTGTTGCTTAAGTATTCATTTTGTGGCTATAGTGTTCCTTTAACCATACCTTTAGCATAATAAGAGAGAAAGATGTTGATATATTAGGTCAATAGGGGTTAGGGCAATAGGTTGCACTAAAGGTTTGGAAGTGGGGTAGTAGTTGGGCAGGCTACAAAGATGGGTTTAGGAGGGATAAAATCCAGTGAAAGGTATACTGCACACAAATCATCTTCAGTAAGAAGAGTGCGCAAATCTTCAATAGTCAAGAACATTTCCATAACAGCAGGAAAGTGGTTATGTGCACAGAGGGTAAATTTGATTATGCCAGGTAGAGTCCTACTCACTGTTCCTGTTGCTAAAGCCTGGGTAAAACCACCAGTGACTACAAATCTGTGTGGATTTTGCCTAAAAATCTAGAAATAATGTTAAGTAGGTGCGAACAAATTAAGTTTGTTGTGGAAATGACAGATTTGCTATGTTGATCTACAATCAACATTGTGCTGTTTTCCCAATTCTCAAATTGACCAGGTTGCCATCAAACAAACTATACGCTGTCCTGTTTATTGATGGATTAAAAAAGAGCAGTGAAGTCCCATGAGGAGACACTGGAGCATGGCAAGATTCATTCTACTAAACTACTTCAACTATCCAGATAGCTTACAAAAGTATTACAGTTAAATGCATGACCTTCATTGTCCAGTTTCCTACAAAAGCTGGATCTCATGTAAACAAGTAGTTATAATATAGTATGTGGGGTGCACATGGTGATTCCATCTAACAAAACAGGTTCAGAAAGGCATCCTTGCTGAGCTCATGCTTCTGTTAACCATAACATTACTGCATTTGACTTTTGGCTCTGAAAATAAACACTATTATATGGAGTAGTAACAACTGAATTGGTATGCTCAATAAAGAAATCATTTTATTATGGAAGGTCTTTTATTGCTTAATCATAAGAATTTTTGATATCCCAGAAAGCCATGTTACTCGCTTGCCAACAGTGCAGTTCCCAGTTTCTTTTAAGCCCCCAGGTCATGGATTACGGAATCAGAGACACTGCACATCCTGTAATAATTTCTGTGTTCCCTATAAACTGCACACCTTATTGAACATTTCCATGTGCACCGCAATGTCTGCTTTTATTTCTAAACAATTAAATGTTTGGATTGCAATTTCCATGGGTCATTTCCTTTAGCAAACCCTCTAACAGGACACAATGATAATTTTATTTGTTTCTGTTCATTATACTTTTAGGTCAATGCTTTCTTCTTCATTCTCCCATGACTAAGCCAGATCGTTGCACGCAATGTTTATTTTACAGGCGGTGAACTCCATTCTCTTGCATTAAATGAGATATAAATGTGAAAAATAATAAATGCAAAATTGCTCAGAGTATTCTTATAAGCACTTTTGCAACTTTCAAAGCTATTAAAACGTTTTTAAACTGGTCATATAATGAATATTTTTTAACAGGGCCATCTGCTCATCATATAAGGCAAATAATGATTTTTTTTAACAACAGTGCCAACTATACAATGGGAGAGAACATGTTTAGAAGGAACACAGAGAACTGTTTTGATGTTGCTTTGTTTAGGAAAGAGATCAGAAACCTCTGACAACAAACCACTATACCATTTGCTGATGGCAAAACCTTCAAGGTAAAGTTGTTCTGCAATTGGTCAGTATTTTTAATAAATGAGGGTTATGGAATGACAGTGAGAATGTACATATCGACATGGGTGGTTTTTGCATTGTAAAATAGGCTTCTATCAAGTTTTCCCAACCTTTCTAGAATGGCATCACTTCTGGGGTTTTTTTTGGGGGGGCGATGTCAGATAGTGAGTGGCTTGTGCATAAAGGTACTGCAGGATGCAAGTCAGGGTCAACCCAATTTACGCTTGTGCAGGTGTCTACTTCAAGGTATCTGACCAATAGCCCACAAGATTATAAAGACAGATAACAAAAAGATACACAGGGGTTGTCTTAGGTTATATTTCCAATTATTGCATTCTACAGCCCAAATGATTAGGCCCACTTACTTCCTTATTTGCACTGGGTGCATCGGCAGCTGAAATCTTCAGTATTGACAGATGCAATCAAACAGGATGATATTTTCAAACTAACATTCATGCACAGGTGCACGGGCTAAAATCAGCTAAACTGCACAATGTATGACCAGTTATACATACTATACTGCCAGGGCAGCAAATGTTAGTACTTTACAAGTATTCTGGAACAATGTTAGGGCTGACTCGCTGCTATAGGGACCCCAAGGTAAGTAAAAAAAGAGGTACAGAGTTTAGACCAACTTTTTGTATTAAGATTAGCTCCAAAAGAAAAATATTTATAATCAGGGTCTGCATTCACTTTAATTTGTTTATAAATAAACAGGAAACATGGGATTAAATTTATCTGCACATGAAACTTTTGCAGAGGACATCTCAACTTCAATGACGACAGAGCCCTCTGCTGGGCACACTGTCAAAGCAGAATATTTGTTTGATTTACTAAGCTTTTAAGCTGCACAAAACACTGTTTGTTATACAACTTGTCTGTATAATTTGGCAAAAACAGTATAAAAAAAAAAACAACAAAAAAAAACAGGAGGTACCATTTTTTGTGGCGAGAGCAGATAAAGGATAACTTTTAAGGATTAAAAGATGAAAGATTGAATTTAGCCGGGAGCTTATAGTTCTATGTAATTTTACCAGACAGTTCGTCATTTAGATATAGTACACAGATCATTTGTATATTGATTATGCCTGTACAAACCCAGAAACCCACAGATCTCTAGGATACATTAGAAACACCCAATCATAAAATGCATCATATTTCTCTTATAATTTTATAAACCACACACACGGATATTAGCTAGCCGTCTACAGTCACTTTCTTATATAAGACAAGTTTTTATGAGACCCTAGTAGCACTGAATATTTTAATAAAACGTCACCGCAATTATCTTTCTTCCAAAGTCAATTCTGTACATGGCAGTCGACGGCTCCCTCTATAGTAATGTCAGTAACCAAAGTCCAACAATTTGCAGATGTTAAACCATTTGCTCACTGTTAAAATCCATACAGTGGCTCCATTCCACACCGCAGTGTAATAATCTATTATGGTGTGTCATCACCCTGTCCAAGCACAGATGGAACTTTACAGCATTCAGTGTAATGACAGGAAGGGTATCGGCACATCACGTACATGACAGCTGATGTTCTGTCTAGACTCAATATAATGAACTCCAAGCACTCAGAATTTTTCCTGGGCTGAATACACAAAAGATTTGTAAACACTTACTTGAGGCTTTCCAGTGTATCTTACCTTTCTTATCAGAAATGACACTTTTTGTATCCACTTCCAGTTTCTGTGTTAAACTTTCAGGGTTGATTTTAGTTGAAGAAAAAATATTAGAAGAAAAAAATGTCCAGTCCTGCCAAGAAAAAATTAATCCTTGTTTAGATTCACTTTTTAACTTTACTTGCACATGCAGTATTTGGTTATCTGCAGCAAAATTGACTGCCCTTTCTGAATTGTCACAGATTCACCTTTATAGCAGGAAAATATACAGTCCGGCAAGATTGGGCTACAAACGGCGACTGCGTAAAGTAGCTATAGAGATGCATAAAATCATACAAAGGGACTCTAATCATTTACTTTTTAACTTGGTGCTTCTCTTGCACAAAAAAATGCAACAGCTCAGGGCACACCCTGTGAGCACAAGTGGAAGCCAGTGCTGTACACCCAATTAAATTCTGTTGCGATAACACCATTGCTGATAAACTAAAATTACAATTTGCTAAGATCATGACATAATTTGGTGCTTGGATGTGGTCAATGACTAAACAATATTCACATATGCAACCAACCTGTACTGGTCTGCTCGATAATTGGCCAGTCAGCTGAACAACCCCTTTATCTGTTCATCCAGCACATACAAACAAACTATTTCTATACAACAAACATCTTATTGTACAAAAAAGGGATTTTATGACCCCTGTTTTTTTTAATCCTGTGCAAGAACTAATACCACTGCATTCTACAGAATCTCTTCTCTGATAAGCAAACAAGAGCCTTTTTGCCCTATTCAATGTAAATGACTGCCCCCATGGCAACACAGGCTTATTTCTATAAAACTGTAGTAGTGTCTCTGAAGCCACCATGCTGTTTTAACCATTATAGTGTACCAGTGTACAATATTTATATGCATTTTAAATCTTATTCTTTGCTGTTAGTGATCCTTGGCTATTGAGAATTTGTAAAGTTCATAGTCCCACCGAGCAACATTCTGTTGAGGCACTAAGTGGTGGAAGACCAGGGCCCCTAACCCAGTAAATGGCCAATAGGCCACGTACCACAGACCCACGTACCACAGCATTCTTGACCAGAATAATGTTACGTTGTTGTTTTTATATGAATATTCTATAAAACAAAAAGGTATTTAACTCTCCAGAGAGACTTGTTTATCTGTACATTTACATTCATAATACAAATCAGTGCAACAGCGCCTCCTGTAGGCAGATTATCGAAAAACAGCTTTGACTTGGCAATCCATTTTTATTGAAGTCCCTTTACATACGATGATCCCTGAGACATATAGCTCTGGATTACTAGCACACGAACACTGACCTTCCCTGGACCCTGAGCTTCCCATCCCTTTGCCCCGGGCAGATCTGCAGAATCAGGAGGTTCATTGATTGGGACCGGCGGCTCTTCCTCTGTGGCAGCCCCAACCCGTATTGCAGCCTGATGGAACTTTTGCCGAGCACGTTTTATTTTGCCCACCATCTTTCACTTTGCCGGAAGTGAGATGGATGGTTGCCTGAGTAACGGCGACGTCCAAGATATGATTACCGGAAGGAACAAACTTAACCACAAAGGTTCCGCGATATATTTGGTTCCTAGAACAGATCGGAATGGATATAATAACTTCAAATATTGATATGTTCTTGTTCTGGGGAGTTTGTGCTCAGTGCAAAAGTTACATTTATATATATGTGTAGTACAATTAATAGATTAGCTGTTTGCCTAGCTAAGATTCGCATGATAATATGCGAGTTGCTAACACACACGGGACGAGCAGTGTGGGGACCAAACACCACACTTTCAAGCCAGTTTTATAGTTGACTAGCCTTCATTTATATGGGGCTAGGGCAGTATAAGTTGTTTTTCATTGAGCAACTGGCAGAAATCTATTGATTACATAATGTCTTCTGAGTAATTACTGAAAGTGGTGCTTAAACTTTACTTATAAGGGAAGAAAAGATGTTTTTGTCAGGTAAGTAGAACTAGGGGGTGCGTAGGGTTGCCACCTTTTCTGGAAAAAATACCGGCCTTCCTATATATTTATCTTTTTTTCCCATTAATAACATTGGGATTAACCCTCATTTTTACCGGCCAGGTGGTAACCCTACCCCAAGTGATTGTATCTACTTACCTGACACCCCGGTAGGGTTGCCACCTGGCCAGTATAAAGAATGATCCCAATGTTATTAATAGGGAAAAAAGAAATATATGTATGAATGCCTGTATTTTTTTTCCAGAAAAGGTGGCAACCCTACACCCGGGCTGTTGCTCCTACAGCAGAAAGCCTTCCAGCGAGCAACATAGAGCGATTGCCTTCCTGCTCCTTTCTTCAAATTTCCCAGGGCAGACACATGGGCAATAGAACGAAATAAACAACAATGGGTGGAGGGTAGTGATGTGCGGGTCATGGATTCCCTGACCCGCACCTGACCCTAACCCGCCCTGCTACAACCCGCACCCGCTTCCGGGGTCCTTTTATGGACCCGCCCCGCTGATGATGTCACAATGATGTCACAAAAGTGGTGGGGCGAGCAGACGCGAGACTATAAAACCGGTATTCAGATGCCGGCATTTGAAGGTGGCGGGAGGGGAGAGCAGCCAACCGCGAGGAGCACTGCGAGGTCGACCCGAACCCGCGGATATCGGGTCGGCCCGCACATCACTAGTGGAGGGCACTCCAATTAGAAAAAATGTATTGTTTTTTAAGAGAGGTGCAGCATAGCCCCAGACCGCTCCCAAGAAGTGGCCTATCTTTTGTTTATATCGTAACCAGGCAACGTCCTTGTGATGGATACTTCCATTATCCACTACATTTGGGGCACTAACAATACTTTTCTTTTACAGAAAATAAACAGTTTATAACTTTTAAAAATATATATTATCACATATAATCATATTCAATTTCATCCAAATCAATTGGTGCTAATCAATATTTTATACAGAACTTCTAATATCATAAACGAACATTCATTGTGCAAATAAGATCTATTAAAATGCATAAATTATCAAAGTGAAAGTGCAGTCGTTTCTTAAAAAGTGTCCATTGATATCCATATACTATGTGCTTCCAGTGAGTTTTCATTATATTAGTCCAGTTGTGTGATATTCAGATTATCTTTTTAATTAAATTTGTTAACATCCATCTGTGTCTGTGAAAAATAATGAAGACACATAAATATTCATGTATATATAAAAAAAATACCAGAATTACACCCATACAATCCCATATCCCACATTAGGCTGAGGTCCCCCTACCTATCACCCTGGATCACAGAAACTTTTCAGTTATCCATGGTGAGAGGATTTAAAGGAAAAGTGATAGCTCTCTATCTTCATTTAAACCAAAAAGAGAGAGGGTATTTAATTTATAGATCCACTTTAATTCACGCTGTTTCAGGAGTAATTCTCTGTCTCCCCCCTCATTCGGGTGTCATGACTCGTTCAAAGAAAGTGCCCTTCCTTCTCCTTTAAGGAATACTTAAAGGGGTGGTTGGTTCATCTTTAAGTTAACTTTTAGTATGTTGCATAATGTCCTGTTGGTGGCAACTTTGTAATTGGTCTTCATTATTTGAGGGTTTTTGTATTATTTGCCTTCCTCTTCTACATCCTTCCAGCTTTCAAATGAGATCACTGACCCCAGCAACCAAAAACCTATTTCCCTGTGAGCCTACAATTTTATTATTTTTGTTACTTTTTATCACTTATCTTTCAATTTAGTCCATCTACTATCCATATTGTAATGTCTCATTTAAATCACTGTCTGGCTGCTAAGGTAAACAAGAACCTAGCAACCAGATAGCTGCTAAACAGCTGAAAAACCATATAAAATAAAAACCAATTGCAAATTGTCTCAGAATATCAAAGCCTATGCCATACTTAAAGTAAATGTATAGGTGAACAACCATTCTAAGCTGATATAAAACATAGTTGCAGAGATGCCGAGGTTTTATTCGCAGGGTGCACCATTGTCTCGTCATTGGCAACCAGTAAGTACACAGAGCCATTTTGTGCCCATTGACACTCTCATGGTTGTGCATCTGAATAACACGAAGGCTAGGAAGTGGGTGAGGAGGGGGCTTATCATGGTGACTCCTAATAAATCGTAAGCTGGCATGTCTGATACTTACCAATATTTTAGGCCATGTTCTATTTTGCAATATTTTAGGCCATGCTCTATTTTGCAAATCCCATCAGAAACTAACCACAGTGAGAAGGGAGCTCTGGTGCACCGCCCCGTGATTTCAGCTAGGGGAGTGAAATCAACCTTTTATATAGGACAAGCTCTCAATGAGCAATCCTCCACACAGGCGTGAAGTTTATTTATCTGATCAGAAGCAGCCTTTACAAGCTTCCTGTTAGTCATAGGCTCATCGCTTAGCACTAGGTGTTAATTTAACACAAAATGTATAAGGCTGTTTCTATTCATATAAATAAACACTGCCTGAGACTCTCAAATGTAAATGGTCTTAGTCTGAGAAATACTAAAAAAACGATTTTCGGCTGTTTTTTTTTTTTTACAATGTCTCATTATACTCTGACGCAGCTCCTTGCTTTGCCCAAGATCAGTTTATACATACAGGAGATTTTTGACAGATGCTTGGAGAATTGTCTGGATGAGGCACACTTTTTTGGGCACTACATTATCCATTCTAAAAACATACAAGCAGGATAACTGGCTCCTGACGAAATTGGACCTGTTGTGTGTGATGTGTGAACATGAACCTTTAGGGCTAAATTCCACAAGGGCAGGCGACCAGTCGAGCCGCCGAGGAGTAGCCGAATATAATGTAAGTTATTGAAACATTGCAGCTACAAAATACATGCAGCCAACACGACTGTTGGATGTGAACGCCGCACACTGTGTCGGATGCTTGTAGCTGTGATGTGATCATTTACATTATATTCGGCGCCTCCGAATGGCCGCCTGCGTTTCCTCTCAGCGCAACGAATTGGATAACAACGCCCTGTGGAGTTCTGCCCTTAATCTGATCGGACTTTATAGTGGGATCAGATTTCGTAGCATGCTACAAATCTCATTCTGTTGCTACAAAATCATCCATGTAGTTTTACCCTTAATAATCTTACAATGTATGACCAAGTGTAAGTTAAACAATTCTTCACTTGCTCTAGGCCAGTGATCCCCAACCAGTAGCTCGCGAGCAACATGTTGCTCTCCAACCCCTTGGATGTTGCTCCCAGTGGCCTCAAAGCAGGTGATTATTTTTGAATTTCAGGCTTGGAGGCAAGTTTTGGTTGTATAAAACCAGCTGTACTGCCAAACAGAGTCTCAATGTGGGTTGACAATCCACATAGGGGCTACCAAATGGCCAATCACCGCCCCTATTTGGCACCCCAGGAACGTTTTTCATGCTAGTGTTGCTCCCCAACTCCTTTTACTTCTGAATGTTGCTCACGGGTTCTAAAGGTTGGGGATCCCTGCTCTAGGCTATTATTTTTTTCGTTATAGGAAAGAATGGGTTGTTTAAAATAATATGGCAGGCTGAACACATTTTTACACACGCTCTGTTTACTGGGCTCATGTTGAATACAGGAAAAATTATTTTTTTTTTTAACATTTTGCTTATTTGGAGGCTATGAGGAACTTCCAGTGGAAAGATGAACTTACCAACATTTACTCTGCAGTAATGTAATGTTGCTCGGAAGAAATCATGCATTCAAGTAAGAAAGGAAATGGGCAGCATGTTTTAAGGATTAACAAATTGCAAGAATTTTTTTTTAAATTGTGCTTTCTCTAAATAACATAATAACTTCACTGTTAAATTAAAAATAAAAGCATTTAAAAAACTAAAAAGGTTCTCCAGAATCCCAGCACAATAGCAGATATGGTAAAAGCCCATGTATGCTGTTGCCAAGGACCATGGTCGGACTGGGCCTGCACCCAGATCCCCACACTTCTTCCTGCCGCGACCTCCCTCATTCGGGTGGTTGCGGGCTTGCGGCAAAAACATAGTCCACACATGCATACATGCATGGAGTGTCACAGAGGAGGGGGGCCCTGGGACAGCAGCCCCAGTGGAGCTCAGCTCAGGACCCCCAGTATGACACTGTCAGGGGCGTAACTACAGAGGAAGCAGACCATGCGGCTGCAGGGGGGCCCAGAAGGTATAGGGAGCACCATAAGGCCATAATTAACAAGCAATTTCAACATGTATTGGTAAAAACAGGATACCCTCTGGATATTTTGGGGGCCCTAAAATGTATTTGCTCAGGGGGCCCAGAAACATCTAGTTATGCTACTGACTGTTGTTCTTGCATTTGGAGCCCCCTGCACCACCTTCTTCCAGACTAACTCCAGTACTTTCCCCAGCTGTCCTTCATTAGATGCACTTGCTGTCTGCACACCGGTAACAAACACTTTCATACGCACTTTCTCAAGTTTTTTACAGTTCTGATTTTTTTTGCCCTAAAAGCTCTTTTATTACCAGTAAGTATTGAGAATGCTAATAACGTTGCCTAATGTCATGATTTAATGGTGTCACCTTATAGTTAGGGACTCTTATGCAGGGATGATCCTGGCCCCTCCCCCGCCTGAGGCAGCAGCAGTTGCTCTTAAAGTACCAGGAGCAGCATTTTTTCCGCCCCTGGTACCTAGTGGGGTGCTGCCGCCTGAGGCGACAGCCTCAACTAGCCTCATTGGCGAAGCACCCCTGCTCTTATGACACATAGATGTGCTTTATTTGCATGAGCTGAAGGAAATTTGTATTTGAAGGGGTTGTTCACCTGTTAGGATGATGTAGAGAATGATATTCTGAGACACTTTGCAATTTGTTTTCATTTTTTATTATTTGTGATTTTTGAGTTATTTAGTTTTTTATTCAGCAGCTTTTCAATTTGCATCTTAAGCAATCTGGTAACTAGGGTCCACATTACCCTAGCAACCATACATTGATTTGAATAAGAGACTGGAATATGAATAGGAGAGGCCTGCATAGAAGGATCAGTAATAAAAAGTAACAATAACAATACATTTGTAGCCTTACAGAGCATTTGTTTTTTAGAAGGGGGTCAGTGACACCCATTTGAAAGCTGCAAAGTGTCAAAAGAAAAAGGCAAATAACAATTAAACTATAAAAAATCAATAATGAAAACCAATTGAAAAGTTGCTTAGAAATGGCCTGTCTATAACATAATAAAAGTAACCTTAAAGGTGAACCACCCCTTTAACATTTTAATTTTTGTGTGCTTACGTGCTGAAGACTTTAGTAATCCTATGCATATTAGATATAAAACTGTTCAGAAGAATCTTGGCATGCATATCCTAGTATCTAAGGACGTTTGGGAGGTAAGTAATATAAATGTAACCACGACCACTGTTATCAATTTGCACATACAGTATACAGCTAGTTATAAAATGGTTTTCCTTTTAAAAACATCAGGAAGTGATAAAAAGAAATGTCTTAACTTTGCGCAGTATGCAAATTAGGCATTGCTAGCGTAACTTCGCTTTGCTTGACAAATTAATGCTAGCATAACTTTGCTACCTTTTGCCTCCCTGAGCGCAACTTCGGATTTTAGTGAATTAGCGGAGCCCTGGTGATACTTTGCCTGGCCAAGTGCGATGAAAGCGTTGCTAGCGTATTTTCGTCGCTTAGTGAATTTGCCCCAAAGTGTTTTCTCTGCTACCAACACTACTGATAACTGGAAATTTATTCCTCAGTGATCCACCAGTAGCTTTAGTAAATCAGACTCCACAGACCAATGGAGTAGCCATCTCCACCTCAGTAACATGAAATAACAAGAAAATCTGGAGAGTCTTTGCAAGTGTGTAGTTTTATTATCGCACTACATGTTTCGGACCCATCTTGTCCTTCCTCTGGTGCATGTTAACAGGACCAGATGGGTCCAGATGGCAACTACACACTTGCAAAGACTCTCCAGACTTTCTTGTTATTTCATGATACCAACACTACTGGTCTCACCTCAATAAAAATGCCTGAGAATCCGTGGCCCAACATACACTCTATCAATCACTTTTCCCCAGGAAACTGGGGACCTTTTTGTCACATACCACAATATATATATACTGTTGAAATATAGTGCATGTTAGCTGCAGATCTCATATAGCCAGCAGTTGTGCTGAGAATCATTTTATGTATTTTAGGTTTATTTCCACAAAAATATTATGTCACAGGCTGAATGGTTAGCAAGGAGTCAAGTTGTTGATTTACTTCTTCATTGATACCCCGCCTTCTTTCGTGCAATGATATATTAGGAAAGAAAAGCATTTCCTTCACGGCAAGGCTGGTCACTTATTTCCTCTTTCTATTGGCTTCCTCTTTTCAAGGCCGAATTGGATAGAATTTTGATAAGTCACAAGAAGACACCTGAAATCTTCAGAGTTGGCTCTGATACTAAAACCCACAAATATGAAGGTATTTTATGTTATTATTTACACTTTTTCATAACAGTCAGCTTTTGCTTTTTCTATTGTTATGTTACAGATGCTACATCCATGAAGGGGCCTTATTCCACAGGGAGAATGAGTAAGATTATCAGTGGAACTCATTTCTTTTCCTTCTAGATTCTGTTAAATACATTCAGATGTAATTGGTTTACATTTTATTCATATTTATGGAATTAGAGCAGGAATGATTACCACTATGACTATACTATAAAGATCATCTGTTTGTTTTATAAGTTTAGAAGAAACTAAACTTACAGTTTCTTACAGGATGTTTTACTTTGGTACAGTGTGCTTGGTTGCAGGGATAGGGTGTTAAGGCTTTATAACTCTGGACAAATATATGAGTGTCTGAGAGTCAGTACACTAATCTGTGACTGTATTATCGGCATGCATATTCATCCTAGCTAGCAAATAATCAGATTGATTGTGTGCGAATAATGCGGAATGTATAATAGTATAAATATATTCTCTGTGGCTATATGTCTAAGAGCATATGTGGGGAGCAGGGCGTGTGCTGGGTTGATGACACAAGTGTAAATGGTGTGAATACCCATGTGAACTTGTGAAAAAAAGTCACAATGTTATTTTTAACACTGAGCAAAATAATGTGATGGGAAATATTTATATGCCATCAACTGCAAATAATTTATTGCTTAGCTGGAAGTTTCTGGGGCCTTTTTCCATTACATGCAATTCAATTTCATTGATTTAGTGTAATTTTGTGCTCCTATCCTGTGAGTTCAGATCAATATAAAAAAAATTTTTGTGGCCAGAATATGAATACAAGTGATCATGTGGTGCAGTAGCAACGCTAGTTTTTTTTCTGTGATATATTGTATGTAAGCCCTTTTTGTGTACCCTTATGAGGGAATGTAATGAAGTATACACTTATCATGCTATGTAATTTTCTATGATGTGGTTATGTCATTAAAAACAAACCGGTTATTCTTATATTTTGGATGTTTGCAAACTAAAAAATATTTATGGGGTCATTTATACGTGACCCCTAACATTACATATTACCCCAACTTTTTGCAGAAAAGTGCACCCCTTAATGCTTATTTACTTAGCATTTGTATCTGGCGCTTTGCTGCTCTCTGTACCTTGAGTCACATTAAAAATCCAACATTACGTGCAGCGTGCAAGCGCAATGCAGCTGTGTTCTTACTTCTTGGCAGGAGGTAAGAATAGGGCTCCATAGCTTCCTGTGCCCACCAGCACTGCCTAACTTGTGTGCCTGAATGACATGTAAGTTAGGGTCAGGATGGGGGGACACCTAAAGTCACTCCACAGCCCACTACTTTTTTAACATAGCATTTATGGGGGAGTTCAAGTCCTTGCCCTTAATTCTTGAGCATTATTGGTGTATGCTTTGATAGCTAACCCACAAGAACTAGGATGGGATGGAGAAAGGGGAAGTCAAAGGGGAAAGGGAGGAGTTTTACTAGTATATATCAAATCATAACCAAAAAATCGTGGTAAACAGCTGGACACCAGTAGTAATAAGTGACCGTTCATTCGCCACAAAGCAAGCCAGTTCAGGAAGTGATAACACTAGAAAAGTAGCAACATATAAATTAAAACGTAACTTTTACTGTCTTTCACTGTTAAAAACACGCTCTCTGAAGTACACACCCACTAGCCAACCAATCCGTCGCAGTGCTGGACAATGTCCTTAAAATTGACATGTAGTTAAAAATATATTAAGCGCAAGGTGGATCGTGGGGTCTCTAAGAGACATCACTGGTTGTTTTAAGCAAATTTTAACCCTCCCAGAAACAGGGAGACCACAACCGCCTGCTCCCTCCCTTCCAAGCAGACTCCCCCGTGCCAAACCTGCCTATCTTCGTCGGGACTGCGTGGGAGCTAAGCACTCCACTGTCCACCTATGCCCGCCCTACGCGTTTCGCCGGTGCACTCGGCTTCGTCAGGGGCATAAGTGATGAAGCCGAGTGCACCGGCGAAACGCGTACGGCGGGCATAGGTGGACGGTGGAGTGCTTAGTTGTCTCTTAGAGACCCCACCGATCCACCTTGCGCTTAATATATTTTTAACTACATGTCAATTTTAAGGACATTGTCCAGCACTGCCGACGGATTGGTTGGCTAGTGGGTGTGTACTTCAGAGAGCGTGTTTTTAACACTGAAAGACAGTAAAAGTTACATTTTAATTTATATGTTGCTACTTTTCTAGTGTTATCACTTCTTGAACTGGCTTGCTTTGTGGCAAATGAACAGTCACTTATTACTACTGGTGTCCAGCTGTTTACCACGATTTTTTGGTTTTGAATTCACAAATGTGTTACAAGCTTGCAATGTAGTGGAACACGTGTACTAAATTAAGCTCAACTATTCCTCTTTTTTGATATATCAAATCATGCAACAAGTCTTATAAAGAAGCAGGAAAGATGAGCAACTGAAAATGGGTAAAATTGGGAAATAATCACTTTTGAGTAAATTGTCTCTCAAAGGAGCATCTATCTGGCCATTTTTTTCTCATATCCTCTTATTATAAAAAGAAACTCTGTCATGTTTAAATGAATTTTGTTCTCACAGCAAACCGTTTCCTGAAATATTTTTAGCAAATTGCGAGAAATTATTTAAAAAATGAATCAAAAAATTATCAGAATTTTTGTACCTTACTTTAAAAGTTTGAAAGTCTGTCAAAGTATCTGGATTTCTATAAGCTTTTTTTTAAGTCAAATTTCTATTTCGATTAAATTTCAATTAAAACAAATATTTTCTGATATGTTACAAATAGACCAGTGATGTCCATCTTCTCTGGTACAGAGGGCCGGAATTTTTCTGGCCTACATGGTGGAGGGCCAATAATGGAAGCCGATGTTAGCCACTACCTGTTTTTAAACAACACCCACTTTAAACCACACCCATGTTACCATGTTAAGACCATGTCCACATTAATTGTGGTGGCACACCAAAAAACAAAATGGTTGGTGCTCACTGCAGGGATATCACTCATCAACTTTTGAAAAAAGTTGTCATATTAAGGCATACCCTTAAATGCATATGCCTCATCCTCCCCTGTGGATAACACAGCACCTCCAGCACCTAACAACAATTTTCAAATGCTAACAAACCCCCAGAATGAACCCCTAGCTGGCTTATATTCCACAGGCAGATCAGGGCACACACAGGAAGCATAGTGAAGGCACATTATGGCACACCCAAGGGAAATAGGACAGGCATAGTACGGCACACCCAGGGAGCATAGGGCAGGCAGAATATGGCACACAATACTTCCGATTACCCCCGATATAGCCATGCCTGTTAATGGCATATCGGGTAAAGATCCGCTCGTTTCCCTTTAGTCACTCTTAAAGGAAAACTATACCCCCCAAACAATGTAGGTCTCTATAAAAATATAGGTCTCTATAAAAATATATCACATAAAACAGCTCATATGTAAAACCCTGCTTCATTTAAATTTTCATAATAATATACTTTTTTTAGTAGTATGTGCAATTGGGTAATCCTAAATAGAAGATTGCCATTTTAAAAAATAAGGGCTGCCCCATGGGATCCTAGGATTCACGGTGCACACAAACAAACCATAGATGTTAGGTCACATGAGATTCGAGTTTTTGTTCTTAAGTCTTGGATTTAAGACTCTGCCTACCCCTAGTTCTAAAAACACGCTCTCTGAAGTACACACCCACTAGCCAACCAATCCGTCGCAGTGCTGGACAATGTCCTTAAAATTGACATGTAGTTAAAAATATATTAAGCGCAAGGTGGATCGTGGGGTCTCTAAGAGACATCACTGGTTGTTTTAAGCAAATTTTAACCCTCCCAGAAACAGGGAGACCACAACCGCCTGCTCCCTCCCTTCCAAGCAGACTCCCCCGTGCCAAACCTGCCTATCTTCGTCGGGACTGCGTGGGAGCTAAGCACTCCACTGTCCACCTATGCCCGCCCTACGCGTTTCGCCGGTGCACTCGGCTTCGTCAGGGGCATAAGTGATGAAGCCGAGTGCACCGGCGAAACGCGTACGGCGGGCATAGGTGGACGGTGGAGTGCTTAGTTGTCTCTTAGAGACCCCACCGATCCACCTTGCGCTTAAAGGAGAAGGAAAGCTACGGAGGCATTTTATTGCCAATAGATTAGCTGCAATAGTGCAAGCTAGAATGCTATATTTATTCTGTAGAATGTTTTACCATAACTGAGTAAAAAGCTGTAGAAACTCTCTGTTTGTTTAGGATAGGAGCTGCAGTATTAATGTGGTGTGACATCACTTCCTGCCTGAGTCTCTCCCTGCTCTGGGCTTAGATTACAGTAGAGAAGGGAGGGGTGGGGGGAGAGGAGCAAACTGAGCATGCTCACGCCCAGGGCAATGAGGTTTAAGCTGAAGGCAGGAAGTCTGATACAGAAGCCCATGAGTACACAATAGAAGGAAAGAAATGTGCTGTTTCTTTTGACAGGGGACTCAGAGCAGCATTACTTTGGGGGTTTACTGTTATATTTAGATGGACCTTTCTGATAAGGCTTACTTAGTTTTAACCTTTCCTTCTCCTTTAATATATTTTTAACTACATGTCAATTTTAAGGACATTGTCCAGCACTGCCGACGGATTGGTTGGCTAGTGGGTGTGTACTTCAGAGAGCGTGTTTTTAACACTGAAAGACAGTAAAAGTTACATTTTAATTTATATGTTGCTACTTTTCTAGTGTTATCACTTCTTGAACTGGCTTGCTTTGTGGCAAATGAACAGTCACTTATTACTACTGGTGTCCAGCTGTTTACCACGATTTTTTGGTTTTGAATTCACAAATGTGTTACAAGCTTGCAATGTAGTGGAACACGTGTACTAAATTAAGCTCAACTATTCCTCTTTTTTGATATATCAAATCATGCAACAAGTCTTATAAAGAAGCAGGAAAGATGAGCAACTGAAAATGGGTAAAATTGGGAAATAATCACTTTTGAGTAAATTGTCTCTCAAAGGAGCATCTATCTGGCCATTTTTTTCTCATATCCTCTTATTATAAAAAGAAACTCTGTCATGTTTAAATGAATTTTGTTCTCACAGCAAACCGTTTCCTGAAATATTTTTAGCAAATTGCGAGAAATTATTTAAAAAATGAATCAAAAAATTATCAGAATTTTTGTACCTTACTTTAAAAGTTTGAAAGTCTGTCAAAGTATCTGGATTTCTATAAGCTTTTTTTTTAAGTCAAATTTCTATTTCGATTAAATTTCAATTAAAACAAATATTTTCTGATATGTTACAAATAGACCAGTGATGTCCATCTTCTCTGGTACAGAGGGCCGGAATTTTTCTGGCCTACATGGTGGAGGGCCAATAATGGAAGCCGATGTTAGCCACTACCTGTTTTTAAACAACACCCACTTTAAACCACACCCATGTTACCATGTTAAGACCATGTCCACATTAATTGTGGTGGCACACCAAAAAACAAAATGGTTGGTGCTCACTGCAGGGATATCACTCATCAACTTTTGAAAAAAGTTGTCATATTAAGGCATACCCTTAAATGCATATGCCTCATCCTCCCCTGTGGATAACACAGCACCTCCAGCACCTAACAACAATTTTCAAATGCTAACAAACCCCCAGAATGAACCCCTAGCTGGCTTATATTCCACAGGCAGATCAGGGCACACACAGGAAGCATAGTGAAGGCACATTATGGCACACCCAAGGGAAATAGGACAGGCATAGTACGGCACACCCAGGGAGCATAGGGCAGGCAGAATATGGCACACAATACTTCCGATTACCCCCGATATAGCCATGCCTGTTAATGGCATATCGGGTAAAGATCCGCTCGTTTCCCTTTAGTCACTCTTAAAGGAAAACTATACCCCCCAAACAATGTAGGTCTCTATAAAAATATAGGTCTCTATAAAAATATATCACATAAAACAGCTCATATGTAAAACCCTGCTTCATTTAAATTTTCATAATAATATACTTTTTTTAGTAGTATGTGCAATTGGGTAATCCTAAATAGAAGATTGCCATTTTAAAAAATAAGGGCTGCCCCCTGGGATCCTAGGATTCACGGTGCACACAAACAAACCATAGATGTTAGGTCACATGAGATTCGAGTTTTTGTTCTTAAGTCTTGGATTTAAGACTCTGCCTACCCCTAGTTCCGGCCCTGACTTCAACTGACAATTTGATATAACATGTTAAATTCTGGTTCTGATGTTAATATGTTGCTAGGTTTGCACTGTGACTGGTATATTGCTGTGTCTGTCAGTAAAAACTTAATTCTAATGTTATTAATAGCTAAAATAGTTAATGAAAAAAGTGGGGTTTTTTTCCAGAAAGAGTGGCAACTCTACACAAGTAGTGTTGAGGAGTGCTAATTTCTCAGATTTCATAAATCATATTCCCCCGGCATAAATACATTAGAAACAATTTAAATTTTGACACATGGCAAAATAACAGCAGTAAAATGCACAGGCGTTTTTTTGTGTGGGGGCAGAGAGGAACAAAAACCGACCTGCGAGATCTGCCGCATGAAAGGAAATCAGAAAGAGGAAGGTTTAAGTGTAACTGACAACTGTGAATACATGGCAAACAACGTCTAAGCTTAGCTAAAAGCATTTTAGCTTTGTGAAGATTGTGTTTCTGTAGCGGGCAGAAGAACACATGGGCAGACAGCCAATCTATGGTAAGGGTGTGTCTCAGTTAATACATTACAATCTTTGTGCCCCTTGTATTACTATATTGTAGATAAATTCAGATTTGTGTAGAGTATTCTTCCTGATTGTGTTTATCTAAATATGTAGTAAGTAGTAAAACAATTCTGTTAAACTGGGCTGGTGGTATATTGAACCAAGACATTAGCAGTTCTCAGCCAGCAAAATAGGTTTATCCTGAAAGTATGTTGGACTTTGGCATATAAACTGCTGTCTTGTTTTGTTAGTCATACAAATGTTCAAGATTGCATCTTAGTAAATATATACTGTACTTTCTGTTTAATAATAAATAGTATGGTGACCATTGAACTGAGACTTTGCTGAAAAGTAGAGTAACCATACACTAAATGCAGTAACCATAGGACCCCACTCCGCTCACCTGCTGCTGTTGATTTTTTTTATTTATTTATTTATTTTTTGCTTTACTTGTAGCTTTTTACTTGTCAAGTAGTTAATTCATAATGTTTTTGAGGGTTTAGCTCATGGGACATAATTCCCTACGGTACAGGAAAATTCATATATTAACAAATTATCTACTCAGAATAACCCATGAGATAGTTAAATGCACAGTGTTAAAATGTACCCATTTGAATTAGATCCCCCCCCCCAGCTCTGTAAATTTTCTTTTGAATAAAGCAAAAGATGCAAAGATGACCCTAAACCCAGATAGACGAAAAAACGCTGCCTTAGCCTGCCTAAATGGGTTCATCTTCAAGTTAACCTTTACTATGTTATAGAATGGCCTATTTTTAGCAACATTTCAATTGGTCTTCAGTTTATATTGTTTATAGTTTTTGTATTATTTGTTTCTTCCAGCTTTCAAATAGGGGTCACTAACTCCAGCAGCAACCAAAAAAAAAAACCCGAATCCTCCGTGAGGCTACAATTTTCTTGTTATTGTTACTTTTTATTACCTATCTTTCTATTAAGGCCTTCCTCTATTCATATTCCTGTCTCTCTTTAAAACCAATGCCTGGTTGCTAAGTTAAATTGATAGCTGTGGAAATTCCAAACTGCAGAGCTGCTGAACAACAACCTAAATAATTCAGAAACTGCAAATAATAAAAAATAAAGACCAATTGCAAATTGCCTTAGAATAGCACTTTCTACATCATACTTAACGTTAATTTAATTGTGAAAACCCCTTTAATAGTTATCATGGGTCATAATGAATGGCAAACTGGCAAGGTACAAAGATCAATTTGTACTGTGCTCAATTTCTATTTATTTTAAATGTAAACCTTTGTACAGAGTACAGACTGCCAAATCTGTTTCCTCTGTACAGTATGACATTGGACATGAATGCTGACCCTACAACCCAGTTTGCATACAAGGCCACTTTGATCTTTCCATACTGTGTTGTCTGGCAACCTATGGTATGGCAAAGATCAACTCAAAAATATAAAATGTCAGTGGCATCTAAAAGGTTCAAGGTTGATAGTTCTGCAAAAAAAAATCAACCTTCAGGCTCCCTTAGGCTACCTGTTCCATTCTCTTCTCTGATGAAAAGGAAACAGGTAACTTAAGAGAAGTGATATTTAAGGGGTGGAACCATAGGACAGCCAAGTGACATTCATAATCTGAATACAACATAAAGATCCTGCACGAGAGATCATACTAGCTTTATACTCAATTTACATGGTACAAGATACAAATAGTGACAACATATATCAAAGTGAACAGCAAATTAAGGCTACTGCTTAATTTCATGAAAGCATGATATTTTTATTACTTCATTTAATTGACACTCTACCCTTTAGAGGCATTTCAAGAAAATATATAATATAAGATTCATAATAGCAGGTGGGGCATTTTTTGGACAACATCTAAAAGATGGCTACATACATCAGAGCTGTTCTTCACTCAGCAATACAAACTGGAGTATCTGCTTCAAAGTTAAAAATGTTTACATGTAAAGGACAAGCCATTTCTAAATGCTGGTTTTTTTTCTGCTGTTACTGGTTCTGGTAACCATTTTCCCCTTTTGGTTTCCTTTCTGTAATAAGAGTTTGGGTAAGAACTACAGTATACCAATTACTGGCATTTATAATTATAATTTATAAACCATTCATTGGATTTTCTCTGCAAACTACAACTTAAAGCTATTCTAGCAATATTAGTTTTCTAGCTTTTCACCTAAGCCTTTGCTCAGTTACTGTAACTTTCCTTCTGAAATGCTAAAAGATTTGGATTCATACCTTTTGATTCATGTTTTGATTCTATAAAGCTAAATATGGCTCTCTATCCTGTCTTTCAAAACTCTAATGAGATGTGTTATAAAATCAGGTAACCCATTTAATAAAATGCAGATGCCTTAAAAGGTAAACCTGTAAACCCAAGCAGTGACTGGAGTATGCCTTACCAATAAATTTCATAGTTTGACTACCCTTAAAGGAGAAGTAAAGCTTAACTAAAGAAGAAGCTAGAAATATTGTACATTATGTTTTGTACTTATCACAACCCTTATTGTACTTATGTTTTGTACCACAGCCCTTTAGCAGTAAAGATATGTGTCTCCAAAGATGCCCCAGTAGCTCCCCATCTTCTTTTCTGCTGATTCACGGCACATGCTCTGTGCTGCTGTCACTTACTTAGCTTAGGGACCCACTCACAATATACAGTACACATAGAATAGAAATGTCACAGTATAAGGCTGATTAGTAATTTAATTACTACATGGCAACACAGAAACCAGTGCAACATCAGCCTGGTAGCATCAGCTTATATTACAGACAAACCTAATTTTCTGCTTGATAATTTGCTACAACCCCTAATCTTAGCTTTTCAACCGCTGCTCAGAGGCCACTGAGCATGTGAGTGTCACAGACACATTCCAAGATGGTGACCCCCTGTGACAAGTTTGAAGTCCTGGATCATTGCTGCTATTGAGAAGCTGAAACTTTAGGCTGGTGCAATAAGTTCAGTATATAAAATATGGCATTTTTAGCCACATTCACTTTTAGGCTTTAGTTCTCCTTTAAGGGAAAGAGATGTTTGTGTGCTTATATCTGTACTGACTTTTTCTTTGCCCTGGTACTGACTAAAGGTGAGTTGCACCACGCTAGGAAGAGTTTGTTATTATTAGACTAACATGGTGATCATGTTCCCATTATGTGGGAATTTTCCATGTAGGTGTAGGATCAAGTCATTTAAGGGGTTATTTACTAAAACTCAAATGTATCTCATATTTTTATTAAACCAAGCTCGACCAAACTCCCATCCACGATTTTATCTTATTTATCAATAAAATAACTTCAAAACATTGGGTTGGGAAAACTCAAGCTAAAACTGAAATTGTACAAATTTTTTGGACTTTGCTCCCGAATCACTCAAATTTTTCTAGCTATAGCCCTAAAAACCCAAATTTTTCGGATTGTCAGGCTAAACCCAGAGCAGACCAAGATTAGTTTTTCAAACCACCCTTGTCTTTACGTTTTGGTTTTTTTCTATGTCGGATACAAAAGTGCACCTAACATTTGATTTTGCAATATTTGTGTGAAGTTCCATCCTTTCTGTTTGTTCCTGTTTTAAGCAGGACAGTCCCATGTATGGTCAGAAATGTGGTGAAGCATAGCAAAGGGTCTGTATCAGGGACATGCCTAGGTTAAAATTGGTGTGGTTGGGGGATATCAGGGTGTAGCCGGAAACTTCCTGGTTGCAAATGATGTGAAATATGCAGCTTACATATTGCAGAGCATATAGTACTAAAGAGATCAACAAAGGAGTGGCAGTCATTTCAAGATCATATTATTATGATATTATTATGTTATTATTCTTATTAGTAGTTGTATTACCAAAGTATTTTATATGCATTTAAATATAAAGTAGTGTTATTCTGCCCTTGTTCATTGTTCTGTACTAAAAAACATTATTTTGTATATAAAATTGCCTTCTAGCCATGGGTGCAGCCATTTATGTTGAATATGACAAAAAGGCTCATGTTTACATATCAGATAACAAAAAAGCTCTGCAGACTACAATGGGTTTAGCTCTTAGGTAATTAGATAAACAGAGGTCAAATGGCATTCAATGCTCTCTACAGGGTTATAATAAAAACATTTGACATACAAAATAGGATATTCGTTGCCAAGCAACAGTTTATTTTTAGGTGCTGGATCATCAGATACAATTTTTACTGTTTAATATTACTGGTCATTTAATATACAGGAAAACAGTAGTAACAACAACAAGTCATTAATCTAGTGGCGCACACTCTATTATCTGCAAACAAGGAGATATTTCTAAGACCCGTTTGTCCAGTCCAGGTGAGGTGTTTAGGCTGGAGGACAACAGTCTATTAATATTTGCATGGTGTTATGGAGAGAGAGGCCAGTATCTACAGCAATGAAATCAGTAAAAGAGCCGAGAAACAGCTGAGAAATGTGGGCTGGAGTATGTCCCAGGTCGGTACCATGCCCAGAAATGTAGCCCATGTTCTACTGGAGTGTGTCATAAGGGAGACCAAAAGTACTGTAAGCTTGGTACATACGAAAGACTGGAAATGTATATTTTACTCTGTCCTCTATATCACAGAGCTAATTCACAGTGAGCATACGGCATTTGAAACTGTGAGTTTTCACAGTTTTGTAAAATGTGTAGAATGAGTCAGATGTGCATCCGTGCCGGTGTCACACAATGTGGGATGGAGAGACTTAAAGACACAGATGTTATAACATAGCACAATTATTATATGCCTGGTAACAGAAGAGCAAAACACAATGTAATTATCTAAAACTGGGCTTTGGAGTAGGAGGACAGGACACACAGCGGATATTGCACTGAGCCCATTGTATCAAAGTGAGCCACCACAAACACACTCATTAAAATATTCCAAAACAGTACTGATAAAAGTAAAAAAAAACTTTATTTGGACATAGATAAATTGCTTAACACATTTGTGCCTGTATGGGCACTTGCTCATAGGTTAACAGACAGTCACCCACTTCCCTTAATATTCAGGAGAAAAAGCAAGTGACACAATAGTCACTACTCAACCCCACAGGTTTACGAGTTTGTGAATATTTGGTCTCTATTTGCAGCAATTTCCTTGTCATAGGGATTTTGGATGCTGTAACTGAATAGCCCTTATCCCTGGTGTTAATTAGGGGTCCTGGCACCCAAAGCTGTGGGTGTTATACTACTACTGACTGCTACTGTATATACCATAGTTCCTAGACTCTCATCAACCCCCTTAGTCAGACAATATACTCACTACAATTAAAAATCTCTTATTACTAAAATGTGTATTAACAAATATTTACTAAGGCTACATACTGCCTTTTTGCAGAGCTGGGAGGAGTGCTGGAGAATAATTGGGACAATTTCTGGCTGGAAATCTTTGGTTTACTTTCTCCAGTGCTGATTTTTTTAAATCTGGTCCATTATTTTTTTTGCTAGGCCTAGCATTAAACACATTCATGGGTTTCATCTAAAATGCCCCATAAATTGAAAGTAAAGGTACATTTAAAATACATAATTTGCCAGTTAGTGAATTGCTTTGTAACCATATACTTCTGAGACCAACACACAGGATGTAGATTTTGATTAAAGTTTTAATACTGAAAGAGAAAGGAAGCTTATAAACCAGTAAACCACAACCACACGTTTGTTAAAAGTGTTAGCAACAGCATATTTCTTGCAGAACTCTTAGGTTATCCTGAACATTGCATGGTGTTCTGCGTCAAGTGTTTAAACAAGGAGTATACACACAGGAAGATATTAGGGGCCCTGGCCGATGATCTGTCCATTTGGGCATCTAGTTATGTGCCCAGCTTTACTCTTGCTACATCAGCCAAATAGTTTCATATATGCACAGATACTAATTAATCATTTATTCAAAACTGACTAAATAGAGAGAACTAATCTCCAAGTAAACATCTATATTTAGTGAAAGAGAAAAGATTGATTTAATGCATGTCATTAGCTTTCTGCAATGCCAGTGATAAGTGCCAGATATCCGTCCAATAAATACATTTCTGTATATTTCAGGAAATGCGCTGGAAATATCTTATCTTGGTGGTGCTGTATGTTTTTTTCATTGTTCCAGCAGGTGAGTACAAATTCATGTATTTTGCTTGGTAGTAGGGATGGAGAAGAACAGGGACTTGAGGTTAGGTTCAGGATCAGACTTCTATGTTTATCTTGTATCTTATATGTAGGTTGCTTTCTTCTTCCTAGTAATACCAGGAAGTTACCCTACCCTGGATCTGGAGCTCTGTGACAGCGACATCTCTGTTGTATATTTAATTTATTCCTTGCATAAATATACATGTGTGCAGATCCATAGCCTACAAGCTAATGTAAATTATTTTCAGGGTGTTTACTAGTGGCTTTTCAGCTGATATACATTCATGTACCTTTTGCCATACAGGACTGTTTGTCATGTTTGGGGCTGCCACAAAAGTTATCTATGATCTATGCAAGCACAGCATCATTTTGTAATCTGAAATGCGACAGTATGACATTACCACGTTGTTTACCATGTTGTATTGTTGGACTTTAATTTCTACAAATGATTTCTCTTCTGCTACAGCTCCTTCTAAAGTTTGCACCAAGTTTAAAGTAAGCAACTGTAAGGAATGCATCCAGTCTGGCCCATTCTGTGCCTGGTGCAAGCAACCTGTAAGTAGCCCATAGGTTTCTGTATATTTAATTTGTTGGTGCCATGTATATCTTTATATTTGATGCTTTGGGATGTCATCAGTTATAATCAATGAGTTATAAGAAATAAAGTACACTCAGTGCAGCCTAGATTATCTGTCTAGAATCTAGATTATCTATTAATAGATACTGTATGATAAATAACAGGTGTGAAGTTTGCCATTTTTACCCAATAAAACTATTGAAATCCCCATGTGCTAACATGATTTTCTTGAAATTTCCTTGGTTGTTAAATATATGATCTGGTAACAGTCTATTATCCTTGCATTAAACAACAGGGATACCTCATTTTCTGCAGCTGCAGGTTTTTTATTTTAGTCTGCTCACCTGTAACAGGAGCTAACACTTCTCCTACCCTAGACTTGGGTACTCTTTCTTTAGACTTAAATAGAAGACTAAGACCATAGTTGTTATTACAGTAGAACAGTTGTATTTTTCTTTCCCTGATTTTACGGGTTAGCAGGAATTTATGCTTTTTTTGGCGCTTGTTAATTGAAAATGTTCTACTTCATATAATAGTAAATAAGGATGAAAAATACACTGCTACAGCTAGTTCCACCCTTTCCTTAAATAATCTTGTACTTTTATGGTTTAGAAAAAAACATTTGAAAGCTAAAAATTAGATGTGGTGTTCCAAAGGCTTTTTAAATATATACCAATGAAATCATGTAATCAGATTGAAAATTGTTTTATGTTCTGTATAATTGTCTATTGGTTGGTACTACCTATATGTTTATTTTCCTGTAAAGAACTTCACCAATGCTGGAGAGCCAGACTCAGTCCGCTGTGACACTGACGAGATATTGGGCCAGAGAGGCTGTAAAGAAGTGGATATTGTCTATCCCGATAGTCGTTCTTTTGGAACAGATCGGACAAGGCTGAGTGACAATGTACAGCTAATACCAAGAATGATCTCTCTTGACCTGAGACCAGGTGACTATATCATAAATTCAGGATCTTATTTTCTATGTGCCAACACTTATATATTAACAAAAAAGAAAAATCTGTCAATATACTGTATGTATGTATATATGTGTATATACACACACAACATCATTCCACGATCCAGGGCTAGAAGCTGCTTCGGGGTAATTTACTGATATGTTTTGTCATTTACATGAACACGTCTGTAGCAAAAAAGAAGGGCTGCATTTGTTTTTGGTACAATGCTGCACTGATGGCAGGGATCAGTTCTGCCATGGTTGCTTGGATACTCCTAGGGCTGAAGCACCACTATAGTGAATAAGCTACAATGTATGACTCTTGTTTCCATTAGCTATGAACTATGTGTTGGTGGGAACACATTTCAGTGAATCATTTCGTTTTGTCTATTTTCTGACAAAACCGGATGTGGATGAGTCAAGGATCATAATACAGTAGTTTTAGTTCCTCATTCTCATGAACCAGAATGGGGGAAAAACTTGGGTTTTAGATGGTGTAGATGATAATGCAGGTGACTCTGATGATCTGATCCCTCATAGAGCAAGGAGATATTCCCTTCTTGTAAACATTGGAATCATTTATCTTCTTTGTGTGAAAATTTTTAATAAAAAATGGGAAGTGAACATGTTTTTATCCCGGGATCAGCATTTCCTTATTTTGGTAGTGATGTTATAAAGTCACAGTGGGATCTCTGGAACTGCCACCAGGTTCTGGGTGTCTGTAGCACCAGTGTTACTTAGCATCAATAGGCACAGCTGCTCCCCATTTATCAGAAGAGGCAGAATGGATGCATTGGCGGAGCAGTAGTGTGTTTGTACTTATTGCATCAATATGCTCTGTGCACATTTTAGAACATCCACACTGGAGGTTGTGTTTGTAAATGTAAATGACCGCTTTATCTTTATGAACACTTTATTAGCATAGTGTCAGTTTATTAATGCATACCCTGCATTAATGACTCAGTGTCACTTCATTACAACACTTTACCCATGTGAGAAGTGTGCTATCTAGTACCATGGGACAGGTTTTACACATTTGAGAGCAACATTTAGGGGCCGATTCACTAACTTCGAGTGAAGGATTCGAAGTTAAAAAACGTTGAATTTCGAAGTTTTTTTTTGGGCTACTTCGACCATCGAATGGGCTACTTCGACCTTCGACTACGACTTCGAATCGAAGGATTCGAAGTAAAAATCGTTCAACTATTCGACCATTCGATAGTCGAAGTACTGTCTCTTTAAAAAATACTTCGACCCCCTAGTTCGCCATCTAAAAGCTACCGAAGTCAATGTTAGCCTATGGGGAAGGTCCCCATAGGCTTGGCTAACTTTTTTTGATCAAAGGATATTCCTTCGATCGTTGGATTTAAATCCTTCGAATCGTTCGATTCGAAGGATTTAATCGTTCGATCAAAGGAATTATCCTTTGATCGTTCGAACGAACTATCTGCGCTAAATCCGTCAACTTTGATATTCGAAGTCGAAGGATTTTAATTCCTAGTCGAATATTCGACCCTTAGTGAATCGGCCCATTACTGTTTGTGAACTGGAACTGCTGAACTAATGCCTTCATATTTAATGTAATGGCCAGAATACAAATTCCTCCTTTGCAGCTTTCTAACCTGTTGGTCAGTCAGCGACTTGAAGGGGAGACACATGAGATATAACTGTTCAGTTAGATTCTCATTCTAATCACTGACTAACTGAATTTGTATTCTGGCTCTTACATTAGACTAACTGAATTAAACATATTTTTTATTTTGCCTTGCCTTTTTATTTACCCAGTTTTGTTTTTACTCTGAACTTTATTGAACCAGACCTTTAGTATGTCATCTTTTTCTGAATGGTGGCCCAATCTGATGTCTGTACTGCACTGAAAAACACTGACAAGTATTGAACGATAGATAGTTCCCAGCATTCAGCAACAGCTAAAGCCTATCATGAAATTCCCTATGATCTATATGTCATTACTGATACAAAGGAGAATAACATATAAGGGTTCATTCTTGACCCACGGGGGCCCAAGTGCAAGAGTACTAAGAGGGGGCCCTTTTGTGCTAAACTCTGCACAGAAGTGCTGGGAGCACAATGCAGTGCTCAGTGATGAATGTAGTGCCAGGAGCAGTATCTCCTGCCTCTCCTACTTTGCACATCTGAATGTCATAGAAGGTACAGGACAGATAGAGAATGGGAGAAGGGATGCCTACGTACCTCCCCTGCCCCTCTTGAATGTAGCGTTACCTAACACAGGCAGCATTCCATTAACACCGCAGTCCATACAGTAGGGCTTTGTGCTGAAAGGAGTGTATAGGCTTGTGGCTATTTGCACAATGCCCAACATTTTGGCCAAAGTGCAAATAAAATGTCCGGTTGTGGACCTTATTTGCACTTTGCACATTGTGTGGGGCACTGTTAATGAGCTCTATAATTTTGTTTACCTGGATATTCTTTTTGCAGGCAAAGCTGCAGAATTTGATGTCACCTTTAGACGGGCTCAAGGTTATCCAGTGGATCTCTACTACCTGATGGACCTTTCCTACTCTATGTTAGATGATCTTCAAAATGTGAAGAGTTTAGGAAGCGACCTCCTGAAAGCTTTGAATGGAATCACAAAATCAGCACAGATAGGTGATTATTTCATGGCTGTACTATCTTGTACGTGGGTGACTGATACAGGTATAAGATGAATATATTGAATTTAAAGTGTCGTTTTCATCTTCTTGTGTCTTCTTTAAAATTTTCAAGGAACAGCTCTGTAAGGGAGATCAAACTATTCATATACATTTATTAGAACAGCAGGTTCTATTTATAATCCTCTTTCTACAGAGGTGCTATGGAGGCAAACAGTACAGCTTCAAATTAACTTTTAATATCATGTAGACAGTTCTATTCTGAGGGAAATTGCAGTTGGTCTTCATCTTTTATTTTTTTTTTTTTAATGATTTAACCTTTTGTCCAGCAGCTCTACAGTTTGGAATTTCAGCTGCTACTTGGTTGTTATCGTCCAATTTATCCTAGCAAAAAGGCTGCGGTGGACCCTAGCAACCAGATTGCAAAAATTGCAAACTGGAGTACTGCTGAATAAAAAGCTAAATAACCCAAAAACCACTAATAATAAAAAACCAAAACCAAATGCAAAATGCCTTAGAATATCACTCTCTACGTTATACTAAATTTTAACTCAAAGGTGAACAACCCCTTTAACATAAACAAACATAACTTTTAGGCCAATATACCACTTTTGAGCACCGTTCACATTTAAGTGCACTCTCCCATTGCAATCTCTGGTCCTCGTCTGTTTCCAGAGAATCCTCTTTGGTTGAAGCAGGTATGTGGGTCTTTCTCCTGGCAAACTACACCCCGTGGTACTAGAAGCAGGACTGCTTTAAAGTATTTGTTGGAACAAGGCAACATCAAATGTAGCTGAACTGTCACAAACAACCTATTACTATAGTTACATAGTTACTATGTGTTTTACTAAGGTTTCGGTTCATTTGTGGATAAAACTGTGTTGCCGTTTGTGAACACACACCCCGAGAAACTGAAGAACCCATGCCCAGAGAAAAATGAAAATTGTCAGCCCCCATTTTCTTTCAAACACATCCTCAACCTCACAGCGAATGGGAAGGAATTTCAAGATCAAGTTGGCAAGCAGGGCATTTCTGGAAATCTAGATGCCCCAGAGGGAGGGCTTGACGCTATGATGCAAGTGGCCGTTTGTGGGGTAAGTTTAATAACTAGAACTTATTCAAAGCTTGGACCTGACAGCTCTTCCAAAAATGGCATGGGATAAACATCTGGACAATTGCTTATAAACTACACATCTCAAGATTACGCAGATGTGGATTCTCTGTAATGAGCAATATGGAGTTTATTTGGCCTACTGAAAACTGCTAAAAGAAATATAGAGTATACATAACATTGTATGCATATTAAGTATAAGACAGGTTAAAAATGTATACATCACCCAATATGACAGCAGCTGCCAGACTTTTTGGGTTCAAGATCCCCTTTGCAGTGCAGCATTTAGTGAGGCACTTAGTTAGCTCATGACAATGCAGAAGAAGGAAAACTGTGCCATATTGTTCAGTTTAATATCCACAAATGTGAATTACCATATACCTGTAACCCTTTTGACACCCCTTTGTCAGTGTAACACTCCACGTGTGGCGCTTACCTGATGACACAGGACAAACCTGAGCCAATCCGCAGTGGTATGGGGAGAGACTGGGTACCTGGTGCTTATTAGCGCAGTGCCTCCACCTAGTGGGATCCGGGAATGCACCTACGGGTGGCCCCGCTAGGAATACAGTAATAACACACACACAGTATTGGTTAAACTGAATAACGGTTTATCTAAAAAAAAATGGCCAACTAGAACATGCAGCACTCCTAACCGGTGGCAATAGGGCCTCACTAACTAACTTGCTAATGTGTCTATCTAACTAAAAAGGCAAAGTTCTGTAATGTCCTTTAATAAACAGTCTGTTTATCTTCAGCGCTCTTTAGGGCACTGTCCCTTTAAACAGGATACTCACACAAATCCTCTTCTGATACTTTAGAGCTCTCTTCAGGCGAGTTCAGCACAGTCAGGCATAAAGTGCGACTACCCCTTTGGATGCTCAGATAGGAATCTCCTGCTGTTTGTTCCTCCAGTCTGTATTCCTTTCACACTCTCTGTCTTTCCAGGCACAGTATGTGGCTTCCCTGTGCCAGCGCGATCTAAATGAATGCTTTTGGTGCAGCCTTGCAGCTCTCTGGGCCCACCAGCAGCTCTCTGGCCTCTTTCTCTGTCCACCATGCGGCTCTCTATGTCAGGCTCTTTTCTTTTACCAGTATCTGTGACTTCTTTTTCCTGCCCGCCACTCACTAGCTGCTGTGTCACTTCCTACTGCACTGAACAGCTGGTTGCTAGGTAACAGCTTACAGCACACAGACACAGGCTCTCTGCTTGATCTCTGCTTACAGGGATAAGTGCAAGGGTTTTGCACTTATTCCCTACATACCTTTACCTATGATTGCAAGCCCCTTAGTTTGGAAACCTCTCCAATTTATGTATATATTTTGAAAGGAACATATAACTTTAAAAAAAATATTGATTTTTACAAACATGTTTTGCATTCTGCCACTAGGTGGAGCATGCGGTGATAACTAACAGAAGAGAAAGCTCTGTTGCTGCAAAATTGGGGGTGTGGCTAATGCTTAGATCGTGTTTTAATATTCTCTCAACTTGATATTAAGAAAGGACAAAAAAACAGCATTATAATCTTCCCCTTTATTCTGCACAGGATAAAATAGGCTGGAGAAATGTTACAAGGCTTCTGGTATATGCAACTGACGATGGTTTCCATATGGCTGGAGATGGTAAACTGGCATCCATTCTTGTTCCCAATGATGGCCAATGTCACCTGGAGGACAATCTGTACAAAAGAAGTAACGAGTTTGTAAGTGCTCTAAAGAAAGTAATTTAAATGATATCGCTGACCTCACTTAGGTTTGAGGGAAAGGACATTCACTATGTAAAATGTGCCCTAGTACTGAGTATAAAATGACCTCTTTGATAATACTGGGATTTATGTTTCAACAATATCAAGAGTTTAACAACTTAATTAAAAAATGCCTTTCCTAAAAGACTCCATCAGAAATGATCCTAAGAATAAACCTTGATTTTTCTTGTTAATAGGATTACCCATCTGTTGGGCAGTTGGCCCAAAAGCTCTCAGAGAACAACATTCAGCCTGTGTTTGCTGTCACGTCTAATATGGTCCAGACATACAAGGTAAATGAAATATGAACTGGTTAAAGGGACACTGTAATGAAATAATAGTTTGTTTTTGCATTAAAAAAATGCATACTTGGTTTATTGAGCTAGATTATTGTTATCAGTGCCTGATGATATTCCACAAATGCAAGTACAAATTGCCAAGTAATTCTTAAAGGAGAACTAAAGTTTAATAAAGAAGTACAGTAGAAATACTACACATTATGTTTTGGGCTTCTGTACCAGCCCAAGGCAACTACAATCCTTTAGCAGGGAAGATCTGTGTCTCCAGAGATGCCCCAGTAGCTCCCCATCTTCTTTTCTGCTGATTCACTGCACATGCTCTGTGCTGCTGTCACTTACTGAGCTTTGGGACTGAATAACAATATGCTGTATATATATAGAAATGTTACGATACAAGGCTAATTAGTCATTAATTCATATTCACATTATATGGTAGAATAGAAACTAGCACAATTATCATCAGAGATTAATAGTCAACATTAGCTTATATGACAGTCGAACCTCATTTTGCTTGATGATTTGGGCTGACCCTTAAGCTTAGGTTCTCAACAGCTTCCCAGATCACACTGAACGTGTGCGTGTCACTGACAGGTGCATGTAGGGTTGCCACATTTTCAAAAAACATTTACCGGCCAGTGGTGTACGCAGGAACTAAAGGGGCGGATCATGCTGCAAAAAGGGGTGGAGCAGTGGTGGTCGTGCCAGATATGGGGGGCCACGTTGCGTGATGGCCAGACAACGAAGAAAAGGTACGTTTCCACCGGAGGGCCAAGGGCTTTTGCTAAGGGTATTACAAATTACCAGCAACTACATTGCTGGTAAATTTGTAATACCGGCCCCGGCCTTGGCAGGTGTTTTGCTGGTAAAATACCAGGCCGGGTGGCAACCCTAGGTGCATGTCCTGAACATATCCAAGATGGCGAACTCCTGTGAAAATGTTTTTTTTGGGGGAAGTTCTCTATTAAAGGAGAACTAAAGCTTATTTATCCTTGTTTGATAGAATGTTAATTCTCCTCATAGTGTAGGGAATTGCTAGTTCATTTTTTCTGTTAAGGCATTTGAACTTGTATAAATCACCCTTCTATCTCTAACCTCCATGTGAGCTCTTCCTGGCATGTTTCAGCTATTGTGCATGCGCTTATACTTAACCCCGCATGGCTGCAATGAAAGAGGAAAAGAGCCTATTATAAGGAGCATGCGCACAGTTGGAGACTATGGAACTGTGCCCCAGGCAGTGGGGGTGTGTAAGGGTAGGAATGCAGTGATGTCACTGTAGAGCTACAGAGAACCTTAGAAGACTGGAACATTAGGAGAGAACGGAAGCAAACTTAAAGAAAACAGAACGAGCGGATCTTTCCACGATATGCCACTAACAGCATGGCTATATGGGGGGTAATTTGAACGTATGGCCGAACGATCGAATTACGATACGCCAAGGGGCTCCGACGGGTCGGTCGGTTAAAAATCAAACCTTCCCAATCAATATCATGGCCAGATATTGATCGGGAAGACCCGTCGGAAGACCCCATACAGGGGCAGATAAGCTGTCAAATTGGTCCAAATGACAGCAAGTGTATTTTTTTATTTGTAATATTGGTGTGTAGGCAGCCATCTCAGGTCATTTTGCCTGGTCATTTGCTTTCAGAAAGATCCAGGATGGAACTGCTTTCTGGCAGGCTGATGTTTCTCCTACGATCCTGAATCAAGTACATGACTGGGGGCAGTTGGGAAACTGTCTAGCCCCATGTCAGATTTCAAAATTAAATATAAAAAAAAATCTGTTTGCTCTTTTGAGAAACAAATTTCAGTGCAGAAGTCCGCTGGAGCAGCAATATTAACTGATGCATTTTGAAAAAAAAAACATTTTTTCCCATGACAGTATCCCTTTAACTTAAAGATAAACTACACATTTCATTCATTGCAACTCAAAAGGATTAATATAGTTCTGTCATTGTCTAATATTATTGTTATTCTATTCACTTGCAGAATCTCAGTAAATTAATCCCCAAGTCAGTTGTTGGAGAGTTATCCTCAGATTCCAAAAACGTTGTGCAGCTGATCACAGATGCTTACCAGGTATAATGCATGTCTCTGATCAATCTCAAAGCACTTAGATTCACTTCCAGAACCATTTTCACTAGTGTGAATAGTCATTATGATTTAATTAATTTTATTGTACTTTATTATGTACTCCATTCTGGTATGATCTCTACTATAATCTATACACTTGTGGGTGCACCTGGCCAACATTATATATTGCTTTTGTATATAGTGCACCGAGTAACACTATCTGATGTCAAGTACAAGGGCCTTGTATGATATAGCAACATTTGCACCTTGTGGTGGACCCAAGAGTGTAGAGGAGCAATGTATGTGTATGTTGAGAACAATGTACCTTCTAAGGTGCACACTCGTGCACACACATACATTTTGAGGCCAGAGCACACAGTTTTTTAAAAACTGCACACACAAGCTTAAGATGTACGCACAAAAGCATTTTTTGCGCACATAGCCGAAAAGAATTTAGAGGGCACATTGGTTGAGAATGCAAGATGTCTTCCTTAAGTTTTGGCACCCCTAAAATTATTTTACACTGGATCTGAGGTAACTCTATTTACGCCTCTCAAGATTCCTATATTAGGAACATGTCATTATCACAAAATCCAGTCACAATCACTAGTCTCAAACAGGAGTTGGCCTTAAACCACAAACGGGATTCATGGTGTATTACACCAAGTAGACAAATTGCTTATTTGCCTGTATCAGTATGTTTTGTAATTGTAACCTTTAGGGGCACATTTACTAAGCTCGAGTGAAGGATTCGAAGTAAAATAGGCTACTACGACCTTCGACTACGACTTCAACTTCGATTTGAACGATTCGAAGTAAAAATCGTTCAACTATTCGACCATTCGATAGTCGAAGTACTGTCTCTTTAAAAAAAACTTTGACTACATACTTCAGTAGTTTAAACCTACCAAGGTACAATGTTAGCCTATGGGGACCTTCCTCATTACTTTTCTCAGGTTTTTTTGATCGAAAGAAAATCCTTCCATCGATCGATTAAAATCCTTCGAATCGATCATAGGATTTGCGGTAAATCCTTCGAATTCGAGGGTTTATTAACCCTCAATATTCGACCCTTAGTAAATGTGCCCCTTAATGTAAAAAACCTTTGCATGTGTTAATTTCCCTTACCTTGTTCATTTACAGGCTTTATCTTCAGAGGTCATTCTGGACCATGGGACCACACCAGATTTTCTAGAGATTCTGTATGATTCTATATGCTCCGGAGATAAAACAGAGAACCAGCTGAAGGGCATGTGCAGTAATGTGAAGATTGGGGAAGAGGTAAGGCTATTCCAGGAATAGTGCCATGTAGGAAAAAAAGCAAGAGCTGGGTTTGAATGAGCTGGATAGGAACATGACAGTTAGATCCAATATATATTATGGGGGAGGGGCTTCCTTTCCTTGCAGATGTATTAGAGCTCACTAAAATAACTGATTCCAGTTTAAACAAAATCTAACAATCTTTTGCACAAATTCTGCATGTAGAGAGACATGATTTCTGGTGAATTTAATAGAGTGAGCTCTAATACATCTTCTAGGCAAAAGGACACCCAAATGCTGCACGAAGAGAGAATGAAAAGAAATAGATGCTGAGAGAGGAATAGTGAATATAAACTTGATTAATTCAGAAACAATGCAGAATTTTTAATTGGTTGTATTTAGAAAGTTTCTTATTACAGTATGGTGAAGCTTATATTAAATTGTCATTTTCCCCTTTAATAATAACATCTAAAAATTTGTCCTTTAAGTAAGTGGTATGAAAATATGGTATGGTAAGCATACATTGTGACTGCAAAATGACATTTATAATGTCTATGAAGATTCTCATTTATCCAGGTCATGATATACAGTATCTATTAGAATTAAGTTAAAGGCAACTGGACAGGTAGAGGTTTTCTTAAATGTTTACTGCAAAACTGGTTGTAACAAGTTTTACCTTGTGTTTCTAAACCTACTTTTAATGGTTTGGGTGGAGGGATTATCACATAGAATCCCCATTTGCCATTTTTGCCAGGAAAGGATATGCCAAGGGGGCAGGAGTCATAAATTTGTGAATCTTACACTTACCCTCCAGCCTACACATTGACAACTTGCTCCTCACCTGATGTATGGCTGTAATGGTATGTTTTCATGTGTATTGTCTACTATTTCAGATCAAATTCAAAGTGAAAGTGACAGCCAGCAAGTGCCTCCAGGCACAGAGCTTTGCGATTCGCCCATTGGGATTTACTGACACACTGGTTGTGAGCGTCAAAACTCTCTGTGACTGTGAGTGTGATGAGACTCCTCAACCAGAAGACTGCAACTCAAAAGGGAACATACAGTGTGGAATCTGCAGGTAATTCCCCAAAATTAGCTCTGCAATGTTATTATTAGAAAAACAGCAAAATAACAAATTGTAGAGTAAATAGAAACTGTCTCACAAAGCTGTGCATTTCTTTAATGGCTAAAAAAAAGTCTTAATTAAGGAGCTTATACACAGACAGATATTGGCTGCCAACTTGGCATCTCTTCACTTAGTCAGCAGCCCACTATCCCAAATATCCCTATGCCATAATAGCATTGTAGCATTGTAGTTCACCCTACACATTGGGGTCTGGTGGAAAGGGCTTCCCAAGCATATCATTTTATTTTTAAAGCAAATGAAGAAGTAGTGTGCCCTAAAACATTGCTATGCATTTAATACAGAAAATATATTTTTAGTATTTTTCTTTAAAATCTTGGCTCATCCTTCGATCTCTGTAATATTTTCCTTCCCAGCTGCAGGGAAGGTTTTGTGGGGAAGAATTGCGAATGCCGCACAGGGGGGAAAACAAGCCAAGAACTGGAGCAGACCTGTAAGAAGGAAAACGGTTCTGCGGTCTGTTCTGGATCAGGGGACTGTATCTGTGGACAGTGCATCTGCCATACAAATGAAGATCCCTCAAAAAAGATCTATGGTCAATACTGCCAATGTGACAACTGGAACTGTGAGCTGTTTGAGGGCAAACTGTGTGCAGGAGAGGGTGAGTTTGTCTGAGCTTTATTATAGCTACAGACACAAAAACAACCCTTTATTTCATTGGGTATTTTGTATGCATTGTGAATGTAGCATATTAACTCAGGCTCACTTAAATCTATAATGCCAGGCATTGTGGAATATATACAAGTGCAAAAATACTTTCTGATTGAGCAGCACTGGAATTGCTGTATCCTTGCCAGTACATGTGAGTTGAGTGAGTGTATGGCCACCTTTAAGCCTTGAAAATGGAGCCGTGAGCACTGACAGAGACAGATAAAATGCAATGCTGCTCAGATGGAGTGGGTGTTGGAACTTAATACTGAATGCAGGTAGAACTCTGGCATGCAGTTAGTGTATGTTGTCAGTCATCTTCGGCACATTATACCACGAGAGAAATGGGTAATGGTATTACCATCACATTATACAATCAAAGAAGTGAGTCTTGCAACCCAAGCACATAATATACAGTGGAGGCAATGGGTACTGACATACCAGTCACAGTATATAGTGGATAATGTACACCCTACTGTAATTTACAAAGACATTATAAGTCACCAAGGAGTTAATTTACCAACTGTAGATTGTGTGTATATATATATATATATATATATATATATATACTGTATATATATATATATATATATACTGTATATATATATATATATATATATAGCCAGAGAGAGAGAGAGAAAGAGAGATATAGATATATATAGATATATATAGATATATCTGATGAGAGAAAATTGGTACTGGCAACCCAAGAATATTGTATACTGTGTTGGCAACCTGTCTGCTTTTGTTCATGTCCTGTAACCTTGAGAAAGGTCCTTGCTGAGACTGAAACATTGTTAAACAAATAAATTACCACTTTTGCGATATATATAGAGAGAGAGAGAGAGAGAGAGAGAGAGAGAGAGAGAGAGAGAGAGAGAGAGAGATGTGGGTACTGGCATTCCAAGACTATTGTATACAGTGAGAGTTAGTTACAAATCAAGCACATTACATGCAGTGATTCAATAAAATAGTAAATCAGCCTGAAACAAAAAACTCATACATGATGTTCAGTCTTTTGTCTAAATTGCTAGCTGATCCAGAGAATCCAGTGAGATATAGTGCCTGAGGCGGCTCCTGTAATGCGCCCCCCCCCCTGCCCGCTGACCTTTCCAGGGGGAGGCAGCAACGCTAGTGCGGAGAGCGCAATAGTGCATTCTCGCACTAGTAAAGCCGAATTTCCGGTTTAAAAAACGGAAATTTGGCTCTTACAGGCTTTTTTCCGCCTCTGGTAACCTGGTGCAGCCGCCTGAGGCGAGTTGCTCAATTCGCCTCATTGGCGGAGCGCCCCTGTGGATACTAGCTCCACAAGCACATTAAAGAAAGTGAAAGGCACTGAATTTTGAAACATTAAATTTCAGCCGAAAAGAAGTGGATACTGACCCACCATGCACATTATAACAAATGACTCGTATCTGTATCTATTACTCTGCAATACACACATATCTCAAAAAGGGAATGTCAAGCCAAAAAAATCATTATTTGCCTAAGAAAAGAAAACATAGTTCTGAGCAACTTAGCAATATACATCTATTAAATGTGTCCATGGTTTTTAAGTTATTTGTAAATGTATTTCCATTAGTTGCCTGTCCCTTTCTATTCTCGCAATGTGCATGGTTAACCCTTTGATTTTTTCCTTGTCTCTTTGAACACAGGAGCTTGTGATTGTGGAGTCTGCAGATGCAATGAAGGTTTTGAAGGTAGCGCTTGTCAGTGCAAAAAATCAACATCCAACTGTAAGAATCAAAGGGGAAGTGTATGTAGTGGAAGGGGCAAATGTGAATGTAACAGCTGCATTTGTAAGCCAGGATACTTGCAACCTTTCTGTGAGTTCTGCCCTGGGTGTCCATCCTCCTGCTCAAAGTTTGGGTAAGTGTGATTTATTTCCTTGCATACAGTATTTACATCCAAGCTAGCTTATATATGGAGGCCACAGACTAGCACAGGACAGGGTTACTTTCATTTGGCACTCCACATTTTGGAGGACTTCAAATCCCCAAATCCTTTTTCATTGTCAGAGTAAAGCTGACTGCACATGGGTCAGCATAAAAAATGTCTTACCTCCCCGCAAACCTGGTGGGTGGATATATAATTTTTTATACATGAGTGGCCATACTGCACAGCAAGCTGTTCCTTCAGCCTGGTTACAACCATGATACAGTCACTAAATCACTTATTTTGTGTCCCTGTAACCAACCAAAGATCGCATAGTTTGGTTGGACCCAGGGATGCTGCGGCAATGCGTGAGTTGAGATAAAAGCCTCTCCTGGTAACTTTAAGTACCAAATAAACCAGAAATTCATCTCTTATACTGCAGAGAACACAAATTTGCTCTCTCTTCAATAGCAGCCTTGACCCCCGGAATGTTAAGAGTGGGAGATGGGGGGCAGCAGCATGGAAGCCACCACAGGACAGCAGGGGAGTTAGAGTCACCCCTGGTTGGACACCAAACCAACTACCTACTTCAATTCATTGGGGATGGTAAGCCACCCTGCATTCTTACAAAAATAACCATGCCACTCTTCTACTTTGTGCCAGACCCTGTGTTGAATGCTATATAACTCAAGAAGATGAGAGCCCCAAGAACTGTTCAAATCTGTGTCCTGGTGTAAGAGCTCAAAGAGTAGAAGAACTGAAACGTGAGACTGTGTGCAAGGAGAAGGACAGCAATAACTGCTGGATGCAGTATATAATTGTAGAAGATGATGGAGAAGATAAATTTACTATTACCTACACGTTAAAGAGAGGTAAAGGACAGCTCTGCTGCTTTACTTTTGCCACATCAAGGAATATACCTGCATACTGACACTCATATTACTGCAACCGACACAGTGCAGAGCGAGCTTAGAAATGTGAAGCCACTGGGTACAAGTGAATGGAGCCATAATTGGGGAAATCTGCATTCTGCATCCCTTGGCATGCCAGCACTTGCACCCTTGATTCTGTGTATTTTTTAAGGTACAGAAACACTGCTAGCCCCTAGTATGATCAGCCTCCATACCACCCCCTTCCAAAGCTTAAGTTGATCAAAGAATATGCACACATGCACACACAAACAGAACTTCTGCACTATTTTATAAGCTAGATGCTAAAGTATTATAGGATATTTGAATTCTAAGCTGTTTATAGCAACACAGCACTTCATCCTATTAATGCAGGGCTTCTGCACCACTCTCATGTTGCCACTAATGCCAGCGGCACCCAATTCCCTCATGGTTGTCCATGCACTTAGTGCAGATTTTCCTGTAAAGTTGTCAGGGACTACTAGCCAGGCAAGATGAATCAACTGAGATAACACAAGAATATGTGTATGTAGGGGACCAGTAAATTTATTGTGCATTCCCCTAACTTTGGTCACTAAAGAGGCCCTTAGTCTATTGAAAGGAGTAATTCTTCCCTTCCTGGGTCAATGCCTGACCCCTAGCTTTCCCCAGTTTGACCATTAGGTGGCAGTGGGCTTTAATATAAAAGGGTCAGCCATGCAGCTAGAGGTTCTTTTTGCCAAAGACTCCCCTAAGTGGAAGGTAGTTTTCTGTGGAGCATATCATTAGTGCAGGACTAGTAAGGGGCAGCTAGATCCTGTAATAGGTCTCTCTAGGAGAGATAGCCATGTTTAGGGCTACCTATATGAGTAGTCCTTGGCTCCACCAAGGATTATTAGAAGGGAATAGATACCCATTGGCATTGTGCCCTAGTCAGGGAACTATTGTACAGGTTATAGGGATTAGATACAGTAGATTCCCACCTGGGTTCCATTTAGGAGGTTTTCCCAGAGGGTGGACTGTATGATACTCCTCTCTCAAGCTCTATTGGAGGGATTGCTCTGTTAATAGTCTTAATTGTGAGTATGTATCGCTACTATATTCTCCTTTTTGAATTTGTTCTAATAAATCAGTTCTGATTAATGTTCCAAGAACCACTAGTGCTCATTCTTTGGAAATTCTACTGCTTACAGTATATTTCACTCTTCCTCCACACCATTGCGCGGTCTCATCCCTCAAGATAATAGCTCTCATCCAGAACAAATATAGTGGTAAAGCTAAAAGCTAGTGTAACATAGTTGCCACAAAATGCCAACCAATTATACCAATATCACTGTGTTTCATGCTACTTCAGTGTTACATTTCTTTCTTTCTTCAGAATGCCCCGAAGCCCCCAACTTTGTGGCAATAGTGGGTGGTACCACAGCTGGTGTGATATTTATTGGACTGGCATGTCTGATCATCTGGAAAATTATTACAGAAATAAAGGACAGAAATGAGTACCAGAGGTTTGAAAAGGAAAGAATGAACTCTAAATGGAATCCGGTAAGGATGTACAATTTTGTACCTCTTCAAAATGTAGTATTTTGTTTGCCATTTGAAACAGATTATAAAGTTTATGCTTAACAAAAGTCTAGTTTAGTCATCATACACATGGGCCCATTTACCAAATGTATTTAAATATGCTTAGAAATGGTTATACTTATTTCTGTCTGTCTGCCCAATCATGTGCGAGTATGGGCTCTGTCATGATTGTAGTCGATTGTCTGTCTGAAAAGAAAATTTGCTTTGGCTATGCCTCCCGTCACACATGGGCAGGGCATTGGCAGAGCAGGTGACTTTCCATTATCCCATGTTCCTGGGAACAGACAAAGAGCACATGAATAAAATATGTGTGCTATAAAGTTAGCACTAGATAAAGGTATTTCCAGAGGAGTGGGCAAATTTAATTGAATTGAACTGATTAGTTAAGTATTTTTGTTTATTGCATCACCTTATTTTGGGTTGTAGGCCATTAAAGTGACAAGGCCACATAACCATGCAACATCTGTTTAACTAAGTGAATTAGTGCTATTTGACCAAAGCAGACAATATCAAACTGTTCAATCAGTATGGCCATCAGGAATATGCTTTGCTTAAGCAGTAATTCATATGATCACTTTGAGTAGTGCAATTTAGCCACTCATATATGTGTGCAGATGATACAATATGAGACAGATCAGCCCATGGGTTGAAAATCAATGTCGGTAAACAGACAGCACCACACTTGAGGTAAATTCTTAAAAGGCCTTTATTCCAAAAGGGCTTATTTCAGGATAAATACACAGCAGCGACGTTTCAGGCTCACACTCGCCTTTTTTCAAGCTACTGAGCACACATTGATGCAGGTATTTTATACCTTCTAACACACCGCCATCTAGTGGCTAATCACAATGTCAATGACACAGCTGCATTCACTTACAATGATCATATATATCTACAATGTTACAACTTAAGTATAAAACAATGTATCAAACACATCCATCTTGTTAAGCTATTGGGACCTGGCCACTGATACATCAATCCGCTTGCCTGTAACGACAAATGTATAACAAAATAGTATTTCTTAAAAATTATTATATACAATAAAAAGCTAACGAAAGATTTTATGCAATTCATGCTCTCTATTTAGTCCAGAAGGGGTGAGAGTGCCTAATGTACGAATCCACATGGCTTCCCTCTTAAGTAGTTCTTTTTGTCTATCCCCCCGTCGGTGAAGTCTGGGTACCTGATCTACCACCTGGTATTTCAATTGTTGGACCCCATGTCCTTTCTCAACAAAATGGCAGGCAACTGCCTGTTCTATCTTTTTGGTTTTAATCGCGGACTTGTGTTCGCGTATACGATCTTTTACCATGCGGGACGTTTGCCCCACGTACTGCAAGCCACACGGGCATTTAATCACATAGATCACGAATGTTGAAGAACAGGTAAAATGTCCCTTAATTTTTATCGGGGTACCCTTGTGTGAGTGGTAAATCACTTCACCCCGTTGACAATTGGAGCAACAATTGCATGCTAAGCAGGGGAAAGTGCCATTTTTTACAGGTCTAAGTACTTGCTGCGTATCCTTAATGTCTCCAATATCTGATCTAACTACACTAGACCCCACTGTTTTACTCTTTTTAAAGGCCATAATTGGCAGTAACTTAAATTCTCGGACATTAGGGATGCCATCTCTCAGCAACCCCCAGTGTTTCTGCACGATCTTAGTGATATGTGAGGACAGTGGATTATATCTAGAGACAAAAGTCAAGCGCCCACCCTCTCGTGCAGAAACACTGGGGGTTGCTGAGAGATAAAAATTAAGGGACATTTTACCTGTTCTTCAACATTCGTGATCTATGTGATTAAATGCCCGTGTGGCTTGCAGTACGTGGGGCAAACGTCCCGCATGGTAAAAGATCGTATACGCGAACAAAAGTCCGCGATTAAAACCAAAAAGATAGAACAGGCAGTTGCCTGCCATTTTGTTGAGAAAGGACATGGGGTCCAACAATTGAAATACCAGGTGGTAGATCAGGTACCCAGACTTCACCGACGGGGGGATAGACAAAAAGAACTACTTAAGAGGGAAGCCATGTGGATTCGTACATTAGGCACTCTCACCCCTTCTGGACTAAATAGAGAGCATGAATTGCATAAAATCTTTCGTTAGCTTTTTATTGTATATAATAATTTTTAAGAAATACTATTTTGTTATACATTTGTCGTTACAGGCAAGCGGATTGATGTATCAGTGGCCAGGTCCCAATAGCTTAACAAGATGGATGTGTTTGATACATTGTTTTATACTTAAGTTGTAACATTGTAGATATATATGATCATTGTAAGTGAATGCAGCTGTGTCATTGACATTGTGATTAGCCACTAGATGGCGGTGTGTTAGAAGGTATAAAATACCTGCATCAATGTGTGCTCAGTAGCTTGAAAAAAGGCGAGTGTGAGCCTGAAACGTCGCTGCTGTGTGTTTATCCTGAAATAAGCCCTTTTGGAATAAAGGCCTTTTAAGAATTTACCTCAAGTGTGGTGCTGTCTGTTTACCGAAATTGTTCACAGAACGGGTGGAAGTGGCCACCTCAGACCTGCACCTGCATTGAATATACCCTATGGGTGAGTGCTGACTTCTAATTTGCATTGTTGAAAATCAATGTGCCTATTGAAACAGCTGGCAGTGGGAATCCTGGAATAACTACCACCTACATGGTAGTCAAATATGTGTGTAGTCCATACAGACTTACTTGTCTGGTGCGCAATAGTGCTTCGCACAAATAGTGCAAATGTGTTGCACACTTGCACATACTCGAAGTGTTTGAAAGTCATTTAGCACTTGGGGGTGCCAAATGTTAGGCACCCCCAAGTGATTGTATTGACTTACCTGAAACCCCGGGGTGGTGCTCCTATCAGCAGAAAACGGCACCGGCTATACCAGTAAGCACCACGGAGCACATCTCTTCCGGCTTCTTGTTTCTTCTCGTGGCTGCACAAGCGCATTAGAGTGAAAGGCCGAACTTTAACTAAAAAGTTGGCTATTTCATTCTACTACGCATGTGTCTGCCCTGGGAAATTTGAAGAAAGAGGAAGACAGAAGAGGATCGTTCCGTGGTGCTCGCTGGAATAACCCCGGCCCACTGCAGTTTTCTGCTGATAAGAGCACCGGCCCAGGGTTAAGGTAAGTAAATATATTCACTTGGAGGTGCCTAACATTTGGCATCCCCAAGTTCTAAACGACTTTACTTATCCTTTAATGGGTATGCCAAACAACTGTATCCCTTTTTACATGACTGCAATTGTAGTTGTGTTTGTACATAAGCCCTAATACTTGCTTTAAATACTGCATATATATATATATACACTTTATACAGTATATAGTTAAACTTTAGTTTATCTGATAAACATATTTTTTTGAGTTCTTTTCATTCTAACATACTTTTTTTTTTTTTTGTAGGGACATAATCCTTTGTATCATAATGCTACTACCACTGTGCAAAACCCCAACTTTAGCGGAGAGTGAAAGAAAACCTTCTCAAAGGAGTGCAACAATACATCAATATGTGTTCTGTAATGAGTTTGTGATAGCTAACATGGCACACCAATTGATGATGAAATAGGATAAATCACAATTTAAAAAAAACCAAACAAAACCTTTTTGAATGATAGTGATAGTTTGAATTACTAAACAGATTATGTGCCATGCGTTACTCCCACTGTCCTACTGTTAACAGTAAAACATTCTGCCTTTATCTCTTCTTAAAGGCAGGAATAATTGCAGAATATTTCTTCCAATAATTATAGAGGATCATTCTATGCAGGGGCGATTTTATGCCTATTTGCTCCTGTGATGCTGCCCCCCCTGCTCCCCAGGGCTTACCTTTTTTGCACAGGAGTTGGTCCAGGGGGGGGCCACATCACTAGTGCAGAGAGTGATACTAGAAGAGCCAAATTTCCGGTTTAATGACCGGAAATTCTGCTCTTAAAGTTACAAGGAGCAGATTTTTTCACCCCTGGTACCTCGTGAGCTGTTGCCGCCTGATTCTATGATATATACTAGTTACTGTGTTATGGCCTAATTATTTGTTACAAAGCAGAATTATGTCTGTCCTGTTGCAGCAATCATCAGAATTTCTACTCCTAATGTACCATAAAAGAAGGAACACAGAGATGAAACATGGGCCAAATCATCTTTATGGTGCTGGGCTCCTATTTTAGTAGAGTTTGAACCATGGCATGCAGCAGGTCAGTACCAGACAAAGTCTAGATTCAGTTTAGCGTCAAAAAAGGTTTATCATGTGAATACGAGATTCAATTCAGAATTATCTTACTGTTTATCACGTGAAAACTCTATGTCTATGGACAAAAATTCGAACTGAATTTGTAGAAAACTTTTTCTCCTCCAATTGAATCTCCTCCATAATGTTTCATGTGATAAACTGTGAGATAACTTTTTCTCACTGAATTCAATCTGGCCCAAGGAGTAGAACTAAATTTAACATTCTTTAAACTTTCCTCTTTCTAATGTGAAAGGTAGTCACACTGGCTATTCCATGGTTGTGCTTTCTACACATTATTATAGAACTGGTGCATGCGTCTGGCATGGGACCTTGTGATCAACCACATTTATCCTCATTTAAATGCAAAAATATTAATTTGCTTTTGTTATACTATCATGTATTATTTAGTATTTTGCTTATTCCCAAGGAACTCTTTTATGAAAGACAATATATATTTTTTTTAGCAAGTCCCATACAAAGCTAACCCAGCAAAATGCTAAACATTCCTTGACTCTAATAAAATATCAACCATACTGGTTGAGGAGTAGATACTATGGCAGCAGATGGCAAACATGGCAGCTCTGGTTCCAAAGAATACCTTAGAGTATTTATAAGAAAAAATAAAATAGGAAAGCACCACAGTGCATGAACCAATTTAAATACATTTTCGTCAGATACTACTTTTAAACCAATATCATCAATATCAGAGGTACATGTCATATTACAGCTTGAGTGTAGCATGTTGACCTACTTTCCCTTTTGCGCTCACAACTATCACAGCGTGTACCATCCGTTCTATAAGGCTCTTAGGATGAACTAATGGGGTAGTATTCAGCTGCTAGAACTATAACACCCCCTTCTTACACTTTCTCCGCCTTCAGGGGTGTCAAGGATTTGGTATGGGGCGCTGTGGAGGCTGATGAGGGAAGGTTGAATCCTTGAGGCAGGAGCTGCATGTGACTAGGGAATACGTAAAGAGAATGCAGGAACAGGTTTAAGAGGACGACGACTCAGACTGGAACAGGTGAAGGGGGCGAGGAGTCAATTCATGAGCAGACTGGGCAGAAGGGGGATGGAGCAGGTGTAGAACAGGATGAGACAGGATGGTGTGGGCGTAGATCAGGAAAGATAGTACAGGACGGTGCGGCCATAGGTCAGATCAGACTGGATAGTGGAAGAAATGGCAGGACAGGATAGCGAGACAGTCTAGGTACAAGGCAGAACAGGAACAGGCAAGGCAAGGTCAGGTCAAGGCAGGAAAAGGTAAAAGGTAGAACAAGAAGCAGGAATCAAGAACAGGCAGGGTCAGGTCAAGGCAGGGAAAGGTACAAGTTAGGGTAAAGCAAGGCAAGACAAGGCAGATCAGGGCAAGGTAGAATCAAGGGAAAAGGGCTAGAGCTGGCACAACCTAGCTAGGGGCACTGCCACAGTACTAGGAAGGCCATATAATGCTCCAGCAAGGAGTGTTCAGAGGGCTGGCCTTAAATAGGGCAGAGTCAGCCCTGATTGGCTGACTGCAACCAATCAGGCTGCTGCTGGCCTGGGACTGCAAAGGCCATGTAATATATAGGGGCAAATTCACTAAGAATCGAAGTTGCGCCAGGCGCAACTTCGCCGCTCTTCGCCGCACTTCGCCAGGTGAATTTTCGCCAGCGCTCCGCAAATTCACTAAAATGCGAAGTTGCGCACAGGGGTAGCGTAAGTTTGCGAAGTTGCGCTAGCGTTAATTCGCTATATAAAGCGAAGTTGCGCTAGCGAAGGCTAATTTGCATACGGCGCGAAATTCAAATTTCAATGGAGGAACACGTATCTGCACTACAAATGCCTAGAAAACCTTCAAATCTGCCAATAGAAATTTTATTTTGCCCTACACATGTGCCCACTGTCTAGGTAAGTTGCCATGAGTCAGGAAAAGTAGGGGGGAGGAAGGGGAGCCCCAAAAAAATTTCGATCTTTTTCAGCCTATCAGCCATCATGTAGAAAACACGCCAGCGTTTTTTGGGACTTAGAAAAATTTTTGACTTTTTTTTTAAACAATCCCTATCTACTCTATTGCGCTTCGCCAGGTCTGAGGTGGCGAAGGAAGTCTAGCGTAAAAGGTAGCGTTCGCTACACTGCGCAAATTAGTGAATTTGCGTAGTTTCGTCGCTAGCGAAAATTCGCCTGGCGTAAGGTTGCGAAGTAACACTAGCGAAATTACACCAGCGTTCGTTAGTGAATTTGCGCAGTAGCGATAATGCCGAACGCTAGCGAAAAAACGCTAGCGTTCGGCGCTTCGCGCCTTAGTGAATTTGCCCCATAGTGAGCCACCTTGCAGGCTGCTAACCTGGCCCAGTGGTTAAGACATTGAGACAGAAACCCAAAGGTCCCTGGCTCGAATCCCAGCAGAGCCTGACAAGGAGATGCTGCAACCCACTTACTTTCTCCTTTAAAAGTTGAAGTCTATAATACATGGTCCCAGTAAGCAGTAAAGCATCTCAAATGTAAATACCCCTATTACATTTTTGTCAGGAAAAAGCAAACACATAACCCATAATTAAAACTCAAGTGCATATTAAAGCATAACAAATCAATGCCCTTTAAAGTCAGATACTTATTTAATACACATGCCGCAAGTTGGATGCATGACTGCACGCAAATCCTTGATCCATGCAATCAACTTGCAGTATCTGTATTCAAAATTGTCCTACTTTAAAGGGGTGAGAGGATACCCCTAATTAGAAAGCCATAAAAAATATTTAATTGTGTTAAGATAACTGGCAGTCACCACTAGTCTACCTTGGCAGCCATCCTTGGAGCAATAGGAAGCATCAAGCACTTCACTGGACAGATAGCAGAGCCTGTGGTATGGTATGGGTCCTGAAGCAGAGAACCTGAGAAAGTAGGACCTAGTACCGTAGTTAAGCTGAATTTGATAATGTGGACTTGTATTTCCTAAAAAATTATTATTTTATATTGGTTAATGCACTATGGCACTATCTTATTTTCTATGTATTTTCTATCCAGATGAGATAGAAGTTTGAAACCTAAGGTTCTGCAGCACATGAGATGCCAAAGGTTGCCTGATGATGATTGTGAACACTGTTACATTCAGTTTTAAAAAAAAAAGAACATGGGCCAAAATCTATCAATAAAAAATAAACAATGTTTATTGGGACAAAACAGAGACTACCTTATTATTACTTGTGTACGTTTCTTAAAGTGGACCTGTCACCCAAAAATCTGTATAATAAAAGTCCTTTTCAAATTAAACATGAAATCCAATTTCTATTTTTTATTAAAGCATTCATAGCTATTGTAAGCTCATTTAAAAATCTCAGGTGTCACTTAAATATTGTCTGCCTCTCCTCTATGCCCCGGGCATAGAGGCGGGGCAGACAATTACTTTCACTTTCCAATCAGCACTTCCCAGATGTCACTGCTCTCCCCACATTCCCCCGTTCTCTTTACCATTTAATTGTGTAGCCAGGACATGGGAATGGAAATCGGGTCCCTCATTCTGGTGCACAAACAAGATTCTGAGATGAGGCAAGGCTAGGGTTGCCACCTGGCCGGTATTTTACCGGCCTAGCCGGGGCCAAGGCCGGGGCCGGTATTACAAATTTACCGGCAATGTAGCTGCCGGTAAATTTGTAATACGATTAAAAGGAGCCCTCGGCCTGCCACCAATCGCCCCCAATCCCCTGCAACTTACCTTTTCTTTTGCCTCTTCTAGCGTCCGTGGTGTCTGTGGCGTGGCCCGCCCCTTTTGACATCACAACCCGCCCCTTTTGACGTCACGGTCCGCCCCTTTTGACGTCACGGTCCGCCCCTTTGTGTTCCCCCCCCCAGCAGCCGGTAAAATTTTTTACAAAAGGTGGCAACCCTATGCAAGGCTTTCCTTAAAAACAGTATCCACAAAATGGCTGCTGCCTGCTTGTTATAATTAGGACCCCCAGACTGAAGGAAACAAGTTTCAAATAATTTATATAGTGTAATTAAAGTTCATTTTTCTTGACTAATGTGATAAAATAGGATTTTGAGTAATTTCTTTGGGTGACTGCCCCCCTTTAATAGTGCACAACTTAACAATTTAAAAAGGATAGTTCTAGTGTCTGAAATTCTGAAGTGAAAAGCAAACTTTTGCTATGATTTCATTTCTATACTGGCTTGCACCACATGCCAAATTGCCAACTCTTATAGAAGATTTTAGGCCAGTAATAGGCAAGGGTTATGCAAGGAAGTAAATGCCTATAACGTGACACTAGAGCAGCGGTTATCAAACAGTGGGGCTGCCCTAAGCCCCCTGCACAAGGGTAGGGAAGCTCAGTGAAAGATTTTGGAAGTATACCTACAGTATATGACCTTCTTGATACATCTACAAGCCGAGCTTGATGGTCAATTAGACTTATTTGCTGTCCTACATATTCTATACTATAGCTGTATTATCATGTTATAAGGGGTACCTCTAAGGGGAAACAATCGGTTGGACTAAGGGGAACTTGAATTGAAAAAGTCCAACAACAGCTGCATTACAGGAATGCTAAGAGTAGTTGCTGTAGTGTGCTTAACATACTGTAACTGTTTAGCAGGTAAAAAAACAAAAAGACAGAAGTAAAGTTGAAAGGTATATTCTTATTTAAATATTTTGAACAAGGGGGCGGAGCCGAATGGCGGTCGGGTAGGAAGCAGAATCACGAGCTCCGTCGCTACACTACCCTGAACAGCCCATCCTGGCCCTAATATCAGTGGAATTGTGGAGGAAAGGATTGCCTGTCACCCGGGGACAAAGCTGAAAACGCACCGAAAGTGAGGTCTGACACCGCTGCCAAGCTAGAGCAGTTTGCGAGAGGCCCAGCCCAAAATGGCGCGCGGCACTCGTCTTCACCGCCATCACCGCGAGTGACGCAGCAGTCTCCGATATGGCCAGTTATGGAGTCGGCTCCTGCAGTTACAGAGCCGCCGGTCCCGACTATCCAGGACGTACTCGCGGCCATCACTACCTGCCAGACCACGATCACGGCGACGCTCACTGCCAAAATAGAGGAGGTGAAGGTGGAGTTATCTCTCCTCAAACAGGACGTGCAGGTAATCCGCGAGAGAACTGGGGCACTGGAGGGGAGAGTAAGTGCACTGGAGGACACTACTGCCTCGATGCCTGCTGATATAGCGCAAATACATAAACAGCTCAAGCAAGCCACTGACCGCATGGAGGATATGGAGAACCGTCAGAGGCGCTCTAACATTATAGTTGTGGGCCTACCAGAGCGCAGTGAGGGCCGAGCTCCTGAGACCTTTGCAGAACAATGGCTTAAGGAAATGCTGGGGGCAGAGATTTTTTCCACACAATTTGTGGTGGAACGGGCCCACAGGGTCCCCACCAGAGCTCTTCCTCCTGGAGCTCCACCAAGGCCCTTCCTTATCAAGTTATTGAACTACTGGGACAGAGATGTGGCGTTGCAGACTGCAAGGAAGAAGGGCGACATTATCTTTCAAGACACCAGAGTCTCTTTATATCCTGATTATTCTGCAGCCCTGCAACGCCAGCGTAGCACCTTTGCCGGGGTAAAGAGGCGCCTGAGAGAATTGGGCATTGGATACAGCATGATGTTCCCAGCCAAGCTACGGATAATGGATGGCGGCAAAGTGCAATTATTTGAGCACCCCACAACCGTGTCCCACTGGCTGGAGGCGCGTCCGCAGCAAAATAACCGGAGCCCTCCACGCAGACGGGCCTCCCGGACCGCTCCAATTAACTTTCCTACATTGTGACCCTAAACCGTGAGTAACATGCCCGTTTGTAAGCCATGGGTCAGAGTCACTGATCATTCCGGGACAGAACACGCTGTTGCGTTTGTTGCACTGGACATGTGGGGGGATGGCTCACTATAGTCCATGGGTCAGTTACCTAACCGGGGTAGTGCCTTGCACCTGAGGGGAAATTTAGCAAGCCAAAGCCGGGCTGGCTTTACTATAATGTTTGCCTTTCCTTTCCTCCCCCCCCTTTTTTTTTTTTTTTTCCTCTGATTGGGGCATACTACTGGTCCACGGAGCTCGCAGCTACAACAAAACCTAACAGCTGTGAGATAGACTGTATGCTAAAAACTTTTGGACTCAGCATATCAGACTGATACCGAGTTATAGTTTAAGTTCTATAGATTGGTTAATGGGTTGAGGCTCCACCTCCAGGAAAACCCTGTTTTGGGATTAATGTATCTCCAAATGTATGTGGGGGGATACCGGGTGGGGGGACTGTTGGGGAAATGTATATATCTCTGTCCTTTTCTTCTCCTTTCTCTTCTATTCTCTCTTTCCTTACTACCAGGTGCTATACCTCTGCATGGGCACGCATGAACTGTTGTATAATGTTCCTAAACTGTGTACTGATTTCTTGGTGGGGATGCACTGAGGGCACTAGACCACCCAATATGGTGATGCAATGGGTACCGACACAATAAGAGTAGTCTCCTGGAATGTCAGGGGAATTAATGATAAGGTGAAACGCTCCCTAGTATTAGATCATTTTCGGAAGCTCAAAGCGGATATACTTCTACTCCAGGAGACCCATCTAGTTGGGCAAAGAACGAAAAGCTCTTAAGAGGCGCTGGTTAGGGCCCACTTACCATGCAGAATACTCTACGTATTCCAGAGGGGTAGCTATTCTTTTTCGGAAGTCCACTAAAGCCCAAATAGAAACTATTGTATCAGACAGAGGAGGTAGATACTTACTCCTTAAAGTGTTACTAGCTTCTCACACTTTCGTCCTAGTTAATGTGTATTCCCCGCCCCCTGGTGATGTTGAATTATTGAAGGTAATCCTGGGAAAGATTGCAGGGATTGGAGACTTTCCCACTATTTGGATGGGGGATTTTAATGCCACTCCTAACCCGGGGATAGATAGGCTCAAACAGGCCGGTAGAGACTCTTCTGCCCTGGGAGACTGGCTTAAGGCCTCAAATCTGACTGATGTGTGGAGGTGGTCGCACCCCTCCACGCACCAGTACTCATGCTATTCCTCTGCCACTTCGGCCCTCTCTAGAATAGACCTTGCCCTTGCCTCCCCTCTGGCTCTACCATACATGGGTTCAATAGAATACACAACCCGAATATGTTCTGACCATGCCCACCTTCAACTAGACCTGAAATTAGGAATGCAAACGGGGATCCGTCAATGGAGACTTCCTCCAAAGTGGATCCATCATGCCCAGGTAAAGGATGCTTTCACTGCCCAATATAAACTGTACTGGGAGACTAACGCCGGCACGGCCCAGGAGCAGATAGTCTGGGATGCTAGCAAAGCATACGCTAGGGGTGCCTATATCTCTCTAATTAAAGCAGCAAGGATTACCTTGGATCATAACTTGGCCAACTCCCGTCATGTGCTGTAGAGAGCCGAGTTGGAATATGTGGAACTCCCACAGGAGCGGCAGGCGGAGACCTTGGCGACAGCTCAGAGAGAGCTTAATCTTGCGTATGTAGAAAAATACACCCAATGGGAGTTGCACAGGGTCTCTTCCTGGTACGACAAGGGGGACAAATGTGGCAGGCTTTTGACAATATTGGCTAGGGAACCATCCCAACTAACTCACATACCCTTAATTCTTGCGAGGGACGGCCACGAAGTCAGGGAACCACACTGCATAGTATCAGAATTTGTTGAGTTTTACACTGACCTATACAGGTCAAAGCTCACGGCTTCGGCGGATGTGATAGCCCGCTATTTGGATGGAGTCCCTATACCTAGGCTCCCCCCTGAAGCAGCTGAGAAGCTTAATGTGCAAATTACCCCCGAGGAAGTCACTGCGGCTATAAACTCGTTTCCCAACAGTAAGGCGCCTGGACCTGATGGTCTTCCAGTTGATTGGTATAAAGCCCACATAAGCACGGTAGGGCCTAAGCTTTGCTCCCTCTTTAATTCTGTCTTGCAGGGAACTCAGTTGCCTGACAGTTGTGGTCTGGCCACCATTACTTTAATACCCAAGGAGGGGAAAGCCCCTGAAAGATGCGAGTCGTATAGACCCATCTCTCTCCTTAATAACGACATTAAAGTGCTGGCTAAAGTGTTGGCGAACAGATTAAAGCTGGTAATAGACAACGTCATCCATCCAGATCAGACTGGTTTTATGCCCCATAGAGCCACTGATATTAATGTCAGGCGCCTATTTACGAACATTGGGGCCGCGCACCAAAATGGGGGAGAGAGGGTTGTGGTGTCCCTTGACACAGAAAAGGCCTTCGATACAGTGGAGTGGCCTTATCTGTGGGCAACACTAGAGAGATTTGGGCTGGGCGATAACTTCATTAGATGGGTTAGAGCAATGTACTCTGCTCCTAGAGCCAGGCTTCTGGTGAATAAAATGTTGTCGGGGGAATTCCCGCTACAGAGGGGAACCAGGCAGGGGTGCCCACTATCCCCCTACCTCTTTGCCCTGGCCATTGAACCAGTAGCCATCCGAGTGCGAGCCAATGTGACCATTGTGGGCCTTAAGATGCAGAGGTTGGAGGAAAAGGTCTCAATGTACGCGGATGATATGTTGGTTTATTTAGCAGACCCAAGAGAGTCCATTTCAGCTCTTTTAGAGGAGGTCTCCACTTTTGGGAATCTGTCGGGCCTCAAAGTAAACTGGGGGAAGTCCCTGGTCTTTCCCATTGATCCTGATGCACATAGAGACCCCCAGCATGGCCCTCAGCTACAGTGGGTTACTACTTTCAAATACCTGGGAATAGTGATACATAGGGATGCCCCCAGATATCTGGACTTGAATTTGACACCTGTCGTACGTAGCATGAAAACCAAGTTCCAACATTGGTCCGGTCTCCCACTGTCCTTGCCAGGCAGGATTAACCTCCTCAAAATGGTGCTGCTCCCAAAGCTGCTCTATGTGTTTCATAATTCACCTATTTTACCCACTAAGGCATGGTTTCGTGAGCTAGACGCCTTGGTGAGGGGCTTTGTTTGGGCTGGAGAGAGGCCGAGGATTAAAACCCAGATGTTGCAAGCCCCACTGAGAAAAGGGGGACTAGCCCTCCCTAACTTTCTTATATATTTCTATGCCAGTCAGCTGGTGTACGCCTGGTGGTGGCTTAACCCGGACCCTAATAACCAGGCCACGGTCGTTGAGGCAGCGGTGGTCGCTTCATTTGAGGCTTTGGCCAACCAGTTGTACAGAGGGCTCCCCTCTGCCTCTAGATTGACGCATCCCATGAGAACAGTGACTCAGGTATTCCACAGAACTGTAATACTTCCCTACAAGGCCTTGGCCAGTTGGTCCAAATGGACCCCAATTTGGGGTAATCCCAAACTCCCACAATTTAGCACTCTACCAGATGCTGGGGTATGGGCTGGAGCGGGGGTGAAACTACTGGGGGACGTGGTGCAGGGGGATGTCCTGAAACAATTTGCCCAGCTCAAAGATGATTTTGCTCTTCAGAATCATATGTTGTTCCGATTTTTACAATTTAGACATGCCTTCCAGGCCCAATTTCCCACTGGCACTTTGACACTTGCAGCATCCACCCTGGAGAAATATATCTCCATAGGGCAGAACTCACCAAAGCGCTAAGTTGGTTCTATGCCATTTTACTTCAGGACAGTTTTGATCCCGTAAAAGTCGTTGCCTTGAAATGGTCCCTAGACCTTCCCCAAATAGAGGAGGATGCTTGGAAAGACATATTGGATCAAATACCAGACACTTCCATTTCAGTACGGGACAGGTATATTTGCACCAAATTTTTCAACAGGGTCTATCTGACTCCGCATAGGCTGTCGCAGATTTACCCCGGGTGCCCGGATATTTGTGTAAAATGTAATCAAGATGTGGGCACTTACATGCATGTTTTTTGGGATTGCCCCAAAATACAGCGCTTTTGGTCCGAGGTGTTAGGGGTTGTGGGTTCTGCTGCAGGACTGCCGACCATACGGTCTCCTGCCTTTTGCCTTTTGGGTCACGCTGAGGGACTAATGCTAAAGTCAAATGAAAGGCTGTGCTTGCTACAGCTCTTGCAATATGCAAGGAAAGCCATTTTAATGACCTGGAAAGCTGTGGAAGCCCCTACGCAAGTATTTTGGAAGGCATTGGTAATCGGGAGCCTCCCAGGACAAAAACTCACCTATATTGCACGGGGTTGTCCAGGCAAATTTGGTGAAATTTGGGATGAGTGGCTATCTAATGTATGAATATAATGGTGTCCGAGAATGCATTGTACGTAGACTGAGATTTTTACGATGTACTTGATTGCAGTGCTCAGTCTGGCTAATCTTAGCTATTTCTTCCCCTTTCCCTTCTTTCTTCCTTCTTTTTCCTGCCTTTGCTCTCCTTCTTTTTTATAATCTTTTTTTTTTCTTATTGTTAATGTGAAAATTGCTCAATAAAAAGAATCTGATAAAAAAAATATTTTGAACAATTGGCTAAAATTGCTCCATTAATTAAAATCCTGGTCTGCCATATTTAGATTTAGCAATTGTTCCATTTAGAACAACATCAACATCTTTGCATCACGTTGTCATTGGAGCTGATGATATGGGATGCTGGTGGTTCCTATATTTGTCATTCCTTAACCCAAAACATTTGTTATGCTCCTTGATGCATATTCTTATATGTATACGTCTTGAAATATAGCACGTCTATAACTTGTTTTAAACTCAAGGTACAACCACATTTTAGACAGCAAGTTACCACCCTTCTAAATGAAAGAAAACCTCTAGCCATACATATACAGGTGGAAAAGAACTGGTTGCTCCATGAAACTGTCCTTATCATCAGCATGACAGTGAAGTAATGAGATTAATCTTGGAAACCCTTAATGGTTTGCTTTCATCATGTCACATAATAAAGGGAATAGAGGGAAGTATACTGTGGTTCACATGGAAGACACAGTAAACTACACAAGAAATATTACACAATTGGTATTACTGGTTTGGTATAATAGTGCATGTTTGAGCTGTGACGTTAGATGGATGTTACTGTTCATTATATGAGGGACAAGAAATAAAAAGGTGGATGCATCTGTTCTTATAGTAAAACCATAATTATAGCTGTGGTGTAATTATCAATGCTGCAGTGTGGGGGCCTTAGGCACACTGGGAGTTTTGCCTGACGCTGCCTAAAGAGGAAACCAGTGATGGACACAGTGCTATTCTTTGTCAGCACCAGTACAGGGGAATGAAAAGTTCTTCCGCAGACCCTCATGGAGCTATTACAGACAGACCTTAGCACCAAAATGCTCAATATGCCTCTCAGCAAATTCTTCTCAGTTTCCCTTTTTAAAATATGTTTAGGGCGGGAAAGAAGCGGCTGCTTCCCTATAGTTCCAGGGAAGTTTCTAGGTTCCCCACAAGGGATATATATGCTCACTTATTTACCTTAGAAAAAGTGCACTTTAATGGACCATTGCACAGGTAGATCATAAGTAATGTGCAGGTCGGCCCAAAACTTGCAGGTTTTTCAGATAGATTTACCATTTGACTGCTTCATGAACTCTCTCTGCGTTGTTCCAAGACCCAATACTGATGGGGCAGCCTTTGTTTATATACTCATGTTCACCATGCCCCTCCTGTGACATCAGTCATGCAGGACAGCACGGGTATATAATTCAGAGTGGGATTTTTTGTCCCGCACATATCTACAGACGTATGAATGAGTGAGTAATCTGACACACTCACAGCTCAAAACCATGAATCTGCATCAAAAACATGAATACTGCTTGTAACTAGGAAGGGTGTAGAGTGTTGGTCTCTTATAGAGAATCAGATATTGTACTACTTGGCCACAACTCCACTAATTCACTCGTTTGGACAGTGAGCAAGTATGCAACTGCAATCACAACGACATTAAAAGAAACATTGGTGTCACTTTAAAGGAAAAGAACAGGTTCAATCACTGTGGGTTGCAATCATTTACCTGATACCCTGGACCGGTTCTCCTGTAAACAGAAAACAGCAACACCCCAGGTACTACTCAGTAATCACCACAGAGTAAACCTTTTCCTGCTTCTCCCTTCTTTATGCAGTTGCACATGTGCAATAGAGTGAAAATAGGAACTTTAACAAAATAGACCACCTTTTCACTCTACTACCTATACGTTGGTCTGAGGCCATTGAAGGAAGAAGAAACAGAACAAGAGCATCAGCCCATGGTGCTCGCTAAGAATTACCCTGGGCCAGTGTGGTTTTCTGCTAACTGGAGCACCCCCCCAGTAATTGATTGGTGGTTCTCCCTTAAGTTAATTTTTAGTATGTTATAGAACGGTCAGTTTTAAGCAACTTTTCAATCAGTCTTAAAGGAGAAGGAAAGCTACGGAGACATATTATTGCCAATAATTTAGCTGCAAAAGTGCAAGCAAGAATGCTATATTAATTCTGTAGTAAAAAGCTCTAGAATGTTTAGGATTGCAGCTGCAGTATTAGCTTGGTGTGACGTCACTTCCTGTCTGAGTCTCTCCCTTCTCACTTATAGCTCTGGGCTCAGATTGCAGCAGAGGGAGGGGGGAAGAGGAGCAAACTGAGCATGCTCACGACCGGGCAAGGAGGTTCAAGTTGAAGGCAGGAAGTCTGATACAGAAGCCCATGTGTTCACAATAGAAGGAAGGAAATGCTGTGTTTCTTTTGACAGGGGACTCAGAGCAGCACTACTTTGGGGGTTTACAGATATATTTAGGTGGACCTTTCTGATAAGGCTTACTTAGTTTTAACCTTTCCTTCTCCTTTAATTATTTATTGTTTATACTTTTTAAATTATTTTCTTTTCTTATTATTTTTTTGTGACTCTTTCCAGTTTTAAAATGGGGTCACTGACCCCCTCTAAAAACAAATTGATCTGTAAGACTACAAATGTATTGTTATTGCTACTTTTTATTACTCGTCTTTCTATTCAGGGCCCTCTCCTATACGTATTCCACTCTCGCAACCGGATTGCTGAACCACAAACTGGAGAGCTGCTGAATAAAATAAAAAGATAAATAACTCGAAGCCACAAATAACAAAAAATGTTTGGATCAGATCACTGCAGTGCTAGGGGCCATAAAGAAAGGTGCAGAATAGAGAATGTAAGTCAGACTGGGCACTTATTTTACTCATGATGACAGTCACAGTCAATACATTGTCCCTGAATCACACTATGGGGCAGAGTTTTCAATATAAACTTTCATCCATTGATAAATACACTTCTCATAGAACATGGATGAGTTTTTTAGTGGTGAGCTCTATCACACTTTTATATATCTGCTCCTTAATGCTAGCTGGTGGAAATGTCTAGTTTTTGAGTGGAGGTCCACTGATGTCAGTGATGTGTGTGATTAAGTCACAGGATTCCTCATAGTTGAACATGGTAAGAAGTGACAGGTAAAATGAAATGTGCATAATCAGCATCCCACATTAGAGAATCAATTATTTATTGAAGGGAAAGTTCACCTTTTATTATTTTTAGCTACAGTAGGACCTATTCTAAGGAACATATCCTTTGGTCTTCATTATTTATTTTGCAGTTTTTTTCAATTATTAGGATTGCAATTCTTCCAATTTCATTCCAGCAACTGTTATCTGGCGATGGGGGTCACTGAGTCCAGCAAAAAAAAACAAAACAGATTGACTGTGATTGGTCAATCATATTATGATTTTTTTTTCTCTTTTACGGCTATTGATCTTCCTTTCTGACTTTCAACCTGGAAGCTCTAGAAACCAGAGCAGAGTTGAAATTCAAAGTTTATAAACACAGTTCATGTTAATAATGTCTAATTTTGTACAGTACTACAGAAGCTATGATTTGCATGGTTATTTTAGTTTGTGACATGGTGCTTTGCAAAACCAGCTTGGTGAGATTTTTTTCGGTGTGATGAGGATAGACAGGTTTCTGTGTGGTTTCCGTATGCAATAAGATGTGAAATTAGAGTTCGCCACAGAAAAACTCACCCACTTTCTTTTAATTCTTATGGGATTTTTCATTGCGTTTAAGTTACAGTTCATCACTTAATAAATACACTTCTATAAATCCAAAAACAATGAATAGAAAGTGGCTGAGTTTTTATGCGGTGAGCTCTAATCTCACATTTTGATAAATCTGCCATTATTGTGTTGTATATTTCAAAATCAGTGTTGAAAATATAGGGTCATTGGCAACTTTATACAAACAAGGGAATCCATTTTAAGTAAAGCTATCCCATCAAGATCAGGTACTGCTGCTACAGAATGTTTTTCATGATTACATGTATGAGAAAATACATATTGCTGCACAGGGCCGCCATTAGAAATCACGGGCCCCATACAAAAAAAATTCAACAAAATTTTAGGGGCCCACCCCAGCCCGTAAGGCCCATCCCAGATCCCACCCACTCCACACCACAGTTAAAAGACCACACAGACATCAGCGCTAAAAAAAGATAACCCCCCCCCACACACACAAGTATAATAAAAAGCTTTTGATGGTCAGGGCCCACTTATAATTAAAAAAAAAATGTTGCGCCAGGGCAAACCATAAAAAACTGGTGGTCAGGGTCCCCCTACAAGTTAAAAAAAAATAATTGGTGACCAGGGCCCCTCTATAAATTAAAAAAAAAAAAAACATTGGCCAAGTCCCCCCATAAAAGTTTTTTTTTTAAAAAAAAACTTGGGTGCCAGGGCCCCCCTTACAAGTTAAAAACAAATTGGTGCCCCAGAGAATATTTTTTTTTAAAAAAAAACATTGGCAGCAGGGGCCTATAGAGTATTAAAATAATACATTGGTGGTCAGGGGATTAAAAAAATAAAAAACACAAATTGGTCTTCAGTAGAATTAAACTCGTGGCTTCAGAACTTCAACCTCGCCTCCTTTAGTGACTTCAATTTCGGCTGGGGTCTTTTCACAGCTTCGGGACTTCGGCTGTTCGGCACTTCAGCATTTTGGCTGTTTGGGACTTCAGAAAAGGCGGCATGGCTTAGGTGCTGTGAAAGGTGGCCCCCTTCAGGCCCGGGCCCGGTACAGCAGTACCCCCTGTGCCCCCCTGATGGCGGATTTGTTGCTGCATTACAAACAACCGCTAATTCTCAACTTTGTGAGAAACCTGCATAATAAGATGCAAATGGGGATGTTTGTAGACAATGCTCTGCTCAAAACGCAAACTAAATATCTATTTTAATATGCAGAGCTAACTTTTGGGCTCATTTAAAATGAATAACTGCATTACCAGCCACGCAACCAGCACTGAAAGACATGACATAGTGTGAAAAGCAGGAAAGGAATGTCATAAGTTAAGTGCAGGGATAGAGTTCCATGTTTAGCTCCTGGATTTCCAAGGCAGAGAATCCAAACTAATGGACTTCTGAATTGCTTTAATTTTAGATCTACTGGTAAATAAAGCATTAGAGAGATTATTAAATGATCCCCTTATATATTTATACATCAGTAACGTAACTAGAGGGCGGCAGGCCATGGCGCGGGATGTGTAGCCGAGCCCCCGCCCCCTCCATACGGCCGCAATTACTAAAGAACTCAGTGGTGCGCAAGCTACCGGGGGGCCCTGAGGGGGTGCGGGCCCTGGCCCAATCGCACCCCCTGCTCCCCCGGTAGTTACTCCACTGTTATACATAATTATCATATCTTCCCTTATGCGCCTCTTCTCCAGTGTGAACATCCCCAATTTGGCCAGTCTTTTCTCATAGCTAAGATTTTCCATACCTTTTACCAGCTTAGTTGTCCTTCTCTGTACCCTCTCTAATACAATAATGTCCTGAGTAATGGAGACCAAAACTGTACGGCATATTCTAGATGGGGCCTTACCAGAGCTCTATACAGTGGAAGAATGACCCCCGTGTTCAGGCTGCAAAAGAATACTTACTAGCCTCCATTGGCGGGGCTTTTTGAATGCACACTATGGGGTATGTTTTTGCAACCCTTTTGGGGCAATGTAAGTTGGTAACGGAAAAATATTCGCAATCCGAAAAGTTATGCCTCTGTGCGAAAAATTTGCCTTTGTGCGAATTCAATATAGCTTTTGAATGTGTTTAGCGACCACTTCCGACAGTGGAAATAGGTTTGCAAGTTTAATAGTTAGCTCTAGTGCGCAGTGAATGTAATAAAACTTCTTACTGAAAAAGTTATGTTTGCTCCAAAAGATTACGACACCTTCAAGCACTTCTTAAAATTGGGCAATGCGCAATTAAAATTCGCAATGTAATAACAGTTTTGCTCTTTGCAACTTTTATTACATTCCCCCATTACTGCTTTAGCACAAGGGGCTTTGCTCCAATGAGGCAGGTTGAGCAACTTACCTCAGATGGCAGCCCCAAACTGTGGGCAGCAAACAATGGACATAATTTTGTTTAGTTTAGTACTTGTGCCATATGACCCTATTAACATTTCTATAACTCAACTTAAATACCAAGAATACCTTGGAGCTAAATTTTAATGTAACCAGGATGCTTGCTCACTTGGAGAGAGAGCACACGTTTGAAGCACTATTGACACAGGAGAACCCTGGAGCTACCACACCCTCCAAAGTTAGTGGTAGTAACACAATGCAGTTGTATCCTAAGAATCTGCTGCAGATGTCATTTAGATGGAAAGTGCCAGAAGTACGTGGGATCTATTATCAAGAAACCCATTATCCAGAAAGCTCAGATTTATGGGAAGGCCAACTCCCATAGACTCCATTTTAAGCAAATAATATAGATTTTTAAAATTGATTTCCCTTTTCTCTGTAATAACAAAACAGCACCTTGTACTTCATCCCAGCTAAAATATAATTAATCCTTATTAGAGGCAAAAACAATCCTATAAGTCAGGTCGGGGGAAAAACTCGATAAAATCAAGAAAAAACCCGAATTGTCTCGCTCAGTTTTTGCAGATTATCACACGAAAACCCCGCATTTTTCAGATTATCGGACGAAACCCAGCGCAGATCACAATATCTTCAAATTGTAAAAGGGATATCTCCCACTGACTTATACATAACCTTGACAAGTTTTAGATGGCAGATTTTCGGATTTGGACTTTTTGCAGCTTTGGGCTTTAATACATTTAGAAAAATTTTAGGTTTTTTTTCCACAAAAATGTAAGTTTTTGCTCAAAAAACCCAGACCAGAAAAAAATCATGGTTTAGTAAAAAACACCCTTAATGTATGGAGATCCAACTTACAGAAAGATGCTTTATCTGGAAAACCCCAGCTCCCAGGCATTCTGGATAATGGGTTTCAGACAGACAATCTGTGGCAAACAAATACTGACAAATGGCAGAGGGGCTGCTGTAAGTTGCCATAGACAGTCACTATTTATTTGGCCTGTGAGAGGCTGTTTGGGCCTCTGGGTACCTGAAATGCCAGGGCCTATTTAATTCAAGTTTGGGACTGGTTCCATACCCTGGTTCCCAGAGCTGCCAACTCCCCTGATTTTATCAGGAATTACCAGAACTTCCTCTGTGTCCCCAGGTCTCCCGTCACTCCGATTTCTGACTATTAGGCAAACATCCGGTGTCCGAATGCGCAGAACATTTCAATTCTGTCACTGGAGTGAAGTGTGCATGTGCAGCACGGTTTTGGTGGCTTCTGGAGTGGTTTTGCACTACAAACCTGGAAATTTTACGGCGGCACACCTCCCCCCATATCTTACTTTTAAAAGTGGACAGCTCTAGGTTCCATCTGATCTGCATCAAAGTGCAACACAGATTTTGAGGCATTGCCACAATTATGCTTGAAGCAGTCCTGGACTGGCACTCTGTGGGTTCTGGCAAGTGCTAGATGCATACCTCCCAACTGTCCCTTTTTTGGAGGGACAGTCCCTCTTTTGACAGCTCAACCCGCAGTCCCTCATTTGTACTGGAAAGACCCTCTTTTCTGTGAACTAAACAGCCAGAAAAAGAAACAAAGTTTCTCACTTTATTGGCTTTTAGCAGAGAGCCCAGAACAGCTAACAGGTGCAAATAAGATACTTTGTAACAATTTTGAGACACAAAAACACAGTTTAGATAAGGAGAAATATTTTCAAACTTTCATAACCTGCCAAATTTTGTAAAACAAACATGGTAATTAGGGGGTGTGGCCACAGAAAGGGGTGTGGTCAAAAAATTTGCTGCGCTACGTGCGCTAAAAAATTTTTTGCCCCTCTTTTTACTTCCAAAATGTTGGGAGGTATGTAAGATGGTCTGCTGTACGGTCCCATAGAAAGTCACTATTAAGTGGGCTAGAGGGGGCTGTTTGGGCCTCTTTTTACTTGGAATGCCAGGGTATTTTGAATCCCAGTCCAGACCTGGCTTGACGTATGGGGCTAATAAGGTCTGTAGTGTGTATAGGGTTGCCACCAGGACGGTATTGATCCCAATGTTATTAATAGGGAAAAAAGATAAATATATAGGAAAGCCGGTATTTTTTTCCAGAAAAGGTGGCTGCAAATCTGTCTCATTTTGTTTCATGGAAACGTTTGAAAAAAGCATATTTTCATAGATATTCATTTATTTTTAGACTTTTTCTCTGCACAAACTGTGCTATTTTTGTGCTACTTTTGAAATGCCTCTTGGCTAGTTTTGGGCTGGTTTTGTTGCTGACTTGGGCTGGTTTTGAAGATTAGTCCCAGCAACCCTGGCGACATTACTCACCAAAAGTCCTTTCGGTGAACTAAGCACAGCTACAGGAAGCAGAGCTGTATGGTATTTACATGTTTGGGGCACCACGTGACGTGGGTTGTGTGCGCTCTGGGTCACGTGCTGTGGGCGGATAGAGGTAGGCGCTTGAAGGAGACAACAGAACGCTAAGAAAGTCCGAGGAGTTCAAACATGGAGCCTGGGCGCTGTGTGAGTGTGTTGGTGTGTGTACTGCTTGCTCTGACCACTGCCATGGCGGCAGACACAGGTAAGAGCATTCGATTGTACGAAATCTTTATATCAAGTACCGGACTACATTTTTAGTGTTGCGGGGGCGTATGAGAGACAGGGAAACTAGTTAGATCATAGCGCTATCCCTAACCTTCCTCTCGTGCTTACACTGCAGGACTGTGCGACCTCTTCTACATTTATGATTTAAAGTCCTCGTTTCCAAGTGCCGAGGAACCCTGGGAGTTGTAGTTGTACACAGAAGGAAGCGACAGGTTGAGGAACTCTTCTATATGAGAGGATTGCTCATAGCAGGAAAGACAACAGCTATAGTACTAATGTGAAGCCCCTGACACACATGATCATCGTTGTCTGTACCCATAATGCTTTGCACTGTGTTGGAGTCTGTTTGGCAGCCATGGCTATAGGAATGCTCCATCTCAGGGGAAGTACTAACCCCTCAGCAGCCTCCCTTCTGTACAAATACACTCCCATGGGTTGCTGGGGACACATTCAAAGTAATGAGAGTCTTGAGAAATGGGCAAATGTAACCCTTTAACAGCCCTAAGCCAGTGTTACTGCTACTGACTGGGCCACTGTGCTGCTTATGTAGTAGGATTCTTATTTGGTGGAAAATATCAACTTTTATCTTTTTTCTTAAAGGAACAGTAACATTAAAAAACAAGTGTTTTAATTAAAAAAATATATAATGCACTGTTGCCCTGCACTAGTAAAACGGCTGCGTTTGCTTCAGAAACACTACTATTGTTTATATAAATAAGCTACTGTGTAGCCATGGGGGCAGCCATTCAAAGGAGAAAAGGCACAGGTTACACAGCAGGTAAGCTCTGTAGACCATACTGTTATTCACTATATAAGCTGTGCCATAAAGCCTGTTTTCAATTTCCGCCATTGCTACACAACAGTTTAAATGAACTATAGTAGTATTTCTGAAGCAAACGCATAAGTGTTACCAGTGCAGGGCAACAGTAAATGATATTTTCATTACTTTAAAACACTTTTTTGATGTTACTGTTGAAGAGTTGGCTTCAAGGATTGTTTATATTCAGGGACTGCTGGGAAAATAGCAACTAGGTAACATCCATATGGTGCGATTTCAGTGGTGTAACAAAAAGTTTCATTGACACACAGCTAAAAGAAACTAATATAATCAATTTTGGAAGCTTTTTGAGAAACGGGGTATGCAGTGTTGGACTGGCACAGCATGGGATCAACAGAAAATTTCATATCTAGGGCACACCAGACGATGCCCTCAAATCTTTTCTTCTAGCCGAGAGAATCCATGGTTCTCCCATTTTTGAGAGATTCATAGTTGAAATGTAACTGATTAATATTACCAAGAAGGCACTGTTGTTTGCCCACTAGATACCGGATTACTTAAGGGGTTGTTCACCTTCCAAACACTCTTTTTCAGTCCAGTTGTTTTCAATTGCTTTACAAATATATTAAGAAAGAATCTAAAAATTAAAATTGAGAATAACAACAAATATTAACCCATACAGTCTTATCGATGTCTCTTTTTATGATTGCTGGGTCATCGACCCTGACAACCAACTAACCATTTTTAGTTGCATGCTGGAATTATGCAGGATAAAAATACTAATAATTGGAAACCCTTAACATATTAAAAGTGAATATGAATGTGAACATCCCCTTTTAAAAACACACTATGCGAACATTCATGTTGAATGTCTTTACAGCAGTCTGTGGCTGTTGGGTAGGTTGCCCCAGCAAATAAACATGTGTTTCAGGAAAAGCAAAGCCATTTTGTCCACCTGTAGGCTTGTAAAGCAGCTCATTAATATAAATACATATGTATGGAAGTTCTGTGAAGTGCAGGTCTAGTAAATAGTCTACTCTATTGAATAGAGTTTCTCCCTGAAGCCTCACATGATTAGCATCATAGTCTGCACTCTGCCTCACCCATCTGAATCATCACTGACAAATTACAATACAAGGGAAAAGCCTCACTATACACTGGACTCTCCCTTATATTGTGATCATCATCTATGGCAAGCATAATTCCACATTGACTTTACTGGACTAGTGCGGCTCGAAGATTCTTCATAAACTGGACAACTTAGGGGCCTATTTATTATGCTGTGTAAAACGAAATTCGCCAAAAAGCTGTGTAAAATAAACTGCAAATTTATCAAGGTGTGTTTTATTTTATGCCATGTAGATGCCGGATTTGCTACTGTTATTTTACATTGCTTCAGACCTTTGTAAGTTCCTGTATAAGAAATGACGCTGTTTTTTACGCGGCGATGTGTGCGGAATTATTCTGCCGTTTTTTTTTACACCACATAATAGAGCCGAAGGGAGGTGACGGAATAGAAAAACATTGTTCAAACACCTCAAAAATAACCGAAAAAATATGCCTTTAAATCAGCTCATAGAGAGTTATTATATAATCTGATCCCATGTTCTTCTCTTTCATGTGCAATCATGAGACTTGTATTCATTGCCCTCCATGCAAAGGGGAAGTATGTAAGTGCTAATAGAACAGACAAATGGGAGAGAAGAGAGAAACCTGAAGGAAAATACTGGTATGTGCTGTTGGAGTTGCTATAAGTGCAACATGTGCTGAACCAAATGCCAGATCTTTGAAATCATCCAGAAATGACCAAACTACCAAGTCAGCACACAGGGCCAGGTTACTCGCCCTAGTAAAACTATTTATTGGAGAGCATGAGCAGCATGATGTGCGTTTGGCTGTAAGGAAGGCATGCCATTCACATGACAGCCAGTCAGAACACATTGTTCATTGCATTTTTCACATGGCATGCTTTATTTCTGTGTGTCCGGTTCTATAACTTTAAAACACACACACACACACACACACACACACCCTCTCTTTCTTTATACATGGGCTTTATAAAGCGTTTTGATTAAATGTATTTTCTGCACAATATGCATTTTTCCTGTAGGAAATGTTTTGGATCTTTTTTTTTTTTAAGAGAAAGATAATGGAAAAACTGTGTAATCCCTCATTGCAGAGTAGTGTTTTGGTCCCGACTGCTGAATGTATGGTTGGGCCTTATGGGAAGGAAGCTAGGGAGTGGAGTATTTGTGCTCTTACAGCATATCTGATATGTCTGTATGCTGTCATGCGGTTTGCTTTTAGCTAGTGCCAACCCTGTGAGTTTATCTGGAATTTTGAGTGTAGTTATGCCTTTGAGTATGTTTGTTCAGTATTTGGTTGTCCCAGTCTTTTGTTAAGACTTAGTGGGCTGCAGAGAATATGTAGGTATCAGTTCTATGCCAGATCTTCTCCCATTCAGTTTGGCCCTCAATAGGGTTCTGTATTTATAACAGACCTTGGAATAGGTTCAATACTAACTTCCCCTTTAAATTATAAATATATTTACAGTCTAGTTTTTTAAATGAATGTGCGTATCAGCTGTAACCTAGGGCCACTGTGCTCAAAATATTTTTGGGAGAACTATGCTTAGTACTGCAGAGATATGTGCTGGTATAGTTTTGTGGAACAGCCTATGAAAAAACCTATGGATTCTCTCTGTTACGAAAAGTGTCATTTACGCTGGCCAGATGGCATGCCTCAAACACCCTGTTCTACTGGTATTTTATTGGTGCAATTGAAGGTAAAAGGAAGGTTGTGGCCATTATTAATACTGCTGAGACCTTGGCAGTTTTGGCTAGACCATTATTCTATATGCTGTATCATTTAGCCATGTAAATGTTGGCCAACTAGTCTCGATGGCATGGACAATTGCATCTGAATGAAAGTTTAATAGATCCACCTGTGTCTTATATATGATCCAAGTAGAGGCACTAGGCCCCAGCCTATAGATATACAACATGCAAATCATTCTTCTGCCATTCTAGCTCCACATATATCTCCCATTCTAGCCTTTACTCATAACTATTTAAGTGGTGTAGATCATAGAATCTGCAGCACAGAAACCAAAACACCAGCATGTTGGTGCCAAGACTTCAGCTTTCTTTGGTCCCAGTCTCACTAATGGGGGTAAATGCATTGCCTAGCAGTGAGTATTTATATTCGGGTTAATCACAAGCTTTGACAAGTAATTTAAAAACTATTAATGTCTTTAATGTTCCGCCTTGTTTGGCCTCTATGGTAAATACTATACATATATGATTGCTGCTAACCTATTTTGTAATGTTTTGAAATCCTCCTTCCGTATTTACAGTGAATGCCTTGTGGTTTGCTTTGCAGAATGCTCTCTCATGAACAACACAAGCTGTGATAAATGCCTGCAGAATGTCAAGGTAACTTCTACTAATTTTAAAGAAATCTTTATAGGACTTGTGGTTGGTACTTACACAGTGTATTCGGCATCTGTTATACCGCGTACTACCAATTATATGTTTACTTTAAATTGTCGTGTGTCATAATACTTTATGAGCTGGGCAAGAGTGAGTAATGAAGTAGGAGTATTTGGAATCCATTGCTATTTATTTCCCAAGTTCAGTTATCAGGGGAATTATATGGTCATATCCAGTGCCAGGTTTGGTAAGAAGCCTTGCCTGGGGTGACAAAGTCACAAATATTTCCAAGCTGATATTTTTTGGCTCTTTTAGTGCTGAGATTATGATCACACCATTATACAGCAGCCGTCCCAATCTTATTTGTAACATATAAACTGTGCTGTAACAGGGAAGTATATAAAACCAGGCCTATTTGTAACCACCAATATTTGAAGGCGTCCCTAAGCTAAAACAACACATGCTCTGACTGAAGGAAACGATACTGTTTTACACTACTGCAAACGGCCATGTTTGCTGACATGCATGTGCATAATGAGCAAGTCTTCTGGTGCATTCGTTATGTGCATTATGTGGCACCAATACTCAGTTCTTTGAATGAACTCCATAATCACGAGTACTTTGATTCGATGCACCATTACCATGTATTTCTAGAGTACACACGGCCTGACGCATGTTGCCTTCGAGTCTATTTGAGTCCCAACTAGCACACAGGCACAGTACCATTTTAAAACATGGCAACATTTATATCCTGATTTGGAAAATCATTAAAATAAACTTTTGTGTGTGCGTTTTTGGTTTTCCTTTGAAGCTTTAAGGAAAAAGATGAGCCTAAATGGCTAATTCTGGCTATTTCAGTGACAATGACATTTGTTCTGCTTCTGTGTTCCAGTGCCTCTGGTGCAATACAGATTCTAAATGCGTGGAATATCCAGTTAAGAATGTCCTTCCTCCTTCCTCACTGTGTAAACTGCGGGATGCCCGCTGGGGAGTTTGTTGGGGTGAGTGTCCATTTTACAGATTGAAACTGAGTTACCTCATGGATATATGGATGTGTGCAGATAATGATGCAGTGGAGGGTTAAGGGTTCTCAATGGCTCCCTCTGTTTATCTTTGTCTCGTATCTCATTCCCTCTCTTCCCTATTTAGCTAAGGAAATGGCAAAAACCATAGATTTTTCACAATTAAAACAAAAGGCTAAAACAAAAGGCAAAAAGTATGTTCAAGCCCTATTCATTGAATGCAATTCATTGAACTGCTTCTACTGTTACTGTACAGGTATAGGATCTGTTATCGGGAAGCCCATTATCCAGAAAGTTCTGAATTATGGAAACGCTGTCTCCCATAGACTCAATTTTATCCAAAACAATTTTTTTAAATTATTTCCTTTTTCACTGTAATAATAAAACCGTACATTGTACTCGATCCAAACTAAGCTATAATTAATCCTTATTGGAAGCAAAACCTAATATTTGATTTATTTTATGTTTACATGATTTTTTAGTAGACTTGAGGTATAACTATCCAAATTACGGAAAGATCCATTATCCGGAAAACCCCAGGTCCCGAGCATTCTGGATAACAGATCCTATACCTGTACACTTCTAATGGAATCAGATAAGTGGATTTCATAATGTGCTATTTGCAGGCTTGACATGAGCTGGCCATTTGCAGGAATTTCGAGTCAGCTCAAATGCCCCAGCTTCACAAGCAAAAAGGTGTCCGTACCATCAGTCGTCCATCCTCCACTCCAATTAGTAGAATTAGTTCAGCACAGCACCACGTGGTTAAAAAAATTCTCATGGCAGACCCGTTTAGCAACGTTTCAGGCCTATATGCGGCCTTTTATGAGCCTGCCATTGGCACTTTGCTATCATTTTTATGTTGGATCATCATAGCTATTTTCTTCCTGAATACTGTGCTTATAACTAGGACGCTAATAAAATAAATAATAAAAAAAAAATCTGTGATTTCTTATAAAATACAGTTCAGCTTGTGCAACACAAACTCATTTTATTCTAACTTCTAATTTTCAGTGAATTTTGAAGCCATGATCATCACTATGTCAGTTATTGGTGGAAGCCTTATTCTCGGTCTGGTCATTTGCTGTTGCTGCTGCTGCAGAAAGAAGAAGCCAAGAAAGCAAGTATCCCAAGAATATATAATATTCAAGAAAAGATTATATCATTCATAACCAGTTTAGCCTATTCTTCTGTTTGAGATTATTCAACACAGATCAAATCTATTTGTATTGCAGTTATGATATTGGTTTTGTGAACCTTTCATGTCTTGCCATTGCATGAATTTGCACTCAACGGGATATTTGTCCATTTACTGAGCAATTTTATTTTTAACAGCACTAGCCAGGAGGATGAAAGAGAAATACGAGAAAAGGAGCACAGACGAGCCCGTCAGGAAGAAAGGTAACTGGAGGCTTCCTTTAGTAGTTTTGAAATATTGCTAATTAACATGTACGATTTATATTTTGGTTCCAGGGCTTTGCTCTTGGTTTATAAAGCAGTTCCTAACTGCTATAAAATGAATTGTAAAATTATAAAACCAGAAGTCGGAAGCGGGAAGTGTAAGGTCGCCGGTGGGGAGAGAAGGTAGCCAAAACCCCCTCCCGCAGGTATTGGGCTAGTCTGCACATCAGTAGACCCCCTCTTAAAACAATTGCTCTGTATGGCTAAACATGTATTGTTGTTACTTTTTATTACTGATCTTTCTCTTCAGTCCCTCTCCTATTCATATACCATTCTCTTATTCAAATCAATGTGTAGTTGCTAGGGTGATTTGGACCCTAGCAACAAGATTGCTAAAATTGCAAACCGAAGAGCTGCTGAATAAAAATCTAAATTAACTCAAAGACCACAAATAATAAGAAACAAAAACCATTTGCAAATTGTCTTAGAATATCACTCAGTACTTCATACTAAAAGTTAATTTGAAGGTGAACAACCCCTCTTATAACATTACAGTGAATGATGTAAAATATCTATAAAGTGCAAGTATTTACTTCTTTTGTTTAACTATAGAAATACGTATATTAGGAGCACAGGACTATTAGGTTTTATCCAGGTGATCAATTTTGCTGCTAGAATATACTGTATGGCTAACCTAAGAGTTTTATTTTACAGGAGGACTGAAATGAAGAGTCGCCATGATGAAATAAGGAAGAAATATGGTAACTTGAATTCTATTACACAGCACAACCACATGATCGTACATTTCTTAAGCTGGCCATAGACGCAAAGATCTGATCGTACGAATCGAGGATTCATACGATTTTCAGTGTGTGGAAAGTCCTGACATTTTTTGTCCGGCGCAGATCGGTAGTTTGGTCGATCGGACAGGTTAAAAAATTTCTGTCGGCTGCGGGTAATATCTCTGCATGTATTGCCGATCGTACGATTTTCAGAGGGAGACTGTCACTAGCTTTTGTCAGACATAACTTTCGTACGATTGCTGTCGGGCAGAACATCGGCTGATCTGTTCTTTTACTACTTTATTTGATCAGAATGGTTAGTGGCAGGTCGGGAGATGGGAAAGTCCGATCCTACGATGATTCGTATGATTGGATCTTTGCATCTATGGCCAGCTTTAGATGCACAACATTTTTTTAAAACGTTTTCCTCCTTCTGTTATTTTAAAAATGCATAGTTAATATAGATTCACAGTGATATGGTGATGGTTATAACTGGCTGTAGGCAGTGAAGACACAGCTACCCTATTAATAAAAACTGGGCATTTCCTTCTCACCAGTTTTCTACCCAGGCATTTTAAGCCAGGCACATCACCTGGCTGATTTCCCCCACCCGAAACACAGAAAAAAATCGTCAGCGCTCGGTCTAGCTCACACACAGTTACACAGGGTTGAAAAAAGACAAAGTCCATCAAGTTCAACCCCTCCAAATGAAAACCCAGCATCCATACACACACCCCTCCCTACTTTTACATAAATTCTGTATACCCATATCTATACTAACTATAGAGCATAGTATCACAATAGCCTTTGATATTATGTCTGTCCAAAAAATCATCCAAGCCACTCTTAAAGGCATTAACTGAATCAGCTATCACAACATCACCCGGCAGTGCATTCCACAACCTCACTGTCCTGACTGTGAAGAACCCCCTACGTTGCTTCAAATGAAAGTTCTTTTCTTCTAGTCTAAAGGGGTGGCCTCTGGTACGGTGATCCACTTTATGGGTAAAAAGGAACCCTGCTATATGTCTGTAATGTCCTCTAATGTACTTGTAAAGTGTAATCATGTCCCCTCGCAAGCACCTTTTTTCCAGAGAAAACAACCACAACCTTGACAGTCTACCCTCATAATTTAAGTCTTTCACGCCTCTAACCAATTTAGTTGCACTCAGTCTCTGCACTCTCTCCAGCTCATTTATATCCCTCTTAAGGACTGGAGTCCAAAACTGAACTGCATACTCCAGATGAGGCCTCACCAGGGACCTATAAAGAGGCACAATTATGTTTTCATCCCTTGAGTTAATGCACACTGTGGAGTTGACCAGCTGCCGTAGACACCATTGTCTCAGAGCTCGGTTTAACCCACATTCTGGAGTTGACCAGCTGCCATAAACAATAAAAAGCCAATATTTGTACACAGAGAGATAAATTTGCCTTTATAAAATAATTACAAAAAATGAGGTGTTAGTGCCACACTTTGGTATGTATGCTCACATGCCATGTCAAAGCCCCTCATTGTCTGTGAGTCCTACACTGTTTGTGAGCATTATAAGTTTGTAGTGCATTTAAAATCAAGTCCCCCAGTGACCAGTGTGACTGAGCAGTAAGACCATTGTACAACTACTCTTAGCTCAGAAGCTCTAGTGGGAAAGTTGGGAGCTTTTAAGCCTCAGTCAACAAACATACACCTGTGAATAATTTCCTTCCTACACTATTGGCATTTAAAATCAAGTCCCCCAGTAAACATGTGACTGAGTCATAAGACCATGGTACACTTCCCCTTAACTCAGGGGCTATAGTGAAAAAGCAAGGAGCGTTTTAGCCCCAGCCAATTAACATACATCTATAAGTGATTCCCTGTTTTAATCCCTGCTCCACTCCCACATTGCATGCATAGCTGTAGTTTCAGGGGCTCCACAGTGAAGACCATTACCAAGAATGCACTGTAATTGAACAAACTCATCAGCTTGATAATTCCACTCACAATTGTTTCTCTATCTCTCCAGGTTTATTTAAAGAAGATAACCCTTATAACAAGTTTGAGAATTAATGTCCTGGACATTGTCCCCAATCTGTCGGCTGAAGCAAGGACAGCTGAAAGTGTTCTTTACAGAATTATTCCTGATCTTTTGGCACCTTTAAAGCCAGTGATGCAAGTTTAACCAAAAGCCGCTCCGTTATGTATCCATAGCAATAATTTAACCACCTTGACCCAAATCCTTCAAGCTTAACCATTTTTCGGAACATTTATTTTTACCTTAGTATTTTTTCTAACTGATAAACACTAAACAATTTCATTCATGTATAGAAGTAGCCATATTGCTGCCATTTGAAGTACTGTCCTAATGACCTGCTGTTTTAGTGACACGGGATGGACTTTGCTTTACAACACATTACTAGAGCAGGTTATTTCACTGGCAGAATTTGCTATCAGTCTTATGCTGTACTCTTATTTATTCCTTCCATTTAGTCTACCTTTATTCCACACTTGATAACTGCATATATTCTGCCCTGCTAAATTATAAAAGAAGTCCTTGCACAGCAAATAGTTAAAGCTTTTAGGGATGACTATATTTGAAGACATAAAGAAAGGTACAACATATATATTGGGCAATGGTGTATGTGTTGATTGCTTAGTAAAGTAGGGGGCAGTTGACATTCCCATGTTGTTTATATACTGTGAACACGCATAATTGCTACCATATACATTTTGAGGAGGACAAGAACCTGTGAAAAATATAGTGCTTATTTCAGTTGCCAAAGAAACCTCAAATATTTTTTGAGAGCCTATGTATATGCCTTAGTGAGATTTAATTGCTAGGGGAAAAATGTGAACAAATATTCTATAACAAGCTAAAAAGACCTGCATTTTTATGCTTAAAACACTCCTAGAAGACTGAAGTGTTTACGTATATATATTTAATTATACACACCTATATATACTGCCATATCTTGGCCTCTTTCCTGGACATAAAAATACAATTAATTGCTTTATTTTCAGAGCTATAGTCAAACTATAGAGGGTTAACTTTTCTAAGCAACACTTTCAACGCCCATGACTCTATGAAGAATGAAATGCCCCTGTAGAAGTGCCATAGATTATTACAATAACTAGTGCCTTTCACGATTATGAATTAGATTTTTTTTTTTTGCTTAATAGCATTTACGGAAAATAGATTTATGTATAAGTAATGTTTACTCACCATTTACTTTCCCTTTAACTAGATGGTACATGATGATGGCATATTTTATTATGCTCATTTACAACTACCCTATATTGATTTTTGCACCTTCAGAAAGCCACCACTTTATATTTGCTGTTTATTAAGGGTCTATAAATGGAAAATATACACTACTTATAAATAGGGGTAGTATTTCTCTTGAACGCAAAAGGTCTATATTCATAATAGTAACTAACATTGTACATAGGTGACTTTTTTTTTTCTGCATCATTTCTACAGTTATTCGTTATTGTATCTTAATCTGTTTTATGGCAAATTTTTTGTATAAATTATCCAATAAAACCTTTAAAAGGTATTATGTAACCTGTCGTTTTTCCTGCTGCAATCCTGATACCCTGGACTGCTGCAAGCATCACATTCAAAAGGATTAAGATCTAACAGGCTGTGAAAATAAATCATTGTACTGACCATAGGACCAATTAGTTGGATAACTGGTCATATTCCTGATTATTTGGCATGTTTTAAGCAAGCAATGCAAATTTAACCAAAATCCATTCAATTGTGTATCCATACCAACAATTTTACCAGCTTGACCTAAATCCCTACATTTCCAAAAGGATTTAAGTTGAACCTTTTTGCACATTTGCAGAACGTTCATTTTTACATTTAAAAGTTTACAAACACGGCTAATAATGTTGGGCTGTTGCAACATTTAAAGGGATACTGTCATGGGAAAAAACATTTTTTTCAAGATGAATCAGTTAAAAGTGCTGCTTCAGCAGAATTCTGCACTGAAATCCATTTCTCAAAAGAGCAAACAGATTTTTTTATATTCAATTTTGAAATCTGACATGGGGCTAGACATCAATTTCCCAGCTGCCCCAAGTCATGTGACTTGTGCTCTGATAAACTTCAATCACTCTTTACTGCTGTACTGCAAGTTGGAGTGATATCACCCCCTCCCTTTTTCCCCCCAGCAGCCAAACAAAAGAACAATGGGAAGGTAACCAGATAACAGCTCCCTAACACAAGATAACAGCTGCCTGGTAGATCTAAGAACAACACTCAATAGTAAAAACCCATGTCTCATTGAGACACATTCAGTTACACTGAGAAGGAAACAGCAGCCTGCCAGAAAGCATTTCTCTCCTGAAGTGCAGGCACAAGTCACATGACCAGAGGCAGCTGGGAAATTGACAAAATGTCTAGCCCCATTTCAGATTTCAAAATTGAATATAAAAAATCTGTTTGCTCTTTTGAGAAAAGGATTTCAGTGCAGAATTCTGCTGGAGTAGCACTATTAACTGATGCGTTTTGAAAAAAACATGTTTTCCGATGACAGGATCCCTATAAGGTTTTGATAAGCTTAGTTGCAAAAATGTATAGGGCTGGACCTTCCCTGTAATTAAGAATTGTCAAATATTGATGGAAAATTCACCATATCCAGAATTTTACATTAACTACATTCTTTGCATTTTTTTCTAAGTCACATGAAATCAAATGCAGGATGTGTTGCTATTTTAAAACTGAATTTATTCATTGTTTGAGAACATAAAGATTGTTTCTGTATATGGATTTTGGAACATATCCTGTGTTGTAGTTCCAAAATTCATTCGGAAACTGACACAGACCTGGCTTAACTCCTGTTACTTGGTAAGATTCAGGGATTAATACTCCACCTTTGATCAATAAGGTAAGAGATCAACATCTGAAAATAATTTCTAGAAGACGTTTGCTTCTAAGTCATAAGGTCACTGTAATCTCCATTTGCCATTGGTCAGCTTTAAATCGCAGCATCATTTTAGGACATAGGCATGGTGTCTTAACAGTTGTTGAGGTTTTGATGGTTAAAAAAGCAGAAGCTATAGGCAGAAGTACAATCTAGAATAGATTGTGGCTTTGAAATGGCATTATTAAAGGAAATCTATACTCCTCAAACAACATAGGTCTCTATAAAAAGATATTGCATAAAACCGTTCATATGTAAAACCCTGCTTCATGTAAATAAACCATTTTCATAATAATATACTTTTTTTTAGTAGTATGTGCCATTGGGTAATCATAAATAGAAAATTGTAATTTTAAAAAAATAAGGGCAGACCCCTGGGATCCTATAATTCACAGTGCACACAAACACACCAAACAAACTATACTTGTTAGGTCACATGAGCCAATTAACAGACAGAGTTCTTTTTTTGCTTCCACACTTCTTCCTGTTCCAGTTAGAGCTGTAGTATTTCTGGTCAGGTGATCTCTGAGGCAGCACACAGACCATCACAAAATGGTTCAAGGCAAAGAGATGTAAAATAAAAAAAAAAGTAAAAATAGATATTACAGTTTGATAAGATTCTTTAATATGCCACTTAATTTGATGTAAACTACCTGTTGCTCAGGTATTCATTTTGGGGGTATAGTTTTCCATGGCACATGGGGCATTCCTTTGGCATTTTGATGTGTGTTTTTAGAGGAGGAATGGGATTGGCAAATAAGTAGCAGTGGCTATACTAAAATGATCATGTGTGGGAGATACCAGACTCTGTTATGTAAAGGTAAATCAGTCACAGAAGGGGCAATGGTCCAAGAGATGATCTTTTCTGAGGGTGACTAATCTCCAGAAAATGCTTTCCCAACCAGCGGGAACGTGAATTGCTGGTGGTAAAAAAAAAATTCCCATGCGTCGCTTCAGTCTTACAAAGTCAAGCTGTCACAGCATTTTTTTGGGCTACATCCTACAGACACATTGGACTATTTCAACTACCGTAGTAATTTGAATCAATTACTCTAAATCTATAGCCCTTAAAGGAGAAGGAAAGGCTTGGTGCACTTGGGGGTGCCAAATGTCAGGTTGACTTAACTGAAACACTGGGCTGGAGCTTCTACCAGCAGAAAACTGCACCGGCCCAGGGTTAAACCAGTAAACCGGTTAAACCAGTGAGCACCACGGAGCGATCCTCTTCTTGCTTCTTTCTTCAAATTTCCCGGGGCAGACACATGAGCAGTAGAATGAAATAGACGACTTTTTGTTAACGTTCAGCTTTTCGTTCTACTGCACATGCACAGCCGCGCGAGCGAAAGAGGAAGACGGGAGAAGATCACTCCGTGGTGCTCACTGGTATAACCCGGGGCCGGTGCAGTTTTCTGCTGATAGGAGCACTGGCCCGGGGTTTCAGGTAACTTAATACAATCACTTGGGGGTACCGAACATTTGGCACCCCCAAGTGCACCAAGCCTTTCCTTCTCCTTTAATATTTCCCTATCCTCATAAACATTTAAAGCATTGTCACAGAACTTCCCTTCTAAATAGTATTCTAGCTTTTTGACATATCTGGGTGTTAAAGTATTGAATGATTACTCTGAGTGGGCTTCTATTAAAAGACCTAATAACCAAACTATAGCGAGATCTACAGTAAAACGGTGAATAGATAAACCAGTTTCCTGGTTCGGCTGTATCAACATTATCAAAATGAATGTTATACCAAGAATTCTTTTATTTTCTGGCTTCATTTCTGAGGCGAAACAAGGCGAAAAAATTCGCCCATCCCTATTGAACAGTCGATTGGTCTCATTACATTGATACCAAATTATGAGTGAAAATAGAACAACAAGCAACGAGTATTCATTTACTTAATTTGTTTATGCAGATCGCCCATTATAAGTTCATACTCTTTGGGATAAGTGCTGTCTAAAATGTAAAACTCCCCACACTTCCCCTTTACTCCCTCTTATAAACAATCCTGCCTTCGCTGCAGGATTATCTGCAAACTACTTTTCCAAAAGGCTCTTAGATAGTAATTTTCAACTACAGTATTTCATTTTTTAGGTAATGGTAAGCTTGTCGACAAAGACAAGGTTAAACATCTTGAGCATTTGAAATTTACTCAACTCATTTCTTTAATAGTTTAGAAGGACCAGCTACATTAGTATGTAAACTCGCTGATTTTGAACATTATGTGCAATAGAAATTCCACCCAGGCACTCAGGGTTATATACTAAAACTCCAATTCTTCCCATAATTTCAATAAAACAAACTGGAGCAAACACCCATCCACGATTTAACCTTATTTATTAATAAAAAACCCGAAAAATTCGTATGAATTTTTTGGATTTCACTCTTAAATCGCTCGATTTTTTCGTATTATCATACAAAACCCAGCGCAGATTCCGAAAAGGGACATCTGCCATCGACTTCTACAGGACCTCGACAGGTTTGAGATGGAGTATTTTCAGATTCTGACTTTTTGCAGCTTCAGGATATAATAAAATCTTGAAAAATTTACATTTTTTTTCCTCTAAAAATTCAAGTTTTTGGCCAAAAACCTCAAGCACAAAAAATTGTGTTTAGTAAACAATCCCCTCAGTTTCTCAAATATATAAATTCCTTTCTCGGAACTGTCCTAATATTCTACAGACTTATATCGAAGCATGAAGAGAATTGATTTGTTCAGTTGGATGAGGTACAAGTTACCAATATGTTTGACACACTGCACAGGAGCTGTAGATGCTGCAGAATACAGGAGATGAATTTTAAACTTCGCTCTAGATGTCATTATACTCCCTCTAAATTGAGCAAAATGTATAAAAATACTGCTGATCATTGTTGGAGATGTAAAAATGAAAGAGGATCTCTACTTCACATTTTTTGGTCATGCCCGCACATCAGAACCTTTTTGGGAAAATGTAAGGAAATGAGCTAACCTAATACTGGGTTCCATGCTGATGGTCTGTCTAGTTTTTTTTTTTTTTTTTTGAACACAGTTCAAGGAGTCAGGAGATTCTGAATCTAGACGAACACTGGAATAGTTTCATCATGAGGCTACCTCCTCTATTTTTTTTCTTTTTTTACTTTTTTATATACGAATTATTAACATTGTAATAATGATGTTGCTCCGTACATGTAATTTCTTAATGTTTTTAAGTGTTATTTTAGTTTGTAAATATTTTTTAAAGGGGTGGTTTACCTTTAAGATAACTTTGATTATGTTATAGAATGGCCAATATTAAGCAACTTTTCAATTGGTCTTCGTTATCTATTTATTATAATTTTATAGTTATTTGCCTTTTTGTTCTGACTCTGCAGCTTTCAAATGGGCGTCGCTTCTAAAAAGCAAATGCTCTGTAAGGCTACAAATGTATAGTTATTGCTACTTTGCATTCCTCATCTTTCTATTCAGGCCTCTCCTATTCATATTCCAGTTTCTTATTCACATCAGTGCATTGTTGCTAGGGTATTTGGTCCCTAGCTACCAAAATGCTTAAAATGCAAATTGAAGAGCTGCTGAAAAAAAAGCTAAATAACTCAAAAACCGTAAATAATAAAACATGAAAACCTATTACAAATTGTCTCAGAATATCACTCTCTACATCATACTAAAAGTTATCTCAAAGGTGAAGGAAAATAACCGCACTGCCCTGCTAAAAAGATACATTTTATGCATGTCTGTTTTCTCCATATGGTAGCTATAGGAATTCTGTCTTGATTTTAATTACTAAAATGCATTGAAACAATAAAGGTGTTTTTTTTTCTTTTTGCAACATAAAAAATATTCCAACTTGCTCTGCAGCAGAAAAAAGTTACTGTATTTTATTAGAGCACAAGCCACATGGCTGGGGGCATCTGGGAAACTAAAAACATGCCTAGCCCCATGTTATATTTCAAATTAATTATAAAAAGAAAAATCAGTTTGTGCTTTTGAAAAATGGATTTCGATGTAGGAGTCTACTGAAGCAGCACTATTAACAGACACATTTTGTAAAAAAAAACATGGTTTTCCCTGACTCTTCTGTTAAAGTCACTGATTGTATAAGGCCTTCCACTTCCCTTTGTGTTCTAGGATTGTTTCCATGTCAGATTCCAGCCCCAGAACAAAAAAAAAACACTTTCTTTCTGCCCCCAAGCATTTCCCCTGGTTGTCTGGGGACCCAGGAGAGGAGAGCTCTTGGGGAGCGGTGTGTTGTTGAGGAATTTCATGAGGAGGTGCAGAGAGGCGTTCTAGACCTCTTTCTAGAGTTTCTGGACTAAATGTTGTAAACCTGAGAGATCAGGCATGCACCAGCTCAGAGTCCAAGCTCATCTGAATAACTGTGCTGAATGGCAGAGCCATGGTAATAGGTTTCCTAAATGGAAAGGATGGGTGGGTTTTACAAGTTGTGCACACACAGACTCTGTAGAAGCACTTGTAAATTTGGTTTTGCAAGAAGTGCAGGCAAAAGATAAAGGCAGAAGTTAAAAGGAGCTGCTATCAATTTAAAATGTGTACATCTGTTCTAGACCACATTAAGCACAAATCATATATATATATACAGGTATATATATATATATTTTTTTTTTAAATGGATGCCCAATTTATAATAGGTATTTCACCCTAAACACTCATTTAGGACTATAACCTACACAGGATGGCTTGGATGAAAGGGTGTTCAAACATTACAATGGGTTGGGGGAAGCATTAATCACCTGTCACCATTGAAAATTACAGTAAATTGACCTATGGCATATAACCCCACTCCACGTGTTTGTGCCTAAAGCCTCTGTGACAGGGTGAGCCCCTGACTCTTTATGGGGAGCAGCCACAGGTGTCATCCAGGATTTTGGTCACTGCAGTTCAAGCTTGAGCATGTGTGACATTCAAGTCCATGTACCATAAGAAAATAACGAAGACTTGGGCATCCTGCACAGTGTTCTGAGTTCCTGCAAGTTGGACAACTCTTACCGCATTTATAATGGCAGTGGCCTCAGCTATCCGCCAACTGCAGAGATCTCACTGTGATATGATGCTCAAAAAGCACAATCATAGTGTCGTCTTATCAATTCTGTTCAGAGACTGACAGTGTTAATTGCCTGAGAAAAAAGTGACAAATGAACATACTGAGTGTTGGGATAAGGGCACATTCGGGGGGGATTAGACGCCCGGCAATAAATCTTTTCCCTTCTTCGGGGAGACAATCTCCACAGACTGCCTTCCCGCCAGCTGTAATAAAAAAATCAATAGCAGGATGGCACTTGCGGTGCTTCGGTTTACAAAGTCGCCAGAAGTTTCCTTGAGAGGGAAGGGAAAGGCAGTTCAGGGACGACTAATCTCCCCTTACCCTTAATTGTCTATTTTCAAAAAGAAATGATTACAATTGAATTAAGTTTTTACTTGTCATTATAAAATGAATTTTAAAAAAAATGTTTTTGTTTTTACTAAAGACCACTACATCACTATTTATTCAAGGGAAATTATACCCCCTTTTTACATGAGCTCATTGTCAGGCTTATGCAGAAAAGGTGCAACATTATTATTATTATTTTTACACAGACATACTGGATTCCAGATTAAAATGGAACTTATTGTCTATGTGATTCCAGGGACCAGTTCCCCAACTTCCTTAGGCTCACAGTGTCATGAAACCCATCCCTCAATTCCATTGTGAAGTAATGGAGCCGAAGGGTGGTGGGGAAATATTGTACCAGACACCTGCAGGGACCATCATTTCTGTTAAAACATCCATAAGTGTTATAAAATATTAAAAACCTCAGCTGTCAACCATACAAGATTTAAATTAATTATATCCTGCTGTTTTGCATACAAAAATAAGGATCTATTCAATCCCAATAAAAGTTGCTTCTGGAACCACTTTTTAGGCTTTGCATACTTTTTAGAATAAAAAAAATCAATATTTTCAAATGTCACCTTGAATTGCTCCCCTGTAAAATTTCAAAAATCGGTTTGTGCACAGGACAAAGCCTAAGGGTAAGGGCACACAGGCAGATTCGGGGAGAAGTCGCCCCAGTGATAAATCACCTCTTTTCCTATGAGGCGACAATCTCCCCGAACTGCCTTCCCGCCGGATATAATAAAAAATCGCCAGCGGCATGGCACTCGCGGCACTTCGTTTTCCAAGTTGCCTCATGAGGAAACTTTGGACGACTTCGGAAGACAAAGTGCTGCAAGTGTCATATCACTGGCAATTTTTCATTATAGCCGGTGGGAAGGTAGTTCCGGGAGATTGTCGCCCCGAAGAGGCAACTAATCTCCCCAAATCTGCCGTGTGCCCTTACCCTAACATGACAGCTGCCCCACAAAACAAGTAATAAATTAGCAATATTTCATTCACTGGAGAGGCTTCTAAGGGTTTATTGCAACTGTGTAATGCTTAGAGTTGAACAAACATCTGTAATCATAAATACAGTACAAATCTTCTGCAAAAGTAAACAGAAATTCTGACTTTTCTTTATTTTGTTGAAAGAATACATTTATCCAGAAAGTACAATATAAAAAAAAAAAAAAATGGGACCACACTATAGACAACTGAGCATCAAATCAGAATATTAGTGATTGAGGAGGGGTATTTTGTATATGTATCTTTGGCTGGCATTGTAAAACTAGCACAAAGGGAAACCTGAAGAACATAAAACTAACTTGCAGTACTTAAACTCTTTTGCTACTGAACACGGCTAGGAACAGCACGCTCAGATATATAAGCTACAACTTCAATAAGGATTCTTGACGGGAATGTGGAGACTTTAAAACAGTTTTTGGGCACACCCATAATTCGCACACTACAGCCAGATCACCAAAAATTCCTATCAAATGTCTCACTGCTAAAAAGGCCCATGCCCTCGGTTATTTATTTTTAAATGTGCAACTGAAACGTTTTCCTGTGCAATGGATTTTATAAAGAGCAGGAGCAGAGTGAGCCATTGACTAATTGAAGTGGTGAAATGCATTCACACATAGTTTTATTTGCAGAGCGGCAAAACCTCTGTTGCTATTAACATATAAAAAAGCAGAAACAGAATCACTAGCATTATGATTTATGCGACACATTAGAGAATTGGGTAAAAACAGTTAGGCCAACCAATCAGAGCAGACTTGTGCTTCATTCTCTAAATCCTATTCAGCAGTGGAATATGGCAACCCAAAGTCTTGCCTCTTTTGAAAGTTTTTTTTTACATTTTTTTTTCAGTACCTGGGTACACACATCTTTATACACAACCCTTGCATTCTTTTTATAATTTTCAAGTGAACCATATAGTTTAGCAAATAAAAGCACATCCCCTCCCTCCAATCTGTGATTATTGGTATAACAATTTTTTTTTTTTACATCTTTCAGTCGCCTGTGTGGGCAAGCATTAACTTTTTGCATGTCACAGAATATGCAAAACACACTCTGGCATGGAACTGGCTCAAAAATTACTCAAGCAAGGATCCAATTATTTACATCTGAAGAAACAGAGGGGGGGAAACTAAAGAGAACTGCTGTAAACAAACAGTACTGCACAAAAAAAAAAGCCTGAAAACTTTCAGCAGTGAAAGACAATGCTTCAGATTGACCCTCTATACAACGTCTGGCACGTTCAGCTGGAAAAGAAAACTGCATTTCTGATTGAATTTCATCCATGGGAAAGTTCGCAAACGTTTTCAGAAGTGTCGTGTGATCAGCATGTTTGTTCCATGTTACTATTTAACAGCAAATCCAAGGGGCATATAGGTGAAAAATGAGGCATATGGAGGGAATTTGAGCTCCTGCCATACTGGAGATTGAGCTTGTTCGGCTGTTTAGCAAACACCACCTGTCTGTTGTTGGAACACATCAATGGTATCTTCATCTTCCATCTCCAGCTATGGATTAAAATGACATAAAATTAATTAACCTTATTGTAGGTTAAACCAGACATAGGGGCCAGAAATACGTGTGCAGGCAATGGGAAAATAGTAGCAATCCTTAACATTTTAATCTGATCTGCTTACTGCAGAAATTAAACCACTTGGTGGACCTACATGAGCACTTAAAATTCACCAATATTCTACCACTGTACTATGAGAACACTATTAAGTGATAAAATTCTAGATTTTTTTCCATCCTGATTCTCCTATAGCGCGTCACATCAATACATAACACTTCAGAGGATGGGTTCCCTTTACACAAATGTTATTGTTAGTTTAAATTTTCATTGAAAGATTAGCTTTTTTCATTTTAAATAGCCCTGAGAACAAAAATGCAAGCAAATGTACATAAAGACCAAGCATCATTGCAATCATCACTTTCCCAGTTGGGAAAGATTCCAAAGAACACTAAGCAAGGGGTAGGAGTTCACAAAATACACTGCTACATATTAATACAGCATAAAAACAAACTAGCTTGTATATAAGAGAGCTGACATTTCACTTTAAGTACAAGCATTTACATACCTGTGCAGGTGTGTCTGTTTCATTGATAGGTTGTCCATCAAACCTGAACCTTATCTGTCGCATTGATAGGCCCTTTGAAAAGTTGAGGAGAGTTACAAATATAATCCGGTCTCCAATTCAAATTTTACATTTTGAAATGATTTCAAACATAATTGGTCTGTTGCGTCATTCCTAAGTAAGGGGTTGCTAGCCTTTTTATAAAGATTCCCTGCTCTGCAGCTGGCATCTGAGACATCTTTGAGTAGCGCTATTAGCCCAACTGAATGAGCTCATGTTAAAAAGAGGGGTATATTTTCCCTATAAGGAAATAAAGAATCCATAAATCTATATTGCCTGAAAAAGGGCATGCAAATATTGAAGTGTAAACAGGGGACTACAAAAAAAAAAAAAAAAAAAGGTACAAAAGGCAGGTTACTTGTTGCATTCAAAGTATACCTGTCTGTCGCAGTAAGCTTTCATTAACTTGCTGAGTGGTGTGTGCCTTTTTATTTTGAACTGAACCACAGATCCATCCTGCCCTGCCACTTTCAGGTTGATGTGGTCATTCTCTGTCTTCACACCTTCCTGGAGAAAGAAAACATTCAAGAATCAAAGTCTGCTTCCTAATTACTTGGCCCACTAAACCTAAAATACAAGTTAATTCAATATGAAAAGGCAAAATGTTTAGCATTTACAAATCTTTACATAAGTTGGTCCAGAAACCAACTCTCATGAACACAATGGAGTAAAACACAGAGGCTAATTAAGAGAGTCCTACCCTTCTAGTTACCAGCCCACCAGTCATCTGAGGTAGACCCTGTCAACTAAGTAGAATGTGGCTGTAATGGGAAAGAAAAATGCTTAACTTAAAGGGAATCTGTCGTCATTTTAAAAAAAATTTTTTTTTTTGCATTTTTATAAAAAACACACATCCATAAACACTGTCTGGCAAATAAAATGTTAATCCACAAATCCATGCATAAGTTATTTTAGTTTGTATTTTGTCATGGGGGCTTCCATTTCTGCTCATTACACATTCATCCTGTGCTGCTCTAACAGCAGGCGCAGCATTACCTGTGTGCTTGGAGGCAGCCACTCTGTAATGAAAAGCCAGGTCGCACTATGACATTTTCTCTCCTTGCTGCCTGACTAGTTAGTTTTACTGGTTACTAGATGAGGTAAAGGAGCTGTGAGTTCCCTCTGCTATCCACCTCACACAGACCTTGATCCTTTCCTGCCTGCAATACTTCTTTTTACATTAACTACTTACTGCCTCCTTTTCATGAGCTATTTTTACCCTTCCTAGACTTCCTCTTAAATTTTCCTGGTTTTCAAGCATGTCCTCCTTATTTCATCCTTTTTTTCTATTCCCTGTCATCAGTCCTGGGAGTGTACTCCTGTGTTTCTGCCATTCATTTTTGTGTAAACAAATATAATAAACTATCTATATAAAATATTTTTTCCAGTGTCCAAAATTAATTGTGCGTGTATGTGTGTATATATATATATATATATATATATATATATATATATATATATATATATATATATATATATATATATATATATATATATATATATATATATTTATTTTTTTAAACGTAAGTGGGGGCAGTGATCACAGGACTATCTGAAGTGGTGTCAGTGGGAGCTTATCTTGATTCCTGCCTATTGTTCAATTGACAGGCTCAGCAGACAAGGCTCTATTTACATTACAGCAGCTTGTAGGAGGGAGGGGTAATGACATCACTCCAACTTGCAGTGCAGCAGTAAAGTGTGACTGAAGTTAATCAGAGCACAAGTCACATGACCTGAGGGCAGCTGGGAAATGTCAAAATGTCTAGCCCCATAGCAAATTTTAAAATTAGATATAAAAAAATCCATTTCTTGTTTTGAAAAACGGATTTCAATGCAGGATTCTGCTGTAGTAGCACAATTAACTGATACATTTTGTAAAAAACATGTTTTCCACGACAGTATCCCTTTAACTACATGCCTGAACACACTCATTATTCCAAAAAATACAAAAACAGGAGTTCAATAGACTCTGCTCATTACAGCTAAAATAATTATATATTTTGCCCAAAGATTTTAAGTTTGTAAGTTTATATTTCTGGCCTTATTTTTCATATAAAACTAAATATAAATGGACCCTTAAAGGGGTAGTTCACCTTTCATCAACTATTTTCATATAGACTAATATTCGCAATTTGCAGTTGGTCTTCATGTTTTATTTTTTGTGATTTTTAAAATATTATTTTGCTTTTTGTTCAGCAACTCCAAACAGTTTGGAATTTCAGCAGCTGGAACAAGAGTCTAAAAGACAAATAGGAAAGAGCCTGAATAGAAAAAAAAAAAAAAAAAGTAAGAATAAAGTCAAAGGCTCAAAAAGAGTTTGTTTTTTTTTTAAATCTGAAAAGTGGCAAACACACAAAACTTCTCAACCTATAACAAATAAAAATGAAGACCAAGTGAAGCTTTGCTAACAATAGGACATTCTACTTTTAAAGGCAAAGTACCCCTATAAACTATGGCCTGCCAGCTGTGCAGGTCACAGAGTGACAAGTTTCCACCTCAAAGTAATAAAGAACGCGGAAATATAAAATAGACAGGTACTGGACTACAAGCAGCATTCTTCCTAGAAAAAAACGACAGGTGGGGTGGGGGAGTAGAAAACTGTGCATCTCCGACTGCGTAGCCATACCAGAACAGGTTTTACGCAAGTTACAAGGACTGGAATCTACTGGTGCCACAGGACAAGACTCTATGGGGCCTATTTATTATGTGGTATAAAACAGTGGAAAAAAATCCCCCTGAACTAATTTGATTCCAATCCTTTTCAGAATCGGATCATATTAATGGCACACACAGGGGCCTATTTATCATGCCGTGTAAAACACTTCACTAGTGAGGTTGCCCACAGCAACCAATCAGATCTTTGCTTGTTTTCTAAAGGTGGCCATACAGATAGAGATCTGCTTGTTTGACGATTTTGTCAAACGTTCGGAATCTCTCTCCCCAATATGCTCACCTTGAGGTGGGTGATAGGCTGATCAGATCGTGGGTCCTAGGGCCATACAATCAGATCATAATGTATGGCATATGGGTGGTCAGATCGCAGGACTGCACCAATGAACAGATGCTGCTGTGATCCGATTTTTAACCCTGCCTGAAAAACATCGGCCAGATATTGATCGTGGAAGCCTGTTGGAGGGCCCCACACATGGGCCAATAAGCTACCAACTCGGTCTGTAAGTAGCTTTTATTGGCCAGCGTATGGCCAGCTTAACTTGTACATGACTGTTGAAGTCTAATTGCTGATATATCTGCGCTATATAAATAATAGAATCATCAGTGTCACTTTCAGATCCAACACACTGAGCCTGAAAGCCCTATGAAGTGAAAGCAAAAGTGCCGCAGACAAATGCCTCATGAATAATAAAGCCCTAGTGAATATACCCATTTTTTGGTTCATTTAAAAGTTCACCAAAAATGTAAAAGCTGCATTTTAAGGTCTACTGTAGCAGCATCACAACTGCGTAATGCCGTTGGCAGCCATCATGTCTGGCCATATCACTTCTGATCTCAGATTCTACTGTGGCAAATGGAGGCATACTTCCTGAGTCTGGATCAAAAATTGGTTGCTAGCGTGCATACTCCTGCTAACCAATAATACTGGGTAAGTGAGCTATGGCATTAGATTTTACATTTTATTTCTAGTTGTAAATTAAATGATGGCACAGTGACCTATGACCATGCCAAAGATGGAATCATACAGAGTGTGGTGGATATAATCATTTTACTGCATTTTGTTTTTATCAAGTTAATCTTCACTTTCCTCTCCTAAGCATCAGTCTCTCTTCATGCAGGAATTGAGAGTATGATTTTGAATGACAGTTGGGGGGGCTCATTTTGCCTGATATGCCCACATTGAGGTGGGCGATATCGGGCTGATCCGATCGTGGGCGCTAAGGCCAAACGATTGGATCATAATGCATCAGATACAGGCGGTCAGATTGCGGGACAGCATAAACACACAGATGTGGCCGTGATCAGACGGGATTTTTTAACCTGATATCGATCGGAGAAGCCCACTGGATGGCCCCACACGCGGGTCAATAAGCTGCCGACTCGGGTCTGTCGGCAGCTTTTATCGGCCCATGTATGGGGGTCTTTAGAACTCCCTATTTTAAAATCACATTTCGCTACATGCAGGATTTGTACCAAAGTCAGTTATTTTGCTCAATTTTGTTTGTGATGGAGCCGGTTATCTGCTATAAAAGGAAGTCTTCCCTAAAAGATGAAAATCTGACAATAAACTTTGATCATTTCAGAAACTGTACAGAGTTTTCAATTGAGTATATTTAGTTTACCTTTAAGGGTGTTATGAAGAAACAGCAATTGCCTCATACTGTAAAGGTGGCCATACACAGGCAGATAAAGCTGCTGATATCGGTCGTTTAGACCAATTTGACAGTTTATCTGCCCGTGTGTGGGGGCTTCCGACGGGTCTTCCCGATCGATATCTGGCCACGATATCGATCAGGTCTGATTTTTACCCGACCGACCGGTCGGAGCACCTTGGCGTATCATAATCCGATCGTTCGACCATGCAGCTGAACTTTGGATTACCCCTGATATAGCCATGCCGTTAGTGGCATATCAGGGAAAGATCCGCACGTTGGGGCGATGTCGCCAAACGAGCGGGTCTATGGCCAGCTTTACACAACACTACTAATGAAAGTGTTTTTTGAATTGCGGTTATTGGCCTTCATCAAAGAGGTTTTGATCATTTTACATCAGCATTGAATGTTTAGCCAATCTCGTCGCTTACGACTGTCTGACTTGTTTGGGATACGTCCTGATTCAATCCCTTACAACTTCACATTGACGCTAGGAAGTGGCATGAAATACAATTCATATATTTTAGCCCTGAGCAATCGAACACACGCAAAGGAATTCTAACTTGACGCCGTGGTTAGTATTCAGGTAAGTATAGGAGGCTGCCACCGCGACAGAAGCATGTATAAAGCGACAGACGCATGTATAAAGCGACAGACGCATGTATAAAGCGACAGACGCACGTATAAATCGGTTTCTAATGTAAGGGAGCCGTACTGTATGAGCACGTGTGTATCCCAGCTTGGCGCGTACACCCTAGGACACGGATATGGTGCACCGGCTGCAGTGGAACCATCTAATTGCAGCAAGTCCTAACATGGCGGCAGCTCTGTGCCGGTCGGAGCAGCGTGTCGGACTTCTCCACATCAACAAGACGATAATAACTCACCGGGGCCTGTTCTCGATACAAGGCAAAAAAACTGGCCCACGTATCGGAATGGCCGGCAAGGCCCAATTCTTGTGGCTAAGCCCTGTGGTTGAGTTGTATTATTACCTCAGCTCCGGTAGCAGACATTCGTGGCTAAGCAAAAACACCTACACAGCCCCGGCTCCAATGTCCCTGCCCTAAATCCGTACTCAAAGCCCGGCCTCTGTCGCGTAAGGCCCGATGTGCCAATTCAGAGCTACTGCACATGGGGGAAAGCTACTATCGCCCTTACCTTGGGTTTCTCTTCAGACATGATTGCCTTTTCTACCTCTCCCGCTCTTTTTCTGTCTGTGAAGATTTTTTCTCTCTAACGCTTATTCGCGGGCACGCGCTTCACCCCCAACATAACGCGGTTCGATAGGCAGAATAGGGTCACGTGACCTCAATGCGCGTTCACGATGCGCGTGAACACGGTTCCCATCCCCCTTCGCGCGGCCCCGCCCAGATAAAATTCCATTAACGCAGTGACTTTGTGACGGGAACGCGCTCAAACACTATTGTGGGGGAAGGGATGTGCAAGCTAAGCTCCAATGTAATAAGGAAGGGGCAAATAAATGGTCCTGTTTAAGGCGGAGGAAGGAGACCAGTTTGGTCCCTAGAAATGAATAAGTGGTTCTACATTGTGTAACAGTTAACCCTCAGCCCAGTCTATTGGGTGTGAAACACGTGACTCTTCCAGAAAATGGGCAAGATATGAGGAAGCTTTGTGAGAGTAAAGAGGGACGGTCTGCATGGCACAGGCTCACACAATCCTCCTGTTAATAAAAACAGTAGCCTAGTTAAGATGAGCAATAATTCATTTTTAGTCTATTACAGGTTAGGAATCTTAGTAAGTTTCTCACCTTACTGTTAAATAGGATTGCCACCTGGCCGGTAAGAATGGTGGCTGATCCCAATGTTATTAATAGCATCATGCCAATCTTATTAACAAGGATCAAAGACAAAAATATAGGAAGGTTAGTAATTTGAGAACCCCAGTCCTATGTTTAATCCCAGTCAGCTCTCAGTTTGCATGCTCTCTCCAAGTTTGAGTGGGTTATCGCCGCTTTCCTCCCACATACAAGCAGGTTAGCTGACTCCTGATAACACTTGCCATAGTTTGTGTCAGTGTCATATTATTATTATTATCAACATGTATTTTTGAAGTGCCAACATATTGCAGAGCGCTGTAACTCGGGACTTTAGATTGTTAGATTTGGGCAGGGACTGTATACCTCTGTAAAGTAATGCTGAATGTGGCAGCACTATACAAAGGGTAAATACAATTTGTAAATAAATTTATTTCAAACACCTGTGGTGCCATTCATTTTAACCCACTGAAATCATGAAGTGTCCTATATGATGCATAACCAGTCTGTGTCTGCATGTTGGCAGACACAATTTATTATTAATGTAGTTTTCTTACTGCACACCTCAATACCATATACTGGGGGAATATGCAAACAAAGCATAAACTCTGCAATGATTTGCAATCTGTTTCACAATCTTTTGAACCTTTTTTTTTTTTTTTTTTTGCATGAAAGGAGGCCATACACAGACAGTTACATTGTTCTGTGGTTACATTGCCTGCTGTGTATGGTGATCTCAACAAATATCCATGTACTAGGAATATCAGTTAGATTAGGGAACAAGCATCTGAAAAGTTCACCTGCTGATGCACAATGTTGCCAGTAAGAAAGTGACTTGGGTAGATTATCTCCTATTGCTTTTAGATTTGAGAGAAAATCTCTGCTCTGACTTTTGTTGCAACAACGACTGCCATGTTTACAAACCAAGGAGTTCAGCCAATTTGCAAGTAGACTTCTCAAATGCTCAAAATTTAAGAAACAACTTCATAGGGCAAAAATTTATCACTCACTAGCCATATCAGAAAGTGCATTCTTAGTACAGCCTTAATTGTGGCTCAGTAGGTTTCAGTACTAGCTAGGTTCTTGGGATAATGTCAAACTTGGCAGTATCTTATCCTTCATATCCAACATCAGAGTGCAGGGAAGGGCACAACAGACAGGGCAAATTTTGACACTTAAACACCAACGGACTATTTCTAGTTCACTTATGTGCATGTGTGTGACATAGATCAGTGGTCTCCTCCAGTAATGCTGCATAACATGCATGTGCTAACTAGCTCACACACTTGCTCATTAAGTGCATGTATGTGCCCCAACATGACCTCCCACATCTGGATCTAAAGTGGTCGTCAGTACCTGGTATCCAGTGTGCTGGCAGACTGGACATATTTGTCAATAGATTTGCGGGCCTTATCAAGTGGTATTATCTTTGGCTGTCAGAGGTTGCTGGGAGTTGCAAATAAACAGTTGCGCAGAACCCTTATGCTACACACCAATATAAGTGACTAACATGGAATCAAAACCTCTGCTTCCGTATTATAGCAAATCCAGGGGTATCATGCTTGTTAAAGAAATCATCCAAGCCACTCTTAAACCCAACAGGGTCACTGTGAAGAACGCCCCTGGCGCCAATGTTTTTTTTTAAAAATATTCTTTGGGGCCCCAATTTTTTTTTAGTATATTAGGTTATAGAGAAAACTAGCGCTATAAGCTCAGGGATAGACAAAGTGTAGTATTTCTTATATTAATGTTACACCTGGTTGTGCATATATCAAGGAATGTGTTCTATTCCTTTCACCGCAGGATTCACTAGCCCTTCAAGCGTTTGCTTTTTTAAGAAGTATATATGGTCACCTCCTATGTGCAGAGAGTGGATACTCACAATCGTTTAAATGCATGGTTAGCATAAAAATACAGTTGCTCCTCACTTGCAAGACATCATTCGGCTTCTAAAAAAGATGTGCTATATCGTGTAAAACCTTCTTTAATAAATATTTAATAAAATACAAATTGCATACACATATGTGTGCTTAAAATAAGCATATAGACAGTCTGTCCGTGGGTTTCCCAAATTTAAAACCTGCTCTGCCGAATAGATGGTATTTACCTGCCAATTGTTTTTAACTTGTAAGGGGGGCCCTGACGCCAATGTTTTTTTAAAAAAACTTTTATGGGGGGGTCGTGGTGCCAATGTTTTTTTTTCAACTTATAGGGGCACCCCAAATATTTTGTTGTACGGGGCCCTGTGATTTCTAATGGCGGCCCTGCCCCCAGCATTGCACAACATGGAGGAGTGTGTGGCTCCAGGCCCGGACTGGTAATCTGTGGGTTCTGCCAAATGCCAGAGGGGCTGCTGTATGGTTCCATAGAAAGTTACCATAAAGTGGGCTGGTAGGTGGCTGTTTGGGCCTCTGTGTACTTAAAATGGCAGGGCCTATTTTGACTCCCAGTCCAGGCCTGTGTGGCTCCCATGCATTTCACAACAGAAACATCATTTCGAAACATCCGCTAGACAGAATCTGCACCAATAAGTAAAGCATTAGGCTGTGGGGGAGGATGAAGGGGGGGTCTATGTAGGGTAGGGGGGTTGGGTTTTTATTTTTACTTTAGGGATGAATTCTCCTTTAAGTATCGGTACCCCCTTCCAGGCCCGGACTGGCAATCTGTGGGTTCTGGCAAATGCCATAGAAAGTCAGTATTTAGTGGCCTGGAGGGGGCTGTTTTGGCCTCTGTGTGGGCTGATTGGGCCTCTGTGTACCTGAAATGGCAGGGCCTGTTTTAACTCTCAGTCCGGACCTGCCCCCTTCCTTAAATTTATGAACTCTTTGACAGGGTTAAAGGCGCTACCATCTTCACCAAACTTGATCTTACTGGCACCTATAATTTTATTCGTATAAGGGAATGGGATGAGTGGAAGACAGCTTTTAATACCAGTGATGGGCATTAGGAGTATTTGTCTGGGCCAGGTACATTTTAAGCATAAGGCCGAAATAGACTTGTAGAATCACTCACCAAAATGGAAACGTGGCCTAGGTGCTCCAGCCCCTCAGCTCAGGGGAGCGGTTAATCCATATATAGAAGCATAAATGTTGGTGCAGGGCACACCGGTAAACTCACGTATTGATCAGACCAGAAGAAGTAGATAAAAAATGAAAGCTTTATTTAGTCATCTGTCGCCTGACGCGTTTCGTGTTACTAGGACACTTAATCTTAGGCCTATATGTGGACCAATAATTCAATAGATTTGGTAGTGGAATTACCTCCCTCTTAAGGGAATACAGTGATTTGGGTGGTGGTAGATCATTTCAGTAAAATGTCTCATTTTTTTTAAATCTCTTTATTTATGATTTTTTCAATTTAAAAAAAACGAAAAAGTAAAAATAAATAAATAAAAAATATAACAATCATCTGGATAGGGTATAGCACATATACATTTTTCATGCAAGGTTATAAGGCACAGACATTGCAAAGTACCTCATTATATTTGACTGATCTAAGAAAGACCTGAATTAAGTAAAATCAATCCGTTGGGGCTTCTGTGAAAGACTTATAAGAGACCCAAAGAGACCATATTTCTGAATGGGTATCCAAAGTGTCCTCCAGAAGAGCTGTAAGATGTCTCATTTTTTTTAAATCTCTTTATGATTTTTTCAATTTTACAATAAAAAAACGAAAAAGTAAAAAAAAAAAAATAAATAAAAAATATAACAATCATCTGGATAGGGTATAGCACATATACATTTTTCATGCAAGGTTATAAGGCGCAGACATTGCAAAGTACCTCATTATATTTGACTGATCTAAGAAAGACCTGAATAAAGTCCCTCAGTGTAAAATCAATCCGTTGGGGCTTCTGTCAATGACTTATAAGAGACCCAAAGAGCCCATATTTCTGAATGGGTATCCAAAGTGTCCTCCAGAAGAGCTGTAAGTGCATATTTTGGATATAGTCAAGTCTCTGGTGTAATTGCAATAAGGAGAGTCTAGGTGCAACCCAATTTAGGGCAATAACCCATCTGGCAGCTGCCAACAATTGAGACATTAATTTTCTGTGAGAGATCGGTAGCTTTTTATGTAGTAGACAAAATAATGCCTCTTCCAGGTTTGGTGAAATTGTAATCCCAAATATTCGCGTTGCTATCTGAAATACCTGAGTCCAAAATGCTTGCACTATATTACAGTTCCACCAAGTATGCATATAATCGCCCGTTTGCTGGTATCCACGAAAGCACAAAGGTGAGGTAGCAGTCATAACCTTATGTTTACGGAGTGGGGTAATATACCATCTGGAGATTACTTTATATGCCATCTCTTTAATGCTCACCTTATGTGAGAGTTTTTGAATGGAGGATCAAAGATCTGTTTTCCAAAGAGTCATATATGAGCATTCCATTTCAGGTGGGAAAATAAAAGTAAATTGTAAATTATGGAAATATTACTTGTAGTAATTATTGGATTTAAGCATCTTCTTTCAAACACAGATCCTTCCAACGTAGGTGAGTTTGGTGCTTGAGAGTGGAAAAAATGAGATACCTGTTGGTATCTGAAGATTTCTAAAGTGGGGATACTATCCACTTCTTGCAAGTACTGCAATGTTTTAAGTCCTCTTGGAGTAAGCAATTTGTAAATATTTAGTAGACCTTTATCCAACCACCAAGAGAACAAAGAATGTGTTAGTCCTGGGGGAAAGTCATTGAATCAGGCCAGTCAGGCTGCCTTATAATAATTGTGCAAAAATGGAACCTTTAAACCTCCTTGAGATGGTACTCTGTATAGCATTGATTTATTAACTCTATGGTACTTATTGTGCCAAATGAAATTAATAATTTAATAATTATTAATAAAATAAATGTGTTTATACACATGAATTACATACATAGAACATACATAACAACCAGTACCAGTAAAAAAGGTGAGGAAGGCCTGTGCAAAAGAGCTTACAATCTAAAAAGGGAATGAAACAAAAGGTGTGGGAGAGGGCAAGATCAGAAATAAGCAAGGCAAGTGATGTAGCATAATGTATTGCATTTGGTAACTAAACAGAGTGAGGGTAGGCTTCTCTAAATAAGTGCAATTTCAGGGATCTTTTGAAAGCAGAAAGGTTGGGAGAAAGTTGGACAGACTGTGGGAGAGTTCTAGACATGTGGTACAGCCCTTACAAAGTCTTGAATGCGAGCATGTGAAGAGGTAATGAGATAAAAGGTGCTGATGGATAAACCCAAACATGGGGGGCAGGGCAGATAACATTGGGGGTGGGGCAGTGATGTAGGAACAGGCATGATAATATCAGAGGCAGGCACAATGATGTTGGTGGAATAATATGACACCAGGGCAAGATTATTGCATCACTTAGATGCATCTGGCTGGTTTTCTATCCAGTATACTCAATGTTTAAAGTGTTGATGCCGAGTTCAAAACCACACAGGTGGCAACCCTATCTCTAGCTATATTCTGATTGATGATTAAGCCCAATCCTTTAGTTACAGGTATGAGATATATTATACAGATAATACAGCAATGCTAATTTAGAAAAAAAAAAATTTGTGAGTATCTTAAGGTGGCCATACACGGAGATCCGCTCGTTTGGCGCCAAACAAGCGGATCTCTGCCCGATATGCCCACATTGAGGTGGGCCATATCGGGCTGATCTGATCGTAGGCCCTAGCTCCCAACAATCTGATCAGAATGGAGGCAATATGGGTGGTTGGATCGCGTGACTACATCAACGAACAGATGCGGCCGCGATCCGACAGAATTTTTTACCCTGCCTGATCAGCATCTGGCCGACCTTCGGCCACATATCGATCGGGATGCCCGACGGATGGCCCCACACACAGGCCAATAATTTGCCGACCTGGTCTGTTGGCAGCTTTTATTGGCCAATGTATGGGGGCCTTTAATATTTAAATGGTTTTCATGTATTGGCCAGATTTTTGTTCGGGTTTCATAAGGCTGAAAACCGAACACAAAGTTCAGACCAGAACAGGCCTTACAAAAGTTGACAGCTCATCCTGCAGTCAGGGATTGTTACTGAAATGTCCCGAATTTCTCTTTGATCTCGTGCAGTGAACAGCCAGAAAAAGATACAAAGTTTCTTACTTAAGTGGCTTTTGGCAGAGAGCCCAGAATATGTGCACTTATACTTTTTTTTAACAATTTAAGATAAGCAAAGAAGCAATTGTAACAATTCAAGATAAGCAGGCATCTTGGGGAAACTGACTTGAATTGTAAACCGTCATTAGCAAAACTGTAATAACCTTTTTAACCTTAACTGTAATTAACTTTATTTGACTTTTGGCAGAGAGGCCAGAATATGTGTCAGGTGCACTTTGATACTTTTGTAACAACGTAAGATAAGCAAAGAAACAAAATCAGGTCTCCTGGGGAAACTGTGACTTGCAGCTTCAAGGGCAATTTGCCTTCATAAGCAAAATTGTACTACATAAAAAAAAAAAAGAAATGTGTTCAAACCAACCTGCCAAATTTTGTAAAATAAACATGCTAATTAGGGGTGTGGTCAATTTTTTTTAAGTCGCTCATTAACGCTCAATGTAACAATAGACATGTTATGCAAATCCTTTGTAAAGCCAGCCAACTGCGCGACTGAATTAAAAAAAGAATAAACACTCTGAGCACCGTCTATTTCAGTAGCTAATGCTAAGCAACGGCCGGCGTAGGCACCCGTACAGGCTGACATGCGCATGCGTGCACTCTGTAAAGCGCAATGACGTGTCCCGGAATAAGATTGATGTATTTCCGTAAACAATAGGTGGACGTGGTGTTGGCCGCCTGTCAGCGATGGCGGGGACGGCGTTAAAACTACTGATGGCTGAATATAAACGTGAGTGTCATGTATTAGTAAGGGGTAATGGTAACACTATGGTATTTCTTAAAGTATACGAGATAAAAATGGCAACATTTTTACATTGATTAGCAAAAAATTGTACACGGCCAACATGGATGACTTGTGTTGCTTTAAAATGTGCTCCCTGGTAGTGCTTTAAAACCCAGTGGGCAAGATTCAACTCATACAAAACTTGAATTTCCAGGATTCCTGCTGTTTTGCATACAAAAATAAGGATCTAGTCAATCCCAATAAAAGTTGCTTCTGGAACCACTTTTTAGGCTTTGCATACTTTTTAGAATAAAAAAAATCAATATTTTCAAATGTCACCTTGAATTGCTCCCCTGTAAAATTTCAAAAATCGGTTTGTGCACAGGACAAAGCCTAAGGGTAAGGGCACACAGGCAGATTCGGGGAGAAGTCGCCCCAGTGATAAATCACCTCTTTTCCTATGAGGCGACAATCTCCCCGAACTGCCTTCCCGCCGGATATAATAAAAAATCGCCAGCGGCATGGCACTCGCGGCATTTCGTTTTCCAAGTTGCCTCATGAGGAAACTTTGGACGACTTCGGAAGACAAAGTGCTGCAAGTGTCATATCACTGGCAATTTTTCATTATAGCCGGTGGGAAGGTAGTTCCGGGAGATTGTCGCCCCGAAGAGGCAACTAATCTCCCCAAATCTGCCATGTGCCCTTACCCTAACATGACAGCTGCCCCACAAAACAAGTAATAAATTAGCAATATTTCATTCACTGGAGAGGCTTCTAAGGGTTTATTGCAACTGTGTAATGCTTAGAGTTGAACAAACATCTGTAATCATAAATACAGTACAAATCTTCTGCAAAAGTAAACAGAAATTCTGACTTTTCTTTATTTTGTTGAAAGAATACATTTATCCAGAAAGTACAATTTAAAAAAAAAAAAAAATGGGACCACACTATAGACAACTGAGCATCAAATCAGAATATTAGTGATTGAGGGAGGGGTATTTTGTATATGTATCTTTGGCTGGCATTGTAAAACTAGCACAAAGGGAAACCTGAAGAACATAAAACTAACTTGCAGTACTTAAGAAACTCTTTTGCTACTGAACACGGCTAGGAACAGCACGCTCAGATATATAAGCTACAACTTCAATAAGGATTCTTGAAGGGAATGTGGAGACTTTAAAACAGTTTTTGGGCACACCCATAATTCGCACACTACAGCCAGATCACCAAAAATTCCTATCAAATGTCTCACCGCTAAAAAGGCCCATGCCCTCGGTTATTTATTTTTAAATGTGCAACTGAAACGTTTTCCTGTGCAATGGATTTTATAAAGAGCAGGAGCAGAGTGAGCCATTGACTAATTGAAGTGGTGAAATGCATTCACACATAGTTTTATTTGCAGAGCGGCAAAACCTCTGTTGCTATTAACATATAAAAAAGCAGAAACAGAATCACTAGCATTATGATTTATGCGACACATTAGAGAATTGGGTAAAAACAGTTAGGCCAACCAATCAGAGCAGACTTGTGTTTCATTCTCTAAATCCTATTCAGCAGTGGAATATGGCAACCCAAAGTCTTGCCTCTTTTGAAAGTTTTTTTTAAAAAATTTTTTTCAGTACCTGGGTACACACATCTTTATACACAACCCTTGCATTCTTTTTATAATTTTCAAGTGAACCATATAGTTTAGCAAATAAAAGCACATCCCCTCCCTCCAATCTGTGATTATTGGTAAAACAATTTTTTTTTTACATCTTTCAGTCGCCTGTGTGGGCAAGCATTAACTTTTTGCATGTCACAGAATATGCAAAACACACTCTGGCATGGAACTGGCTCAAAAATTACTCAAGCAAGGATCCAATTATTTACATCTGAAGAAACAGAGGGGGGGAAACTAAAGAGAACTGCTGTAAACAAACAGTACTGCACAAAAAAAAAGCCTGAAAACTTTCAGCAGTGAAAGACAATGCTTCAGATTGACCCTCTATACAACGTCTGGCACGTTCAGCTGGAAAAGAAAACTGCATTTCTGATTGAATTTCATCCATGGGAAAGTTCGCAAACGTTTTCAGAAGTGTCGTGTGATCAGCATGTTTGTTCCATGTTACTATTTAACAGCAAATCCAAGGGGCATATAGGTGAAAAATGAGGCATATGGAGGGAATTTGAGCTCCTGCCATACTGGAGATTGAGCTTGTTCGGCTGTTTAGCAAACACCACCTGTCTGTTGTTGGAACACATCAATGGTATCTTCATCTTCCATCTCCAGCTATGGATTAAAATGACATAAAATTAAAATAAACCATCTTTAAGGTCTTATTGTAGGTTAAACCAGACATAGGGGCCAGAAATACGTGTGCAGGCAATGGGAAAATAGTAGCAATCCTTAACATTTTAATCTGATCTGTTTACTGCAGAAATTAAACCACTTGGTGGACCTACATGAGCACTTAAAATTCACCAATATTCTACCACTGTACTATGAGAACACTATTAAGTGATAAAATTCTAGATTTTTTTCCATCCTGATGCTCCTATAGCGCGTCACATCAATACATAACACTTCAGAGGATGGGTTCCCTTTACACAAATGTTATTGTTAGTTTAAATTTTCATTGAAAGATTAGCTTTTTTCATTTTAAATAGCCCTGAGAACAAAAATGCAAGCAAATGTACATAAAGACCAAGCATCATTGCAATCATCACTTTCCCAGTTGGGAAAGATTCCAAAGAACACTAAGCAAGGGGTAGGAGTTCACAAAATACACTGCTACATATTAATACAGCATAAAAACAAACTAGCTTGTATATAAGAGAGCTGACATTTCACTTTAAGTACAAGCATTTACATACCTGTGCAGGTGTGTCTGTTTCATTGATAGGTTGTCCATCAAACCTGAACCTTATCTGTCGCATTGATAGGCCCTTTGAAAAGTTGAGGAGAGTTACAAATATAATCCGGTCTCCAATTCAAATGTTACATTTTGAAATGATTTCAAACATAATTGGTCTGTTGCGTCATTCCTAAGTAAGGGGTTGCTAGCCTTTTTATAAAGATTCCCTGCTCTGCAGCTGGCATCTGAGACATCTTTGAGTAGCGCTATTAGCCCAACTGAATGAGCTCATGTTAAAAAGAGGGGTATATTTTCCCTATAAGGAAATAAAGAATCCATAAATCTATATTGCCTGAAAAAGGGCATGCAAATATTGAAGTGTAAACAGGGGACTACAAAAAAAAAAAAAGGTACAAAAGGCAGGTTACTTGTTGCATTCAAAGTATACCTGTCTGTCGCAGTAAGCTTTCATTAACTTGCTGAGTGGTGTGTGCCTTTTTATTTTGAACTGAACCACAGATCCATCCTGCCCTGCCACTTTCAGGTTGATGTGGTCATTCTCTGTCTTCACACCTTCCTGGAGAAAGAAAACATTCAAGAATCAAAGTCTGCTTCCTAATTACTTGGCCCACTAAACCTAAAATACAAGTTAATTCAATATGAAAAGGCAAAATGTTTAGCATTTACAAATCTTTACATAAGTTGGTCCAGAAACCAACTCTCATGAACACAATGGAGTAAAACACAGAGGCTAATTAAGAGAGTCCTACCCTTCTAGTTACCAGCCCACCAGTCATCTGAGGTAGACCCTGTCAACTAAGTAGAATGTGGCTGTAATGGGAAAGAAAAATGCTTAACTTAACTACATGCCTGAACACACTCATTATTCCAAAAAATACAAAAACAGGAGTTCAATAGACTCTGCTCATTACAGCTAAAATAATTATATATTTTGCCCAAAGATTTTAAAGGAATTGTTCAGTGTAAAAATAAAAACTGGGTAAATAGATAGGCTGTGCAAAATAAAAAATGTTTCTAATATAGTTAGTTAGCCAAAAATGTAATGTATAAAGGCTGGAGTGATTTCATGTATAACATGTCAGTCTGAACTCTACTTCCTGCTTTTCAGCTCTCTTGGTTTACACTGACTGGTTACCCTGGCTACCAGGCAGTAACCAATCAGAGACTTGAGGGGGTGCCACATGGGTCATATCTATTGCTTTTGAATCTGAGCTGAATACTGAGGATCAATTACAAACTCACTGAACAGAAATGTACCATGTGGCCCCCCTTCAAGTCGCTGACTAACTCAGAGTTATAGAGCTGAAAAGCAGGAAGTTGGATTCTGGCTGTTTTATTAGACATCTGTTCACTCCAGCCTTTATATATTACATTTTTGGCTTACTAACTATATTAGAAACATTTTTTATTTTGCACAGCCTATCTATTTACCCAGTTTTTATTTTCACACTGAACTATTCCTTTAAGTTTGTAAGTTTATATTTCTGGCCTTATTTTTCATATAAAACTAAATATAAATGGACCCTTAAAGGGGTAGTTCACCTTTCATCAACTATTTTCATATAGACTAATATTCGCAATTTGCAGTTGGTCTTCATGTTTTATTTTTTGTGATTTTTAAAATATTATTTTGCTTTTTGTTCAGCAACTCCAAACAGTTTGGAATTTCAGCAGCTGGAACAAGAGTCTAAAAGACAAATAGGAAAGAGCCTGAATAGAAAAAAAAAAAAAAAAAGGAAGAATAAAGTCAAAGGCTCAAAAAGAGTTTGTTTTTTTTTAAATCTGAAAAGTGGCAAACACACAAAACTTCTCAACCTATAACAAATAAAAATGAAGACCAAGTGAAGCTTTGCTAACAATAGGACATTCTACTTTTAAAGGCAAAGTACCCCTATAAACTATGGCCTGCCAGCTGTGCAGGTCACAGAGTGACAAGTTTCCACCTCAAAGTAATAAAGAACGCGGAAATATAAAATAGACAGGTACTGGACTACAAGCAGCATTCTTCCTAGAAAAAAACGACAGGTGGGGTGGGGGAGTAGAAAACTGTGCATCTCAGACTGCGTAGCCATACCAGAACAGGTTTTACGCAAGTTACAAGGACTGGAATCTACTGGTGCCACAGGACAAGACTCTATGGGGCCTATTTATTATGTGGTATAAAACAGTGGAAAAAAAAACCCCCTGAACTAATTTGATTCCAATCCTTTTCAGAATCGGATCATATTAATGGCACACACAGGGGCCTATTTATCATGCTGTGTAAAACAGTGGAGAAAGACTTCACTAGTGAGGTTGCCCATAGCAACCAATCAGATCTTTGCTTGTTTTCTAAAGGTGGCCATACAGATAGAGATCTGCTTGTTTGACGATTTTGTCAAACGTTCGGAATCTCTCTCCCCAATATGCTCACCTTGAGGTGGGTGATAGGCTGATCAGATCGTGGGTCCTAGGGCCCAACAATCAGATCATAATGTATGGCATATGGGTGGTCAGATCGCAGGACTGCATCAATGAACAGATGCTGCTGCGATCCGATTTTTAACCCTGCCCGAACAACATCGGCCAGATATTGATCGTGGAAGCCTGTTGGAGGGCCCCACACATGGGCCAATAAGCTACCAACTCGGTCTGTAAGTAGCTTTTATTGGCCAGCGTATGGCCAGCTTAACTTGTACATGACTGTTGAAGTCTAATTGCTGATATACCTGCGCTATATAAATAATAGAATCATCAGTGTCACTTTCAGATCCAACACACTTGAGCTTGAAAGCCCTATGAAGTGAAAGCAAAAGTGCCGCAGACAAATGCCTCATGAACATATTTTCAGAATGGCAAACTCAGTGAACATCTATAATAAAGCCCTAGTGAATATACCCATTTTTTGGTTCATTTAAAAGTTCACCAAAAATGTAAAAGCTGCATTTTAAGGTCTACTGTAGCAGCATCACAACTGCGTAATGCCGTTGGCAGCCATCATGTCACTTCTGATCTCAGATTCTACTGTGGCAAATGGAGGCATACTTCCTGGGTCTGGATCAAAAATTGGTTGCTAGCGTGCATACTCCTGCTAACCAATAATACTGGGTAAGTGAGCTATGGCATTAGATTTTACATTTTATTTCTAGTTGTAAATTAAATGATGGCACAGTGACCTATGACCATGCCAAAGATGGAATCATACAGAGTGTGGTGGATATAATCATTTTACTGCATTTTGTTTTTATCAAGTTAATCTTCACTTTCCTCTCCTAAGCATCAGTCTCTCTTCATGCAGGAATTGAGAGTATGATTTTGAATGACAGTTGGGGGGGCTCATTTTGCCTGATATGCCCACATTGAGGTGGGCGATATCGGGCTGATCCGATCGTGGGCGCTAAGGCAAAACGATTGGATCATAATGCATCAGATACAGGCGGTCAGATTGCGGGACAGCATAAACACACAGATGTGGCCGTGATCAGACGGGATTTTTTTAACCTGATATCGATCGGAGAAGCCCACTGGATGGCCCCACATGCGGGTCAATAAGCTGCCGACTCGGGTCTGTCGGCAGCTTTTATCGGCCCATGTATGGGGGTCTTTAGAACTCACTATTTTAAAATCACCAGAAATCACATTTCTCTATATGCAGGATTTGTACCAAAGTCCGTTATTTTGCTCAATTTTGTTTGTGATGGAGCCGGTTATCTGCTACAAAAGGAAGTCTTCCCTAAAAGATGAAAATCTGACAAACAACTCCTGCAAGACAGAATGAAGACACCCATGCCGAGGGTGAAGATGTGACAATAAACTTTGATCATTTCATAAACTGTACAGAGTTTTCAATTGAGTATATTTAGTTTACCTTTAAAGGTGTTATGAAGAAACAGCAATTGCCTCATACTGTAAAGGTGGCCATACACAGGCAGATAAAGCTGCTGATATCGGTCGTTTAGACCAATTTGACAGTTTATCTGCCCGTGTGTGGGGGCTTCCGACGGGTCTTCCGTTAGTGGCATATCGGGGAAAGATCCGCGCGTTGGGGCGATGTCGCCAAACGAGCGGATCTTTGAGTCTATGGCCAGCTTTACACAACACTACTAATGAAAGTGTTTTAGAATTGCGGTTATTGGCCTTCATCAAAGAGGTTTTGGTCATTTTACATCAGCATTGAATGTTTAGCCAATCTCGTCGCTTACGACTGTCTGACTTGTGTGGGATACGTCCTGATTCAATCCCTTACAACTTCACATTGACGCTAGGAAGTGGCATGAAATACAATTCATATATTTTAGCCCTGAGCAATCGAACACACGCAAAGGAATTCTAACTTGACGCCGTGGTTAGTATTCAGGTAAGTATAGGAGGCTGCCACCGCGACAGAAGCATGTATAAAGCGACAGAAGCATGTATAAAGCGACAGACGCACGTATAAATCGGTTTCTAATGTAAGGGAGCCGTACTGTATGAGCACGTGTGTATCCCAGCTTGGCGCGTACACCCTAGGACACGGATATGGTGCACCGGCTGCAGTGGAACCATCTAATTGCAGCAAGTCCTAACATGGCGGCAGCTCTGTGCCGGTCGGAGCAGCGTGTCGGACTTCTCCACATCAACAAGACGATAATAACTCACCGGGGCCTGTTCTCGATACAAGGCAAAAAAACTGGCCCACGTATCGGAATGGCCGGCAAGGCCCAATTCTTGTGGCTAAGCCCTGTGGTTGAGTTGTATTATTACCTCAGCTCCGGTAGCAGACATTCGTGGCTAAGCAAAAACACCTACACAGCCCCGGCTCCAATGTCCCTGCCCTAAATCCGTACTCAAAGCCCGGCCTCTGTCGCGTAAGGCCCGATGTGCCAATTCAGAGCTACTGCACATGGGGGAAAGCTACTATCGCCCTTACCTTGGGTTTCTCTTCAGACATGATTGCCTTTTCTACCTCTCCCGCTCTTTTTCTGTCTGTGAAGATTTTTTCTCTCTAACGCTTATTCGCGGGCACGCGCTTCACCCCCAACATAACGCGGTTCGATAGGCGGAAGAGGGTCACGTGACTAAGTGCGCGTTCACGATGCGCGTGAACACGGTTCCCATCCCCCTTCGCGCGGCCCCGCCCAGATAAAATTCCATTAACGCAGTGACTTTATGACGGGAACGCGCTCAAACACTATTGTGGGGGAAGGGATGTGCAAGCTAAGCTCCAATGTAATAAGGAAGGGGCAAATAAATGGTCCTGTTTAAGGCGGAGGAAGGAGACCAGTTTGGTCCCTAGAAATGAATAAGTGGTTCTACATTGTGTAACAGTTAACCCTCAGCCCAGTCTATTGGGTGTGAAACACGTGACTCTTCCAGAAAATGGGCAAGATATGAGGAAGCTTTGTGAGAGTAAAGAGGGACGGTCTGCATGGCACAGGCTCACACAATCCTCCTGTTAATAAAAACAGTAGCCTAGTTAAGATGAGCAATAATTCATTTTTAGTCTATTACAAGTTAGGAATCTTAGTAAGTTTCTCACCTGGCTGGTAAATAGGGTTGCCACCTGGCCGGTAAAAATGATGGCTGATCCCAATGTTATTAATAGCATCATGCCAATCTTATTAACAAGGATCAAAGACAAAAATATAGGAAGGTTAGTAATTTGAGAACCCCAGTCCTATGTTTAATCCCAGTCAGCTCTCAGTTTGCATGCTCTCTCCAAGTTTGAGTGGGTTATCGCCGCTTTCCTCCCACATACAAGCAGGTTAGCTGACTCCTGATAACACTTGCCATAGTTTGTGTCAGTGTCATATTATTATTATTATCAACAATTATTTTTGAAGCGCCAACATATTGCACAGCGCTTTAACTAGGGACTTTAGATTGTTAGATTTGGGCAGGGACTGCGGTGGGTGATGTATACCTCTGTAATGCTGAATTTGGCAGCACTATTTAAAGGGTAAATACAATTTGTAAATACATTTATTTCTAACACCTGTGGTGCCATTCATTTTAACCCACTCAAATCATGAAGTGTCTATTATGATGCAAAACCATGCATGTTGGCAGACACAATTTATTATTAATGTAGTTTTCTTACTGCACACCTCAATACCATATACTGGGGGAATATGCAAACAAAGCATAAACTCTGCAATGATTTGCAATCTGTTTCACAATCTTTTGAACCTTTTTTGCATGAAAGGAATGACAGTTACATTGTTCTGTGGTTACGTTGCCTGCTGTGTATGGTGATCTCAACAAATATCCATGTACTAGGAATATCAGTTAGATTAGGGAACAAGCATCTGAAAAGTTCACCTGCTGATGCACAATGTTGTCAGTAAGAAAGTGACTTGGGTAGATTATCTCCTATTGCTTCTAGATTTGAGAGAAAATCTCTGCTCTGACTTTTGTTGCAACAACGACTGCCATGTTTACAAACCAAGGAGTTCAGCCAATTTGCAAGTAGACTTCTCAAATGCTCAAAATTTAAGAAACAACTTCATAGGGCAAAAATTTATCACTCACTAGCCATATCAGAAAGTGCATTCTTAGTACAGCCTTAATTGTGGCTCAGTAGGTTTCAGTACTAGCTAAGATCTTGGGATAATGTCAAACTTGGCAGTATCTTCACCTTCATATCCAACATCAGTGTGCAGGGACGGGCACAACATCAGTCTGTTAGTGTACAGACAGGGCAAATTTTGACACTTAAACACCAACAGACTATTTCTAGTTCAGTTATGCGCATGTGTGTGACATAGATCAGTGGTCTCCTCCAGTAATCCTGCATAACATGCATGTGCTAACTAGCTCACACACCTGCTCATTAAGTGCATGTATGTGCCCCAACATGACCTCCCTCAACCGGAACTTCAGCCCAGTGCTGGTCCAGAGTTGCCCTTTAAACTCCATTATGAAAACATCAGGGGGAACAAGTACCTTGACCAAAATGTGACATGATTTAATACTGAGCCACAGGGCCAGACTGAGAGTAAAAATCAGCACTGGCAAAAAATCAAAGCAGCACACATATAGACATGTGACATTTACAGTCAGCCCCCCCCCCTACAAGTTGAAAAAATGGGTGGCCAGTCCCCCAAGTTAAAAAAAACATTAAAGACCAATGTCCCCCAACATAAAAGTTAGGACACCCCAGAAAAGTTTTTAATAAAACAGTGGTGGCCCAGGCAGATTGCCATTCTGGGGCATGCTGAGTCACCAAGCAAGATACTTAGAATGTTTTGTAGAAATGCCCATAGATGTTACAATTACAATCTTTTCTGGAAAAGATCTTTCCATTAAAGATCGTTTGTTTCAATACACAAGTGTAGAGCTGATATACAGGTAAAGACAATAGAATTCTAGCTGTATCTGACGATTCAGCACTAAAGCTGGCTACAGACGCAAAGATCAACGTACAATCGGACTTTCCCATCTCCTGACCTGCCACTAACCATAAAGGTCAAAGTCTTACCATTCAGAAGTAGTAAGAATAGATCAGCCGATGTTCTGCCCCTGACCAGCGCCGGATTTGTTTGCCGGCCGCCCCTAGGCCGTGCGGTCCAACCAGGTGGCCGCGCGGTCCTAGCGACCGCCTACAGTTCCCCTTCCCAGCGCGCCAGCGAAAAAGTGCCGGCGCACATGGTGCAATTGAATGGGGACGAACACGTCCCCATAATGTGGCTGGGCGGCATGCCGCCACTATTTTTTGGTCGTAAGTACCTGGTATCCAGTGTGCTGGCAGACTGGACACATTTGTTGTAGTGCTTGGGCCATGCTGGCATTAATGCTGGCTAAAGGTTTAATATTTGTCAATAGATTTGCGGGCCTTAGCAAGTGGAAATACATTGTCTTATCTTTGGCTGTCAGAGGTTGCTGGGAGTTGCAAATAAACAGTTACGCAGAACCCTTATGCTACACACCAATATAAGTGACTAACATGGAATCAAAACCTCTGCTTCCGTATTATAGCAAATCCAGGGGTATCATGCTTGTTAAAGAAATCATCCAAGCCACTCTTAAACCCAACAGGGTCACTGTGAAGAACGCCCCTTGGGGCCCCAATTTTTTCTAGTATTTAGGTTATAGAGAAAACTAGCGCTATAAGCTCAGGGATAGACAAAAAAGATAAAAGTATATATAGTGTAGTATTTCTTATATTAATGTTACACCTCGTTGTGCATTTATTAGGGAATTTGTTCTATTCCTTTCACCGCAGGATTCACTGGCCCTTTAACTGTTTGCTTTTTTAAGAAGTATATATGGTCACCTCCTATGTGCAGAGAGTGGATACTTTTAAATGTTTAAATGCATGGTTAGCATAAAAATACAGTTGCTCCTCACTTGCAAGACATCATTTGGATTCTAAAAAAGACGTGCTATATCGTGTAAAACCTTCTTTAATAAATATTTAATAAAATACAAATTGCAGACAGTCCGTCCGTGGGTTTCCCAAATTTAAAACTCGCTCTGCCGAATAGATGGTAGTTACCTGACAATTGTTTTTAACTTGTAAGGGGGTCCCTGGCACCAATGTTTTTTTAAAAAAACTTTTATGGGGTGTCGTTGTGGCAATGTTCTTTTTTCAACTTATAGGGGCACCCCAAAAATTTTGTTGTACGGGGCCCTGTGATTTCTAATGGCGGCCCTGCCCCCAGCATTGCACAACATGGAGGAGTGTGTGGCTCCCATGCATTTCACAACAGAAACAATGATTGCCCCTTCCAACCATTTCGAAACATGCGCAGTTTGTGACCACCAACTCTGCTAGACAGAATCTGCACCAAGGGGTAAGTAAAGCGTTAGGCTGTGGGGGAGGATGGAGGGGGGGTCTATGTAGAGTAGGTGGTAGGCTTTTTATTTTTACTTTAGGGATGAATTCTCCTTTAAGTATTGTTACCCCCTTCCAGGCCCGGACTGGCAATCTGTGGGTTCTGGCAAATGCCATAGAAAGTCAGTATTCAGTGGGCTGGTGGGGGCTGTTTTGGCCTCTGTGTGGGCTGATTGGGCCTCTGTGTACCTGAAATGGCAGGGCCTGTTTTAACTCTCAGTCCGGACCTGCCCCCTTCCCTTAATTTATGAACTCTTTGACAGGGTTAAAGGCGCTACCATCTTCTCCAAACTTGATCTTACTGGCACCTATAATTTTATTCGTATAAGGGAATGGGATGAGTGGAAGACAGCTTTTAATACCAGTGATGGGCATTATGAGTATTTGTCTGGACCAGGAACATTTTAAGCATAAGGCCGAAATAGACTTGCAGAATCACTCACCAAAATGGAAACGTGGCCCAGGTGCTCCAGCCCCTCAGCTCAGGGGAGCGGTTAATCCATATATAGAAGCATAAATGTTGGTGCAGGACACACTGGTAAACTCACGTATTGATCAGACCAGAAGTAGTAGATAAAAAATGAAAGCTATTTTTAGTCATCTGTCGCCTGACGCATTTCGTGTCACTAGGACACTTAATCATAGGCCTATATGTGGACCAATAATTCAATAGATTTGATAGTGGAATTACCTCCCTCTTAAGGGAATACAGTGATTTGGGTGGTGGTAGATCATTCCAGTAAAATGTCTCATTTTTTTTAAATCTCTTTATTTATGAGTTTTTCAATTTCACAAAACAAAAACGAAAAAATAAAAATAAATAAATAAATAAAAAACATAACAATCATCTGGATAGGGTTTAGCACATATACATTTTTCATGCAAGGTTATAAGGCACAGACATTGCAAAGTACCTCATTATATTTGACTGATCTAAGAAAGACCTGAATTAAGTCCCTCAGTGTAAAATCAATCCGTTGGGGCTTCTGTGAAAGACTTATAAGAGACCCAAAGAGCCCATATTTCTGAATGGGTATCCAAAGTGTCCTCCAGAAGAGCTGTAAGATGTCTCATTTTTTTTAAAAATAAAAAAATAAATAAAAAACATAATCATCTGTATAGGGTACAGCACATATACATTTTTCATGCAAGGTTATAAGGCACAGACATTGCAAAGTACCTCATTATATTTGACTGATCTAAGCAAGACCTGAATAAAGTCCCTTAGTGTAAAATCAATCCGTTGGGGCTTCTGTGAAAGACTTATAAGAGACCCAAAGACCCAAAGAGCCCATATTTCTGAATGGGTATCCAAAGTGTCCTCCAGAAGAGCTGTACGTGCATATTTTGGATATAGTCAAATCTCTGGTGTAATTGCAATAAGGAGAGTCTAGGTGCAACCCAATTTAGGGCAATAACCCATCTGGCGGCTGCCAACAATTGAGACATTAATTTTCTGTGAGAGATCAGTAGCTTTTTATGTGGTAGACAAAATAATGCCTCTTCCAGGTTTGGTGAAATCGTAATCCCAAATATTCGTGTTGCTATCTGAAATAACTGAGTCCAAAATGCTTGCACTATATTACAGTTCCACCAAGTATGCATATAATCGCCCGTTTGCTGGCATCCAGGAAAGCACAAAGGCGAGGTAGCAGGCATAACCTTATGTTTACGGAGTGGGGTAATATACCATGTGGAGATCACTTTATATGCCACCTCTTTAATGCTCACGTTATGTGAGAGTTTTTGAATGGAGGACCAAAGATCTGTTTTCCAAAGAGTCATATATGAGCATTCCATTTCAGGTGGGAAAATAAAATTGTAAATTATGGAAATATGGAACCGGAGCCGGCCAGAGAGAATGCAGAGATTCACAGCCGTGATCCAGCCTCCATGTGCAGTCTGCCTCTATTTTACTCACCTGCCTCGTGAGTGACTTTGTTCCAGCATGTTCGGCCGCTGAGAATGTTGAAGTGTTGCGAGCAGTGGCTGCAGGTTGTGAGACAATGGCCGGCTCCGGTTCCGCTTTTTTCTTCTGAGGCGTGTGGCTGAATTCTGGCAACTCCCGGCTCTGTTGTCTTTTTGCGGCACTAACTGTAAAGAGCAGGCGATTGTTGGCAGCAATCCCAGTGTCATACTGTAGGTCTTCTGTTGCTTCACGCCTTTAGGTTCGCTGATCTTTGATACCTGGAAAGTGTTAATTGGGACCTTGGTCTCTGCCACCAGGGGCTTTGAGTGGCTCTTGTCTGAGATGGGGTAGCAGTTGCTGCAGACTCTGGGCTCTGGTGCGGGGCCGACGTGCCGACTTCTTATTTTCCTAAGGTAGCACGGACTTGTCATCAGCTGCCTGCTAGCATAGAAAAGAGCACTGGGGCAGCGCTCAGTGTTCCGCAGTCCAGCCACTACGGGGTAAGCTGGGGAAAAGAGGGGATCTCTGCCACTTCCTGCAAAATAAGGCTTGTACACTGTGTAAGAATGGGCTACATAGAAAAAGCTTGGAAATTGGTGGCAACAGAAAGTGTTTTCTGTCCTTAGTGCTGCTGAACATTTTGAGCTGTCAGTAGTCTTCCTGCCTACCTTCCGGTTTAGGCAGACGTCGGGTTAAGGGGAAGATGTGGAGCGCAGATCTGCAGGGTGAGTCGCCATATCGCCGTTTTGCAGTAGACAGGAACCAGTATTTTCAAACAGTATTTTTTTAATAAAGCATTGATATTAATAAACTTTATGCAGGGTAGATCTATTATTAGTGGGGGGGGGGAATGGATATTTTAATAAAAAAATTTATAGTGTTACTGTTCCTTTAAGCATCTTCTTTCAAACACAGATCCTTCCAACGTAGGTGAGTTTGGTGCTTGAGAGTGGAAAAAATTAGATACCTATTGGTATCTGAAGATTTCTAAAGTGGGGATACTATCCACTTCTTGCAAGTACTGCAATGTTTTAAGTCCTCTTGGAGTAAGCAATTTGTAAATATTTAGTAGACCTTTATCCAACCACCAAGAGAACAAAGAACGTGTTAGTCCTGGGGGAAAGTCTGGATTACCCAGTAGGGGTTGCATATAAATCAGTGTTTGATGATGCATTAGCGTTGAGGAGGTTCCTGCCCATAAATGCAGATGAAAATTTATGATTGTATTTTGTGCTTTTTGACTTTCAATGGGGATGCCCATAAAAGTGCTGCGGTGGACAGTGGAGCAATGGATGCATTTTCAAAATCTACCCAACGATGTACATCTGGATTGACATGCCATTGAATCAGTTGGGCCAGTCGGCCTGCCTTATAATAATTGTACAACTATTTAAATCAAATTGGGAGCAGAATCAGTAAATACTATTAATGAGCATGTCGGAGACCTCTAGTGACCAAACAGAGGTAAAACCACAATCTCAATAATTTCTCCAAGACATGCTATTCAATAAAAAATATATATTTTATTCACATCAGTAGTTAAAAAACATGTATAGTATTCCCTCTAACGCCTAACGCGTTTCATGCTTACCCAGCACTTAGTCATAGGCAGAATCTGCCTATGACTAAGTGCTGGGTAAGCATGAAACGCGTTAGGCGTTAGAGGGAATACTATACATGTTTTTTAACTACTGATGTGAATAAAATATATATTTTTTATTGAATAGCATGTCTTGGAGAAATTATTGAGATTGTTATAATAATTGTGCAATGAGAAAAAAGGTGTGGGAGAGGGCAAGATCAGAAATAAGCAAGGCAAGTGATGTAGCATAATGTATTGCATTTGGTAACTAAACAGAGTGAGGGTAGGCTTCTCTAAATAAGTGCAATTTCAGAGATCTTTTGAAAGCAGAACAGACTGGGAGAGTTCTAGACATGTGGTACAGCCCTTACAAAGTCTTGAATGCGAGCACGTGAACAGGTAATGAGATAAAAGGTGCTGATGGATAAACCGAAACATGGGCCCTAGCTCCCAACAATCTGATCAGAATGGAGGCAATATGGGTGGTTGGATTGCGGGACTACATCAATGAACAGATGCGGTCGCGATCCGACAGAATTTTTTGCCCTGCCTGATCAGCATCTGGCCGACCTTCGGCCACATATCGATCGGGATGCCCGATGGATGACCTCACATACGGGCCAATAATTTGCCGACTAGGTCTGTTGGCAGCTTTTATTGGCCCATGTATGGGGGCCTTTAATATTTAAATGGTTTTCATGTATTGGCCAGATTTTTGTTCGGGTTTCATAAGGCTGAAAACCGTACGCAAAGTTCAGACCCGAACAGGCCTTACAAAAACTGAACTGTTTGGGTCAAAACCGAACACGGGGCAGAGTTATAAAGTGCTTTTAATGTCAGGGTCATTCGTTTGAATTTTACTCTGAAAGGTAGTGGAAGCCAGTGCGTGGCAGAGTGACATGGCAGAGGAGGAGCGGTTGCTGAGGTTTATAAGCCTGGCAGCAGAGTTCATTATGGACTGGAGAGGTGACAGTCTCTGGCGGGGAAGCCCAATTAATAGAGAGTTACAGTAGTCTAGACGAGATATGATGAGTGAATACGAATTTTGGCAGCATCTTGGGTGATGATAACTAATAAATGCATACCTCCAAGCTGTCCCCTGACAGTACCAATTTTGACAGCTCAGCTCGCAGTTGACAGCTCAGCCTGCAGTCCGGGATTGTTACTGAAATGTCCCGAATTTCTCTTTGATCTCGTGCAGTGAACAGCCAGAAAAAGATACAAAGTTTCTAACTTAATTGGCTTTTGGCCCAGAATATGTGCACTAATACTTTTCTAACAATTTAAGATAAGCAAAGAAGCAATTGTAACAATTCAAGATAAGCAGGCATCTTGCGGAAACTGTGACTTGTATTGTATACCTTCATTAGCAAAACTGTAATAACCTTTTTAACCTTAACTGTAATTCATTTTATTTGACTTTTGGCAGAGAGCCCAGAATACGTGTCAGGTGCACTTTGATACTTTTGTAACAACGTAAGATAAGCAAAGAAACAAAATCAGGTCTCCTGGGGAAAGTGTGACTTGCAGTTTAAAGGGCAATTTGCCTTCATAAGCAAAATTGTATTACATAAAAACTACAGAAATGTGTTTGAACTAACCTGCCAAATGAACATGCTAATTAGGGGTGTGGTCATTTTTTTTTTAAGTCGCGCATAATTAACAGTAACAATAGACATATGTTATGCAAACCCTTTCTAAAACCAGCCTACTGCGCGACTGAATAAACACACTCTGAGCACCGTCTATTTCAGTAGCTAATGCTAAGCAATGGCCGGCGTCGGCACCCGTACAGGCTGACATGCGCATGCGTGCACTCTGTAAAGCGCAATGACGTGTCCCGGAATAAGATTGATGTATTTCCGTAAACAATAGGTGGACGTGGTGTTGGCCGCCTGTCAGTGATGGCGGGGACGGCGTTAAAACGACTGATGGCTGAATATAAACGTGAGTGTCATTTTGTTAGTAAGGGGTAATGGTAACACTTTATGGTATTGCTTAAAGGATACGAGATTTCCTTCTTTTGTAATAGAAAAGTTTGTCACGTGTCGTGACTTGCTCAGCAGCACCTCTTGATTGTGCTATACTTTGCTTTAGTTAGAGCAAGTAAGTCATTCTCACGGCGCCCCGGCCAATGACGCTGTGGGTGTGCGAGTGCTTCACACGTGACCGCCTTGGTGCAGAAACTGCGCTAGGACCTGTACTGGAGGGAGGCTTGGCTGCCCAGGGATTACTGTATTTATTGATTAATACAGAGATTCATTTATGCCTTCTTATTAAACTATTTCCTGTATTATCCTAAGTATACCTTGCAGCAATATGCTGAAAGATATGTGACCTGCACAATTAGAAAACAATTTGATAGCATTGTAGGTATATTGATGACAATCTCTGGACTTTGGGCCTTCAAACCATTTCCTTGGTACAATAGTATTTGTGACTTACATATGTATGAACAAAAAACATATAGAGAGAGAGAGAGAGAATAAAGTACCCCCTCTTGTAAATTATAAGGATAATATAAGTTACCGAGGAGTTTCGTGACCATATAAAAACACGAGGCCGAAGGCCGAATGTTTTTATACAGGTCATGGAACTCCAAGGTAACTTCTAATATCCTCATATTTTGCAACTGGGGGTACTTTATTTATTATAATACACAAGTTTCAGTGAGTCATGTGACATCAGAACTCACCGTTTATAAGGATATAATTAACAAGATATTCATAGTTTTGTGTATTATTTATATATATACAGAAACAAGTGTGTGTACTTATGTGCTTCCCTAGAATTCCAGACACCTTTAGTTCTCAAGTTCATTAGGGCTCATAAACCGAAAATACATATGACAGTCTCTGTTCTAAAACTCAACTAAACCTGCATATGATATTCCCACTGATATCTGATCCGTTCATTTGGCCCCGAGGGGAGTGCAGGACATTGGGGTGAGGCCAATGCTACCCTTGCACGATTGGAATTTGAAACCTGCCACACAATATCAGATGCATTTTCTGCTACATATTGGTCAGGTAAATTAGAAACATGTACAGCTTCTTACTTGAAACATTTATTTGTGCATTTTAACCACAGCAAAGTTGCATATTAACACATTCAAAAACACACCACAGTCCAGTGTCCCCCCCCCCCCCCCCCCGTCTGCCTACCTTGTTTAAGTCACTCCCTCCTAGGAGATTACATTTTAAAAGAATTCTGTCATGATTTTAATAGTGTAGTTTTTATTCCTAAATTACACTGTTTATAATTCACTCTACCATATAAAATTTAATTCCTAATCCAACAAGTGTATTTTTTTTACTTGTAATATTGGGGTGGAGGCAGCCACCTCGGGTCATTTTGCCTGGTCATGTGCTTTCAGAAACAGCCAGTACTGCACTATGGAACTGTTTTCTTACAGGCTATTGTTTCTCTTACTCAATGTAACTGGAGGAGTCACAGTGGGACATGGATTTCAACTATTGAGTGCTATTCTAGTATCTACCAGGGAGCAGTTATGTGGTTACCTCATCATTGTTTTGCTGATGGGCTGCTGGGGGGGGGGGGTTGATATCACTCCAACTTGCAGTACAGCAGTAAAGAGTGACTGAAGTTTATCCGAGCACAAGTCACATGAATGGGGGCACCTGGGAAACTGACACTATGTCTAGCCCCATGTCAGATTTCAAAATTAAATATAAAAAAAACAGTTTGCTCTTTTGATAAAGGGATTTTAGTGCAGAAGTCTGCTGGAGCAACACTATTAACTGATGCATTTTGAAAAAAACATGTTTCCCATGACATTATTCCTTTAAATTCTCTTTCACAATCAATAGTGTCAATTTTGTCACAAGCTAATTAACCTTCCAGAGCACTCTTCAAAGCACTTTTGCAATTTCAATTAGATTTTTTTTCCGGTTTTAAAATAGTTAATGATGAATTTATTGTAACAGCTCCACCCGATGGTCAGTTTTCCAACTGTACAGTTAGGGAGAATATGTTCAGAAAGAAAACAGAGAGCTCTTCTGATGTTGCTTTGCTCATCTGCAGTTTCTGATCTCTTTCCTCCTGAACATGTTCCCTCATCTGTACAGTTGGAAAACATCATTATACTAGCAGTTTTGAAAATTATAGTTTTGAAATTGAAAATGAAAGTGAATTGCAAAAGTCCTTAGAATTTTACAGTAAATATTATAATGTTAAGCACTTATTTAAACATATTTTATATTTATCCTTATTAATTTGTCTGCCTGCTCTGTTTGAAAAATTTATTTTTTTCCGTCTTGTCTATTGTGTGTGTATATAAACGGTGTTATACAGTTTTATCGTCTATGCTGTAATTTTCATTTCTCACATTTGTCATATATCAATGGGTAATGCTTTGTTTAGCCACTAGATGGAGCTGTAGCACAGCAAAACCGCAATAAATTCACAATTACAAATTGTACTTGTTAAATTCTGTGTGCCATTTCAGTTTTATTCCTTTACTATTTCTACCTTTGCCCTCATTATTGGTGGCATTGTGACCACAAGGACGGTGTTACCAGCTGGAATGCATTTTCCTTTTTAAACTGCTGAGATTGGAGGCCTTGTGGGACAATAGTTTTGCTTGTTTTGATTTTTTTGATGTAATTATTATTTATATAGTGACATGGTCCGGTGTAATGCCTGGTGTAATGTTTACAATATTCAGGGCAATAGGTTAATCACTGGCAAACTGTTATTAGTGATACAAATCTGTTGCTTGCTAATATAAAACAAATATATCAAGACTCATTTTCTAAAGGAGGGCCTGACAAAAAAAAGTCACACTGGCAGGAGAAACTTGCGCCTACTAAGTAAAAGGCCCCTTGCGGATGTCCCATTGGTTTTCAAGAAGGAGCACAAGTTTGTGCATAATGCATCTGTACCCCTCTACGTTAAAGTATTACTAAACCCCCCCCCCAAGGGATTCCTTCCCCCTCCTGAACTTTATTTAATGCTCATCTGCCAATTAATTGGGCTAAGAAAGCCGAATGGCACAGCAGGGTTGTTGGCTACCATGCCTGGGCAAGTCATATGCTGTGTTAGAGTCCTGCTACCCGCAAAAACCTGCATTACCCTGCGGGTTGCAGGTAGAAGTTTCGGGAGCGAGTATAGACGGGTCGCGGTTGTCCGGGTTTGCGAGTCGCAGGTCTTCTCAATAGCGAGTTTTACTCCTTTCTTTGGATCATGCCTACTTCTAATGATGTCACTTTTGGTTTGCAATGACAGCACTGTTTCTTGATGGTCAGGGGGTTGTGGATAAGGTACTTGTGGGTCGGGTAGCGGGTCCAAGCGGGTAAGTATGTGGGTTGCGGGTCCGGGTCGGGTTTAACAAATTGGTAGTTAGAGGCCCTATGTGGAGTGGCACATTTCAAAAATTCGTAATTCTGAGGCGTGTGGTTTTGGACCTTAAGCACACCAGTGCTTGCACCTGCCCCTCTTGTCTTGTTAAGCTAATCAGAATTACAACTGTTCTCCCCTATTAAATTAGATTCTCAACATTTTTAAGGATTTGATTGAGGGCGCAACCAGAATAAGTTGAAAAATACCAGCGAATGCCACTTCAATGACTTCTTCTTTTATAGCCGCCAATGTAGCTGCTCTTTCCCTCTTAACCAGATAGATGGCATGTTTCTGTAAGGTCGCCATAACCCTAAAGAACAAATCTGATTCCAGTAAGGCATAATGTGATTTGGGAAAAAATAGGCTTTTGGATTACAAGTTTAATGCAGTCCTTGAAGCAAAAATTTCTGCTTGCTATTGATTGTCGATAAATGATGTGAGTCAGCAGTCACAATAGGATTACTTGATTAAATGTGAATTTTACAAACAACACTTGCTCCCAGATTGATTGGTGTGTATTATAAGTCTGAAAAACACTGCCTTCCTGAGAAAACTATATCACTGTTTGACAATTCTTACATGTCTGTGGCAGCGGGGTTTGAATTCAGTCCTCGGGCTCAACAACAACATGTCTTTCAGCGTTCTCCCTGTCGGACCCAGGTGTCTCTAGTCATTGAAACAATAGTATTTGTCAAAGTGACAATTGTTCTAATTGACTCATTTTTACTTGGAGTGCTCTAACACTTGTGCTTTTAATGGGGCTACTACTCCTCTTCATCCACTCTTGGGGCATGGAAAAATATTCCATCTTCCTGCATTCATTTCTATTAGGTTGCATGTGACCTGTCATTACATACATGCTTTGTCATGTGGATCTGTAATATGCTCCTTTAATACAGGAATGGAAATGTCCCAGGCTCTTGCCTTTTGTGACTCCTAGCATGTTTGTACATTTAGTGGTATATTAAATGAAGGGGAATAAAACAATCGCAGTAAATGCTTATAAACATGGGCGAGGAAATATATTTTTCTGAATTTTATGGAGATTTGTTTTTATATGGTATGATGCTCCACTCAGGCTCCTAAAAATATTTGGCTTGGACAAATGGGCGGCTTGAGCTACTGTGTTTAGTTCTTGTGAGGTAACTATTTTGATGTATATACCTCCCTACCTTATTGTTTATAACCCCTACCTTCACCCTTTGTTAAATGTTTTTTTTTTGTAACACAAGTCCATTATGCAGGGGATCTGTAATTGGTGGCTATTTTTTTTTCTTGTTCTGGCTTTATAAATGATGCAGCTATTTATGATATCTGTTGTTGTCTCCTATAGTACATTTATGGTTGTATATCAATCAATACATATATACTATGCTTTCTCACTTGTCTGTGGTTCCTGTGCTTTCCCTTGTGTATAATCCTAAATGCATGAAAGCACTGTAAAGAGGGTGGGGGTATCAGATCACAGTCTTCCAGTTTGTGGATTAAAAGGATTTAACAAATTGTTTTGAATTCAGAAAGCTCATGATGTGAACACTTTCAAGTGCAGACACTCTAATTAGAGTGCTTTCATATCAGAACGCTCAGAAGTCATTTTGCCGCAGCCAGTGCATTTAATGTTGATTTCGCATTCCTTCCTCACTTCCATAGCACTGCCATTCTTCCATAGCTGCTAGGTGCAATTTTCCTCTTTAGATGAGTTTAATTATGATTTTTTTGGTACTGATTATTTTTGATCTCTGTGTTCCCAGACTTGTGTGCGCGAGACCTTTTTTTTTTTGAGGTTAGAAGTGCTGCAAGGTCGCACCCAAGTGAAGGAGTTGAGAGCATGTTGGGACAGGAAAAGTGTGGATAAGAAGAGGCCTATAGATCAGCATGCATTGTAAAAAAAAGTTAGATACTTATAAAATCATAATTTTGTTTACTTGCAGATGCCTCAATGATATATCATGGAATCATGGGGCACATATTTGGTGTTGAGACAATACAACATGTAAATTGCCAGTTAATCAATCTGCTTATGACAGATGCAAGTGATAAATGCCCAAACCTGCAGACAGTATTTATGGCAGTTATTGTACACAACTTCACAAAACACCTTTTAACAAACATTATCCTCTGGTTAATAGAATATCAGAGGTTTTCTTTTTGAATTAACTACAAACTGTCATAACATGAATAGCAAGTTTAAAATGTAGGTTGGTTATTTAATAATGGGGGGGTGGAGTTTTGTTACAATTCTAGTAGGCCATGGGCACTAAAATCGTATCTTATCACGTCAAGCAAAATAAACTTTACTTACACTATATAAATGCTTTAAATCTTTTTACTTCAGTCTCTAAATTCATACTGGTGCCATTTTGTGGAAACTTATTATGGTAAGCTTTGCATCATTTTAAAATCTTGTTTGTGCACCAAAATGGGGGACCTGATGTCCATCCCCATGCCCTGGCTAAACAATTAAATGGCCATGAGAGAAAAGAGTGCAGAGATATAGTAAGTGCAGAATGGAAAGTGAAAGTAACTGCCTGCCTAAGGCATAAAGAAGGGACAGGCAATATATGATTGACAGCTGAGACATTTCAACAAGTTTATAATAGGTATGGATGCTTTAATAAAAAAAGAATTTGGAATTCATGTTTAATTTGAAAAGGACTTTTATTATACAACTTTTTATGTCTGTGTGATGGGCCCCCTCCCACTATCACCTACTATGAAATATTATAGATATCCAGAGGAATACAAATGACTTTTGCACAAATCTTTTAAAGATACAAAAAAAGACCATCCATAAAAATCAAAGCAGATTGATCATCTTAATCATAGTTTACTAATTTTGTTCTTTTCTCAAGAAAAGTAAATGAAATTTTCATAGAAGTGTTTATATGGTTCTGTTTATATGGTTCTGCTGACCATACACTGAAACCATCACCCCCTCTTCCTATACAGTGTCCATATAGACATCTGAGGGGTCAGCCAAGTGATAAATATTTTGGATACCCATAGGTTAAACAAAAGACTGATGCCACACTTGTGGAAGCAGCCGAAACCCTTATCCTTGAGTTGGTGCAGTCCAAAAGCTTCTGCCTTGCAAAGCTGGGGTCTTGAGTTCAATCCCAGCCTGGGCATTATCTGCAAGGAGTTTGTATGTTTGCCCCATATCTGAATAGATTTCCTTTGAGTACTCTGGAAAAAGCCATACTGCTACAAAAATGTTGCCAAGGTTTTCTGGTGTGATTAAAGTAAAAAAAGCTTTGGTGCAACTATGATTTACTCTTCCCTTAATTTTTTGCTTTGCTTTGGCCTTCAATTATTTTAGGGCTAAACATTGCCTTATACATGGAAGTCATGAACTCTGTTTGCTCCTGGAATAACCCTTTTTAGCTTTCGTGGACTTGACGGTAACATCAGAATTCCTACTCAATTTTATAAAAGGGAAGGTTTGGAGTACAAAGTAGGAGCTGTATAATTAGAAGGTTGACTCACTAAATGGCTATCAGATCCTTTCAAAAGGTGTTCCGGGCTACTGCTTTAAATGTAATGAATTTTAACATACAATAAAGTTCCATGGGTTTTTTAAGATTTCCAGTCAGGTTATATACCCTGTGAGTCAGAAGTCTGGCACTGATTGTAATACTTACCCTTTGTTCTGTGTTCATTTGGCCTCTTCTGTTCTCCTGGCTGTTAGGTCAGACTATCTCACACATCAAAGTTGCATATTGGTTTGAAGACTGCAAACCACATGAACAAGAAAACCTCTACCTCTAATGGACGTAAACATTTGAACCATCTTCAAATACTAATTATAAGTGGCATGTGGGTAAAAGATTAGGCCTTTGGTCTTTGAAATGTTAGTGTTCTATCTTAGCTCGTTTACTTGTAGAAATAAACACTAGCGATAGTGGCATAACTAAATGTTTCTGGGCCCCACAGCAAAAAATGTTAGGGCCCCCAAAATATCCAGAGGTTGTCCTATATTACCAATATATTTTAAAATTACTAATTCGTCATGGGGCCCCTATACCTCCTGGGCCCCCCTGCAGCCGCAGGGTCTGCTTCCTTTGTGGTTATGCCCCTGCATAGCGTAACATGTTTGTAAGCTGGCACAGCGCACTATTCAAATGCAAGACAGATAAGACTTTTTTTTTTCAATGTTTTTAATGTTTACAACATTTTCATTATAACTTTCATTTTGATATGCAACTCATTTCAGTTTCTTATATTGTCAGGGTATGTATGTGAGCTTGAACCCGCTTTAATCTATTTTAAAAGAACTTTGGCAAATTATCCAGCTCTGATCTGTAATAGCAAATGGACTGTAGTGTAACTCGTCTGCTGCTACATGAATATACAGTACTTTGAACAGCCTGGCAGCAGTGTTTTAAGATTAAGTTATACAAAATCAAAATGAACGTTATGTATTCAGTTGGAAGTAATAACCCATTCCTCTTACTAAACCATGCCTGTGCAGCATCATTTTTCATTATACTAATTGTACTAATTGTAATGTTTTTTTATTTCAGAATTAACTTTGAATCCACCAGAGGGGATTGTAGCTGGTAAGCATTCACACGATTTCCAGAATTGCTAATGTTGAGGATTTTACCATTTATGGTTTACGCTGTTTGTATGATGGCCCGTTAAAAATAACTAATTGAAATAGACACATTTAAAGAAAGATCCAAATAGTCACTTACCATTTTCCCCTAGCAGTTTTACTTATCTGCAGTTTCCTTTTTTTTTATAGAGATGTATTTTTGTTAAATGTTATACAAACAGATCCCTGTGTTATTATCATCAGACCAGCCTAATAATTTATTCCATGTTTTCTTCCAGGCCCCATTAATGAGGAGAATTTCTTTGAATGGGAGGCTCTAATCATGTGAGTTCTTCCTTTTGAGACGTTCCATTGCATTAGAATCAGCAGAAACATAACTGCCCCACTCACTTTCTGAGCAAATCTGTAGCTGGTGAAGGAGAGTACAAGCCTACAGGACTAATGTTATTTGTTAGGGCTCTCCTAAATCAGCTTTAAACCATGATTTATGTACACCAGCCAACCACCATTCTTTCCACCAACAAGCAACGTCTCCAGTCCTCATTCAGGTCCAATATGCCCTGTTCCCATTATCTACAGTTTTTACTCTGTCTGGAGCAATGTCTTGGTCCTGTTCAAGGAAACCACCAAGTGAAAGCATTCAATATAAAAAATGTCTCCAGCTTTGTAACGTTCCTTTTCCAGAGCTTAATGATGACACTGAATGCTGATCAAATACAAATTAACATTTTTTGCTCTTAGAATATGTTTTTGTTTCCCCTCCCTAATGCTAAGACATTTAAACAATTATTAAAGGATTAACTTGATTTGTCAGTTTCCACCCCTGCTTTTGAAACAAAACACTCCATTGTTATGTTCAAAGTTACACTAAGAGTAATAGCACACTGGGCATTTTCTAAAGTTTTAGCACTCTTAAAATTTCTAGCTCTGTGGGTGGGGGACAAATGCAAAGTGAGAGGGAATTATCACTATGCTTCAGGTCCTGTATAATGCAGGACCTTGCAGTTACCCATGCACCTGTCAATACACAGGACCTGGTGCATGCTTTATGAAAGGGGAGAGGATCTCAAAAGCTTCTGAACTTGATAGAATTTAGAATATTTTGCATGTTTGTTTCCACTCTGTATATTGCACATGAAATGTAAAGGAGCACCTGACCTGCCCATTAGATAGCTGGATAAAGTTCGTCCAGACATTGGTCTGGAAGCTGCCATACACAGAGCAATAAGATGCCAAGTGAGAAGCTTATATCAGCCCAAGTATTAATTTACTAGTGAAGACCAAGTTTAACAGTATTTTCCTGCAAGTAATTGATATGAAATCACAGTCTTTACATCTGTCCAACCCAGTTTTGGCATAGTGCCGGCAACTACTTGGAATTACCTATTTCTACCAGATAGCAGCTCAATTACCTTATTTCTTGCAAGCACAGTCTATGATTTTTCTTTCCTTGTCCCCAATTGATCATGCAAGGAGAAGGTGTGGGAAAGCCCAGATAACCTTCTCACGTCTCCTTCAGTGCCAACATCAGAGGCCAGAATACTCTATGAATGGGCTAGCGCACAAAGAAAGGCATGCATGCAATGAATTCACACCTGCAGTTCTGATGATTACACACTTCAAACCTAAAGAATTCCAGAGGATTTTGGTCCACATACTCTAGCAGATTTAATTTGCAATTAGGCAATTATGTATTTGCTCAGATGAAAGTAAAGATTTGTTTCTTAGTATAGTTCCACATTCATATCAGGGTCTTCATTGCTGTGTTCTATAAAGTAAAAGCTATTATGTCTGTTCTTCTTTTAAACTATGTTGCCCGAAGAAGAGAAGTGTCATCTAGCTGTCACACGAACTAACTAGAACAGTTAAACACCTTTACCTCATGTTACTGATATCTACCCTCCAGGCCTATGCTGTATGCTCAGCTTTCTCTATATAGATTGAGAACAGAAACTTAAAGGGACACTGTTATTATTCTTTCTAATTGCATCTATTCCTTTCTAATTGCAGTCTGCTGGGGTGGGGTAGAAGAATAAGCCTCTGGTTTGCCATACAGCAGGCCTGCATATTTGGGATTTAGCTACCTGAATCCTGATACCCTTACTTAACCTCCTAGTTTGGGGTTACCCAGTTTGTTGAACTTGAGTGCACTTTGTGGTGGTGGTTATATTAAAAATAGGGCATTGGGTGGGGGATTTGGTGGGTGATGGCAGGGGGCTTGCCTTGGGAGCCCTTACTTTTAAGCCTGGCTCTGTGAACTGCACAAATATACCAATAATAGATCTCAACATTGAGCAGGACCTGTATATAGAGGTGGCATGTGACATGATTTGTTGCTGCAAGTTGATGTTTTCTTTATTCTCTTTGCCTGCAGGGGCCCAGAAGACACATGTTTTGAGTGTGGTGTTTTCCCAGCAATCCTTAGTTTTCCTCTTGATTATCCACTTAGCCCTCCAAAAATGAGATTTACCTGTGAGATGTTTCATCCAAACAGTAAGTAAACTCATTGGCTCAGCTGCTGGCACAGACATTTTTGTCTAAGGTTACTGTAAATGATTTTGGCAAAACCCCACAAACATGAAATGAGAAATATGGAAGAAATAATTTTTGCCTGCCACCATTAAAACTGCACCAGACCTCTAAGACTTTTGAATGGAATCTTTTTATTATATTCTTGTAAAGTCTATAAAAATAAATGGTTTAATGCAAAGGGAATAATATAGCATCTTTAGGCTTAACCCCCTTATGTTTTCCTAAACTGATAGTAAAGTTGGAAGGCACTATTTTGTACACCAAACCTTTCTATATGTTTCTGTTAATTCAAATGAAGCTACCATATTGTTGGCATTCTCTGTCACTATAGTGCAACAATATCATATACAGTATAATTTGTTGCATCATCTGTTGGTCCACTCCAAATTAATAACTCTTCACTTTTTTTTTTAAAAGGTTTATATTTTCACTTTTATGTAATAAACCACCAGAATAAACCCCCACCACAAAAAAATATTTCCTTCTTCAGAATCTATAATGGTGTTATCATTTCAATAAACAATAGGGCTACAATTGTTGCTTACTATCTTATAAATGTCCTGGTCTGTCCCAATAACGAATTCTTTACATTTTGTTTTTTTTGTATTAACTGTTATTAAGTTTACTATAGGTTATGCGGCACTTACAGGGTCCAAAGCACAATGCATGAAGTGCAAATGTTATTTCAGGTCCATGTAAAGTAACTGTAGTGCAGTTACAATGTTTTTGTAGCTTCGTAAACAGCACACTGCTAGTATATGAATATTCATGTCTAAATAACAAAATATTAGTGCAACTTGGTGAGGATGGGGTAACTAAAATCAGTCAAAGAAAATGGTTGTTGAAAAGATAGTTAATTTGCTTATTTTTTTGCCCTTGTTTCTTTAGTATATCCAGATGGGAGGGTGTGCATCTCCATCCTGCATGCCCCAGGAGATGACCCCATGGGTTATGAGAGCAGTGCTGAGAGGTGGAGCCCTGTTCAGAGTGTGGAGAAGATACTGCTTTCTGTTGTGAGCATGTTAGCAGGTGTGCACATTTAATTATTATGGTGAACATTAATAAATGAGCAACTGCAGCTACATTCCAGTAGAGGGAAATCAACTCTTTATTACTATGTCTATTCTCAGTTTTATTTGTCTGAAATAAACAGAGCGTAATGAGAACCTAGCTTACTGTGTGAGCCCATCATCCTTTACTGTAGATTTGCATGAGTGACCCCTGCCATATTGTTTACTTAACAGGGGAATTCTCCATAGTCATGTTATGGCTGCATATGTTTCATAGTTGTGCATCCCCTTGCAGAACTACAGTTTATTATAATATTCCCCTTTAGCATAACAAAAGTTGTGGCAGGTTCTCGTACACACGCATAGTATTCGTAAGGGTAATCAGAATTGAGTAGCTCTAACCCATGGTCGAGTATCTGAAAATGATTCAAAATAATATGCTTTTATGTTTTTACTCTCTTTGCTAAACTTCTGCGTAAAATCTTTTGCAGAGCCCAATGATGAAAGTGGAGCAAATGTGGATGCCTCAAAAATGTGGAGAGAAGACCGTGAGCAATTTAACACAATTGCAAGACAGACTGTGCAGAAATCATTAGGGCTGTGAGGAGACCTATCAGTATTTTAGAAAGTGTGATCCCAAAAACTTTTGTATGAACGCTTTATGGACTCAAATTAGTGCTGGGCTCAGTGGAGAAATGTTTATGTTGTAACTTTTTCTAGTTTGAGCTTGATTATAACATCACGCATCCCTTGTATTTATCACAGCTTAGTAAATATTGCATGTTTAAAAAAAAATCTAGTACTTGCTGGCTGCTTCCTTATTTGCAACTGCAATTATTCTCTGTTTTTAAAAAGCCGGTTCAACAAATCATCAGACATACAAACACCACCATTGTTCTATACTTTGTGTGTTATTTTAAAGACTTGACCCAGTAATGAAGGGATATAGGGATAGGGATGTTGGCTTAGATTATGACCAGTGTAACAAAGGGTACATTGATGCAGCAGGAAAACAAAAATATGCACATTTTGGCTCGGACAATCCTCAGTTGAGCTAAGTGCTTGGTAACGTTTGTGGCTGTAGCTCCTGTGGTACTCCAGTAAGCTTACCACAACTTTAGTTTCGGTAAAGTAGCTTATTTCTCAGCATGAGAAACTTTTATACCTGCCAAGGCTGTGTTAATTACTGGCTGTAGTAATCACCAGAGAACTCTAGTATGAACCATTTTGACAAAAAAACAGAAAAAATATATTTCTCCATGGGAGACCCATGAAAATATCCCATGCTGTAGATGTCACACTACTGTCATACTGTAAGCTCTAATATAGATCAGTGGAAGCAATTTTAGGTAATTTGATGGGCAACGTACCCTTAACTGCTGTGTGTGCCATGGACCTTAAACCATGGATCCTCAAATAACTTTTTTTCTTATATATTTAGTAAGTGAAGAATACTAATTAATGGGAAAGTCTGAAATAATAAAAAAGTTATATATAAAACCAGCATGGTAAACACAAAGTGCAATAACAGAGTCTGAGCTTTTACTTTCTTTGTTTTCAGTTGGCTTTTCACAATAGGTCATCATAATTAAATATGACAAAGTATATTTACTAAGCATTTCAGCATTATGGCATTTAAAATATTATTCTGTTGTGTCTCTCCTGAAAATATCCTGAATAGTGGTGGTCTAGAGCAGGGGTCCCCAACCACCGGGCCGCGGCTCAGACAGTCCTGAACTGGGCCGTCGAACAATTAACGAATTGGACGCTGGCGCACCCAAATTTGATGCCGACCTCTCCCTGACCCCTCCCCGACCCCTCTGACCCCCTCCATAGTCCTCCCGACCCTATTGACCCCCCTCCCTGACCCCCTGGCCCTTGGAAAACAATTTGGCTTTTTTTGGACCCGGGCCAAAAAAGGTTGGGGACTCCTGGTCTAGAGTATAGTGGGCATGTAGAAAATAATGAGGGCTTTATGGCATGGTCACCTGGTGGATTGAGTAGCAGATTCATTTGTGAGCACAGAATCCCTGAATCCCTGCCATTGCCCATTCTATCTGTGACTGCCCTTCTTAGTACTTGAAATCTCTGCAGTGCTTAATAATACATTGCATGCTTTTAAGCATCAATAGAGTCAAACTTGTATTATTTATTGAAAGGCTTTACTGCTCATCTTGTAATAAATTGTAGTGTGTGTAATAAGGGAATAATAAAATACGCAATGCTAAATTGTATATCATTTATTGTGGGTGAGCACCTCCAGTTTTATATGGTCTTCATTCTGTTGTCTTTTCCATGATTCCTACCTTTCAACTAAACCTTCCTCATAGTAATTCAAAAGATGCCCACTGGTTCCTATTAAAGGAACAGTTCAGTGTAAAAATAAAATCTGTCTTAATAGGCTGTGCAAAATAAAAAATGTTTCTAATATAGTTGGTTAGGCAAAAATGTAATGTATAAAGGCTGGAGTGACTGGATGTCTAACAGAACAGAGCACAACTTCCTGCTTTACAGCTCTCTAACTCTTTGTTAGTCAGCGACTTGAAGGGAGGCCACATGGGACATAACTGTTCAGTGAGTTTGCAATTGATCTTCAGCATGCAGCTCAGATTCAAAAGCAAACAGTTATGACCCATGTGGCCCCTCAAGTCACTGATTGGTTACTGCCTGGTAACCAATCCGTGGAAACCAAGAGAGCTGCAAAACAGGGAGTAGTGCTCTGGATGATGGCATGTTAAAGCAAAAGTTTTCAGCTGAACTGACTCATTTGCTAGAGCTGTTAGTAAGCCTCTCAAGTGATGCATTATATGAAAGCCTTGTCAGTGTAGCCACAGTCAGAAAAAATATTACCGGCGAATCACTCTGGAAGTCAATTTACTAAACACTAGCTTTTTGTTGTTTCCTTGGCTTTGTAAATAGCCCCTCCTTGCTTTTTTTCTAAAAGATTTACCAAATAAAGTAATATCTTTTTGAACAGCAAACTATTCAATGAGACACCCATTGCGCAGTGCCTTCAGAGAGGCATGCCTTTCTGACCCCCCCCCCAAGCTTGCATGGTGCTGGAGCAAGGAGGTGCTGTGAAGTCACTATGGATAGTTTTGGTTTGGCTGGCATTTAAACTAGGTATTATGCTTGAGTGCTTGAATCTATAAATGGGCGTCAATTTAAAAATAGTGTTATTAGTCCCATATTGGCTTTTCACTATTTCCAATGTATACTTGGTAGAGAATACTGGAGGCAGCATATCCATAACAATATTCACTTGTTGCTAAAGAAATGCCAAACATCCCACGTACATCAGTGGTTAAGTAACTTTATACTCCCCCCCCCTCAATAAATTTACAAAAAAGATGTTCAGTATCAAATGCAGTGAGGGATGTGGTTAACTTGCCCAGAAAGAAGGGGGATCCAGGTGCCCAAGCCCCTGACCTCCAGCTCAGTGAGGCAAACAATGCAAATAGATAATGAAGGGCTGGCACATACCAGACCATACTTCGTAGATAGACGTAGTAAAAAAGTATTTATTAAAGCAAAAACATCACATCAAAGCCTATATTTACTTATGCATTTATACTCCCCCCCTGTTTGCTGAATTAACTTTGCTGTGCAGACTCCTGAATCCTATATGGGGATGTATTTACCATTATGGTCTTGGCCTAAGGTAAGCTGCACCTACACATTTGGCAAAAAAATTTACTTGTTACAGATTTCTGCTTTTTCCTGCAATTATATAATATATAATGTTCTGTTATGTTTATGTTGTTATTTGTGCCATAATTCAGAACTACCAAATATGTTACTGTATTAAAAGTCATGCCTAAAGTCATACAGGTGATCTTTGTACCTAACTGTCCTTAATTCTTAGGTGCAGGTTTAATTCTGTATTCTAAGTCTAACTGTTCAACAATCACGATCCTTAAAGGACAGCAACACCAAAAAATAAGTATTTTAAGGTAATAAAAACGTCATGTACTGTTGCCCTGCACTGGTAAAACTGATGTGTTTGCTTCAAAACTGATGTGTTTGCTTCAGAACTACTATAGTTCATATAAACAAGCTGCTGAGTAGCAATGGTGGAAATTAAAAAAAAAAGCTATATGGCACAGGTTAAATAATGGATAACAGAGAACACCATTATGTTCTACAGAGCTTATCTGCTCTCTGCTGTGTAACCTGAGCCTTTTTTCCTTTGAATGGCTGCCCCATTGCTACACAGCAGCCTATTTATATAAACAAAATTAGTGTTTCTGAAGCAAACAAGACATTTTTACCAGTAGGGAAACAACATTATACTTTTATTACTTTAAAACACTTTCATTGTTTGATGTTATTGTTCCTTCAACTGGCTGTATGTTAATTAATGGCTTTTTGTTAAGTACTAAATATGTAGTCTTACTATGGTTTATATCAGAAATCAGATGTTATGTGCCGAACATGCAATCTTGTTCAGCTCTTGTATAACGATACAGTCATGGTCTGAGTGTCAGCATGCTACCTGTTGTTGGCTTAGCCTGTGTCCTTCCATGAGCAGAAGAAGTCAAGATCAGTGCACAGCTGTTCATTATCACTTTTCATTGCCTGTGCAGTGATTGATCAATGAATCACCGTAAACCAAGACTCCGGTCCCACTGTGCATTTCTGCTCTTGGACACCTGCTGCTCAAATGTAACCACTAAAATGGTCCACATCACAAAATATAATATATGAGTGATAGCCCTATTTCACTGCCTTCTAGACTAGAAATATGATATACCAGGATTAGTGTTCACACTATTATATGGCTGCTTGTTGTATATGAGGTATTGTGAATTTACCGAAGTGTTGTGAGTAGTGATACTAATACAGTTCATCTGTGCTGTCCTGTACCAAGGTAGGAAGTAGAACGTTACACAGAATATAGGCATTGTACATCTTACAACCATTGCAATATCAGGTTTCTGAGGGTGTTGGTGGTTTTCTAGAACAGAAAAATGTGCACTCATGCCGTGCAGGACCAAAATAAAAGTAGGGTGTTAGTGACTCAGTCTTGCTGTCAGCACTAGTTTTATTTTCTCCAAGAGGCCAGTCTTTGAAGATTAAGGCCATACAACATGAATAGGTTGGGGAAAAAACAAACAACTTATATGTGCTCTGCTATTTTCTTTTATGAGCACAAAACAGAGCATACAATTAACGTACTACGTCGGCACATTAGCACTCTGGCAAATATATACTGTATAGAGATAGAGATAGATAGATAGATATTGTAGATAGATAGATAGATATACAGTAGAAATCCTAGGTATAAATTTATGTTGCCTTTGCATGGAAAGTTTCCAGACTGCTTTACTATTGTAGATTGGTATATGGACAGGCTTGTAGAACCTTCTACCTTACTACATATATTAAGTGACTTGATAAAAACAAAATGGCTTGGTTTACTTTGGCAGCCACTTATGATCAAAAACTAATGATTTGGAAAGCATTTTACAATGAAAACTTTAGCTTAAAACTATAAGCTGGGGGGGGGGGAATTATTATGTGCTTTTGCCACTTTAGACCTGAATGGGGCATGCATGGTGGTGCATTCTTTAAAGCTGAATGACATCTCTTCAGGTTATTGATTCAGCTGATTTACATTTGCGCCAGTAGTCACTGTAATTTCTCAAAAGAACAAAGGTGGGATAATTTGGGGCTACAATTATCTGATAAAATACAGTGTTGATGCTTTCCTCTTTTTAAAACCTCACTTATGTGTGGCAGTGCTATAAAATACAACTTAGCATAATAAGAAATCCCTTGTAAAAATTAAATAATTAATTGTAAATAAGATCAAAACCCCATCTTCACGTACCTTCGTCTCCAGCGATCGCCGACCAGGAGCATGCACAGTGGAAGCCTGAACATGATCAGTAATTCTAGTACATAATATATAAAGGCTGCCTTTAGGTATCTGCTGTGCGATTGATGCAAGTTGTAGACTATGTACTGAAAATTGTGCATGGGTCATTGCAATAATCACATTTTCATATGAAGTGCCTAACTTTGTGTTAGAAGGAACATTAGAACAACCCTCAAGATCCATGGATGTAGCTGGAGTCCATACCTTGGAGTGAAATTGGCAAATTTTTATAATCACATAGAAAAGTGTATATAATTTGGAACTATAAATGGTTCTTTTCTAATAAAGGCAAGGTGCCAAGTTTTTTTGCCACAGGGGACCTTGCCTCCTGCTTGCCTCTCCAATTTGGAGTTCAAAGAGTTGCTGTGTGCTGTGAAGAAAAACTTGTTCCTGCCATTTTAGACATATTCTGTATGTAGGCCTTTCTTGACTGTCCATACACACTCCACATGCACACCCTCTGCATGTCATTCAAGTAGGAGCACCTATAGGCACAGAGTCCTGTAGACAAAGGATGCCTATCACCTAAAAATTGTTTCCCACACTTGAAATGTGGGCCAACAAACAGAGCACCCTGTGTGGGTGGCATTACTTGCGACATGCATGTGCTTAATGAATAAGTAACCCAGCTTGCTCAATTTGTGCAGATATGTGACATAGAATTGGTTCATGAGTCCCTCCATTCTACATCACACACATGAGCATGATGAGTAAGCTTGAGCACGTGGCCACCTGCACCATGAGCTCCCTTCTGTCTGGGAGGGGCAGAGCACAGGGCGGTTGCAAGAAATACAATGATTTCCCCCATCTGGAGTGCAAGTTCTTTAATCCCACACCTCCAAAAGGTGAAACAATTGTAGAGTGATAGGTACTACTCAAGTCATGAGCTCTGTGTCTGGAGCTGGGCAAGGAGCAAGTGTTAAGTGCAGCACTCTAAGGGCCTACATTTAATTTGGGTGTGTTATAATTGTCTGCTGGACTGATACAAACGAATTACAAAATACTAATAAAATGGAGCTTTCCTGCACCACTTCATTACTATTGAAAAATATTCTGTCTGCTCACTCTAGAATTGCTTGTCAAATTTAAGATTCTAAAACCAGTCATTTGACTAAACTGGCAGGTAGAAATAGCAAACACACAAAACAGTAGATTCTGACCTGTAGCAGGCAATTAGTTTGGCCACATTTCAATGGTAGGTGTGCCATTACAATTCCCTTAACCCCATTGTTCTTCCAACCTTGGTTTAATGATCTACCTGTTCTAATGACTGTTGCAAAGGTAATAAGTATTATAATCAAAATATATAGTGTCCCTTAATAAGACTGGTTTATTAGTTGCTAATTAAAGAGAACAAGTAAAACTGTGACATTTGTTTGTTCATAAGGGAGTAGAGATGGGTGCCAAGCAGTCTATTGTATGAGATGCAGCCTTGCACTGTTAATGCATTCCTACCCTACAGATGCATCCATTTGTCAGCAATCCTTTTCTGTAAAACCTGGGGGAGGATGGATTCAGAAATAAACATTTTTACAAATATATTTTTTCTTTCTACAAACTGATACTGTAATTTCCTTACCACAGCATGATATGCAAACTCAAGATGCTGTTAATGTGACTATAAAATTCATCGATTGCAGCACATCAAAGTTGGTTATATGGCAAGAGATCTTGCCCAGAAGGAAAAACATCAGCCGTGTCAGAACAAATAAATGTGTGCCTCCCCCTTTCCCCACCATAAAAGGATATTTCTTACAAAAAAATTATAGTACTGCTAGCAAGATGAAGGCAAGCGGAGAACACTGGGTAGTGGGGGCCCACCAATAATATCTTCGCCCTGGGCCTGCTGATACACTGATTTATAATAAGTTTAGCTGCTCTTTCTGATCTTATGTCAGTTGTATGCAAACTATAAGTATATGATGTCATCATATCCACTATTCATTATTCTCTAGCTCCTAGATCCAATCTCAAATGAATCCATTATGTGCCCTACTATTCTTTGCTCGTCCCTGTTAAACTGCCATAGAAGGGACTGAGCAAAGAGAAAAGCAGGAGACATAGAAGTAACTTTTAAGTTCTTAATTTACACAGTGCTGAATTGGACATGTGGTCTCTCGAGGGTGGCAAGTAGTTATGCCAAGGTTCACTGTAGACTGTATGACTGTATCACTGGTAGACTCAGATCATGCCTGCATGCAAGGGCCAAAATGGGCACTGTTTGTACAGCCACTCCAATCAGATTTTCCTAAACAAATTCTATGCGGATATTAAGCTCACACCCAGACCAAAGTAGTAAATGATTTTCACACTGAAGAAGAACACAATACCATGTTTGTTCATGCTGTCACCCCTGAATATTAGACATCACCTTGGTGTTCCATAACTTGGTGTTCAGCCTTGGATTTTATACATCCATGGAACGCCTCTACGATTTGTAATATCTTTATATCTTTATATTTAACAACTCCCAGGAGCCACAGAATGCCCCTCCCACAGATAGTGTATTTGATACAGGGGTGGCCCAAATGATTTGGCCATCTAGGGTAGAATTCCCCGTGCTGCCTTTGCACCATGTAAACTCTGCTGGGATCCACACACATCAGTTCTCAGGCCTGCACAAAATTTGTGGCATGAATTCCATAGAAACAAGCCTTTTGACCCCCCCCCCCCGTTCTACATTTTGTTTTTGCTGTTGCTCAGACTTTGCCACTGGAGTCCTGGTACCCACCTTCCCTTATGGCAATACCACCCTATACCATTTGTTTGTGACCTATCAAGCTGACACTAGGTCTGTTTTCTTAAATAAAAAAAAACTTCAAAAGATCATGATCTCATTAAGAAAGGGAGTGATTTTAACCATTAATTATTATCCTGCACTTTGAAACTGTATGTTTAGGAGCTTTTTTGTTTGTTTTTCTGCCTCATCAAACAGCTGCTTCACTGGAACAAATCCAAAATCATCCCACTGGCTCCCTGGAGACAGATACTGGTAGGACCCACCCTGCCTTTGTCAGAGTGTCAGCTAATTGTAATGTACATGGTTTTGAGTTTACATCTCCACTCCGCCCCCTACCAGATGTACAATAGGACTGAGAGTTCTGGGAATTGATATATAGTCCCATGTCACTGACCAGCATAGCAAAGCCAGCAGCAGCCAATTATGAAATTGTGTATGTGTTTCTAACTTGTAAAGTAACAGAAATACTAAAGTTTATATTACTAAAGCTCCATAGAGCTAATTTTGCTCCCATTTCTAGTTTTTTGCTGGGTGCAATTAGCTAAGGGCAGAGGAGGGCACATCTTCATGAGGTAAACAGTGATTGGTCTTGAAGGGGGTTTCATAATAAAATAGCTTGGACCGATTCTAGTTTGGGCAGCCCTGCCAGTGTCCGTAGCATTGCATCCCCCCCATTTTTTGTAGTGAGTGCTGGTGGTTGTGTGTGGGACCCGGCAGTCATGGTAAGCAGAGGGACAGTCCATGGAAGCTTAGGTCATGGGAGACCAGAGAAGTTGCGGGCAGGTACTGTAACTTGATTAGGGGCAATAGTGTTAAAAACTCAGCAAGAGTCAGGCATAATTGGAGGAGCTAGAGTATTTGGTGTGAATTAGTACAAGTGTTTAGCTAGGTTGGTTGGTTAGTTGGTTGTTATTCAAACTGTTATATACAGTATGGATATGTTTTCACATGGTGGTTCAGTTATAATGTTATATACTATATGGAGTTTGGTACTATGATTTTTTTAAATAGGTAATGTGTATTATTGTGTATTATAATGCTTGGCGGCATTTTAATTGTGGTGGTGACATTCTGGGATTGGGTCACATCATCTAAACAAATAGCTGTAGCCAAAAGGATACTTCCATTGTTATGTTTGATAAAGAGTGGAGTGCCACTCGAAACGTTGCATACCTATGCTGCCCTAAAATGGAATAAATAAAGGCGAATTTTAATCAGGAACTTGGAGTGCTGTCTGTAGAGAGAAATACTTCCATTGTTAAAAAATTATTTGTGTGGAGCCCTCATTTGGATGCCTGGCTGACAGTGTTCTTGGCATACATACATCCAGAATGGGAGGTATTCTAGATAGATGGGTCATTTATAAACAGTGGGCAAATTTGTACCTGGGCAGTAGCCCATACTATAGGTTACTGCTCAGGTGCAAATGTGCCCAGTGTTTATAAATGACCCCCATGTATATAAATGTATGTATATCTATATATGTATATGTATATTTCTTTTTCTGTGTATGCTTTAAATTTCTTTTTGTGGTCAGTGCCAGAATGAGATAAAAGGGGGCAATACAGGGAGGTTGGAGCCTCATTTAAAGGAGGAGATTAGGAAAATCACAGATGTCCAACTTGTTGCTTTTCAGCCGTTTTGCACATTATAATATGTCCTTCACTCTTTTTTATCAACATTTTTCCTCCAAGGTGACCCTCTGGTGTTGGGAGCTCAGGGCACGTGGCCTTACTGCTCTATCCTGACCACAATAGTGTGGGAATTGTATATGTTTCCAGCATTATCTGTGATAGCAAGGTTATTGCAGGGCTGGTAGGTCAGGATTACAGGGTGTGTGGGTTTTTTTTTTAGAAGGCTTTGCTTTCAGGCAGTAACATATTCAAGAAATATAGCAGGGAGCCAGGCCAAGCCATAAAAATCATAAACATTATTACACCCTTGCCAGCAATTCCCATACTTTATTAGAAGCACAAATGAGTATCATGGAAACTCCCAACCTTGGCTAAAAGGGGCCCCTTGCAATTCCTCCAGAACATTCACGTGAAATAGACATAATTGCAGTGCCACAGGGCAGAATACAGTAACGTTCTGTGAGCTGCTGTTTCAACATGTACAATAGGTATCATGAGGGACATTTGTTCACAACAATGTTTCTGTAATGGAAAGTACAATACCTGCAGTTAAATAGTGGAGCGTGAACCCTTTTACCCTCACAGTGGAAATGACAGTCAGGCAATTTGCTTGAAGAGGTGTCCAGCCATATGACATATGGATTTGTACTGTGGCCCAAGGCTGCCTTAACATTTTAAAAATACTTCCTATAGCAGAATTGAAACTACTGTATTGATGCACGTTTTCATATTACCTTATTTATATTTAATGCATATATTGACCAATAACATGCTATTGTTTGAAATAAATCATCTTGGACAGTTTGAGTGCGGTGCTGTGTTCCTATATATACTCATTTTAAGGCTGCATAATAACATTTTAGTTTGCAGTCAAGGAAATACATTAGGCTAGAAGGAGTTGATTTGAGAATAAGATACACTCATCTGCCCCACAGTATATACCTACACAGAAGAGAAACACATACAATTCACTCTCTGTGTTAGAAGAAAGAAAGAGTGAATGGAGTCAATCAACTCCCAAGGTATAATCCTCTTCCTTAGGATAAGGCTATCCTTGGAAAATCCTCTTCCCAAAGGGCACAAAGGTATGACCTGAATCTAATTTCTTTGTGTTTTGTGAAAATGAGCTGTCCATAATGAAGTGTTAAATAGTCTCAAACACTGAGGTCAGGGTGAAGCAGGTGTGCATAATAAGGAGCATGATTAATTTGGTTTCTGTCAAGTCCTCCAGACACAACCATTGAGCTCCTCCTGTAACATGCCCCAAGGTTCTCTAAACTCTGAGCATTGACAGACATGCTATCTATGCATTGCAGCATGGCTGCATAAATCCCAAATCAATCAAACTATAGCATTTTCCATCACCTTTGCCCATGAATCAAACTGTGACCTTATCCGTGCTTAAAATGCAACACTTTACCCAAGACAGCTTGATTTATGTAGGGGAATTTGTGACCTAGAATTAGAATCACATTCTGCTGATTTAAGGCTTAAACAATCAAATTTCAATATTTGGTAAAATATTTTAGGCCCAACCCCTTTTAATTGGGCCTCTGTTGAACAGACCTTTAAAAGGATGCTAAAGACATGGTATATAAGACAATGAACTCTGGGTTGGATAAGAGGATGTCTTGGTCAAACACCATTAGGCTGGCACTTGGTAAATGTGTTGATTATAATACCTGGAGCAGTAAGCATTTGTTTACTCAGTGGGGCTCCTGCAGTTGTAGATGGATAATGGGGAGAGAATATGAGAGGGTATATTATTTGCTTAGATGTAGCTGGATTTTCCAAAACACTAGCCTTGTTCAACATGGGTTCAATGAATAGGGCTTGTTCTACATAAACCTTTTGCCTATTGTTTAAATCAGGAAAAATCTATTTTTTTGTTATTTGTTGTGACAAACAAGAAAATTGAAGCTACTCTATGTTTAGTTCTTGCAGCAAAATTTCCATTTTTGTGATTAATACAATAGGCAACATGTATGTTCAGTACAAGCCCTATGAATTCCACACCTTGGCATATGGGGCGACTTTCAGTGCCGTATCCACATATAGATATAGCTTCAATTTCCGTTTTTGTGATTAAAACAATAGGCAAAACATATGTTCAACACAAGCCTTATGAACTCTAAATATGCCATATGGGGCAACTTTCAGTGCTGGACTTCAGGGTCCTCAACACCGCCCCAGCCTCCTGCTGTAACTCCACCCCCAGGCCCCAGACCCCAGTTGCAACCCTGCCTTATTTCCTGTTCTTGTGGCCTCAGTCGGGGCCAGGCGGTAGGTCATGGGGCAGTGCATAAGATTTCAGGAGGGGAGCAGGTCTGGGTCGGCAGAGTTTCTCCCGGTGTCCTGCCAGCTCAGTCCAACCATGGCTACTTTGGACACTTGATGCTCCTTGCTTTTTTTTAGTTGCCAGAAGATGCACCATTAATGTTCCCAAAGCAGTGCCCAATGGACTTTCATGTGAAACACCTCAAAAGAGCTCATGTCAGTGCTTGTCAAGCATTAGCAGCCTGCAGACAGATGCTTTTTCAAGCAATTATTGCCAAATAAGTGTTTGATTGTCTATGGTGGTTGCTTAAGATACTTTGGGGCTCTTTTTTTGGATTATAAAACATGGTGTGTACAGTGCCCAAAGTATGCCCATGTGCAATTTCCCTTAGTTTTTTTTTATTCAACGAGCACCTTTCCTGAGCTTTGATTTTATCTGTGTTGCATTAAATAATGACTCTGCTGCCTTGAACTATATGGAGAACCATTTGTTAACATTATCTTTGTTTCCCTTCAACCCATTTTTATTTCTGCTGTAGAATAAAATAGCAAACATTCACAGGAATATCAAGTGGAACAGTGAAAGTATTAAATAATACAAAAGGATTATTATAGAAAGTCTCTAGATAATCAACACCTGAGTACATAGATGCTGTTACAGTTAGATGGTTATTCATACAGCCATGAGGGACATAGGGAAATCAAATTCTTAAATTACACATTCCTCAATTTACACACATTACAATTACTTAAATACACATTTAGGGGCCGATTCACTAACTTCGAGTGAAGGATTCAAAGGTAAAAAACTTCGAATTTCGAAGTTTTTTTTGGGCTACTTCGACCATCGAATGGGCTACTTCGACCTTCGACTACGACTTCGAATCGAAGGATTCAAAGTAAAAATCGTTCGACTATTCGACCATTCGATAGTCGAAGTACTGTCTCTTTAAAAAAAACTTCGACCCCCTAGTTCGCCATCTAAAAGCTACCGAAGTCAATGTTAGCCTATGGGGAAGGTCCCCATAGGCTTGGCTAATTTTTTTTGATCGAAGGATATTCCTTCGATCGTTGGATTAAAATCCTTCGAAACGTTTGATTCGAAGGATTTTATCGTTCGATCGAAGGAATTATCCTTCGATCGTTCGATCGAACTATCTGCGCTAAATCCTTCGACTTCGATATTCAAAGTCGAAGGATTTTAATTCCTAGTCGAATATCGAGGGTTAATTAACCCTCGATATTCGACCCATAGTGAATCGGCCCCTTAGATTCATGTTTATCAGTAGCATTTTTATGTTTTTAAGAACCACAATAGTAATAATAATTCATCTTTCAGCGACCAATAAAAGGACCATCATAATCTACAACAAGCATGCAGGAACAACAGAGAAGCCAGTGCTTTGTACTAGAGCTTAAAAAATTCTGTGTTTTTGCATCAGTTTTAAAGCTTGCCTGAGATTAGTCATTAGTGTGTGACTCAAGCCCCACCTGTTTTAAACACTAGACATGTTAACCCGGCTGACCAAGGTTGAACTAATGTTGATTGCCGGACATATCTACATAAAACAGGGATTGCATAGAAAGTGGACATGCCGTGCAAATCTCTAAGTATATGAGTGGGAACAAATTGAATATAGGGATATCAGGTTATATGAAGAATCAGAGACACTTTAAGCCTATTTTTTCTAAAAGAATGCTTAACTTTAAATGGGAACTCTCATCATATGAAATAATAACAGATCATCTTCTATAATGTAAATTAAGTAAAATAAACATATGTAGTGTACTAAACAAATTTCCTTCATTCTTTTGGAATTCATGACCAAGGCATGCAGGCAGGTTCCATTTTGGGTTAGACTGAGCCCTCACAATTTATTTTACAATATACATACATTACAGATATTCACTGCTTTTAAAGTAAATGTAAACAAAATTGAAAACAAATATTTGTCTGCCACTTGTTATTCTCTGTACTGCTGGTTCTAACTATTGTAGCAGTTGATGTCTTCTACAAGTCAGAACCAGCAGTGCAGAAGGTACAGAGAAATACTGCTTCCAGATGCAAAATACAGTCACAAATAAATTTAAAATCATTTAAAATTGTTAATTAATGTATATGGGAAGTTCTTAAAAATGCATATTCTTTATTGGGTAAAATTATTTGTGGGTTTACACCCCTATAAAGCAGAACTTTATAGGGGTGCATGACCAAAAATAAATTCGTCATGCCAGAATTTGCAGTGAATTACGCGTTTCGCTTCTGGCAAATAAATGCGTGATGTTCGCTGGCACAAATTAGCCGGCGTCAAAAATTTTTGGAGGCACATCTAAAAAGTCACTCGCGTCAAAACCATCATACTTCAACATTATTCAGATGCCCATTGACTTTAACGTCAGCGTCAAAATTGACACAAGCATCAGAATTGACGCAAAGGTCAAAATTCTCGCCGTTTTGCGATTTTCACTGGACAAATTCGCCCATCACTATTGGTGGACATTAGTGATTGCTGCTTTTAAATAAAGATTTAATTCTGCTTTGAACACTGTAGTATATTATTATTATTAACATTTATTTATACAGCGCCAGCATATTTTGCAGTGCTGTATATGCAATCTACTATAAGCTATGCTTCAGATTTCTCTGATTTTGTTTTTTGGGGGCTTTTAACTGTGAATTACTCTAAATGTACCCATGCAATCCAGGCTATAGTGCAGGTATAATGACTGCTTCATGTCTTTGTGATTTTTCTAATAGTGAACATTCACCTCAGTCATCATGTCAGTAAAGGGTTAACTACTGTTGACTTGGAGACCCCCCACAATAAGCCGAAGGGAATTTTTTAAAGTAATCTCACTAGTCTGATTTCCCCCCCCCCATTTGCAAAAACTTCCCTGGAGGATATGCGTTATTGTATAGATTCCAAGAAAATGTATATCTATTCCATACAAACGTTAAACCAGCTAATTCCTTGTAATGTGCAATAATGCAATTAGCATTTTAATATTATGGATGTAGAGCTAAAATCGTGTTTTAACATTCTTCCTCCTTAGGGTTTGCAGATGGACCCAGGAATGTGTCCTCATATTGCTTCTATATTCATAGCAGCTTCAGTCATTTGTGAGCAGCAGCTGCAGCACCAGTGTATACTTGTAGTTATGTCCTTCCTTTGCACCTTCATGTAATGATGATTAATATAGAAATATGCTTTTTCAAAATTAAAATAATCTTTATCCTAGCAGACACCACAAATAGGATAGCCACCCCTTTAGCTTTCTCCAACAGCCCTAGAACCAGTTGGTATCATTGAGAACGTATAGCTGTTTTTATAAACGTTTCTGAAAGCTGTTAGATATCAGAATATGTGGAAGCTTATTTGCTAAAACAAGTTATATCCAGTATACCCAGGACCTGGGGTTTTCCGGAAGTAACGTATCTTTCCGTAATTTGGATCATACCTTACGTCTAGTAGAAAATCATGTAAACATTAAATAAACCCAAAAGGCTGGTTTTGCTTCCAATAAGGATTCATTATATTTTAGTACAATGCACTGTTTTATTTTTACAGAGAAAAGGGAAATCATTAAAAAAAATTGTATTAGATAAAATGGCGTTTATGAGAGACTGCCTTTCTATGATTTGGAGCTTTTTAGATAATGGGTTTCCAGATAACGGATCCCATTGCACCCATATTGCCTTGCATCTATCTAGTGCCATGCAACAGTTGTCATTAATATGAATATAGTCCTAGACCACCATCAGGTAAGACAAACAGGAGGCCTAAAATGGGCCCAGAAAAGGTTGGCAGGTGAGGTGACTGATTATTTCAGATGGTGAAGAAGAGTCCGAAACTGCCCCTGCATTACCCACCTGAAAGTAAAATGTGTTCTGCCTCAAGATGTTCTGTTGAGAGTTTTTTGGGCTGAAAAGGACCTATATTGTGACTGTGATATATTCAATTTAAATGAATAGAAGGCAGATAGGGAGGTCTTGAGTGCTTCCCCACCAGCTGAAATGTTACAAATGCCCCATGACCCACCAGCCATGGGGTAAATGGTGTGCAGTGTAAAATAATACATTATTTTTCATATTCCCCCAAAATAACTACTTTCAAAGGTTAAGAAATATGTTTCATTTAGAACATTCTTAAAGATTGATATTCAATCATGTAGATTTAGTTCTTATTATCATTATTACTTAAGGCATGAAAATATAGAGAAAGACGATGGTTGGTCTGGAATACCCCTTTTCTATCGTTCCCTTTGCAACTGCACAGATCAAACATTAGCCATGTTGGCTACGGAGAAGCTGAATTCCCATCCAAACTGCCACATTACTACAAATAGCCTGTTTCTTTAATTGTGTGGTTTTTATATAAAGGGGGATAACATCACTAACTTTTTGTTTGAAGTAAATGTTATTAATTTCATTCAACAAGGTAATAAAGTATGTAAGTAATTAACTCCTGGGGATATTGGTTTTGATTACTGCAAATAGGTTGGATAGGCAATTGGGCCACAGCCAAGACAAATTAACCTCCTCTTTAGTTAGCAGTAGTTTTACTGATATACCGTGGCATTGTGTAATTTCTTCTTGCATCTGCTCCTTTGCCACAGTCATAGCACTGTTTCCAAACGGCATTTTCAAATGTACAAATGGACTTAGGGATACAGTATCAAGCATATTTACCATTGGTAAAGGGTGTTTATTCTTGAAAAAAATGCTTTGTTCTGACACATCAAAATGCTCAAAGCATAGTATTTGTTGTATCCTTTCTCCACCTTTGTGAACATCCTGGGAGCTTGTGCCAGTCTGTCTGTCAAGCCCCTAGTGCAGTTTAGTAAGGCTATTTGTTGTCATAGTTATAAAGGCCTTTATACATTTCTGTAGATTTCAGCATATATAAATGCTGGTTTGATGTGAGTAGAGTTCACTGCATATTTCTTGGAAGCCCATCATCCAGGTACCTGCTGGACATAGCCTGCTAAGGTCATTAACGATAGAACTGCTGCAAATGCACAATCACGAAATGATAACTGTTGTTATAGAGGTTGGATCCAATATCTTTTTACTCAGCAGCACACATCACTACATCTAATGCACTTGCTTTTCTTACCCTGGACTGATCAAAGAGTTATGGCAGAGAGATCAGTTTACCTAGCGTGCATTGTAAGGTGCCCATTGATTCAGATCAGTCCTTATGGGGGTTGTGCAGGTGCCTGTGCTGATCTATCTGTGTGCAATGACAGGCACGGGATCAGCCTGTAAGCACACACAGCAGATTTCAATGCAGAAATGCCGAATAATGCTTCAAAGTATGTACTGAGATTTGCTCTGTGTGCACTCACAGGCCAATCCCGTACCTGTGCACAAAGATAGACAGATAGATGGAGCTTTTTAATTGGCTTTTATCTCCTGCCCTAAGGTATATAGGCATTTAAAGGCCTGTGCCTAAGGTGCCAGCTTTAGAGAACCAAAAACAAAATAATTCTGCTGTCTACCATTGAAGATTGTGGTCAAATCTGGTGGTGGAGGTGAGTAACACTAGAGGTGGCCATAGACGCACAGATAATATCGTATAGAACAAATTTTCTTACGATATTCGGTGCGTGTATGGTGGAAAAAGAGTCGACCGATATCGGCAGAAGACTTGGATATTGGTCGGCTCATCGATCTGGCTGGATGGAAAATTTTGATTGGGTGCCTTTGAAGGCACCCAAACATCGCCCATTGTTAGTGCTAAATCGTCAGATACATGTAGAATTCTATTGTTTCTATCTGTATATCTGACAATTCAGCTCTACACGTGTGCATTGAAACAAACGTTTTTTCTTGGAAAGATCTTTTTCAAAAAAGATCATAATTGTTATGTCTATGGCCAAGTCTGGTGTCCTGGCTATTTTAACCGGATCTGCATTTGTTAACCAAATAAACTTCATTATATTTTTCTCTTTTTTAGATCATGGCATTAAAAGAATACTTATCATAAAGAAAGTAAGAGTACTGTGACATGTATACAACTGATTTTGCTGTTTGCCCCTGGGAAAATTTCTCTTTGTATTTATAACCTCTTTCAGAACTGTATTGATAAATTAATTAGAATCATTCTTTTTTTTTTTCTTTTTTTTTAATGAATGGTTTTATTTATTTTCACAAAAGAAAAAAAAAAAAAACAAAACAAAATTAAACAAAGTATATAAATAATCTGTTTGGAATTTGGAAGACCAACAAGAAATGCCATAAATTACATAGTTTAACATACATAGATAGTAAACATGATAACCATACGATTGTACCAGGACTAACAAACGGCAGGTTTAGAGGAGCGAAGGGAAATACCCAAAATATCAACCCTGTCACCTATAAAGTACTTTTGGATAGCAGACTGTTGATTTGGTGACTCCTGGGGGATTAGAATCATTCTTGAAAATTTGTCTTAAGCATATTTCTAAAAGGCAATTTCTTCTTTTTTTTAATTTATTTAGCTTAGAGGTTTACAGACAAGGGCTTAGCAATATCTAAAACACCTTCTTTTAGCTTCTAAATCTCAATTCAACTAGCAGGTTATGTATTGTTAAAACAAAACCCAACTAAAAAGCGTTCCTTATCAATTTCTAAGGGATAGAAGAAATTGCATACATGAAACAAGTTTTTATTGAACAATCAGATGAAATTATTCTAAAGACTGTTTAATGCGTGCCTCAATAACAATTTGTGAAGATGTCATTATCCTGCAGAGGCGAATCTGTAGGGATTCTAAAATAAAAAATAACTTTGCTATGCATTGCCTAACCTAATTAGGAGCCATAGAAAAGAAAGCCTGATAGTGAAAAGAAACTGTCATTAAAAAACTCGGCTCTTTCAGCTCTTTCTTATATACTGTAAATAGTGTTGTGCTGTATAGTGGAAAACATAAATAAATACATTCTGTAACTGTATTTCTTTTTATACTCACTTTACAGAGATGTTGCCAACATATTATAACTTACTGTCTTTTTATTCACCATAAAGACCAATGGACATTTTTTTAACTAAGTTGGGCTAAGTTGCAACAGTGATGTTACCCATAGCTACCAATTAGATGTTACCCATAGCTACCAATTATTTTAGTTGTAGCAGACTGATCAAAATTAATTCCTAACTGGTTTCAATGGATAGCAGCAAAGCCCCATTTATAAGGATATCATTTACAGGATGTTCTACTAATATAATCTACTAATTATATAATTTATATCAGTCTGGACTTTGCTTGCTATTCTTCACCTAAAAGTTGTTATACCAGTCTCTGATTTAAGACTGGGGCCACATAGGTTGTGAATCATATAGCTTTGTCCTGTTGAGTAAAGAATGATAAGTAACTCATAGGGCCTCATTTATTATCAGAGGGTGAAAAAATATAAATACTTGCGTGTATTAAAACATCATACATATAGCAGGTGTGCCATATTGTTTTGTTTCAAGTGCCAATGCATTGGTTGCACTTATTAATGAGATCAAATTGCAAGAGAGCCCTGTACATAACACTAAAGATGGCCATACACAATAAGATCCGCTCATTTGGCAAGGTCGCCAAATGAGCAGATTTTAACCTGTTATGCCCACCAAAGGCAGGGCGATGCCGGGTTAATCCGATCATTTGGCCCTAGTAATTACAACTAAGGAAATGGGCGCTGACTGGACGAGGATCACACCAATTAGCCAATGCGGTCCTCGATCGCCAAGAAAAAAAAATTAAACCTGTCCGATCCATATCTGGTGATTTTTGGCCTGATATCAATCGGGGAGACCCTCCGGAACGCCCCATACTTGGGCAGATAAGGTCCGATATTGGGATATTGGCTTTAATCTGCCCATGTATGCCCACCTTTACTCTGTGGCAGGACGTATTCTGCATAAGCATACATTATGCACCTGCTAAATCATATACAGCTGAGGTCATAAAAATATATGCCAACAAGTTTTTTTTGACAAAGGTGCAAATGTGCATGATTTACTAATATGCACACAATTTAGCAGCTCCGTTGCCTGGTAAAAACTTTTGGGCTTCATCAGAAAATGCAGTGGAGCAAAGAACCTCCGCCTGACATGCTTTTAGAGTACAAATCTTTTTGTAGTAGACAATTTATGCCAACCTTTCAGTGCATGTTGAACTTAGGGTTGCCACCTTTTCTGGAAAAAAATACCGGTCTTCCTATATTCTTGCCATTTTTTCCAATTAATAACATTGACATCAAGCTTCATTTTTACCAGCCAGGCCGGTAAAATACCGGCCAAGTGGCGACCCTAGTTGAACTCCCTTATGGTAAGCCCAGATGGGCACCTTTTCATGGCATTTTGTTGCTGCATGCCACTACATGAACGTGAAGGAAAACAGAATATCAGAATATGTAGTGCTTGAAGTTTGTAGAGTGTAAAGAGGGTCCATGTATAGCGAGAGTGTAGAGAGAGTCCATATACAGATCCAGATTAAAAGCAAGGAAGTGATGTTTTCTAGGAATTGATATCTTGATGGAAAACAATAAAGGGTTTTGGTACATGGCAAAGGTTACACCATGCTTCTTGGAATGTTAGAATGTTAGAATATGCCTTTTTCCAAATGGATTGTGAACACATAGGAGCACTTCCTGCCTAAGATACAATAGCTGCTTAGACAAAGCTAAAATTGCTGGAGCTGTAATTCATATGGAAGCAACTGAAAAGTAAATATTCTTCCATCTCCAAAATTAAAGGCATAGTGGCACTCCCCAGGTATAAGGTATTTAGGCCTCCACAAAATTACTCTATCCAAAATGGCCAACGGGATAACCCATATGACTAATTTGGGAAAAAAACATAATGTACAAAATAAAAATATCCAGGGGTAGGGGTAATATTTAAATATTTTATAATGGGTGTGCCCATCTGCAAGCAGAGCAAACTATAGGATTTTCCTGGCAAAACTGAATACCCACTGGATTAACAAGGTTCACAAAAAAACTGTATCTTTTTGGGGGTGATTTTACTGTTTTCATTGTTTCAGAGAGAAAAAGACTCCTTTGAGATGCATTTAAGTTTCATAGAAGCAGTATACTTTTTGCTGCTAACAAAAAATGCATGCTGCAGATGTCTGGCACAATTACTGGTAACAACAACTGGCCTTTCACTGGTACGGGCATCATTAATAATAACAGGTTGTGGGGATGTACATAATACATTAGGAATTGCCAGTGTAGCTCAGAATCATTAATATGATTCTCCAGGTCTCCAGGTTGATGCTAATACACTTGTTGATAGATTGTTAATGAATAATTATATGTTACTGCTGCATGCCCTAAGCTCCACAGTCACAAACCTTACATACTCAGGATAATGACGTGTTTATTTCTATGGGAAAATAATGCTCTTATTTAATACTTGGTCTTGCATAAACATTAACTAACTAGCTACAAGCAGTGCCGCCATCAGGGGGTCACAGGGGGGACAGTCTTCCCCGGCCATGAGGGGGGCCCGGCCACGCCGCACTTAACTAATTTTGCCGGAAAAATTTACATTGGTTGCGTCCCGTGTGTACGCATGACGTCAGTACGCACGGGCGCAACTCTATTTAAACCGTCGCAGCCTGCCGCCTTGCGCACAGAAGATTGAAGACGCGTCTTGAGAAGGAGCTGCTTCCTGGAGACAGAACTGCTTCCTGGAGACGGCGAAGACAATTTTGTTGTGTGGGGTCCCATGATTTCTGATGGCGGCCCTGACTACAAGTGTTATTTAGTTTAACAAATGGCCAGTCTTGCACAATCAATATTGGTAAGGAAAATGATAGAGACTTATATCTGCCTTTTTTTATAAAGAGGATATGAGAAACTGATGACCTAGAAAAGATAGTCCTCCTTGAAAGGAAATAACACTACCTATTATATTATTGACAGTAAATCATTGTCTGTGGCATTTATAAATCCAGTTGATGTCCATGAACAAGCAGTAAACAAGTACACTGCATGTTCTCAGGTTGTATTAAGATGATGATGATATCAATAAAAGAAGTTCCTGGATAAGATTGAAAACCATATAATTCATTTTTAGGGCTTTGTGTGGTTTCTAGGCCTCCAGCTGGATATTTCTGCAGCATGTATCGCTTTAAAGCCAAACTGGTACTGTAGAAATTAGGGCATTTAGAAATCATTATTCTGGGGATTTCAGAGTAATGTTAGGCCCACTTCCACTTTTGGCTACCATCTGCTACTCGATATAGAGTATTTAATATTTAGCTTTTTCTTAAATATGACATTCAAAAAATGGTCCAAATGTAAGTGTATTAACTGGCATGGACCAAAATCAACCTCTTTTTGCTTCTAAAATATGTATATGTAACAAAATAGTTGTCAAAATGATCAATGTGTAAATATGTTATGAGAAATTCACATGCAAATACAATTTCTAAGAGAAAAAAAACCTATAAAATGGAAAGCAGCAGTAGTGTCATAAGTCAGATTTTTTTGGGTGATATTGAACTCCCAGTAGCAGCATAATGCATATTGCCCAAATAAACATGCCGGCAACACTTGGTACAGATCTGTTGTGTTCAGTCTTTCAATGTTCATATTGAAAGACTGCAACTTTCTATACTTTTTATTCAGCCAGGAACATCCTATCCCCAAACACAAGGTGCAACTCTTCTGTACGAGAGAGAGAAAGAGAGACATAGCAAAACAGGCACTGAAAAGAAACCACTGCAGGCACAGCACAGTGTCATCTCTGTTACTAGCAGTAGTATAGGCACAGATAAATATATTACAAGATTCACCAACAAGACACATGGTTTGGAACAACCAACATGGACACCTTGGATCAGAAACATTGATGAGTTACTGCTCTGGGGCATCTGAGCTTCTGCCTTGAGAAGACCTGTGACATTATTCATATTAAACAATTAAAAGTATAATTTTGGGCCAACAATTTCTGTCAAATGTACAAAGATGGTTTTCGTGTTTGTAAATCAACGTGATGGCTTGGAAACTATGCATGCTCTGCACCAGTGTAAAGGTGGCCATACATGGAGAGATCCGCTCGTTTGGCGATGTCGCCAAACGAGCGGATCTCCCTCCGATATGCCCACCTTGAGGTGGGCAATATCGGGCTGATCTGATCGTGGGCCCTAGGGCCCAACGATCGGATCCTAGCGAACGCAAACGGGCGGTCGGATCGCGGGACCGCATCAACGAACAGATGCGGCCGCGATCCGACGGGATTTTTAATTCCATCCGATCGAAATCTGGCCGAAAGTCGATCGGGGAAGCCCGTCGGGGCCCCCCATACACGGGCCAATAAGATGCCAACTCGGTCTGTCGGCAGCTTTTATCGGCCCGTGTATGGCCACCTTAAGGCGAATATACCATGTGATTAAACTGATGTACTTCTTTACTTACTGACCTTCTGCACTTATTTACCAACCCCTAAGTAGTTTAGATTTTCTAAAGTATTCATAGATGTTGTAGTAGTAACCTGGAAAAATGTAGACTCATTTACTAACCTAAACATGGTGCACAATGGATGGAAAATTACATCTATTAGCATACCTTACTCTGTACATGATTAAAATAGGAACCCACATGCTCAAGTTTGGATATTTCTGGATTAGGAAAAGAAAATACTTCAGCAGCACTCCGATTATGGTGAAAAAATTGGAACTTTATTCGTGCCTTAAGCTAAGCGACGTTTCGAGCCCTTCCAGCCCTTTATCAAGCTTGATAAAGGGCTGGAAGGGCTCGAAACGTCGCTTAGCTTGAGGCACGAATAAAGTTCCAATTTTTTCACCATAATCGGAGTGCTGCTGAAGTATTTTCTTGTACGTGAACCAGACCTGGGCAGACAGGGTCACAGACGGCACCCGACGCTGCAAAGAGCGGTGAGAGAGTGTGTGTGTAGCACTACTTTGTGTTTTCTGGATTAGGAAAAGACACACTGGATCATTTTGGCCACTTTAAGTACAAGTACTTTTAGGAGATTTTTTATAGAAGGCAATGGAGGGGGATTTTAATGCCCCCATTTCTAACTAAAAATATAGGAGGGTAAAGCAGCTGAAATTGACCCTTATACAGTACCATTTACCACTGTTTTTTTGGATGAACTGAAACATAAACACTGCTGATTGATCAAAATGTGTTGGATATATAATACAAAATAAAATTTGATTTCAGCTAGAGGAGACATGTCTAACTCCAGTACTGAAAGGCATATATCAAACCAAATAGGAATTGTAAGTATAATTAATTTCAAACTTTTTTTATGTACTTAAAACAGGTTGGATGCCCATCATTCATGTCATCCATCTGTATTAGTACGTTTTAAAATACCGCAAAACCTTTACTAGGGACATGCATCTACAATGGTATCCCAGTCATAATGTTGAATGCTATCCTTCTGCCAATACTTATTTTACATGACCTTTTTGTTTATAGCATTGATATTACTGACAGCTTTAAACTCAGAAACAAAGGAATGAAGTGGGCCCTAGTTGTATGGCTGCCTGTTAGTTTGTGGCATTGCCAGTTCTCAGCTGACATGCTGTATGAATAGACCTGCACCTTATTATGGAATTATTCGCTGTCTGTTTCCTTCTATATATCCACAGAAAGGTTATCACAGTTTTCCCCGTAAAGCCAAAATGTATTATATTTTCTGACATGTTCTGGATAAGATCAATTTATCTGATGTTAGTGGAACACACATTGCATTTCAAGTCAAGTTCAAGTCAGACAAACAATCATGATCACTAACAACACAGGGTGCACCAAGATGGCAGATTATTACTTTGTGTTTTTTTATTAGGCTTGACCTAAGTTTAGCATCTTATTTAAATTCAGATTGGTTGGGATGAATAATAATTTGTTTAAGCTAAGTATTTTTTATAGAATGTATGGAGTGTGTCATCAGAAAATTATTGTAGCCAAACTTCAAGCATCAGTCCATGGCAGTCTTTTTTTACTGAAGGAAGCAAGAGAAAATGTTCTCGGAATCATGAATAAATGCAATGCATGTCCTCAAATAAAGGAGAGATCATGCTTTTAAAATGTACTGTGATTTTACACTGCCAACACGTCAAAATATTCTATATACCATATAAATATACAGTAATACTTGCATGAATAAATGTAATATTGTGTATTGCAGATTGTTCTTTGAGCACTAAAACCTTTCCCAATAAATATATTTCTTGGCAAATAATAATAAATAAATAAAAATAAATAATAAAACTGACAAAACCAAATGCTGGAAATGGATATATTGGGAACATGGTATGTTGGTTATGGTCATATTGTAAATATGGTAAGTGCCACAAATATGTTATGCTAATACATGTCCCTGGTTGAAGGCCTTGTAATTAGGATTTCAATTTAGTACAAAGGACAGATTGAACAAAAACTGTATCAGCAACCATAAATGATCATTTCCCAACCACTATGTTTCTATTTCTTAAAAGGAACATTTTACAAAGGCTCTATTTATGTCTATGAGACTTGAAGTGAAATGTGATTATTGAGTCATGGTTTGTGCTGGCTAATCATTATGGAAAAGTGGAAGTTATAGAGAACAACAATGAGGTTCTGACCAATAAGTGACATCAACTGCCCACGAGATGTCAATTGTGATCTATGGTCAGATAAGAGCACGCCATTTTCATTGGTCTTTAGGGATTGGTTTTTGACGAGCAGTCTCTGTGGAAATACTTTGAACTATGCATTCTACACTTGTTTTTACACAGAATTTTGTACTTTTATTATAGTCCCGTCTCTAGTATTGTCTATGAAATGCTGAGAATGAAAACACTTACTGGTTTTTCATTTTAGACCAGGGTCTTGCTGTGCACATCTTATATACTGAATTTTATGTGACAATATATGAAAATGACTTAAAAAAGGATTCTGAAAAAAATATAGTGATGACTCCAAACTTTGATTTTCACAGGAACTGTGCATGGAAAAACATGACATTGCTTTAGTCCTGTACTCCATCTACTGTAAAGTTTGCTAATGAATACAACTGTAAAATAGGAATGCCTTGTGTTTGCTCAGGAAGACTACCAAGAACAGTTGCTCTATATAATACCTGATTTTGCACATCAGATTCCTATTTTTATGGATGTTTGAATTCCTGGGTATGTTCTTGCAGAGCTCTGAGTTGAGTGTCTGTACACTCCTAAACCAATAGAAGGTCATAATGGTGATTTCAGTCTGCAGTGTAGCACAAGGCAGCACAGGTGCCCATCCCTTGACACATTTAAAAATAATAATAATTATAATACCAATAGAACAATGAGTTAAGAGACTCTGCCTCAATCCAGTTCAAACTTGATAATTATCCCTTAGTTACAGGCAGTAAAGCTAGGAAAAACACATGCATTTTGGGCTAATAATTTACTGGTGGGCGGAAGCTTTTAAAACTCATTAGATTAAAAAAAGGCAAAGTTCCTTTGCACATGTAAATATTTTCTGTGCAGTCACACTGTCTAATTTTTCATGGTGATACTATTTGTCATGTTTTAATATTATTTTCTTTTTAAATCAAGCTAATTATAACCATCAATATTTTGTGATTTGTGAATAAGGTATAGTCACACAGTCCCTTTTTCAACTGGAATGGAGCCATGAGTTCTAACCAACAAATTTGATGAATATTAAAGTACAGGCACATAGGGGCCCATTTACTTAGCTTTGATGAATATTAAAGTACAGGCACATAGGGGCCCATTTACTTAGCTTGAGTGAAGGGATAGAGGAAAAAAACTTCGAATTTCGAATGTTTTTTTTGGCTACTTCAACCATCGAATGGGCTACTTCGACTTCGAATCGAACGATTCAAACTAAAAATCGTTCGACTATTCGACCATTTGATAGTCAAAGTACTTTATCTTTAAGAAAAAACTTTGACCCCTAGTTCGCCACCTAAAAGCTACCAAAGTCAATGTTAGCCTATGGGGAAGGTCCCCATAGGCTATGCTAGCTTTTTTTGGTCGAACAAACATCGTTCAATCGATGAATTAAAATCCTTCGATCGAACGAATAGCGCTAAATCCTTCGACATCAATATTCGAAGTTGAAGAATTTAACTTCGACAGTCGAATATCTAGGGTTAATTAACCCTTGATATTCGACCTTAAGTAAATTTGCCCCATAGTGTCCAATAGTTCTGGGAACAGTTGGAAATATAGAATAAATCTGTGGAAATATAGAATAAATCTGTTTGGAATCTCCAGATTCTCTGAAACGCCTGTCTGCCCAAACTTGTTTTATATATGATTTTCTCATATAATGATAGCACCTTGGTGTTCATAAATAGATATACTAGATCTTAAGCTGGCCATAGACACAAAGATCTGATTTCGGACCGTATGTGGAGAGTCCCGACATTTTTTGTCCGGAATAGATCGGTCCTTTGGTCGATCGGACAGGTTAAAAGATTTCTGTCGGCTGCCGATAATATCTCTGCATGTATTGCCGATCGTACGATTTTCAGTGGGAGACTGTCACTAGCTTTTGTTAGTGGCTGATCTGTTCTTTTCTACTTTATTTAAACTGAAGGTTAGTGGCAGGTCGGGAGATGGGGAAGTCCGATCGTTCGAGGATTCGAACGATCGGATCTTTGCATCTATGACCAGCTTTAGTGTTGGTAATGGTTGAGAATGGTGTCCAGGGTCTCCAAAGTGCTTGTGTCTGTATATATTACATATTTCCCCTTGCAGTGAGGATTCTACAAATGTCAACTCCTTCAGGTAGGGTTGCCACCTGGCCGGTATTTTACCGGCCTGGCCGGTAAAAATAGTGGTTGATCCTAATGTTATTAATAGGGAAAAAAGAATAAATAAATAGGAAGGCCAGTATTTTTTTCCAGAAAAGTTGGCAACCGTACCTTCAGGGTTGTTAAAAGATAAAGCATAACAAATAATTTATAAAAGATTCATGGAAAGGGAAGGTACAGTTACTAAACTAAAAATATAACTTGCCAAAGTCTATCCTAGTAATGAAGATAAGTGGGAAACAATGGATTTTAAGTTATTTGTAAATGTAATTGCTATATAAAGCAATATTTGTTTCGTCTTCATTTCTGATGTTATAAAAACATCTAAAACCTCTAAAAATTGGAGTGTTCTTGGAGAATTACTAGTGAAAAAAAATCAGAAAACCTCTAAAAGTCCAAATTGATTAAAAATGGTTAGATAGGATCAGTGCAGCTCCTATTGACTTTTATGAGACCTCGACAGCTTTTACTTGGTGCAGTTTTGTATTAGAGTCTTTACACAATAAATCCCACATTTTTAGAGTTTTAGAGAAATAAAAAAACACTATTTTTTAGAGATATGATGCCACCATGAGATTGAACATACAGTAGATGTAATAATAACAAACAGCTTTGCCCTTTGTCTTTATCTTCATGACTAAGGGGGTTATTTACTAAACTGCGAATGCAAAAATCATGAAAAAATTGTGATTTGTTTTAATAAAATCTGACTTTTAAAAAATCATGAAAATCCGGCATCTCAGACATGTCGAGGTTGCATATAAGTCAATGGGAGAAGTCCCAATGATTTTTTGATGTGGGCTGGGTTTCCGGCAATACCCCAAAGTTTTCTGAGGTTTTGGTGAAAATTACAAAAAAATCTTGAAAATTGGATGAAAAAGTCTGAAAAATTTGTGAAAATCAGATTTTTTTCCTGCAAAGCAAATTTTTGGGAAAATTTAAGAAGAAATAAGCGTAAAAAAACAGAGTGGATTTGATTGGAGTTTGTAGCAGAAAATATTGAGATAAATTCGGACTTTGATAAATAACCCCCTAAGTGTGCATATTGAAATGTTTTTGAGATTTACCTTTAATTGTGGGTGAACATGAATAACCCTGTTATAATTGAGGTGTTCAAATTTATTATCTGGTGTAAGCAGCAACATCTAAGCCTAAAAATGGTGATTTCCCCTACATTTGAACTTGTTCCATTGGGAAAAGATCAGAGGAAGCCTTAAATCAACACTTTGGGGCAGATTTATCAAAGGTCGAGGTGAAGTTCAGAAGTGAAAAACTTCGAATTTCAAGCTATTTTTTGTGTACTTCGAGTAGGGAATAGTCATACTTCAATTCGAATTTGAAAAAACTTCGAAATTCAAAGGTCGGATTTTTTTAAAGTACTGTCTCTTTAAAACTTCGACTTCGACCATTCGCCACCTAAAAGCTGCCGAAGTGCTGTTTTAGCCTATGGGGGACCTCTTAGAACCTGTATGGAGGCAATTGGGGGAGTTTGGGAGATCGAAGTTCGAAGTTAAAAAAACTTAGAAACGAAGTACGATCGTACGATTCGAAGTACGATCATATGATTCTAACTACGATCGTACGATTCGAAGTAGGCCGAATTCGGCCCACTTCGACCCTAAAAAAAACTTTGACCTCGATTCGATTGGTCTTTTTGAATTCGAAAGTTCGAAGTTTTTTAACTTCGACCTTCGACCTTCGATAAATATGCCCCTTCCTGTATTACAACTTTGTTATTATACAGGCGTCCTCTTGTGTAAGTAACTAGGTTCAATTATTATTCCACATTGTAGTATTACAGTAAAAGAAAAATAGAAGAAACCATTTACATTACTGAAGGCACCCTGTAGTGCAAGCAGTCTTTGTACAAGTCTCATATTTCTTGTTCTCCTAAAATTGATCCAAACAATCAATTAATATTATGCCTAGTTCATCAGCAGCAGCAGACATAAAATGCTGTTCATGACTTTTTCACTCATTATAGGAAGCTTTTAAATTCAGAGCAAAGAGTAGATTTCTATCACCTACCCATTTCAGAGTGCTAAACCCTAATTGGGTATTTACTAAAACTCAAATTTTTCTAATTTTTTAATAGGATCAAATTCAACCTAACACCCTTCGACTAATTGCCTTAATTTATCATAATTTCTGGTCGGGAAAAGTATTGACAAAATCGCGCGACAAATCGAATCATGCGACTTTTTCGAATTAGACAATCAAATCGTGCAACTTTTTCGAGTTGTTGCCCGATAATCTCAACTTTTTCAGATTATTAAAACCAGCGCAAACCATGATGTCAAGAAACTTGATTTTGAGATCTTCAAATTGTAAAAGGGACATCTGCTGTTGACTTCTATGTGAGTTTTTTTCCTTTAAAGATCTGAGTTTTTCCCTTTAAAAACTCAGCCAGAAAAATTTGAGGTTTAATAAATAGGCCCCCTAGAGTCTCTTCTTCATGAACAATAGCCCACAATGTATAGTTTGCATAACAACATCCCAAGATAATTAAAATCTGTTCTAAAGCCTGAGACTCCAACCCTTCAATATCATATGTGCATATTTTTTTGTTTCCATTATTGACCGTATTCCCAGTATACATTTGTGTATAATATATAGTATATAAAATATATAGCAACAGCCCAAACAGAGGGATTTTGCAGATTAAAATTTAAGCCAAAATGGTCTGTATCAGATGAAATATTGTATATATTTTATAGCTGTATATTTGTCATTTGTGGGCTGGTCCGAAACCTGTGCGACTGGACTGCTGGGCGAGGTTGAGGCTGGGTTGGGAAGAGGCAGCTTATGGACAGGTGCAGGTTGTCAGTTTGTTGACCCACACATTCATGTACCAGTTGTTGCAATATTAGCAAATGCCAGTTTTGATAATATTTCAACCACAATCACTAGAACTTACAGTTTACATAGTTTCACAAAGGCAAACCACTTACTTAAGATTAAATCACAAAGCCATTTATCAGATTTGTTCAGTTTATGGTGCTCTGCTTCCCACTCCCAGGAAACCCTTGATATCACAGGTTAGAGAGTTCTGTTCTGTACTGTAAGGGTGTTATTTTCCCTTTGACTATTAACCAACTTCGTTAATGTTTCAGGCTAGAAAATGTAGTGGGAGAGGTGGTTTGTACTGATAAGAGATCTCTGGGAGGGAGGATATAATTTAATCTTAGGCCTCAGGCTTTCCACTTCAGGATGGAGAGGGTAGGAAGCAAAACTGAGAAGGAGGGGGTATGACCTATTATTTGCTTCCATCCATTTATCCTAATTAAGAGGACATGCTGGAGGATTTGAAAGGCTCACTTAAAGGTTACAAATCTGCAATTTTCAGACTTGCAGGCTCCCAAAGCAACATTTGCTGTGTGTTATGGTAAAGACAGGGCAGGTGAATCTCTCTCTTAAACAATAAAGCATTCATGTGCCATTGTATAATAAAAATGCCTTAACTGCTATGAATATTAAATGAGAGGCAGTTTCAAATATCTGGATTTAATACTGGTTTGAGCCCGTAAGCACCTGAAAACAGACCAGGTATTTGAGATTATCAAAGACAAATTGTTAAGGCAAATATCTGTCAGTAATTTGTCTTTACATTGGGGCACCATTCACTAAGATGCAAAAGAACGGTACTGCGTTAATGTTAAAGGGATCCTGTCATCGGAAAACATGTTTTTTTCAAAACGCATCAGTTAATAGTGCTACTCCAGCAGAATTCTGCACTGAAATCTGTTTCTCAAAAGAGCAAACAGATTTTTTTATATTCAATTTTGAAATCTGACATGGGCTAGACATTTTGTCAATTTCCCAGCTGCCCCTGGTCATGTGACTTGTGCCTGCACTTCAGGAGAGAAATGCTTTCTGGCAGGCTACTGTTTTTCCTTCTCGATGTAACTGAATGTGTCTCACTGGGACATGGGTGTTTACTATTGAGTGCTGTCCTTAGATCTACCAGGCAGCTGTTATCTTGTGTTAGGGAGCTGTTATCTCGTTACCTTCCCATTGTTCTCTTGCTTGGCTGCTGGGGGGAAAAAGGGAGGGGGATGATATCACTCCAACTTGCAGTACAGCAGTAAAGAGTGATTGAAGTTTATCAGAGCACAAGTCACATGACTTGGGGCAGCTGGGAAACTGACAAAATGTCTAGCCCCATGTCAGATTTCAAAATTGAATATAAAAAAATCTGTTTGCTCTTTTGAGAAATGGATTCCAGTGCAGAATTCTGCTGGAGCAGCACTATTAACTGATTCATTTTGAATTTTTTTTTTCTCATGACAGTATCCCTTTAAGGCCAGCAGCACAATGGAGACTCTGGGGCAAATTTACTAAGCGACGGATTCGCAGGCAGCGCAACACTTCGGAAGGCAAAAATTCACTCCGACAACGCGAAGTTGCGTCCAGGGCGCCGAGTGCTGGCGAATTTGTGCTAGTGTTAATTCGGCAAGCTGATCGAAGTTGCACCAGCATTAGTAATTTGCATATGGCTGGAAGTTAAAGTTGAATGGATGGATATTTTGCAGCAAATACATTACATTACACAAGCCCAGGGCAGCTTAATAAAAGAAAATAGAGTTGTTATATTGCCATACACATGTGCCCACTGTATAGTTTATGTGCCATATGCTAGGAAATGTAGGGGGAAGCGGGTTACCCCAACAAAAATTGTACGTTCTTTTGCAGCCTATCACCCTGAAAAAAGGAAAAGACGCCAGCGTTTTTTGGGACTTAGAAAATTTTTCAACTAAAGTTTGAGGACGTCCTATCTCTGTCTGTAAAACTCTGCCCTTTGCTAGCTATTTAATTGATTAATTGATTAATTAGGCTCTGGTTTTCCCAATCAGCTACATATAAATTCAGACCCAGTATTGGGGATGGCACTCGTGTCTGGGGCATGGCACGAGTGCTAACCTTTCCTAAGTGCTAAAATTTCTCAAGTGCTTAGAAATGACAGTTAAACAAGACAGTTGGACAAGGCATTGACAAGGCAAAAGGAACCGGACTCCACTGCAATCATCAGTGAACCATCTGGGATAAGAAGAAAACAGATTTGTTTGTACCTGCTAGTTTGTTACTTCTTATTCCAAACATGCTTTATCCTGCATTTCTCCTCCTTTCACTCTCATGCTTCATAAAACATTTTTCACTACCTCCTCCGGCAAGTCCCACTTCTATACAAATCTCAGCCTCTGTACTCTCCTCTCCTTCCCTCTCCACACATGAAGTTTATAAAGTACTCTGTTTAGCTATTCCACAAAACTCCTCCTTTTCATACAAACGAAGGACTTATAAATCCCACTCACACTTAGGGGCAGATTCACTAAGGGTCGAATTTCGAAGTTAAAAATACTTCGAAATTCGACCCTCGAATTGAAATCCTTCGACTTCGAATATCGAAGTCGAAGGATTTAGCGCTAATCCTGCGATCGATCGATCGAAGGATTTTTCGTTCGATCGAACGATTAAATCCTTCGAATCGAACGATTCGAACGATTTTAATCCATCGATCGAAGGAAAATCCTTCGATCAAAAAAAGGTTAGCAAGCCTATGGGGACCTTCCCCATAGGCTAACATTGACTTCGGTAGGTTTTATCTGCCGAAGTAGGGGGTCGAAGTTTTTTTTAAAGGGAAAGTACTTCGACTATCGAATGGTCGAATAGTCGAATGATTTTTACTTCGAATTGTTCGATTTCGTTCGAATTCGAACGAATTTAACCAATTCGATGGTCGAAGTACCCAAAAAATACTTCGAAATTCGAATTTTTTTCATTCGAATCCTTCACTCGAAGTTAGTGAATCTGCCCCTTAGTCTTTCTTTCCTTTCTATTGCTGGCAGCTGGGGACATTTCCCCAAACCCTGGCCCTTACCCCATCCCAGTTATATCACGACCACGAGCTCCTTCTCTCCGGAGCAAATTCCAACAGTACAGAACACTTACTCCTATACCCAAAAACCCAGTTAATCTTTCCTGTGCTCTCTGGAACGCCAGATCTGTCTGCAACAAGCTCACCGCTATACACGACCATTTCATTGCAAATTCCTTTAACCTACTCGCACTTACTGAAACCTGGCTTTCTCCTACTGACACCGCCTCACCTGCTGCCCTGTCCTATGGGGGCCTACACCTTACTCATACTCCCAGACCTGGTAACAGACCTGGAGGTGGGGTAGGTTTGCTTCTCTCTCCCCGCTGTACTTTTAAAGTTCTTCCACCTGTTCCCTCTTTATCATTCTCCTCATTTGAGGCTCACTGCATTAGGCTCTTTTCTCCGGTTTCACTCTGCATTGCTGTTATATATCGACCACCAGGACCAACTGCACAATTTCTGGACAACTTTGCTGCCTGGCTTCCTTACTTTCTTTCATCTAACATACCATCCATCATATTAGGTGACTTTAATATACCCGTTAACAACATTAACAACTCTTCTGTCTCTAAACTTCTTTCACTAACCTCCTCCCTAGGCTTATCTTTGTGCTCAGACTCCCCCTCTCACTCCAATGGTAATGCTCTGGATCTCATATTTACCAGACTCTGTTCAACCACCAATTTTACTAACTCACCATTTCCCCTCTCTGATCACAATATGCTCACATTTCAACTCTCACTAATTCCCTCCTCACCCCCTGCTATTCCCCAAACACGTACTTACCGTGACTTGCAAGCTATAGACGTGTCACATCTCTCTTCTTCCTTTGACTCTCTTCACTCTAATATCTCAGCCATCTCATGTCCTAATGTGGCTACCTCTGTCTACTATAGTACTCTCACCACTGCCCTAAATGAGCTTGCTCCTATAAAAACTAAACGTTCTAGACCCAAACCACTTCAACCTTGGCATACTGCTCATACAAAAGCGCTCCAAAGACACTCACGTGCACTTGAGCGTCGCTGGCGCAAATCCCGTCCAGAATCAGACTTTTGGAGCTACAAATCTGCCCTGCGCTCCTTTAACACCAGCCTCTTCCAAGCCAAACAAACATACTTTACTTCACTCATTAACTCCCTTTCTAAAAAACCAGCACAACTTTTCTCCACCTTTAACACTCTCCTTTCCCCTTCTCCACCCCCTCCATGCACATCTGTCTCTGCTCAAGATATTGCTGAGCACTTCAAAAACAAAATTGACACTATCAGAAGGGACATTACACTACTCAACCCCCCTAGACTTCCACCACCCTCCCTCCACACTCCTCAGTCCCTCCTGTGCTCCTTCACCCCTGTCACTGATGAGGAAGTCTCAAAGCTTCTGGCCTCTTCTCACCTTACCACCTGCCCGCTTGATCCAATTCCCTCAAAACTTCTCCGCAATACCAATCCTTGTCTAATCAAAGCCTTAACTCACCTATTTAATCTTTCCCTCTCAACTGGACTGTTTCCTTCTCAACTAAAACATGCTCTTGTCACCCCCATTCTGAAAAAACCCTCTCTTGATCCCTCCAATCTTGACAACCTCCGACCTATCTCTCTGCTACCTTTCATCTCTAAACTACTTGAGCGCCTAGTCTACAACCGACTTACCTCATTCCTCTCTGACAATAACCTGCTGGACCCCCTACAATCTGGTTTTAAGCCACAACACTCCACGGAAACTGCCCTGACTCGACTGACTAATGACCTTTTAACCGCTAAAGCCAACAATCACTTCTCACTACTAATACTGCTTGATCTCTCAGCCGCATTTGACACTGTAGATCACCCTCTCCTCCTCCAGTCCCTCCAGTCACTTGGCCTTCGTGACACAGCCCTGTCCTGGTTCTCTTCTTACATCACCAATCGTTCCTTCAGTGTCTCCTACAATGGAGTAGCATCTTCTCCCCTACCTCTTTCTGTTGGAGTTCCCCAAGGCTCTGTCCTGGGACCATTACTATTCTCCCTCTATACTTCCTCCCTTGGCAAATTAATAAATTCTTATGGTTTCCACTACCACCTCTATGCTGATGATACTCAGATCTATCTCTCATCTCCTGATCTCAACCCAGAACTCCTAACTCGCGTCTCCTCCTGCCTGTCCGCTATCTCTACCTGGATGTCACAACGCTACCTTAAATTAAACCTCTCTAAAACTGAAATGGTTCTCTTTCCTCCAACTAACACCAGTAGCATCCCCGAAGTATCCATCATAGTTAACAATTCCACTATCACCCCATCTCCCCAGGCCCGGTGCCTTGGGGTTATCCTAGATTCTGCCCTGTCATTCACTCCTCATATCCAGTCACTTATTAAATCTTGTCACTTCCACCTAAGGAACATATCCAAAATACGATCATTTATCACCCAAGACGCTGCCAAAATTCTTATTCACTCTCTCATCATATCGCGTCTAGACTACTGTAACTCTCTTTTAATTGGCCTCCCCCTCCAGAGACTGTCACCTCTCCAGTCCATAATGAACACTGCTGCGAGGCTCATACACCTCAGCAACCGCTCCTCCTCTGCCTCGCCATTCTGTCAATCCCTGCACTGGCTTCCATTACCTTTCAGAATCAAATTCAAATTAATGACACTGACTTTCAAAGCACTTCAAAACTCTGCCCCACCCTACATCTCTGAACTCATCTCTATATACTCACCCACTCGCTTACTACGCTCTTCTACTGACCTGCTACTCAACTCTTCTCTCATTACCTCCTCACATGCTCGCATTCAAGACTTTGCAAGGGCTGCACCCTCCTCTGGAACGCTCTCCCACGGTCTGTCCGACTTTCTCCCAACCTTTCTACTTTCAAGAAATCTCTGAAAACGCACTTCTTTCGAGAAGCCTACCCTCACTCTGCTTAACTACCAAACGCAATACCACATTTCTCACCCACTTAATTCGATCTTGCCCACTCCCACACCTTGTGTATTACTTCCTTTAGACCTTTAGACTGTATGCCTATGCATAGGGCCTTCCTCACCTTTTTGTACCTGTATTGACTGTGATGTTTGTTACTCCATATATTCTATGTATGTAATTCATGTGATGTTGTTGTATAATCACATTTACTTTACAGTGCTACGCAATATGTTAGCGCTATATAAATACATGTTAATAATAATAATAATAATAATAATCTACTCTATTGCACTTCGCCTGGTCTGAGATGGGGAAGGCAAGTCTGGCGCAAGAGGTAACGATCAGTAAAATCCGCATCTTAGTGAATTTGCACAGTTACGTCTATTCGCCAGAGCGCAACTTCGCCTGTCGATTGAGTGCGAATGACCGCCAGCATCAGTCTCTTTCGCTAGTGAAGTTGCGCCCGTTAGTAAATCGGTGAAGTACCGAAATGACGTCACGCTGGCGAATTTTCACCAGCGTTAGTCACTTCGCCCTTAAGAAAATCTGCCTCTCTGTATCTAATGCTAACCTGTGACATGTACAGGGCCCAGTGTGAAGAGAACTTTGGCGTTGAGTTGGGTTATAGAGGAGGGTTTGGCACTACCCAGATATTTGGAAATGATGTGTGCATGAATAATACTGTCATTATAAGGCATCTGAGCTTTGACTAGCAACAGATTCCATCATTTTACTTCTGTAATATTGAAAATATCCCTTTTGCTGATCATAGTGGCTGTTCATTGGAGATCATTCTGTGTATATTCTTGGGAGTAATAAGACTCCATATTTATCTCTATTAACCTCTAACATATATGTTATAAGTGCCTGCTCCATTGTGATTTAATTGTTTTAGTCCTATAATTAACCTTTTCATTGTTAATGGTAAAATAAAATTTTAATCCAACTAAAAGAAAAGTGCAGCCCGCTGATTAGTCATCACCCAAATATGAAATATTGTGTTTCCTAGTGAAAACATCAGTATATGCCTTTCCAAAATGTTGTCCTAAATCTGGCAAATGCTCAGAGGATCTAGTTCATTAGAGATCTATATCAGCAACTTCGGTAGGTCCATCATCTGACTGGTCCTTGCTAAAAAAAAATGTATTAAGCTTCACCACAGTGTGGTTTGAAACAACCCCCCAGGGTTCCCATCTTTTCCCAGAAAGCTTTATTTTACACATATGTCAATGTCACAGCATTCATTTTGATAATGGGACAACTTATACTATTATATTGTGAGATCTTTCAAGCTCTGTTTATGAAAGTCAGCCCATATTTTACAATACAGTTTTATTCTTTAATAGTTTGCAGTCTGTGGGATTGCATGTAACTGAGGTATATATTTATCTATTTTTTATTATATCATCTCGGGATTTTTTTTACCACCTGCCTGGCTAGACCATATACACACTGATTATTATTTACAAAAGAGAATATTCACTGTACCTAAATACCTAAACCTCAATCAACAGGGTACTGTTTTGCAGTAATAGAAGGTCTGATTTTGTAATTTCATTTACAAATGATAAGAGAAATTCTGTGTCTGAACTTGCTGCCTCGCCCAGCTGCATCCTGCAGTGTCAGGCTAAGAAAGGGTTAAACTTCAAAGGAACCTTTAGAACTAGACTGCATGGATCAGAGAAAGCGGTATAATTACACAGAGAGGTGCAGGGCTTGGCGGCAGTGTCCTTTGCCTATTTATCTTCAGGCCTTTATTTACTAACATAGATCCCTTGGGGAACAAAGGACATGCTTCTTTTTGATGTGTGTAGCTAGAAAGCACAGGATAAGACTGAGGAAGCAGGCATTTCTGCCTAACATTACCAACCAGCCTTTTCTCCTCACTGTACTCTTTGACAGGGTTCTGGTCTCTTTGTTTGCGCAAACTGGTTATTTTGGCATACGCAAAAGACAGGTCATCCGCATTGACAAAGGCTCAGCTGTTCGAGTCTCTAACTGTAAATTGTAGTGGGAGTGAAGTGATGAAAAAGAAATGCTGGAGAATCATTTCACCTTTATAACAGAATAATGGACATCACAAAAGACAGTATTATCTTGGAAAAGAATAAGCCTTGCTATGTGATAACACGGATCACTTCGTATCTGTCAGGACATATTTCCTGTTGAAATTCACTGGGAAAAAAATCAATTTCTTATTGCCCAATGAACATCATCTATATACTGTATGTTGTTATACAGTTTAGTATGCAGTACAATACTGTTTATAAAAGGCGTCATTTACGTCTGCAAGTGCAGTGAGCAAAGTGCAATTTCAATCTGCATTTTTTCTTATAATGCAATGTTTTCCCCCAGAATTCCAGTGTTGCTGGGGTCATTGTGCGTGCCCCATTACAACCAATGCATCCATTTTAATTCAATTGTGCTTGAACTTCGCCGTAAATCACATGCAAATGTGGTGAAAGAAAACATTTTTTTGGTGTTTGGCACAAGAGTGACACATGCGCCCAGATGCAAATGTGCTGCGCCTATTGAAGCACAGCGCTGAGGGAACCCTGGAACTGCCACCTTGTCTGGAGGTGTCTGTAGCTCCAGGGTTCCTCTGCATCAATAGGTGCAACTGTGCTAGAATTGGGACAGGAGGCAGGAGGGTCTGAGGGACTATATGTGTCACGTTTGGCACCCTAAATCCAGAACCAGTGCTAGGCTCCCTGGTCTTGGCTCTTGCTTCTGCCTAAAACAACCGCCTTTCACTTCAGGAGAAGCCCTCTGCTAATTGGATGCCGCCAGGTCTTAATAAGAGAGGAGCAAAGCAAAAGGTTCTGGATGAGCAAAGGGGTATGATCATTTTACCAAGGAGAGAGAATGGAAGGCAACACAGCTTGAAAGACAGGCCAGATAATATAGCGTGGTCGGGCAGGCTGGGCCAGCACAAGCAGAGTTGAAAATAGTCAGACAGGCCGGGTCAGTGCAGGCAGATTTCAAGGAATGGTCAGACAGACTAGGACCAGGATTGGAGAACATAGAATAGTCAGCAGGCAAACAAGGGTCAGATTAGAGAGTTCAGGATAGTCAGCAGGCAGGCAAGGGTCAATAACAGTATGTTCAAACAGGAATCACTAAGAATAAGCACCCAGGAAACTAGCTAATAGAACCTAACAACAGGCCACGAGTTTTCATTCAAAGCCCCTTTAAATACCTTGAATTGAATTTTGCGCCCTTGCACAATGACGTCATTACACCGGAGTGTAGAACCCGGAAGTGCATGCTGTGCGCACCATAGGGGAGACTGGCACAGAAGGAGAAGGATGCACGTGGCGAGCGTCTCCGCCGAAGGCCAGATGACCAATTTTGATGCTAGTACCCTTAATGAGTGGGGTGTAACACACAAATGACTGTGGGGATATCGATCAAGGTTTACAAATCCCATCAGGACAAGGATCCCATTGGCTTGTTAATGTGGTCCTTGCCCCAACGGCCTTTGTTGTGATCTGCTGCTATGGTTCTTTGGACTTAGTGATTGGTTCAGCCCAATATCACCAAGGTCAAGGTTTTAGAAGCCTTGGTGTCAGACTGTAAACTTGAATCATAAGATTGGTGCAAATATTATGTTATTGTAGTTGTTCTTAAGTCATAGGGCAGCATTGCTTTATTGCATGACATTCAGTATGTAAATGAAGCTCATTTGAAGGTAGACATAACGTCAAAGGGTGTAGATTGATGGGCAGTACTGTATACTCTTGGTTTAATGCCCAACAGTTCTGGGATACATGTTTACACTTAAAACTGTAGTGGCTACTATAGTTAATAACCCGTTAGAATTGTAAATAACCCTTGTTTAATTTGCCTTGTCATATCTTAAAGTATAACTATACCTACTAATAACTAACCAACAGATAATTTATATCATAGTCAGTGACTTTACCTATAAGAGTAGAAGACACAACTCTGGCCATTGATTGGCTGATATAACCTAGCATGTATGTGTGGTCTTGGCGTTTGACTCTGAAGTGTGAAGATTCCGTGTCTACTCATCTATAGAAAGTTCCGGGGCCACAAAAGGGCGTTGGTGAAGAGGGGTGTCTATGTTACACAGAAGAGCATTCCTCTCAAGCAGTCTCACAGGGTTCCTTGCAAAACTGATCATTGTAGTCTTTTACGTATGGACTGTTTTATGTGATATCTAGTGGCTTACTATTTACAGATGAATACATTCCCTTTAACACGGGTACCCACAACTGAACAAGAAAGCGGCAACAATTAAACACGTGTCTATGGTGACAATACAATGATTCAAAATGTAATGTATTTGTGGCTTTGACACTTATCCATGTCAAATGTCCTAATCAATTTGACGGCCTTGAGGTTCTTTCACGAGTTCTTTCCTTCTAATAAAATACACACTGTAATATTCACAGTGTGAATATTACCATCAATCTGCTCTTCCTAATAAAGGTTTGTAAACATTACCGATGCTCTAAGTTTAAGTTAATATTTAATATTAACTTAAACCTATTAAAGCATCAGTAAGGTTTAAAAAACAAAAAATCATTGATCAGAAATGGCTTACAAATCCAGGCAGAAAACCATTGAAGGAGAACTAAATCTTAAAGGGTTAATCTTAAAGGGCTGATGCTAAACAATATTTGAAGGGATTGTTCACCTTTGAGTTAACTGTAAGTATAATGTAGAGAGTGATATTCTGAGACTATTTGCAATTGGTTTTAATTTTTTATCATTTCTGTTTTTTAAAATTTTGAGCTTTCTGTTCATTAGCTCTTCAATTTTCAGTTTCAGCAATCTGGTTGCTAGGGTTCAAATTGACCTAGCAACTGTGCATTGATTTGCTTAAGAGACTGGAATATGAATAGCTCTCACTAGAGTTCCTGAGTTTGGGATAAGTGCAGCATGAGTCTTACTACTCAGTCACACTGTTTGTTGGGGGATTTTAAATGCACTACAGACTTAGAATGCTAATAGGCAGTGTAGGACTCACGTAAAATGAGGGATTTTGACGTGGCACATAAGCTTACTAACACCTCATTTTTTCTAATAAGTATTTTTAAAGGTAAACCGTGCGCTGGCAATTTTTCTCCTTCTTTATGAATAGAAGAGGCCCTGAACAGAAAGATGAGTAATAAAAAGTAGCAATAACTATAAATTTGTAGCCTTACAGAGCATTTGTTTTTAGATGGGGTCAGTGACCCCTCATTTGAAAGCTGGAAAGAGTCAGAAGAAGAAGGCAAATAAATCATAAACGATCAAAAAAAAATGAAGGCCAATTGAAATGTTGCTTATAATTAGCCATTCTATAACATACTACATGATAAATTAAAGATGAACCACCAATTTAACTAACGAAGCAGGGCAAAAATGTTGCACATTATGTTCTGGGATTCTAAACCAGCCCAAGTCAACTACAGTCCTTTAGCAGTGCAATTACCCATAGAAAGCAATCAAATCTTTATTTTCACAGTCCCTGAACAGCAAGAGGGTGATTTATCAATGGTCAAATCTTTGCTGCCATTCAGATTATTTTGTTTGCGCTAAAACCCCTGAGTTATACTTTCAAAAACTTCAATGTATTATACTTATTAAGTGCCAAAAATTCAAATACATTTGAGTGTAAAATGTTGGCATCTAAAAGCTGCTGAGTTCATGTATCAGTCAAGTGTCCAGGGAAGGTGTACTGTGTAACGCAGATAAAAAAAAAGAGGAATACATTTCAGGTTTCAGTTGTGCATTGCACAGTTTAAAGGCCTACTTAAATGCTTGCTTTTTTACAAAAAAAACCCTTTTTTAATAAGAATAAGATTTTGATACATAACACACTGGTGCAAACTATTAAATCTGAAAATCTTGGAATTTCTAACTTTCACACTGAATTATAAAGAATCATAAATGAGTTAATCAAAATTTTCATGCAATTTCAACAATGGACAATTGTATCTTATTTGCACCAAAGCAACTGCGCTTCGGCTTCTGTTGCATCATACAAATTCTGGGACAATTTGCAATTGGTTTTTGTATCATTTGTGGTTGTTGATTTATTAAGCATTTTATTCAGTGGCTCCAGTTTGCAATTTCAGCAATTTGATTGTGATGGTCCAATTACCCCCAGATTTTTGACTGGTTACTGGTCACAGTTTTAATGTCACATTTAAAATCTGACTGTCCTAATGGAGACCAGTGTCCAACAGAAAATGTCTGAATTGTTTCTTGTTATTAAAGAGACAGATACACATCGATTGTGTACATTTTAGTCATATTTAGTTTTAGGGTTTTATTCTCCTTTACAACCTTAACTGTACCCAGGATGGCTGCTCAACAAAGATCACTCCAAGATCAAGGAACACAATGCTTACTGGGCTACACAAGAATCTATACTTTGGCCTGACAGTGGAAGTATTAAGGAGAGACTGTTTGCAACCTCAAGACCGGGTGATTAAAACCCATAAAGCAAAAAATTAATTTGTAATACATAGATTTTGTCAGTACATACAAGACAGACCCATAACTACTGTACTAATTTAAAGCAAATACCCTCAACCTTTCCAAGCTACTGTGAACATTAAATAAACCCAATAGGCTGATTTTGCTTCCAATAAGGATTAATTATATCTTAGTTTGGATCAAGTACAAGCTACTGTTTTATCATTACAGAGAAAAAGGAAATCATTTTTTAATTGGATTATTTGGATAAAATGGAGTCTATGGAAGACAACCTTTCCGTAAAGGAACTTTCTGGCTAACGGGTTTCCGGATAACGGATCCCATACCTGTGTGTGTCTATATATATATATATAATTTGTAGAAGAAGCTGTTCCACTCTAGGGACTTTTGCAAATAAAATAAGCTTTATTTAGAACTTTATATTTGCAAAAAAATTCTATATGTTATTCCTGTGAGCACCAGGGCAGAATCTTTTTTTAAGTGTGTGCAGCGGCTCCTAGGTCTTACATGAAAAATTCAGTGGTTTATTTCAACGTTTCGGCTCTGAGCCTGAAGACGAGTTTAGGAGCCGAAACGTTGAAACAAACCACTGAATTCTTCACGAATACCAGTGAGTGAGGTTCCTTCCTTTTTTGTACCTTAACATTAATTTATAACCAGCACCCAGGCAGTTGTGATGCTTTGATTGTGTGTGCTCCAGCCCAAATAGCATATATATATAATATATATATATTATTATATATATATATATATATATATATATATATATATTATATATATATACTATAGCAGTGATCCCCAACCAGTAGCTCATGAGCAACATGTTGCTCCCCAACCCCTTGGATGTTGCTCCCAGTGGCTTCTATGCCGGTGCTTATTTTTTAATTCCAGGCTTGTTTTGGTTGCAAAAAAGGAGGTTAATTGCCAAATAGAGCTTTCTGTAGGCTGCCAGTCCACATAGGGGCTACCAAATAGCCAATAACGGACCGGTGTTGCCATCCTCAGGAACTATTTTCATGCTTATGTTGCTCCCCAACACTTTTTACATTTGAATGTGGCTCACGGGTGAAAAAGGTTGGGGATCCCTGTTCTATAGAAACGGTGATATATATATATATAACAAACAAGGGAAAGTTGTGCTCACCACTATTTTTTAAAACCATTAGGCGGGGGTGCAATGAGGCTGTGACCACAAAATACATATAGTCAAATACAAGAGTCCTCTGCACTCAACCCATTATCAATATATTTAAGACAGCGACATTTTGTGCATACTGCTACTAAAAAATGCCTTACCCTTTAAACAAAACAGGGATTGTTTGTCCATATATTGCAATATATTTAAGCTGGCCAACTACGTCAAAGTCATCCCATATCTGGCCAGTCCTATGCTCAATTTCATCTGATTCATTAAGAATTCTATTGCTTCATTATACATTTTACAAAGGGACTTGGTTTTACCTGCAACTTAACTTGCTGCTTTCAAAGTAAACCTCCATACTTGGCTGCCCTTTTATTAGACACCAGTGGGATCACCTGACTATAGCTGGGAAGGGTGGGAGCTACAACATGGAGCTGGTCACTGCTCCTGTATAACTATAACAAACAAGGGAAAGTTGTGCTCACCACTATTTTTTAAAACCATTAGGCGGGGGTGCAATGAGGCTGTGACCACAAAATACATATAGTCAAATACAAGAGTCCTCTGCACTCAACCCATTATCAATATATTTAAGACAGCGACATTTTGTGCATACTGCTACTAAAAAATGCCTTGCCCTTTATATATATATATATCACCGTTTCTATAGACTATACTGTGCACAATGAAAGATTTCCTTCATTGAATTGTTGTGAGTAGTGGAAGGTAGGTTTGCTCTTCAGCAATATGTGCCAGTGCTCTTCAGAGAAATGGAAGGAGGTTGTATAAAATGAGCGACTTGGGAAGCAACTTTATTGGTAGGAAAGGTACAGAGGCTATAATCACAGGCTGGGTAATGGGACACTTTGGCAGACACATGCTGACAAGAGAAATACAGAGTCTTTAACCCCTTGTTAGCAGAAAAACTTTTCATGCCAACTGGAACCACATAATTTAGACACCCCTCAGGAGAGCATTTAAGATACCTGCCTGGGACTGAATTTGCTGACTTTTTCTTTCTTTTTTTTTAACACACTTTGATGTCAATGTTTTTCACAGTTGGATAATGGGAGAGATTTTGTTCAGAATTCAAAACTAAAAGACATAAACGTATCAACAGGAATAAAGACAACCTTTCAAAAACCACTTTACATATGTCTCCAAATAAATAATAATGTACCACGTAATGTGCAAAAAATCACAATTGCCCTTTTTTTTGTACTTTGCACACTGCGTGGTGCTTTGTTCAAATAGCTGCAGGTCTCTGAACTCCTTTTCAGAGTGGGGACATGCAGTATGCACCTTGAATCAAGTGTTGCCCATGTTAGGCAGTGCTCTGTCCAAGATGGGCAAGAAACATGTAGGTTTCCACCCACCTGCCCTCTGTTCATAGGCACAAGGTAGGGAGTGGCAGGCAGCACAGCCTGCATCAAAGTGCTGTCCTTACTGCCTGTTCTAAGGCTATGGGTATGGACAGGGCTTGGCTGTACTTCCTTAATAGATTTGACGCTCGTTCAAAAACATACAGGCAGTTCCTGATATAAAATTCACCATAGCATGTGTACATGTGTGAATGTGATAGGAGCTCACTACATCAGCAGTCTGGCAAGTGGCACTATTTATCAGAGAGTAAAGTTAGAGCTCCACCACTCTTCATTCATTTCTATGGCACTTTTAAGGGCATATGTATCAAAGGACAAACTTTCACTTTCACCCATTGATATACTCTTTTAAAATCTCATAGAAATGGAATTTCACTCTGGCGGACTGTGGTGAGCTCTCTGTTAAATAGTGCCTCTTGCCAGACTGCTGGTAAGCAGTTTCTAAATTGCACCAATGCAGTTAGCAGTAGCAAACAATCAGTAATTCATAGACTTCAAGAAGTTACAAAATGAATGCAAATATTTGATATCTGGCTTTCATTTAACTACATGGGTTACCAATAGACATGTGCTCAATCAAGAGTGCATGCTGCACCGTGCATCTTGTGTTGCATTCAAAACAGGAAAAATTATTCTTATGCACCCTTAAATATATTCTGCATTTGATTTCTACTAATCCAAAAACTAATGAAAACATTTGAAACATAAAAATAAGACAAACAGTAAATACAAGGCCCCTTTGTAGCACGCACCTATAGGTCTCCATAACTTGCACCCTGTCCCTTGAGTAATAAAATACTTCTTATATCCTTATGAAAGATCCCTCTCTACTGACTTATCATGTCCCTCTCTACTGACTTATCATGTCCCTCTCTACTGACTTATCGTGTCCCTCTCTACTGACTTATCATGTCCCTCTCTACTGACTTATCATGTCCCTCTCTACTGACTTATCATGTCCCTCTCTACTGACTTATCATGTCCCTCTCTACTGACTTATCATGTCCCTCTCTACTGACTTATGTCCCTCTCTACTGACTTATCATGTCCCTCTCTACTGACTTATCATGTCCCTCTCTACTGACTTATCATGTCCCTCTCTACTGACTTATCATGTCCCTCTCTACTGACTTATCATGTCCCTCTCTACTGACTTATCATGTCCCTCTCTACTGACTTATCGTGTACTATTAATGTGCCAGTCTAGGTTCTAGGACTTCTTAGATGCAGTGCCTATAGGTAAAGTGTGTGTTTTAGATAAACAATCCATCCGTGCTTATATCTATCCAATTATCAATATAATATTTATGATAAATTGTCAGTTACCACTCCCAGCAGTTCAGTCTGTGATATTCTCAACTATATATTTGTTTCTAACCTGAGCTTTGATCCCTAGGTTTATTTTACTTAATGATACTCTCCTGTAAAAACACCAACCCTTCTTGGAGTCACTTTTGTTTGTTTCTGCCAGTGATATTTGCCTTTTGGACATTAAGCATTCCAGAATCAGATAGTAGGTACTCACTGTAAGTGGCAGCTCCATTTATATCCCTATTACCTGAGGAATGTGGTTCAATCAGACCGACTATCAAACTCCATGGTTACCTTTCATCTTCATAATTTAACCATGTAAAAGGTGGCCTTAACAGCAGCTTTCAAAACAGACCCTGCTCTCTCAGATTAACAGGCTCTAAGCTATTTTAGCTAAATTAATATGGTGTTATTATTATAAATTACAAATGTATTTGTAATTATAATAATAGTATTATATAACATTCATAAATATTCTCATGCTCTGCAGAACTTAAGATATTTGTAATCCTTGGGCTATTTTTAACTCATTTGAGAGGGAAAAATCTTCTTACACTGGCAATGTCATAATTTCAAACTATAACTTCCTGCTGCATTTAATAATAGCCTTTCAACAGGAGGCCAGAGAAAGCTTCTTGGTTTGAGAGCATTTGCACATACAATTTAGTGATGGGCTATTACTCTATGAGATTTCAGGTATGACGACCCAAAGTTCTAATGATAGATAATACCTCCTCTTGGTCTTTAGCTCCGTAGAAACCCAGTTGGTTGCGCTGCAGCATATGCTTTCCCAGTTCCAATTTGGGGTATTTTTATATATTTTTTTATATTATAGTTATCACAGTGAGAACTGTCACTTTCGTCACTTATACACGTAGCACTAAAAGTCCTATACAAGTGATTATAGTGCTGTGAAATATCTCTGGTAAACTAAAGTGAGCTCGGTTTATATTCTTTCATAAATATACTCCAGTAACTTTTCACATCTTCTTTCCTCATAGGTTTTCCTGCGGTGCTGTGGTCCAATGAAAAATTCTCTCTAAACCCACCCAAAACATGGACAGGGCCATGAAAAGAAAATAACAGTAAATTACAGAAATGTCAAATTTCCTGCATTGTGCACAATTTCATTAAAAATACATTTTATGGTAAAATTAAGTCAAAAGACAACAGAAAGGGCCCTCTGTACAAGGTGCAGCCAGAAAGGGGGGAAACCAGTGTCACAAGGCCAATGTGATGTGAGGCATAGGCTTGAAGTTAGGTCTTTGGAAAGGGCGACTAGGAGGAGACTTTGCCTCAGTAATGGGTGTCCTCATGCTAGTAGGAATAGGGTGATGGCAAATGTTAAGTGTTCCAGCGTTTAAGCTGAATTGCAGCTAGTAATGTTATTAACTTTCAGCTATTTTAATGTTTGTGAAGGGGGCGGCATTATAGAGTGACTTGTCACCCACAGTAGCATAGAATTAACAGTGTATGACAAATCTTAGCATGTGTTATCACCCTTTAGTGGATTTTACTGTTGCAACACAACTGTATACGTGTGTTACTGCAATGTAAATATTCTCTCCCATGGGTACAGATCCAAAGGAAAACAGAGATCAATGCCAATGGATGTCAATGCATATAAAAATATTCAGAAAAAACAAGTTCTTTTTTTTTACTGTGTTTAGTCTTCTCCCACAGGGCAGATTGAAATCTTAAATTCAGTGGCGTAACTAGATGTTACTGGGCCCCACAGAAAATTAATTTTAGGGCCCCCAACATATCCAGAACTTATCAATTTTACCAATATATGTTGAAATTGTTCATTAATTAGGGTTTCAATGGGGCCCCCTATACCTCCTGGGCCCCCCTGCTTCCTCTGTAGTTATGTCCCTTCTTAAATCAGATAATACATGAGTTGCCGTATGAAGCAGTGCATACAAACCTGACATAATTGTGTTTTCCTGAAAAATTTTAGTTTTTCGATGGGAGTTTTCTGATAAATTAAAAATTTTCATGCTTTGTTATGCCCTGAAGCTGCTAAAAGCCCAAATCTGAAAATACTACAGCTAAAACCTTTCAAGTTCATGTAGAAGTTAATGGCAGAGGTCCCTTGAACCATTTGAAGATGATTTTAGCCTTCGTGTTTTTCGAGTTTTTAAGGTGGTTTGCGCTCAAAAACTCGATCAATTCAAGTATTCAACTTTTTTTTCAGCCTATAACTCGATACATTTGAGGCATTCAAGTTTTTTTCCACAATTGCATTCAGTCGAGTTTTTTACATTCAGGTTTTTTCATAAATAAGAAAACATTTGAGTTGTGAGTTTATTCAAGGTAGAAAAAAAACCTCACAAACTCAACCTTTGATAAATAACCCCCTATATGTTTTGCCCTCCACTGTCCTCCAACCAAAAGAGTGGCCGACCAAGCCTTAGACTGAAGACCATCTGGCACTTTCCATTCAGTAGTATTTGCAATGCTGACAGGTGATCTATGTGTGTCATGCAGGCTCCTTTTCATTCTATAGTATTAGGAGTGATGATATGTTGAGTGTTTTGCCCACTGCTGTTTTCTGTTGGATGACAGTAGTGGAGAAAATGTTGCCTGTGCTGCTTGTACTGCTATACTAAGTTAATATCACATGGCGTCAGGGTCGGAACTAGGGATAGGTACAGTAAGTTAATAACTGGAGCAAGGTAGTGATGAATTAGCGACCAGTGGGGAAGCAGCAGTGGTTGGTTGTGAGTGATCAACAATGGTTGCACTATGGGGTGAAGTAGGTTTGCGAGTGACAGGCTTCAGGGTGTGGGCAGGAAGGCTGCATGCCAAACCTTGGGGTTCAGTAGAACGTGACTTGGCACTGCATGGTGTTTCCAGTACAGCAATATGAAAAATACACCAATGGCTTTGAATGCTGCAAACCTAAAAGTGCACACATGCCTAAATCCACCCTGTGTGCACAGTAACTAGCCAAGAGCTCTCCTTGCCTGTGGATTTAGGGTTTTCTTCACCAGAGTTTTTCAGACAGCTGACAAAATGCCAGGTGTGACATTAGTCTGAAAGAAAGAAATGCATCAGAAATGTGTCTCTCTCCAACAAGGAATATTTGCTCATTCAATAATTTTCATTATTCTCTGTGACGCCCTGGATCATTCCCAGCCAAGGGCAGATCCACATCCTAGAATCTGTTAATATTTGACTTTAAGAAGTGTGTGGTCAGATAGCAAAGGATATGTCGGCATTTCTAAAGTTACCAGTGTAGGGCTTCACGGCTCAGTGGGTCAACAAACACATCCTAGCCTTTCAGCTCCCTGCAGCTGCTTCATACCCTTCATTCTTCTAATAGGAGATTAACCCCTTTTTGCAAAGAGCCATTTGCAAGGTTTAAAAAAATTGGAGTTTACAAAAATAGGTTCCATCTGTAAAAGGGATTGGCACGGGGAGAAAAGTATCAGTCTAGCATTTAGATTTACGTAAGAGACAGGCTACTATTTCAGCTCCATGTTTGTCTGAAAAATTATTTAAAATGCCATTACATGCATTTATTTTAAAGCACTGGCCAGTGCATGCTGTAGCAGTAACCATCCCAGACAAATACAGGTATCTCTGCACATGGCTGTAATATGGCAGCAAGGAGTAATATAATAAAACCTGCAGATGAGTTTTGCAGATGTCGGTTGCTGCCTGCTGATTGTTTGCTATAGGTGAATAATCCTGAAGTTTATTTGCACCATTTATTTTATTACCCCCTTATATTAAGGTGGACAATTTTGAAGGCACAGGTGGCTTAACATGCGTTAAAAAAGGCCAACTTAGATGTTGCAAAAATTACCCTGGTTCTTTTCTCCATGGGAAGGGGGGAGGAAGAAATATGTATAGGAGTATAAAATGTTTATGACTTTGTGTGGAATAGGCCCTTAGCCTAGGTTAAGGCCTATCTGAGGTGGGTATATATATGACATAAAAACTGATAACACAGAAATTGCAGCACTCCAGTAGTTGTTGAACTGTACCCCACTATCAGCCAAAGGTCATTGATGTAAACCTGAGAGTAGCAGTACACCAGCCACTGGAGGGTTTCAGGTTGGGCATCACTAATTCATAGCCCCAATATAGGAAGCTATACCATACAACACACAATACAGGGGGCCAAGGGGAAATGGGTGGCTGAACCGTGGGGTCTGCTGTATCCTATTCCCACTCTTTAGTCCCTTATGACTGCCCGAGGCAAACAAACACGCATGCCTAGACCCCCAAAGATTTGTATGTAGGGGGAGCAGCATCTTAAATTTACATCATTGCCTAAACCTCCCCAAACAAAAACATTTTACAATTTAAAATATTACAATTAAAATATAACTATTACTATAACTATCAGAAGCATATTTAGTTGTTCATGTGTTTCTAGTAATAAATGTTGGGCCTGCCATAGTGCTTGCTCTACTAAATTGAGATTAAACATGGTTTGTAGACTCTGATGCAGAGGCGATTCTTTGTCAAAATGATATTTAAAAAATGACAGACTGCTAAATGTATCACATGGGAGTAGGTTCGTCTTAACATTATGACTTGATTTTGACTTCTGGCAACTACATGGATAATGTTTATCCAATACGCTCTGCCTCCTGTTTGGATGTGCAGGGTTCTTACTTTGTATGCAAAAACAATGGGAAATATAGAAATAAATAGTTAAGCTTGTCAACTATTTTTACTGTACATTCCTAAAATCAGAAATCTTTATCAGAACAAATAACATGGTAATTCAATATTCCTTTTAGTGTGTGAAACAGAAGTTTTGGCATCCTGTGGAACAGATGTATGCGTGATATCTCAATGTTTCATATCCACTGCCTTGAAAATATGCAAGGTTAAAGAAAATGTTTAGCCATATTAACGCTGGACAGCCTTTGGTGCAAGTTTTTAGGATATCAATAGAGGAGTAGGGGCATACCTATGCTATCCTATCTGAAGAGGTGTCTGGGTATTATTGGAAGCACACACAAGACCGTATATCTACCTTGTTACAGTACAAGCAGTTACACACACTCAGGTGCACAGTCTCCATGTAGCTCCACCCATAATGGTAATTTATTCTTTGAAAGAGAAGAGTCATTTACAGTGGGAAATTCCTTCACCTGGGGAGGGCTGGGCAAAAGATGAAAAGATCTTGGAAGTTAAAAAAATGACTGCGGGCTCATTTAAATGTCTGGGTGTTTGAATTTTCCTTAAACACTCACCTGCTCATCCCACAGACACATAGAAGCTCACCTGCCATGTCCTGACAGAACAGCTGGCTCTGCAACTCAGTTCTCCTAGCTGCACACCAGATTTTATTCATGTTCTTTCATCAAATAAGAAGAAGTTAGAGATGAAGCTTTTCTGATGGTCATGTTGTTGGGCAGCTCAACTAGAATGGTATTTATAGTTTGCAGACAATGAAATGATGCCACCCCCTGGTGGTGCCCTTTATAGATTCGGCTTTAGAAATTAAGAAATGCCTGAAAAAGGTAAAGAGTATCAGTTTGGACTATGAGAACTTGGTTGATATTTATGAACAGAGTGTGGATTTAAGAAAATAAGGTGAAAGCGAGGGCATTGTTCATGGACCCCAGTTCCAAGAGAATCCACTGATGTCTGCCCTGCTACTGGTCTGTTTGTGGCTCGGCATCTGCGGGCATCAAACTGGCTTAACAACAGGACTGACATCATGGGCACCTTGCACAGGTAAGTACTGGTTTATGTTTATGTCCTCTCATGTAGCAGGTGTAAGATTATTCTAGCCAAAGTCACCATATTGGGAGTTACAGGGACAAGCCTTTATCTTCAAGTATAGAGGATGAAAGACTCAAAAGCCAAGGTATAACTGAAGAAAAATATTTTAAAGAAATCTAGGGAAGTACAGTATTAGTATTCAATCTGAACTTACTGTACTTTGTAACATCCTCAATACAATTTAGGTTATTTTTACATTGTGTATTTTAACATTATTATTGGGCGGAACCTGGACCTTGCTGGTTGCTGAATCCATAATAGAATCCTGGATTAAGTGCAAGGATCTTTGGAGTTAAATAATATTGAGTTGTAACATCTATGTTTACTTTACACCAGAATGTACACAGTAGTACAGTATGACTAAAGATATACATATATACTGTACATACCTCAGGTGATTTTAAAATTGCAGCTGTTCTCTTTCACCTTGTACCTGTAGTATATGATAGAATTCCTTCAAGTCAGCTATGAGACTGCAGAAGATACCCCTAACATAGCAACAAATGACTGATGGGAATTTTCTGATGGATATCTGATGGATATTTCATTTGTTTGGTAACAGCTGTTTTTGGAGACAAGTGTGTTTCCAGGAGTTATTTTTGTGTACAGTATAAATCATCTTATCATGTTTATGAAAATAAAGCATTCCATAGATTTTTAGGGAAGCCTTTCCTCTTGTACACTCTTGCTCCATCTCCACTTACACACACAGGCATTGCCTTGTAATTAAAATATTCCTTATAATTACTAGTCTATAAAAGTCAGAGCTGGGTCAAGTAGTATTGGTGCCCAAGGCTAAACTACCTTGCCTGGCGCACAGCCTGTGCACCCCGAACATAGACTTGCATAGGTCAACAGGGAAAAATGTACATATACAAAAATGAATGATGCAAAAATTATAATTTCCTTACCTATGTCCAGACCTGTGCTACTGGACTTGTCACTATGTAGCAGATTTGAAAAATTAAATGAGAAATCAGATTCATCTTGTATTTTTCTAGGTAAAAATCTCAAATGGGCTTTAAAATGTTCAGAGTAGAGAAATAGAGCAGTATAAATCAGTACAATAATATGTATTTCACCTTGTCAAGAGTCTTTATAATAGACACCCAATATGGGAGGATAATTGATTTTTGCTTTCCAAAGATTGTCTTGCACAAAAGTAACTGCTTCATAGAAACCTATTGTACTCTTTTCCCATAATATACACCAGGGTTTGTTTTAGCAGAAGCAATTTAAACTAATTGTATGTTTGAAATGTGGAAAGCAACCTGCACAATACATCTGTAAAACATATGTACAGAGTCCATGACTTGGTGTGAAGTGAATTTGGGACACAGCATTGGAATCCTGCAGTGCTTTCCACTCTACTACTGTGTCATTCCACTTTCATCATTTATTGCACAGATCAAGGTTTCAGTCCCACCTTGAAACCTTATAGCAGTGATCCCCAACCAGTAGCTCATGAGCAACATGTTGCTCTCCAACCCCATGGATGTTGCTCTCAGTGGCTTCAAACCAGGTGCATTGAATTCCAGGCTTGGAAGCAAGTTTTAATTCCATAAAAACGAAGTATAGTGCCAAGCAGAGTCTCCTGTAGGCTGCCAGTCCACATAGGGGCTACCAAATAGCCAATCACAGCCCTTATTTGGCACCCATTATTTGTACTTTTTCATGCTCATGTTTTTCCCCAACTCTTTTTACATTTGAATGTGGCTCACGGGTAAAAACGGTTGGGGATCCCTGCCTTACAGGACCAGGCTACAAATAGAAGTAAACATAACAAGGGGACAAAAACCTTTATCTTGTGTGTATGTGTATACGTATATATATATATATATATATATATAATATATTATCCGGTAGCGAAATCCAAGGCCACGCCACAGGTTTCAGCACAGAAATAGACTTTCATGTTTAAACACAATTCTTCAGTCCACTGGCTCCACAAGGGGGGATCACATAACATAAACAGTCCCACTTCACACCCTCACTGGTGTTCTCTTTACTCACGTTTGAGTTTAGCCCTCACTGGCTTTCAGCCACCACAAATCCCCAAATAACGTTTTTAAATGTTACTTCCCCTTTCTTTTTCCAGTGGTGTGTAAAAAAACTGAGAATGTGTGTATCATACATAGGGCTTGAACAAAATTGTCAGCCCAAACTGTCCTGATTTGTCAGGATCCTTGGTAGATTATACAGTAGATCATTAATTACATAGCAAAGTATCATTTTACCTGCACATGTTGCACGATTAGAAATGTTTCCATTAGTGAGAAACTTGATATTGATGCTGAGACCTATTCTCATAAACTGCTCTGTTCTAAGTTGGCTGTAATCTTTGCCAAGAAAATTCCATTTTACCTTCTTACTTATAGATGAAAATAGCAGCATTTTCATAGAGTATGGAGAAGCTATTTTGAGGGTTAAATTATTAGAGAAGGATTTAATGATTCAGTAAGTTTCCAAAATACATCAATACTTGCCAGAAGCAAATATGAAGTGGATCTCCAGTGCATCAGTGGATCTGCAAAACTTTCCACAATACACTAAAAAATTGCATGCAACAAAAACCAAATCCAAATTCAGGGATTACCATATGTGATATGTCTGTGATATTAGTAGATATGCTCAGAGGCGGCAGTGGTAACATGCGGGGACAAGGAGTTGGGGCATAGACAAGTAGAAGTGATGAAAGGATATTTTGTCTGCAGTGCTTTAATGTCATCTACAGAAATAGTGATTGCTTGCAGTGTGTGGTTTCTTGATATATATATATTCCCCAACTTTTAAGGGGAACTAAACTAAGAAAAACATTCTCAATTGACATTATAAGCAATTTAAAAATCTTTTAGTTTAAGACTGCAGTCTTATAGAGTTGTTGTGCTAGGAGCTCCAGAATTATTTTAAGTTATAGGTGATGTGTCCAGTGAGATGCCACTCTGCACATTGCTCTCTGTGCTCCCTTTGGATTCATTGCTCAGACAGCCAGAGAGTAGCAGATGCTTCTTCCAGCTTCCTAAACGGAAAATGATCAGAAGAGCAGTCTACTTTAGTTTACTTTATTGAGTTTTACTTTAGATCCCCTTAGGTTGATTGATACAGGGGGCTGATTTATAAACACAGGGCAAATTTGCCCATTGTCAGTAACCCACAGCAACCAATCAGTGACTGGCATTTTTATGCCAGCTGCAGATTCAACAATTAAAGCATATATTTGATTGGTTGCCATGGGTTACTGTCCAGGTGCAAATGTCCATGGAGATTTGTCACCAGTGGGGAATGTCCTAAAAATACCTTGGTCAATGGGAATCTCTGGTGCTTATAACTCTGCTTGCCACTGGAAATGCCTTCTTCTGCAGTTTCCAGTGGTTGTGTGATTCATATATTTTTGAAACATTCCTGCTGACAATAATGCAACTGTATTTTCAGGTAATTTGACACCCACTGGTAGCGCACATTTTCTTGTGTGCCATAACCCCTAACATTTATATAGTATAGGAGCAGTGGCGTTACAACTGATGGTGTAGGTGTAGGGGGTGTAATCGCACCTGGGCCATCGGAGCCACAATAAATGTTATCGCAACAGAAAGGGTGGGGGATTTTCTCGGCGCATGTGCTGGGAGTATGCTACGGCGCAATTCTTTGGGGAGGGGGCACTGATCGGTAGTTACGCCACGGTATAGGACAGGCCTTATTTTTGATGTTTATTTTTGCATTTAATTTTCATTTCTGTCAACAAGAAAACACACTGAGAGATTTCGTTGTAAATTTATAGAGATAAAGATATTTCAAAGGTTTACGCTGCAAATTTTTGCAAAACTCCAACCTGCAATCTGAGAACAGTGGCTGTTTTGTCAGACTGTATGAAAGAAGCAGCCAAAATAATCCTCAAAAAGATTTGTACTGTTGTGGTTATTTGCTGCCAAACATCACAGGCCAATCTGATAAGCTTAAGATGATTTAACTATGTTTAACTCTTAGCCAGTCGGAAGTAGGCCACCCAGACATCAAGGAGGAAGACATGCATTTAGCATTCAACATGATACTCGTGCTATGCAAAGCTAATTGACTTTTCCTTGCGGTATACTTACCAGTTGGAGAATTTGAAATTCTACACTGCCTTCTCAAATGTTACATTAAATTTTAGAGGGTTCTCTTTTTTTTGTAGATTCCTTTCTCTGCTTTCTTAATATCACCTTGTTCCCACTTCATAAAGCAATTAAGATCTTGTCTGGAGGAATTTTCTGTGTCTAGCAGCTATTTCTGTGGAAATGTAAAGTAATCAACTTGATGTGGACGTTTGCTCCCTAATTCTCTTGACACCACAAAGGGAAAAAGTAGCAACGAATGCCTGCCACTAGGAGTATCGCTGTGACTGATGAAAGCCAGAGGGTGACTTTAGATGGAATACAGAATTAGGAGAATGATCACAATGAAAAACTAACTTTCCTGTAAAATTGTGGTAAAAAATTTATTCAGAGATTTCTTTCTACTTTTTATTTTTCATCTTTGTTTTCCAGCCTTGGTTCTCCATTTGTTTTAAAACTTCATCCTCCCTCACCCAGTCAGTCACTTGCTTGGGATGCTGGGGGATAATATATCTGTTCTTAATCTTCTCAGTCCTCCAACCATCTTTACATTTTCTTCCTTATCATCTCATCTCCCATTTAATCTATTTACTTCAATTTCTTTGCTATATTTCTTCCTTATCTTGCCCTTTTCTAATCTTCCATTTTCATTCCTTCCAATATCTCTTCTTATCTAAATATCAGACATATAGATGCCTATAACATATTAACATAGCATAGCACTGTATGCAGCCTTCATATATGAATCATCTATTTCCTTTACAGATACGTTGCCCTAGGCGACTGTCCTCTTTGCTGTATCTAGCACCTGCCATGAATTCATTTCTCAGCACTGATGAGATGCTGCTGAATATCCATGTTATTTTTAAGCCCTGTATAAAGTAATGCTATGTTAACAGGGGAAAGGTGTGAAGGTGCTAAATTAAAAAAGTACATCTGAAAAGATCTTAGCAAATGAACTTTCTAATCAAATAAGGCATAATTTGCTGTACTGGACAAAATATTCAGTTGCTACCCACATGCCACCCTGGAATGGCAGTCATAACTTGTGCCTAAATGCACTCTATTGACCACCAGGCACAAAGCTTTGTACTTCCAGAAATGGGCAAAATTATGCCGGGAATAGATAGATTTGTGGACATAAAACCATGTCAACGTGTAGTGTAAGTATAATATAGTATTTTAATCTACCTACAACATGAACTAATTTAAACTATCCTTTACTGCATTTCAGCAGGAACTTCTTTTGGTTTTATTTTTGTTAACATAGTTTAAGCAAATGGGTATAAGTACACACATAAATGCATTTGTTTAATACAAGGACAATAAATAGGAAAATGTGTTTTTTCTTTATCTTTTTTTCTTGTGATTAATTAATTTAATTAGTTTTTACCTGTACTTCCAACTTCTCCCTTCACTTGCAATGAGGATAAATTGTTGAAATAGAAATAACACGCTATGTATACATAAACCCCACCTTTCTCTCAGCTATACTCTGTGTCAGGCTTTAATATAAGGAGAAGCTCATTATACAGAGGACTTATCTGAGGACTAGTAAATAGGCAAATAGTATATTTAGCATAAGCCTTATTCATTAAGCTCATGTTGAACAGGAGGTACATACAAGTATGGAACCTGTTATCCAGAATGCTTGGGACCTGGAGTTTTCCAGATAAGATCCAAATTCTGTAATTTGGATCTTCATACCTTAAAGGGATACTGTCATGGGAAAAAACATATTTTTTTCAAAATGAATCAGTTAATAGTGCTGCTCCAGCAGAATTCTGCACTGAAATCCATTTCTCAAAAGAGCAAACAGATTTTTTTATATTCAATTTTGAAATCTGACATGGGGCTAGACATATTGTCAATTTCCCAGCTGCCCCAAGTCATGTGACTTGTGCTCTGATGAACTTCAATCACTTTTTACTGCTGTACTGCAAGTTGGAGTGATATCACCCCCTCCCTTTTCCCTCCCAGTAGCCAAACAACAGAACAACGGGAAGGTAACCAGATAACAGCTCCCTAACACAAGATAACAGCTGCCTGGTAGATCTAAGAACAACACTCAATAGTAAAAACCCATGTCCCACTGAGACACATTCAGTTACATTGAAAAGGAAAAACAGCAGCCTGCCAGAAAGCATTTCTCTCCTAAAGTGCAGGCACAAGTCACATGACCAGGGGCAGCTGGGAAATTGACAAAATGTCTAGCCCCATGTCAGATTTCAAAATTGAATATAAAAAAATCTGTTTGCTCTTTTGAGAAATGGATTTCAGTGCAGAATTCTGCTGGAGCAGCACTATTAACTGATTCATTTTGAAAAAAATTTTTTTCCCATGACAGTATCCCTTTAAGTCTACTAGTTTGGATAAAGTACAAGCTACTCCTTTATTAATACAGAGAAAAATGTAATCCTTTCGGTGTGGTTAAAAGGGAGTCTATGGGAGACAACCTTCCCATGTGAATATGAATAATGGGTTTTCCAGATAACGAATCACAAAACTGTTTACTTCCCCATTAAGACACTAGCAATGAAGGGCATACATGGTTTTTTTTTTTTTTGCTAAAAGTCAGCAATAGTCTTGATGAATTCCATATAACATTTTCAGAGCTAGCTTTCACTAACTGTTAGAAGAGTAGCATTAACATGGCAAAAAATCTATAATTGCCCCGATGAACAGGTCAGAGTGACCCAATAGAGTACCATGGAAAATGTTCATGGGCCACTGCATCTTTGGGCCCTCATGTTAAAGTGATACTGACACTACTTTTTAAAATATGAATGTACATTAAAAGTTACCTATAGGTCATGTTCATCATTTTTACTGAGAGGTTTGTTTTTCTAAGTAATTGTTAGTTGAAGTTCCTAAATCTGACTGTTTTGCCAACCTGACTGTCCCATGTCAGCCTGTCAGTTAGAGATTCTAATGCTAACAGACTCCTGCTGCACAAATATGGCAGCCCCCTCATACAGCAACATGGGGCATCAGACAGGTAATGTAAAAGCATTGTGCAAATACATTATGGCAAAGATATAAGTATCTTTCAAAGGCAATATTATAATAGATGTAAAAAAGAGTTTAATTTCTGGTGTCAATATCTGTTTAACATAACCAAATTGCCTTCTCTGGCAGTACATTCAACATGCCCCCTTCCTTTGTGATAGAGGAAATGCTTAATAGATTGTAACAAAAGAAAAAATACAATGGGATTGAAGAGAATGAAGGAAACAAAGAAGGTGAAAAAAGGACAGGAAGTGTGGAAGAAGAAGCAAAACTGAGATTAAAACAACAAACTACAAGAATACAGAGAGAATACAGAGCATTAAATGAAAAGAGAATTAGGGAAGAATTAATACTTTTAAATAAAAGGACCGCTTTTTGGATTTGCCCTTTGTTTATCATATTCTGGTGAATTTAATGCAGTAATATTGTATACAGAAATTTCTCATATCCTTTATAATTATATAGATAGACTAGAAGGAGCATTTTCTCTTATAATAGAAATAGCCTTGCAAGCATTAAATTTATTAGTAACACAGGTATGGGACCTGTTATCCAGAAACTCGGGACCTGGGGTTTTCAGGATAACGGATCTTTCTGTAATTTGGATCTTCATACCATAAGTCTACTAGAAACCACGCCCATTTTGTGACTGCACCCCTGATAACTATGTTCATTTTACAAAATGTGGCAGGTTATAAAAGTTTGAACATATTTCTGCTTTTTTTTAAGTTATTACAGTTTTGCTAATGAAGGTGAATTGCCCTTTAAGAGATCTGTTATCTTATATTGTTACAATTACTTATTTGCTTATCTCAAATTGTTCCAAAAGTATCTTATTTGCAGCTATGGCTGTTCTGGGCTCTCTGCCAAAAGCCAATTAAGTTAGAAACATTGTTTCTTTTTCTGCCTGTTCAGTGCAGAGGGACGAGGTACTGCGGGTTGTGCTGTTAAAAGAGGGACTGTTCCTCTAAAAACGGGACAATTGGGAGGTATGATATAATATATATATCCAATGCTTGGGACCTTGGATTTTCCAAATGAGAACTCTTTTTGTAATGTTCATTGCTATATCTTGAGTTGGCTAAAAATTGAAACATTGAGTAACCCAAATCTGATTGTTTTGCCACCAATATGGATTCATGCAGCTTAGTTACCATCAAGTACAAGGTACTGTTTTATTATTACAGAGAAAAAAGAAATCATTTTTTAAAAGTTTCAATTATTTGATTAAAATGGAATCAGTGGGAAATGACCATGCCATAATTCTGAGCTTTTTTAGAAAATGGGTTTCCAGATAAAGGATACATACAAGGTACATTATTCCATATAATACATAAGTGACATCAAGGGGCAGATTTACATATGGTCGGATATCGAGGGTTAATTAACCCTCGATATTCGACTGCAGAATGTAAATCCTTCAACTTCGAATATCGAAGTCGAAGGATTTACCGCAATTAGTTCGATCCAACGATCAAACGAAAAATTGTACGATCGAAGGATTCGAAGGATTTTAATCCATCGATCGAATGATTTTTCTACAATCAGAAAATTGCTAGGAAGCCTATGGGGACCTTCCCCATAGGCTAACATTGCACCTCGGTAGGTTTCAAGTGGCGAAGTAGGGGGTCGAACTTTTTTTTAAAGAAACAGTACTTCGACTATCGAATGGTTGAATATTCGAACGATTTTTGGTTCGAATCGTTCGATTCAAAGTCGTAGTCGAAGGTCGAAGTAGCCAATTCGATGGTCGAAGTAGCCAAAAAAAAGGTTTTTTTTATTCTATTCCTTCAATCGAGCTAAGTAAATGGGCCCCTAAAACTATTATATTATATTGTTGTATTTGTGCGATTGTGGCATCACAAGCAGTGTTTATTTGCACAGTACTGACCAAATTTTTATATGGGCAAACATAATTTATGATGGCCATACAACAATAGGTTAATTAAGCATTCATAGTATAGCAGGATTAAGCAGAGTCATCTATTATAATTAACATTTCTTATAACTGTGTTGCAAAGGACACAAGATTCATTGTGTTAGGAGAAGGTACCATTTTACTGTTAAACAGTGTCTGGAATTTAGTGTTGGCCTTATGAGCATGACTTTCATCTTGTGGCTGCTTATTTCATATTGTTGTGCCAAAGCCCCTCGGATATATACAGCAAAACAGGTAAGATTGGAACATGTGTCATGCTTGCCCTCTAGCAGTCATTATATTAGCATTCAAAGGCTCTTTGGGGATATATGGTGTGGGATCTATAGCTAAATGAATCATGTAATATCCAGTGAGTGGCAATGTGTTGGTTTGCTTTCTTGATTTTTATATGCTATTATAATTTCTTTCTGCTGTACTAGTGTCAAAGAGAAAGAAATGATCATTGGAATATTATTTTAGCCTGGTATACTCACATGCATCATAAGTAATAATGTTCTTCCAAGTTTATAGTGATATCTGCATTTGTGTAACTCTAGTACTCCGAGCCCTATAATAGAATATGTTTGACACAAGCTAGGTATTATTATATAATAATTATAATAATGCCCCAACCCTTTTAAATTGTCGAAACAGGTTTTAAAGCTATGACACAGTATTATAGGAATTCCCCATCAGCTGTCCTTTAGATGTTGCAAAACTACAATACCCAGAATCCTGTGACAGGTGCTTAGCTAAAGCCACAGGGGTTCCGTTTGAACATTCCCAACATAAACTGTCCCTTAAAAGCCTATGACCTGAAATAGCAGAGCAGCTGTTTACTTTATTTCCAGTAAAAACACTGTTATACTTACAAATATTGTATATGTATTGTATATCTTATACTCATATATGTAAGTGTTTATATGTAAGAAATACTACGGACAAGCAGTATTACATTCAAGTTGTGCCATTGTGACTGTGCACACAAGTTAGCTAGCTCTAGCACTAGCACACTTAGCAAACATTTCTATGCACATGCCTGAACTACCTGATACTATTTATAATCAGCTACCCTAATAAAACAATATATTATTGTTTATCAAATATTTAAAAATACATATAAAAAACACACATGTATTTTTATAGTTTTCTCTTTCTGTTCTGTTTTTTTTTTTAAATACAATGTATTAAGGGATGGGAAGGGATTCAGACATTAGGCTTTGACTCATGTGAGCAGGAGTTTAATGTATCACCTAAGGTACTTATTACTCATTATTACCAAAAGCGTCTGGACACCTGCCTGTTCAACATGTCATTCAGAAGCCAAAGATAATTATTATGAAGTTGGTCATGTCTTTGCTGCTATAACAATCTCTACTCTTCCGGGAGGGCTTTCCACTAGATACTGGAATATTGTTGGTGGTACATCAGGCCACAATGCTAAAACAGGGTTGGGCTTTTACCAAATTGTTGCCATAAAGAAAGCATACCTTATCAGGAATGTGACTGTACACTCTAGTCTTAATGCTTGTTTTAATGGAACCCAGGGCCCTAGTCCAAATCATGAAAAACAGCCCATTATCGCTCCTCCACCATTTTCTACAGCTGACATAACACTTTCAAGAGGCAGTGCAGATTCTGAAACATGATTCACAACTCCAAAAATTGCATTTATCACATGACATTTTGCATAATGAAGTACAGTTTTTGTGTGGCTGCTCTCCCCAAACCCACCCATTCTCCTGACAAATAGCTAGATAGTCTGCAGTAAATGCTCTGAGGACATGAGATAGGACAATTCGTTTCTATCTAAACATTTGCCTCAGAGAATAAATGGACAGACAATTACCGTTTAAGGTCCATCCACACACACAGAATGACAAAAATGCACTTGTAGGGGACTGATAAATGTATCCCCATTTACGTTGCATTCCCCGACAGATTGTACCCAAAGGGGACTTTTAGGGGCCCATTTACTTAGTTCAAGTGAAAGAATAGAGGCAAAAAAGTTAGAATTTCGAATGGTCGAATATGGCTACTTCGACCATCGAATGGGCTACTTCGACTACGACCATCGACTTCGAATTGAACGATTCAAACTAATAATCGTTCGACTATTCGACCATTCGATAGTCGAAATACTGTCTCTTTAAATAATTCTTCGGCCCCCTAGTTCGCCACCTAAAACCTACCGAGGCCAATGTTAGCCTATGGGGAAGGTCCCCATAGGCTTCCTAACAATTTCCTGATCGAAGGAATATCCTTCGATCGAACGATTATTCCTTTGATCGTAGGAATAGCGCAAAATCCTTCGACTTCGATATTCGAAGTCAAAGGGTTTTACTTTGACAGTCGAATATCGAGGGTTAATCCTCGATATTCAACCCTAGGTAAATGTGCCCCTTAGTCTAAGGGAAGGAGTAATTCCCCATTTCCTGGGTCACAGTATGACACCTAGCTATCCCAGGCTTGGGTAGGGCTTGGGGCACCTAAGTGGCTCTGTGCTATTCTTTAAATGCCTGAGCCATGTGGGCTCAGGAGGGATTCTAGTAAGAAATAGCTAAACCCTGTAAAAGTCTCTCTAGAAGAGCCAGGCAGAGTAAGGCTATCTATATTGAGCAGCTTTGGCTCCACCATGAAGTGATAGAAGGGATTAAATCCCAAAGGTATTGTTGCCTGGTCAGGGAACCAGAGACAATAGGGATTTAGATAGATTCCCCCCTTGGTTCCCCAGAGGAAACAGGAGAAACTCTGGGAAGACTGATTGTTCAGCATTGTGAGTATGTATTGACTAGGACAGCATGATTGCCTTCTGTATCGTTGTGTTATTCTCCCATGTGGATATGTTCTAACAAATCAGTTCAGTTATTGTTCAAGAACCACTGGCACCAAATTATTGTGCATAGCATTGAGTTACAGTTGCACTATTTAATAAAATAGTACCTTGTACTTGATACCAACTAAGATAAAAGATCTATATTGGAGGAAAAACAAACCTGTTGGGTATAAATAATGTTTAAATGATTTTTTTTAGTAAATTTAAGGTATGAAAATCCATTATCCAGAAAACCCCAGGTCTTGAGCATTCTGGATAATAGGTTATATATACCTATATATATATTTAAAGTAGTATATATAAAGTAGTGTCACATATTTTATTTAAAAAAAAACCAATAAGGGTTACAGTAAGATACATAGGATAAGATTACTTGTAGATGAAACTGGGGAATTGTAAGGACTCACCCTGTTGGTCTAGTGGGCAGCAGGGTTCACCGCCGCTCCTTTGGCGTGGATGCCTGCCGTGTTCCTTTCGTCTTCCTCTGTGCCGGTTCTCCTATGGCACGCGCGCTAGCGCACTTCTGGGTTTATGCGCTCAGCAATCCTCTTCTGAGATTCCTGAGGGGTCTATTTCGTCATCTTCTCTGGGTAAAAGAGGTTTTTCCCATGACCCAAAAATCCCCTTCCCTGATAAGTTTAGTGGGGATAGGAGTACATTTTTTTGTTTTTCAAGAGGCATGTAAATTATACCTCAGTTTTTTCCCTCACAACTTCCCTACTGGTGAGGATGAAATAAGGTCAATTATGACCTTACTACAAGGTGACCCACAAGTCTGGACACTAAGATTACCCCCTCTGACCCTGCCAGTCTTTCCCTAGAAGCATTTCTTGCTACCATGGCCATGTTATATGATGACCCGGATTGTGCTAGCTCTGCCGATTCCGTGATTCGCAAACTCCATCAAGGGAAAAGAGTAATTGAGGAGTATTGTACAGAATTCTGCCGCTGGTCAGTTGGGACAGGGTGGAATGATAAAGCTCTTCGTAGTCATTTCCGGGTGGGGCTTTCTAGCTCTGTCAAAAATAGCCTGGTTGATTACCCTCCTTCATCCACTTTGGATGAGATTAGCCATCCAAATTGATAGGAGGCAAAGAGAGAGACGGGCTGAGGGAGATACAGATTTCCCTATTATATGTAATGACTAATCACCAACTCCCTCGTTTCCTAACCCTCAGGGGGAACCCATGCAATTGGGGGCCACATGCTTGTCCCCTGAGGAAAGGGCCCGTAGGCGATCCCTGGGTCTATGCATATATTGTGGGGATAAGGAGCATTTCCTTAAAAATTGTCCCAAGAGGCCAGGGTGTCCTCAAAACCTAAGTGGAGAAGGAAAGCTCCATTTGGCTAGAGAGATTTCCTCTTCCCAATTCGCCTCAGAAAACTTAGTACCTGTAGTTTTGTCCTGGCCTGGGGGTTCAGTTAGAGTTGCGGCCTTGGTGGATTCTGGGGCTGGGGGAAATTTTTTAGATACTGCCTTCGCAGACAGGTATAATATTTCCCTTATTCCCCTTACACCTCCTATGAGGATTTCTGCTATTGATAATAGGGAATATCAATCTTAAAATCCCATTTCTTGAGCAGGAGCCCAGATTTATTGGTCCATACTGTCTTAAGTTACCTGATATGTTTATTTTAACAAATTTGTTTCATGTTTCTATGTTGAAACCTGCCATTCAGGTCCAGCAGCAGTCCTTTCTTCCTCCAGTGTTGGTGAAGTGCCTGGTCAAATCTGATGCCAGGGTTGACCACCTTAGTAGACAGTCCCATCCCAGGTCTCCCGGTAAGCTTGAGGGTCCAGTGGCCCCTCCTAGAGAGGGGGTAGTGTAAGGACTCACCCTGGTGGTCTAGTGGGCAGCAGGGTCCACCGCCACTACTTCGGCGTGGATGCCTGCCTTCCTTCTTCTTCTGTGCCGGTCCTTCTATGGTGCGCGCCAGCGTGCTTCCGGGTTTATGCACCGGCGTGATGACGTCACGTGTAATGGTGCGAAAAACAAAAAGTATAAATGGGGATTTCAGTGTACAAAACATTGCCCGTTGTTAGGTTCAATTAGCTTATTCCTGGGTGTGTTATTCTTCGTGAATCCTATTAATCTTCTGTGAATTGACCCTTGCCTGACTGACTACTCTGACCTCTCCAATCGTGATCCTAGCTTGCCTGTGACTACTCTGACCTCTCCAATCCGATCTTTGCCTGTCTACTGACTATCCTTCGCTCTTCGATCCTGATTCCGGCCTGTCTGACTATTCTCTGCTTGTGCCGGCCCAGCCGGCCCAGCCTGCCTGTTTCCAAGGGGTGTTCTTCCTTCCAGTATCCTGGTGAGACGATCATGCCCCTTTGCTCGTCCAGAACCGTTAGCTTTGCTCCTCTCTCAAATTAGCCAAGGGCTTAAGGACATAGGAGTACTAGCTTGTTGCTTGTCACACAAATCAATTCTGCGAGAAATTATTTTAGCCTAGCTGTGCTAAAAATTGAAAGTCAGCAGGCCTGTCTATCAGGAAGTCTAAACCATTTAACCTTGAAGCATGCCTATAAAAATATATATTGTTGTATCATGGCTGCAGCGGTGGAATAGCAAGAAGTTCAAGAGCCCTACATTCTAGTACTAATAAGTCCTATCCCAAAAAATCTTTGGGATAGGTTCTTCAACAACTTCCCAGATTTGAAGTATGTTTTCCTGCATTTTTGGCCAATTTTCCTTAAAAATTCCTTGTTTTCCCCTGTGAATATGATTTTCCCAACAGTTTGTTTTGTTTTGTTGTAGATTAAACTGACTTTACAGCAAAACTCAGATTTGCGTAGCCCCTGTTCCCTGACAACGCAAGATCAGGATTTGACTGTATATTGTCACTATTTTTAGAGTAACACTGATTTGGCTTATGTTATCACACAAGTACTTTTTTAACCCCTAGGAGCTTCACTGTGCTTATCCCACACCAGTAAATGTGAGTAAATGTCTGGGTGAGGTGGTACATATTGAAGGGAGTCTAGTTAACTGGTATGACCTTGTCACTCTCTGGCAGGATAAAACTGTTCAAAATGGACACAGAAGCCTCTGGAGTATTATTCTGTCTGGTGCATGTACTGCATTTATTTTGCATCTATTCCCTGTTTACTATATTACTTCCATTCTGTATCTACCCCTGAAGCAATAGAGTGTTCTGTCACCTGGTAAATGCAGGTGGACTGAAATACTGCAGTTCAAGGGAGGATAATGTCTGCACCCAGATAGGAAGTTATATTAAAAATCTGTTTTTGATAATATTACCTGGCACAGTGGCCAACCTGGTATTTCATTCCAATAAATAAATAAATAAATAAATTGGACCCTAGTAACCGGACTGCTGAACCTGAAGACTGGAGCTGCAGAATAAAAAGCTAAATAATTCAAAAAACACAAATAATAAACAATGAAAACAAAATGCAAATTGTCTCAGAATATCACTCTACTGTATATCATGGCAAAAGCTATAATATTTATATAACTAAATTGAAAAAAAAAAAAAAAAAAAAAAATTAATTATATATATATATATATATATATATATATATATATATATATATATATATATATATGATTTTAAAAGCACTTGAACCCATTTGCTATACCATATATTGGTCCATTAAAATGTATCATCAGCCAGCCTTCTGTTAGAGAAAAAATAAAAAAATATCAACCCACATTATTCTTACTGCAGAGTATGGAACAAATGGAATAAAAGGCAAGTTATAATGTTGCTGGTGTGGTAACTGGACTAAGTCTCTTTCTTTACACTAGTGGGGTTATTTATCAAAGGTCAAGGTGTGCTTTCCTGAAAAATTCATGCTTTTCAAGTCAAGTCAAGTCAAGTGGATTTTATTGTCATTTCAGCCATATACAGTAAATAAAGTACATAGTAGAAACGAAATGATGTTCCTCCCCCCCTTTTGCATTTATTTGAGTTATTTACATTCGGGTTTTTGCATAAATAAGCAAACATTCAAGTTGAGAGTTTATTCGAGGTAGAAAAAACCCCATAAACCTCACAAACTCAACCTTTGATAAATAACCCCCTATATTGAAGTGTTGTGGGGGTAGGGTGATGGCATAAAGGTAGATTTGTGTTACCCAATTGAATTCTGCACTACCCACAGGTGACAAATCTCCTAAAAATATCTTAGGCGTCCATAGGAATATCCAACACTAAGGGGGTAGTTACTAAACATTGAATTTATCTCATTATTCTATTCAGTGTCGGACTGGGACACCAGGGGCCCACCAAAAAACCTTAGACCAGGAGCTCTCTTTTCTTTACATACTATAATCTATTATTGCATCTATTTAGCCTCTTTGTTCTCATAGAAATAGGGAATGACCATGAAATAGGCCAAATGTTTAGAAGCATTGCAAGGTACTGTTTTATTACTACAGAAAAAAATTATTAAAAAACATTACCTTTGTATTGAAGATATTAAAGGAGAAGGAAAGGTCTTTTTACTTGGGGTGCCAAAAGTTAGGCACCCCCAAGTAATGGCATGTACTTAACTGAAACCCTGGGCCAGGGGAACCTTTTAAAAGAAAACTGCACCGGCCTGGGATTCTTCCATCGAGCACCATGGAGCAATCATCTTCTGGCTTTCTCGCGGCTGTTCATACGTAGTAGCGCAATAAGTCAAACTTTAACAGAGAAGTCTGGTTAGAAAACATAAGCAGCACCTCGTTTTTCAAAGTTGACTGAAATTTCCTCGTGAGGCAGACAAATCTCCCCTTGTGCTAGTACTCTAAAGGGCACTGGCTACATGTTACATCTCTCAGAGTCTTTCACATACTGTATCTAGCTGTCCACAGAGTAAGTTGCATGCATTCAATCTTTTCCATATATGTACTGAGAATCTGAGTATCTGAGAATTCCTCTACACTGGGCTATATTGTGCACCAGACACATTCATTCACCCAGGGCCATTTCAGGGTGTTATGCCGCCAGAGGCGGCGTCCGAAATGCCCGTCGCATTTACCATACAATCGCCAATGGGGGGCCGGGGGGGGGTTGGTGCATTGCTAGCGCTCTCTGCGCTAGTAAAGCTGAATTTAATAACAGGAAATTTGGCACTTAAAGTTACCAGGAGCGGCTTTTTGCCGCCCCTGGTAACTTCTGGGGAGCTACAGCCTGAGGCAAGGTGCTCACCTTACCTCATGGCAGAAACGCCCCTGCATTCACCTGAAGGTTTTTACTAATGCTTTACATATCAAAGTATGTGTAGCCTATGATTACGTAGTGTTGGAGCATGAAATGTGTAAGGCTATGTAGGATGTTATAATAATTATTATTATATAAATAATAACTATTATTATTTTTGGTAATTTACTGATGCTATACTGGTCGTGTTTTAGGTGACTTCCTCTTTTACATGCTAATGCCTATGTTTAAACACAAAATATGTTTGTTAATGGATTATATTTAGTTAAAAATTCAATTTGATTATATATACTGTATATATGTATATATATATATATATATATATATATAACAAACAAGGGAAAGTTGTGCTCACCACTAGTTTTTAAAACCATTAGGCGGGGTGCAATGAGGGTGTGACCACAAAATACATATCGACAAATACAAGATTCCTCTGCACTCAACCCATTATCAATATATTTAAGACAGAGACATTTTGTGCATACTGCTACTGAAAAATGCCTTACCCTTTAAACAAAACAGGGATTGTTTGTCCATATATTGCAATATATTTAAGCTGGCCAACTACGTCAAAGTCATCCCATATCTGGCCAGTCCTATGCTCAATTTTCATTTGATTCATTAAGAATTCTATGGTTTCATTATACATTTTATAAAAGGGACGAATACGTTTTACCTGCAACTTACTAGCTGCTTTCAAAGTAAAACTCCCAAACTTGGCTGCCCTTTTATTAGACACCAGTGGGATCACCTGACTATAGTTGGAGGGGGTGGGAGCTACAACATGGAGCTGGTCAGTAGCAACTAGTAAGTTGCAGGTAAAACGTATTCGTCCCTTTTATAAAATGTATAATGAAACCATAGAATTCTTAATGAATCAAATGAAAATTGAGCATAGGACTGGCCAGATATGGGATGACTTTGACGTAGTTGGCCAGCTTAAATATATTGCAATATATGGACAAACAATCCCTGTTTTGTTTAAAGGGTAAGGCATTTTTCAGTAGCAGTATGCACAAAATGTCTCTGTCTTAAATATATTGATAATGGGTTGAGTGCAGAGGAATCTTGTATTTGTCTATATGTATTTTGTGGTCACAGCCTCATTGCACCCCCGCCTAATGGTTTTAAAAACTAGTGGTGAGCACAACTTTCCCTTGTATATTATAGTTCTACAAGAGCAGTGACCAGCTCCATGTTGTAGCTCCCACCCCCTCCAACTATAGTCAGGTGATCCACTGGTGTCTAATAAAAGGGCAGCCAAGTTTGGGAGTTTTACTTTGAAAGCAGCTAGTAAGTTGCAGGTAAACGTATTCGTCCCTTTTATAAAATGTATAATGAAACCATAGAATTCTTAATGAATCAAATGAAAATTGAGCGTAGGACTGGCCAGATATGGGATGACTTTGACGTAGTTGGCCAGCTTAAATATATTGCAATATATGGACAAACAATCCCTGTTTTGTTTAAAGGGTAAGGCATTTTTCAGTAGCAGTATGCACAAAATGTCTCTGTCTTAAATATATTGATAATGGGTTGAGTGCAGAGGAATCTTGTATTTGTCTATATATATATATATATTGAATAAACTACTCCCTCTAGTAAAATATAAGGATATTATAAGTTAACGAGGAGTTCCACGACCAAATAGAAACACAAGGCCGAAGACCAAGCGTTTTTATACAGGTCATGGAACTTCGAGGTGACTTCTAATATTCTTATATTTTGCAACAGAGGGCCCTTTATTTTATTATAATACTCAAATTTCAGTGAGTCGTGTGTCAAAAATGACATCACTAAGCTCCAATTATAACTGATGACATCATTAAGCACTATTTATAAGGATATCACTTATAGGATATTCATATCTCTTGTGTGTGTGTGTATATACATGTTTATTGCTATCATCCCTTTACAGACCTACGCCCGTTGGACATGCTGTCAGAAATGACAAACTCTAGCAATGCCTTAAGTCATTTAAGAATGGTTCAGTCACAAGGATCTCGTGGATTTCATCTCTCTACCTCACCCCATGCACTCAGCTTTCCGTTGTCACGTCTCTTCCACAATTGTCCACTTTTCCCAGAAGAGTTTTCCTTGGTTCTCACTGTGAAGATTCCCAGCATTCCACCAAAGGTGACCATACGACGTTTTGAGTATCTTATCAGCTTTTACTAACTGCAATATGTAGTCATTTAGATTACAAAATAATGTGTTTGTTTTATAGATCAATCTTTTCTAGAGACTTCCATGATCTTTTTATTCTAATAATAATCTTTTCTAATTTATCAAATTTGCTTCTAAAATCACCTTTAAATTAACTGTTACAGATGTGTCTAAATGTCTTCACATTTAGGGGCACATTCACTAAGCTCGAGTGAAGGAATAGAGGAAAAATAGTTTGAATTCCGAATGTTTTTTTTGGTTACTTCGACCATCGAATTGGCTACTTCGACCTTCGACTACGACCTTCGAATCGAACGATTCAAACTAAAAATCGTTTGAATATTCGACCATTCGATAATCAAAGTACTGTCTCTTTAAAAAAAACTTCGACCCCCCTAGTTCGCCACCTAAAACCTACCGAGGCCAATGTTAGCCTATGGGGATAATCCTTCGATCGATGGATTAAAATCCTTTGAATCGTTCAATTCTCTCTCCTATTCTTTTTGCATGCTGACTTCCAAAATACTTCCTGTTTGCTATGGTAATTAATCCTTAACAACTACATAGCAATTAAAATTCCAAGATTGAGAGCTGCAGAACAAAAAATGTAAACATTATACAAACCACAAAAACTAAAAAATGGAATGGAAGACAAATGGCAAATTGCAGTCAGCATGATAATGAAGATAATCTTTATGTGCACTACCCTTTAAACCCAAGTTTTCTTGTTACACATTTTTTTCCAAACAGCCTTCTAGGTCACCTAGTCATAATGACAATTTAAATAGTCTCGCCATTTTTTTCTGCAGAGCCATCTCAACCCGAAACTGAAGTAGTTGTGCTAATTGTAATGGGTACCACAGTTCCCATGCTTCAATCCATGTATTTGTCTGAATATTTATCTACTTCAGTTAAACATGTACAGATATGGGATCTGTTATCCAGAATGCTCAGGATCTGTGTCTTTTCAGATAAGTGGGTCTTTCCATAATTTGGCTCTCCATACAGTGTACTAGAAAATTATTTAAACATTAAGGGGCAGATTTATCAAGGGTCGAATTTTCAAATTAAAATTTTCAAATTAAAATTTTGAATTTATTTTATTGTAATTCGACTAGGGAACAGTCCAAATTTGATTTCAGTTTAAAAAAAAATTAGAAATTTGAATTTTGAAATTTATCATGTACTGTCTCTTTAATTATCCTAATTTGACTATTTGCCATCTAAAACCTGCCAAATTGGTGTTTTAGCCTATGGGGGACCTCCTGCAACCAATTTTTTAAAAAAACTCGAATCGAGTTTGCTGGTCGATCATATTCACCCGAATATAAAAAACAAATCAGTTTTTAATAAATTTCGATTTTTTTTTTTTCTTTCTTTCAGGAGTTGGATATTTTCCATAAACTGGAAATTCGACCCTTGATAAATATGCTGCTATATAAACCCTATAGGTTTGTTTTGTATCCAATAAGGATTCATTATATCTGAGTTAGAATCAAGTACAATGTACTGTTTTAATATTATAGAGAGAATATTATAGAGAAGATTTTAATTATTTGATTAAAAAAAGAGTATATGGGAGATGACCTTCCTGCAATATAGATCTTTCTTGATAATGGGTTTCCAGATAAAAGATTCCATAACTGTATTTCCATTAAATAGCCAAACTGGAACCCCCCAATAAAAAAAGTAGTGGTAAAATGTATTTTCTTGTTCCAATTTTGTGGTCTTTTGGTTCTTTACAGAAAAACGAATACCTGTTTACTGTAGTGACAGAGAGGAGCAGACATGTACTTCTTGGAATGAGATATTCAGAAAATAAGGTCCACATTCTGTTCTGGAGCCCTGAAGAAACGAATGAATGGCAGACTAAAGTCACCTTCCGAGGAATATTATTGGCCGACAACCAGTGGCATACACTGATCCTAGCAGTGTCTGGGATTTCTGTCTCTCTCACTGTGGACTGCAGTGTTCCTCTAGACCTGTAAGTGCCTGATATTTTAAGGGGGGTATTTACTGAAACTCTTTATATCCATCAACTGACTACACCCAGAAACATTGTCTTGCTATAACAATGAGGTGCTCCCAATATAATCTCACATATATACAGTGTATATATATATTATGGTATTAGATCAATGGTTGGAGGGTAATAGATACTTCTGATACACCGATGGATTTCTAGGGTAGTTTTGGGTTCTTTGATATAAATTTAAACAACCAGCACCTGGGTTTTCTTGTAGGTTTAACAGATAATTATGGATAAGATAGTTGTTTAAACAATGTGGGAACTTTGCAGCGAAACTGATGTAGTGGGATCCACTTATAACACTGCCCAAACATTCCCAAGAACCTATTAACTAGTACTCTGTTGCTAGTTTAGGAAGCTCACAGCAACAAGATGCTTTATATCTACACAAATCTAGATCTACATAATTCTGCCCTTTCTCATCAGCACAGATGCCGACAGAGCAGTATAAGATATGAAATGGTTAACCCAGTGGAAAAAGAGAGATTGATATTTATTGTGTTTGATACCAATTGTTTCTCACTAAGCGACACATTTGTAACATTAATAACAATATGTAGCATGCCTAGATGGATTGAGTAATATACGGCTACATTGTTTTTAACTAGGGGTTTGGTAACTTGTTTTCAACTCGCTGTTTATTTTTTGAACATATGGTATACATTGCTGATACATGGTGAATGAATGTGTTAATTGTTTAATTGATTTTGTCTGTGACAATGATTCTATAAGTTTTGTTATAGCTGATGTTTCCCGCCAGTGAGTGAATATAAGGCATGACTGTCAATCATTTGGCACTTTGAGAAAGGCCTTGGGGAAACGTCAGTCCTGTGTAACTAATAAATGATTTATTTTTCTCTATAAGACCTGTGAGTGCGGATCTTTCTACAGTTGTTGGAGATATTTTGTTGTTTCTGCACCCAGGCAAATTAATTATTTTTTCGAGAGTGCTGGCAACCTTCGGAGCTATATATCTATATTAATATATGTACCAGTGTTCATCTAGAATGACTTATCAGAGACAGACAAGGCAGCACTTACACATGTTCATTTAAACATGAAGAAGAGGAATGTTCTGTACACACAGTAAATATGCCATTAATGAGTATGGGGGACAATACATGGGAAGCAATCTCTTTTTATAAATAATCTTCCCATGCTAATGGTGTGTACTGTATAAAGTAGAATATTTCTGCCTGTAGTTAGGATAGGATGTATGGTGTGAAAGAAATCCAAACGCCAACAACTTTTCCTGCCATTCAGTTGCACATAAATCAATGTTCACGAAAGATCTGATGCTGGTTTCAATCAAAATAACACCCAAGGTGCTACAGGTTTAATACAGCATAAGATCTATTTTAGAACACTCCCTTCTAATTCTCACTATTCAGCATCAAGTGGTGAGCCCCAGGGGTCGCAAGCAATCAAAGGCTGTAGATACTAATGAATAATCCGCAACATTTCTTGAGATGAAAATCAAGGGTCCAAATCTCCAGATGTGGGAGGGATATTTTAAAAGAAAAAGGAAAGATTACTGGCACACAGGACTCCATGCAAGCGGGATAAACCGTGTGTTTATTGAAGTGTAACATTTCGAGGGCACACTATCTGATGAAGGGGCATGCCCCCGAAACATTACACTTCAATAAACACACAGGGATTATTCATCTTGCATGGAGTCCTGTGTCCTGGTAATCTTTTCTTTTCCTGTTGAATTTGGAGGGTGCCGATCCCTCTTACTGTGCACCAGACCAGCTTTTACCGAGAGGCCAGGGTGTGCTGGTGGGTTACCATTTAGGGATATTTTAAAGGCTTTCGGTCAGGGGCAAGTATTCAAACGATATAAAACATAAGGTGGTGACTTCAGTGATAATTTTGGCAGAGGCAGCCTCCATTGTTATCCCCATTGGAAAAATATATATCTGCAACATTTTTATACTTCAGAGGTGATTTGGTTTTGGTCCTTTAAGAAAACGAAGTACTTGGAAGACAGAGTGGTAAACCTATTTATACCTATATTTATAGATAAGGTAAGCTTGAGGGACAAAATTAACATTCCAGTGCTACCAATGTGCTGATGCACCTGGTTAGAGCCCAATTTGACTTACTCTCCCTAGTATTTCCAGAATTATCATTAATTAAACAACTGTGGCAAGAATCCCTAGCTTACAAATAGCATATAGTTAATGGAATATGGATCTGATGGCACTGGTTAGTGGGGAAGGTACAGGCTTTCATATGTAAGAAGTGGGGAGGTGCGAATGGATCTTTATTTTTAATCAGTACTGGGGATCGATAACAAATTATGTAAATTAAACCCATGCACTCTCTGGGTTACTGTCTTCGGAAATTTGACCTGTAGACGATTTATTTACCACTAACTATACATGAATATAAATTAGATTAGATTAATTGTTGGATGGCTATATATATATAATATACAGTGAATAAAGTACCCCCTCTTGTAAATTATAAGGATGTTATAAGTTCATGACCCTATAAAACACGAGGCACATTTACTAATTTACATATAAATGGGAGATTTGAATGCACTACTAAGGCTTTCTTCAAAGCAGCAACAGCAACAGATCTATATGGCAAAGAGTTATGTTATTGCAATTGTGCTGTAATAGTAACTGTCAGCATTATGGATTGTTCAGTAGTGGCGCAATCAGTGTTGCAATTAACTATCACAAATAGAAATCCAATTAAAATGTGTATTAAGATATGACTTCCCACAAGAAATACTGTAATTCTAAGAGAAAGTCTTTAAAGAAAGTCCTATTTTAGTAATGCTCTTTGCTTTTAATATGCTTATGAAATAAATGTGCAAGGTTTGTTATTTGTCTAGTAACCCATAGCAACCAATTAGGAAGTAGAATGTGTTGGTCAGCTGTATGATTGGAAGAGTTATGAGAGCAAAACAAACATATAAGGATGTGTTACTAGACTTTGCAACTTTTATTTCATTATCCTGTATGTCTGACAAATTTAATGGTTAATGGGTCTGCATTTTCTGTAGATTTATATATGTAGAGAAATAATTTAAATTGCATTTATTTTTCCAAACAGATTAAAAAATTCTGCACTATTACAATATATCTATGGAGTTAGCTACTGTAAGAAAAAAAATCAGCGTGCATCCCAGGGTGTGCTTAAATGCATATCTAAGTACTTTTAGATTGTTTCAACCATTGCTGTATTTCTATTTCTTATTTGCTACCAGAGTCCTGGATAAACCATTCCCTGCATCTTTAAACACCAGCGGCTCTCTTATATATGTTGGAAGCAGAAGACGTCAGAAAGGCTTTTTCACAGTAAGTTAAGGCTATTATTGATAATTACTCTGCAAAGTGTGTTTGTCAGACCAGTCTTTTTATCCGGTCTTCATCAATGAGCAATCCTTCTGCCCAGGTTGCTCATTATTTATTCATGCAGCAAAACACCATCTTGATAAATAACATAGTGCTCTACATGATGGAAATAATTTACAAACTATAGGGCTCATAAATGAAGCCTGAAGGGCAAAAGTGCAAGAGCCCCCTGGACCCTGTGCCGGATGATAAATCTGTCTCTCAGTGAAAAGCATAGCACATAATTCAGCCATGTCCTTACCACATGCCTTAGGGCTCACCTAGGCAAATGCTAGAGATGAGTTTGGTATTATTAGTTATTGCTAGGTCCAAACAAGAATCATTTATAGTAGTTTATTGAATTGTAATTTATTATATTTACAAACCTGACTGCTTTTTCTGACTTGACCACCCAGTTAATGTCTGTAATTAAAGTCACCCATAAATGCAACATGACCTAGTTGTGAAGCCTCCTCAGGGTGGTTTGTAGCATACGCCAGTGATTATTTTCTTTGTAGACTTTAGCCCAGCTGAAATCTCTACCCAAAGGGACATGAATTTCTTTAGAGCATGGTTTTTATTCTTGAGACAAACCCCCTCCACCATTATTAATACCTCTGTCCCTCCTTAAAAGGGTGTAACCATAAAAATTCACAGCCCAGTTGCATGTTTCATTCCACCAGGTCTCAGTGATACCATTTATATCATAATTTTCAGAACATGCAATAAACTCCAGCTCTCCCAATTTACCTGAAAACCTCTGTGCATTTGCCAGCATACATCAGATGTTACTACTTTTCCTCTGACATTAACTGTAATGTACATTTTCCAAAAGAAGGTTTTTTTATTACAAGTTTATGATCATTTCACATTTAGGTAAAACTTATATGATGGTCTCAACAATTTACATCTAGACATAATTAGCTTGGTTGCATTTCTTGAGAAAAGTATCCCGACCAAAGCACTGGCCTTACAAGTTGATCCTTCCAACTTTAATAGATAAAGCAATATTTTCAATAAAATTAAAATATTGCTTCATGGGATCATTTGCAATAGTAACAACTGACAAATAATATTGCTATGTAGCATATATAGGTATCCAGCATTGAGAAAGAACCAATACATGGGGGCTAATGTACTGAATGGGCTGAATTTCTCATTGTGGTTACCAAAGAGCAAACAGTTTGAAACCATCTGCTACAAGTACAAAAATAATAAAAGCAAAGGTCTGATCAGATGCTTTAGGCAACTGCACTGGGGCAATTTACCACTTATCTTAGCTGATTAGTCCACTTACATTTTAAATGCATTTAGAAAGGCACGGCAGGTGAGTAAGTGGCACTTTGGTTTGGTGCAATCAGCATACGTAGTTATGATGACTCTTTAATTTCACTTGCAGAATATTTTAAGAATAAACATTTTTCTGGTTTGCAGGGATTGTTAAGGCAGCTTGTTCTTCTACCTGGGTCTGACGCTACCTCTAGAATTTGCCCTAATTCAAAGCCAAGGCTTGCAGAGCTGTCCATTCCTGAGGTGCTGAAGGAGCTGCCTATAAAGATTGATGACAGTGGTGCCCATCTGAAGTATCCTTATGGTTAGTAGGAGAGACTGCACTATTACTTCCCATTTGTAAATACAAGTATGGGACCTGTTATCCAGAATGCTCGGGACCTGTGTTTTTTCGGATAAGGGATCTTTCTGTAATTTGGATCTTCATACCTTAAAGGGGTGGTTCACCTTTACGGTAACTTTTATTATGATATAGAATGGCCAAATTCTAAGCAACTTTTCAATTGGTTTTCATTATTTATGTTTTATAGTTATTTGACTTTTACTTTTGACTCCTTGCAGCTTTCAAATGGGTGTCGCTGACTCCCTTCTAAAAAAACAAATGCTCTGTAAGGCTACAAATGTATTGTTATTGTTACTTTTTATTACTGATTCTTCTATTCAGGCCTCTCCTATTCATATTTCAGTCTCTTATTCAAATCTATGCATGGTTGCTAGGGTTATTTGGACCTTAGTTACCAGATTGCTTAAGATGCACATTGAAGAGCTGCTGAATAAAAAGTTAAATAACTCAAAAACATTCAATAATAAAAAATGAAAACAAACTGCAAATTCTCTCAGAATATCACTCTCTACATCATATTAAAAGTTATCTCAAAGGTGAACAATCCCTTTAAGTCTACTAGAAAATCATGTTATCCAATAGGCTGGTTTTGCTTCCAATAAGGATTACTTACAGTATATCTTAGTTATTTGGATTATTTGGATAAAATTAGGTCTATGGGAGATGGCCTTTCTGTAATTTGGAACTTTCTGGTTAACGGTTTCCGGATAACGAATCCCACACCTGTATTACTGATATTACTAGAAAAGGTTGACGCAGTATAGTATTTGCACGTTTACTGATATCTACATAAAGGAGCCAAGAACACATAAATGGCAAAATTACCAAATTGTGTTTTTTGTCGCAATGCTTTTAAGACTAATATTGGGCAGTGAAGGGTCTATTGGTTCCTTATTAAGAGTTTATTCAATTGTATATAGATACATGTAGAACTAAAGGTTACTTCGGAAGGCAGTAATTGACAAGCTATTAGATGGCAAAACAATTCCCTTGTGGTTTCTAACATAACACAGCAGCTAATATACAATCTTGAAGTGGATATAATAAATGGAAAGTCTGGAAATATCATTACAGACAGAGATAAATACAGAGCAAATTAAATAAGAGAATCACTTAACAGAAGAGGAAAGGGAAAATATAATATATTTACATGCAGTGCAAAATAAATATAGTACAAGCAAAATATTTTAAAGCGATAGAGCAGTTACCTTTAAACTGCAAGTACTGCATAGAGGTGGGGCTTACATTTTTCTGCATATTTTTATTTTGACCAGTGCCCATAATTTATCTGCATAAATGTGCTTATTTGTTTGTATAAGCTACTTGTTGGTCTGCTCAGTATCTTATCTTATATATCTATATAATTTCCCTTTAAAATTAGCCTTAGTTTGGTTACGAAGGCACTAACCTAAAGGGATACTGTCATGGGAATTTTTTTTTTTTTTTAAATGAATCAGTTAATAGTGCTTCTCCAGCAGAATTCTGCACTGAAATCCATTTCTCAAAAGAGCAAACAGATTTTTTTTATATTCAATTTTGAAATCTGACTTGGGGCTAGACATTTTGTCAATTTCCCAGCTGCCCCGGCCCAAGTCATGTGACTTGTGCTCTGATAAACTTCAATCACTCTTTACTGCTGTACTGCAAGTTGGAGTGATATCACCCCTCCCTTTCCCCCCCCAGCAGCCAAACAAAAGAACAATAGGAAGGTAACCAGATAACAGCTCCCTAACACAAGATAACAGCTGCCTGGTAGATCTAAGAACAACCCTCAATAGTAAAAACCCATGTCTCACTGAGACACATTCAGTTACATTGAGAAGGAAGAACAGGAGCCTGCCAGAAAGCAATTCTCTCCTAAAGTTCAGGCACAAGTCACATGACCAGGGGCAGCTGGGAAATTGACAAAATGTCTAGCCCGGTGTCAGATTTCAAAATTGAATATAAAAAAATCTGTTTGCTCTTTTGAGAAATGGATTTCAGTGCAGAATTTTGCTGGAGTAGCACTATTAACTGATACGTCAGATTTCAAAATTGAATATAAAAAAAATCTGTTTGCTCTTTTGAGAAATGGATTTCAGTGCAGAATTTTGCTGGAGTAGCACTATTAACTGATACGTCAGATTTCAAAATTGAATATAAAAAAAATCTGTTTGCTCTTTTGAGAAATGGATTTCAGTGCACAATTCTGCTGGAGCAGCACTATTAACTGATACGTTTTAGGCTGCTGTGGAGGGAGAGGGTAATAACCCACATTAAGGGAAGAACTTGGTCATTAAAAAACATTTACATTGCAGCATGTTTAATCATCTCTAGGCAGCAACAGGGTTAAAATATTAATGTGCAGCACAACAAATGGCTCTGCGTGCAGCACTTTTACAGATGATTGTACACTTTCAGCACAGTAAAAATAAAACAGCATGATCTTTGAAGTGCTAGACAAAATTGGTGTTCCCTGCTGCTAGTTAGAACTAACTAGCCTGAATTTTTCTTTCTTCATCAGAAACTGATATGAAGGTGACTTTGGGTCCTCAGCCTCCTTGCACCGATACTGAGATGTCTAAATTCTGGGTGGACATGTCTCTGAAGGGTCTATTCCTCTGTAATGGTGTCAAGTGGATCCCAGTGCTTGAAAGTAAGGAAAGAATGCAGCTTACACTTATAGGCCTGTTTATTATGCTATGTATAAAAATACACCACACCTCTCCATCAGATCACCTAGCAGTGTTGTGTAAAAAATGTGTATTTATTTATGCTGTGTATACATATTTGGTGTAAAGGTGTTTAATCCCAGTATAAAAAAGTAGCAGCTGCTTGAAAATGCTATGTAAAAAAAGCAGCTATCCTCCATTGAAAAAAAAACACCCTTTTTGCTTTTGTTTTTTTTTACTGTTGGGGAAATTGATTGTATCCTAAAATTTTCCCCCATGGCTTTAATGGGTTATGCCATAAATATAACAGAGTAAAATAACTGTGCCAAAGCAAGTGGACAGTGTAAAAGGAAATACAGGTATTTGACCAATTATCCAGAATGCTTGGGACCTTGGTTTTTTTTTTTGGATAACGGATATTTCTGTAATTTGGATCTTCATCTTAAGTCTACTAGAAAATTATTTAAACATTAAATAAACCCAATAGGCTGGTTTTGCCTCCAATAAGGATTCATTAAATCATAGTTTGGATCAAGTACAAGCTGCTGTTTTATTATTACAGAGAAAAATTAATTCATTCTAAATCATTTGGATTATTTGGATAAAATGGAGTCTATGGGAGAAGGCCTTTCCATAATTCGGAACATTCTGGATAACGGGTTTCTGGATAATGGATTCCATACCTGTACACAGCTTTATAAATTCAACTTTTGTACACCCCATTTTGCACCATTTTCCAGTGTAAATAACTATACATAGCATTATTACTATGCATCTAATAAAGTTACATGAGCTTGTGTGTACAGAAAAATTGGAGTAAAAGTTTCACTCTGCTAATTAACACTTCACAATAATTACGGCCAGGCTGACTGTCCATATCTCTGTGTGCATGGCAACCTCAAATGCTTCATTTCTATTTTTTTCAAACTTGACTGGTTCAGTGTATCTATGAGAGGTTAATATTTTCGATAACCCATGGTACAGTCTAAGCTGAGATTGCCGAGACTCTGGTTCTAAGACCATCAGCTACAAAGTACACAGCTGAGATGTGTTATGTTTTGGTAGCCGAGGATGAGTAGAGTATAACAGTGCTTTATTAGCAGGCTCATGCAGCCATTACACAACAGTAAGCAACTCTAACACCACAAACTGTATAGTAAGTATGCACAGTACAAGTCTTCAGCACAGTGACATCTACAGGCCATTTGTATAAACACCACAAGATGTACTGACATTTGACGTCCAGTTATGGCTGTCAAAGCTGGTAATAAAGTTGCTTGCTTTCAAACCATAAAGAAATCACAGGTTGAACAGATTTTGATTTAAACAAAAATGTGAAGTCCCTGGAAGTGCTTATATTAAACAATATGTGAATCTTTGAAATGTGTCTTTGTAAGAAACTCTTTTATCAGTAAAGTGTGAAAATTATTTGCTTTTATGTTAAAATACAGGTTTTTAATAACTTGCAAATGTACATGTGAAAAGAGGGGTGAAAATATATGACTAATTCCAAGTTGTAATAGTGAAAAAGACCATATGATACATTTTCTCTCTGTTTTTGGCTAGGAAAGGAGAAGCTAGACTATGTGGAAGACTATCAGAATCTGGCCACTATTTCTGAGACCATGGGACTGGAGATCTTTCACATCCCAGATGTGGGGCATTTTGCTGTGATGGCCAACAAAAACACTCAACCCGGTTCCGTTCTTTACAGATGGACTGATGGAAAGTTTGTAGTTTATCAATACTTTACCACCTACCAAGCACAAACCTGGAAGTATTTTACCATTGGCAAAAGGGTAAGGATGTAATTTTTAAAACATACTAGCAGGGCCTGCTGTTGTAATTTATAGCACTATTTATAAGATCAGTCTCAGACCTGCTTTTGATGATGTTAAAGTGCAAGAAGACTCATTGCTTCATGTACTTCTCCAAACAGGAAGACATCTCATCTTTTTTTGCAAAGAACATATGTTGCATTACAAATGTTCTTTCTTTCTGTTCTGTGGAAGCAATATAAAAGTATTTGTAACAGAAATATTTGTGGACAATGGTAGGCCTAATTTTAATGTTAGTGGTGACCATCTGGTTGTATTAGAAAGGACCCAGTGAGGCTCTTGTTTGTGTGCAGTTTCAATATACTGTATGTCTGTCAACCAGAGCATCTTCCCCATGGTTTGGGAGATGAGCTTGGAAAAGATTATGTTGTGAGAAGCTGTCACACCAGTGGTCAGGCCTTAGTGTGGATTATGCTAAGTGAACAAGGGAAAGTTGTGCTCACCACTAGTTTTTAAAAATCATTAGGCGGGGGTGCAATGAGGGTGTGACCACAAAATACATATAGACAAATACAAGATTCCTCTGCACTCAACCCAATATCAATATATTTAAGACAGAGACATTTTGTGCATACTGCTACTGAAAAATGCCTTACCCTTTAAACAACACAGGGATTGTTTGTCCATATATTGCAATATATTTAAGCTGGCCAAGTACGTCAAAGTCATCCCATATCTGGCCAGTCCTATGCTCAATTTTCATCTGATTCATTAAGAATTCTATGGTTTAATTATACATTTTATAAAAGGGACGAATACGTTTTACCTGCAACTTACTAGCTGCTTTCAAAGTAAAACTCCCAAACTTGGCTGCCCTTTTATTAGACACCAGTGGGATCACCTGACTATAGTTGGAGAGGGTGGGAGCTACAACATGGAGCTGGTCACTGCTCTTGTAGAACTATAACAAACAAGGGAAAGTTGTGCTCACCACTAGTTTTTAAAAATCATTAGGCGGGGGTGCAATGAGGGTGTGACCACAAAATACATATAGACAAATACAAGATTCCTCTTTTTGTAAAAAAAAGTTAAGAATCCTGGGCTTAAGAATTGGACTGTTCATTATGGGATCCACAATGTAAAGGTCAAACAGAAAATTGGATTGTGACGCTATTTTGGGCTATATTAGGCCAATAAAGGGAGCAAGGGTTACACTTGACTCTATCACTTAAAGCAGGGCCTTAAGTGGACGTTATGAAGGAAAGGTGCAGTGGAACTACCCCTCATATGTGCTACTGTGTAAAAATAAATTAATAGGATGCCAGAAGGTTCTGGCAGCAAACAAACAAATTAACTTTTATTGTCTTGTCCAAGATAATAAATCCGCAGGGTTATACTCACAATCCACAGAGGCAACTGCAGCACAAGATGTCCACTTGCCAGGACAGTTAAGCAATGCGGCACCATGTGAAAGCATTTAAAGGGATACTGTCATGGGAAAAACATTTTTTTCAAAATGAATCAGTTAATAGTGCTGCTGCAGCAGAATTCTGCACTGAAATCTATTTATCAAAAGAGCAAACAGATTTTTTTATATTCAATTTTGAAATCTGACATGGGGCTAGACATATTGTCAATTTCCCAGCTGCCCCAAGTCATGTGACTTGTGCTCTAATAAACTTCAATCACTCTTTACTGCTGTACTGCAAGTTGGAGTGATATCACCCCCTCCGTTTTCTCCCCAGCAGCCAACAGAACAATGGGAAGGTAACGAGATAACAGCTCCCTAACACAAGATAACAGCTGCCTTGTAGATCTAAGGACAGCACTCAATAGTAAAAACCCATGTCTCACTGAGACACATTCAGTTACATTGAGAAGGAAAAACAGCAGCCTGCCAGAAAGCATTTCTCTCCTAAAGTGCAGGCACAAGTCACATGACTGGTGGCAGCTGGGAAATTGATAAAATGTCTAGCCCCATGTCAGAATTCAAAATTGAATATAAAAAAATCTGTTTGCTCTTTTGAGAAATGGATTTCAGTGCAGAATTCTGCTGGAGTAGCAATATTAACTGATGTGTTTTGAAAAAAACATGTTTCCCGATGACAGGATCCCTTTAAGGTAGTTTAAGGTACACCACTAGGATAGAATGCCCTGTCATGGTCTGGATCCCATACAGAGGAAATATCAGGGAGAATAATCTAAGTCTGATTCCCTATCCAACTGCAGTCCCTTCACTTTAGGCAGACTCACAGCCTTGGGGTAAGCTACTCCCTACCACAAATCCTTGTTGTTCTCATTCTAATTAACTTCTCTGTCTCACCCTCCTAGAGAGGGCTATGAAAGAGTTAACCTGTCACTGGCTGGCCTCATTCAAGGGGTCCCTGTGTCTCAACTTTCACTTTACTGGGCCTTGTTGATCCCAGGCTCCCTGAAACACATGCAGCGAGGTCAGCAACTGAAGGCCAAAGAGAAAGATTCACCCTTAACCAGACACTATGTTAAAGACACAACCCTCATTCTGGAAATGCTAAGATTTAGTTAATGCCATCTAATTGACTCCACAAGACTTAAGTGGAGGAAACTAAGGCATTGGTGGGCTTTTCAGGTTATGGCATTAGCGTTGTCGTTCCATTTTAGAGAATCTGACATATGTAGATCTAGGATTTTAATGGTGTTCAATTTTGTCACCTTTAATTTGTAAAGCTTCATATTGACATAGGTGTTTCCTGAAATCTATTAGCATCTCCTCTGTATAGAACCAGGTCGTGGTTAAAGGCCACGCTGCTCAATTATGGCAAGCTTTCATTATGTGATCTGAAATATAGCCACTCAATTAGGAGTTTATTTTACATTCTCCTAGAATGTCACACAGAGTTATTCATAACACCAGGCAAATATTTTCTGTTACTGCACTGGGGCAAATATGTCTGCTATAAGTACTTACTGGAAACTGTTTTTAGTTTTAAACAGCCCCAATACAGATAGTGATGCTTGTTTAGCAGTTCAAGTGGTTGCATGTGACAGTACAATCACAGCTCAGAAATTATTACTCCAAAATACTCACTGTTGCATTTCCATTCAATAATCCCCATACCTACGATTTTACCAGCAGGATCAGGGTGACTATTATGGTTGTCTATGCAGGGGTATTTTTAAGTGTCTGCCATTATCCTAAATTCTGACTTTTCAGAATTTGTATTGAAATATTACTGATCTGCTTGATCATTATGTAAAGCAGCTTACTGAATAAAGGCCCAAAATGGATTTGAGTTCAATTAAAGCCAGTGGCTTTTTTGTGCCAATGCTTTGCTTGCGGAAGGACTTTCAATTTTGTGTGCAAGGGACATTCCTTCTCTGCATATTTGCATTAGGGGTAGCTGTACTATAGTGGCATTGTACCTAGCTATTGGCTAATATTGCTTTTGAAACACAGTGTTAACAGCAAGGGCCAGTTTAGTATCCAGCTGAGCTGCATTGTATTGACTGTTGCTGCTACTGGATTAGGAAAATATAGAGAACATAAGCGTAATTCACAAAATGCAAAGCACAAGGCCAACAGCCACTAAAAAGCAAATCTATTAAAGAATTATTTGTTTGTGGTTGAATATTTCAGATTTCTGATACATTTTTTCAGATCTGCAGAAACCACACTCACAGCAACCCGAGAGAGAGAGACAACAAGATTAATATACTAACACAGGTGCATATTTACACAGGTGAAGTAACCCTTAGCGACCAATTACACATTTAACTGTACTGTTCAAGACCAATCAGTGATAATTGGTGATTAGCTGCTATGGGTTACTGCTTCAATGCAAATCAGCAACTTAGATAAAAATGTAAGTCATTGTAATATACTGTGTTTCGCTCCTCCGTCTCAGAAAATTAAGTATTGCTGATCTCTAGCAGAATGAAATCTTCTGCATTAATATTTCTTTACTAAATGGACAATTTAAAAAGGTGTCTCGTCCAGTTTATGTAATTAAATGGTTCTTTCCAGGCACTGTGCAGATGCTATAGATGTATCATGTGGTTTGATGTTATAATATTATATTCCAGTGGCCATTTGGGTTAATGAATGGCAGGCCCTTTTACTAGCCCTATGATTCAGAGTTGACATTAAGAGGTCCATGTTGGGTTGACGTATCTGGGCCTAACATATAGTGAGGTGTCACAGAGCATCATATGTAGGGAAGTACAGGTGCACAAATGCATCTCTTACCTGCAGTCAGACCAACATTGCCTGTAAAAGAGGAATAAAAGCTTCCAGTGCTCAAGTTCAACCTGTGTAAATCCCTTTGAATACATTTTACAAAAATTAAGGGGTTAGTACCACATTTGTAAAATGTATTTAAAGGGATTTACACAGGTTGAACTTGAAGTTTGGAATTTTTTTCTGCACTCCCTGAATCTGTACTTCCCTAAATCTTATGCTTTGTGGGTGCCTCACAATGAGTTATGTTAACCCAACATGGACCTCTTAATATCAAATGTATATAATTTGTAGCAGCTGGTCAACGTGAGAGTATAGGTTGGTCAAAACGCTGTAAAAAATAGCAGCTGTTCAATGCTACACATGGTTTAGACTAAGCGCTCACAATTTCTCTTTTTTTGTGCAACATTGCTTCTTTGCTTGAAGTATCAATGGAACTGGATAACATCTTGTGGGAAGGAACTGTTGAAAGTGAAGTAGGGCATTAACATGCCAATCCCTAGCTCCCATGGATAGCTAAAGGCTACTTGGGGCTCAGGAGGTTAAAGCTCATCAACAGCTTAAGAAGCATAAGATAGGCAGTATAGCTTTTACAATGGAGAACTGACAAGTCTATTTTGCCTTAGGCCTCTAAAGCCACCTTGTCAGTATTACCCAAATTAACAACATAAGCCAGTGTTAATAGCAAATCTGTCAAACTAAGACTTTTAAAATTCAGTCATTTAAGTGTATAGAAGTCGCATGTATCTCAGTCTGCAATGATGTTACTATTGAAGCAGACTGGACATTTGTCATACAAGGGGGAGGAGGAACTCAGAAAGCACAGTGACCGCTTTGTTGTACTTATCATCTTAACAAGACTTTTCCTCTTGCATAATAGAGCAGTGTAGCTGCATCAGTAAATTGTATGAAATGTGATTATTGTCATATCTTTCTTTCTGTATAATATCAAGATGTGTCCATATGAGACTAGGAGTGCAGGAAGTGCCGCTGTAGCCATATTGTTCCAGGAAGTTTGTTCGTTCACATCTTAAAAAACACAGGTGCTAAGGGATGTAGGGCAGATTACAGGGCTACTACAGTGCTCTCAGATTAGGGTTTACTTAAAAGTTATTATATCTGTAGAGTTAATAAGAACACAGTTACTAAACTAGACACAGAGTTTGTATCTGAAGATGGTAATTAAGTACAGGATACTTTTCTCATTATTATGGATGCACTAAATCCAAGACTAGTAACATGCCATCCGAAGGAGATCTCTCCAAAGTGTCTGAAAATACCTTGTTAATGTGGCCATACACGGGCAGATTAAAGCTGCCGATATCGGTCATTTAGACCGATTCGGCAGCTTATCTGCCCATGTGTGGGGGCTCCCAACGGGTCCTCCCGATAGGCCAAAAATCGGCCAGATATCGATCGGTCAAGTTTGATTTTTTGTTTGATCCAAGACCGCATCAGCTATGTGACCCGTCAGAGCCCATTCGTAATATTGTAATCTGATTGTTCAGCCCCAGGGCCGATCGTTCAGATTCATCCGCTATCGCCAAGTCGTTAGTGGGCATATCGTGTTAAGATCCGCTAGTTTGGCAACCTTGCCAAAAGAAATCTCAAAATGGAGCAGGCACTCAAAGGCAAAAACTTCCACCAGGCAGATGTTCAAATGTGAAGAAGTTTATTGTGTCAACCAGCCTGACGCGTTTCGTGTTCCAAACACTTAATCATAGGCTGCCAAAAGAGCAGATCTTATAGTGTATTGCCACCTTAACATAGTAACATAAAAAGACACACATCCATCAAGATCAACCTTTGAACTATTTTAACCTGCCTAACTGCTAGTTGATCCAGAGGAGGACAATAGAAAATAGAGAAGAATAGAGAATAGAGAAGAATTTGAATCGCCGAATGCAAAACACTTCACATGCAGTGATATCACCTAGTTGTTTGAAAATGTCTTCTTCTGTATTTTCCTCTTTTAAGACAGATTGCCACAAGTAAAGTGTTTTAATGTAAAAGAAAATCTGCAATCACTGGGGTTTCCAAATGTTAGGCACCAGCTCTGGTTACTTGTGAGCAAACACCACAGAGTGGCCTTCTTCTGCTTCTTCTTTCTTCAAAGGCCCCAGGCCAGCTCATTTACAGTAGAGTGAAAAGCTGTCTTTTTGCTTAAAGTTCTGATTTTCACTTTACTGCATATGTTCACCTGGTGCAAAGAAGCAGAGTATAGTTTTGTGATGCTTGTTTAGAATTACCCTGGACCAGTGAAGATTAATGCTAGCAGGAGCACCGACCTGGGGCATCAGAGTTCCTAATATCTGGCACCCCCAGTGATTTAACCTTTTCTTTTAATCCTTTAAGGCAGGGATCCCCAACCTTTTGAACCCGTGAGCAACATTCAGAAGAAAAAGGAGTTGGGGAGCAACACAAACATGAAAAATGTTCATGGGGTGCCAAATAAGTGCTGTGATTGGCTATTTAGTAGCCCCTATGTGGATTATCAACCTACATTGAGGCTCTGTTTGGCAGTATACCTGGTTTTTATACAACCAAAACTTGCCTCCAAGCCTGGAATTCAAAAATAAGCTCCTGCTTTGAGGCCACTGGGAGCAACATCCAAGAGGTTGGAGAGCAACATGTTGCTCACGAGCTACTGGTTGGGGACCACTGCTTTAAGGTATCCTTTTCTTTTAATCCTTTAAGGTATTTTTGGATGCATTGTCACCTCCCCAAGGGAGAGGTGATCACCCAAGTGCAAGAAACCACTATGTTTGTCATTGCCTTGAAGTTTTGTGGTTTTGCACCATTTGACAAACTACAAAAAAATATATACTCATGCAACTATAATAAAAAGTCACATTATTATAGCAAGTTGAAATACGTTAGTCCAAACAAAAGCCTAACGTGTTTGGACCATTTGAGCATGACCATTTTTGTTCACATATGATACAAACCTTTTATTATATTACTTGATATATGCAAATTAGGGTTAACATTCAGTTCTGTAGTTGCATAGATATTTTATGGATCTGGTCCATCGCCACTCTTTAAAAACTGTTTGTTACTTGTCCTTATAATAGCGAAATATCATACCCCTACATGCAAATTTGTATTTGTGTCCCACTTTATTACTTTATTTTATTTATTTGCATGAGGAAGTGAATGTAAGAAATTTTGTTTCCTTGAGTGTGTGTGTTTGACACTCTGTCTCAATTTAGGACCCAGGATATATAAATTAGGGGACTGGGGTAGACCCAGAATAATTTAAATTAATATATTACACACCATGCTAAGCAACCTTTGACACTGCTGTAGAACTACAGCTCCTTCCATGACTCCTTTATCTCTAGCTCACCGAAAGCCTATATTATTGTATAAATTCCAGAGCGAAATGCTTTCAGCTGTGAGAAAAACTTTAAAAAATGTTAAATTTAAAAGAAGAACAAAAGATCTATGAGGGATTATAAAGTCTTTATACCTTGAAGAGTCTACTTTGTGCTTCAGATTATCTAGGGCAAATATCCCTGTGCAGAAAAGACAAAGAACAGTCCCAGTCAGCTACAGATAAGATCTTGTCCCAGATACAGGGGTTTGTAATGGAGCAGCAGGCATTTATTAAGCATGATTTCCCTTTATAATTTGGCAGACACATGTCCGGCCTTATCTTTTCTAGGAATCTTGTTGTGATTAAGTCTGAGGAGCAGAGCAAAGCTGGGTCTTTACAGTTTCTTTTATATTTGGTTAAAAACAAAGCAGGAAAGGCGATGAAAAGATTTCTGAGTGATTATAAAACACCCCAGGAGGTATGAGGTACAGGCACGGGCATGCTGGAAAGAAATTACGATTTTCAGTAAACAGTTGTGCTATTGGCTTTGGTTAGGTAAGGAAGTTGTCTTTGCCGTGTATGGCACAGATCAGATTTATGATTACATACCACACAAGGGTTAATGTATCAGTACATTTGTTCTAAAAAATGCAGTTTGACTGGATATTTTTAAGCAAATGTCCAAAACAACTGAAATGAAGACCCAGGCACCTGTGCCACTGCAGAGAATGAGTCTCCGTACCAAGAGCTTTCATTAGTCAGGAAACGCTGGGGTTTTTATTTACAGGGAAACTCCAGTTGTACAGCTGTTATTATGTTCCATTAGCAGTTCATGACAGTTCAGAAGCTCAGAGATTTGTGATACACCATTTGTTTGGTGCTAGAGGTGCTCGGAGCTCTGAATGTGCAGTAGTTCCATCGCCATGCAATGGCTACACATATATAGTCAATATAGTGCAATATAGTCAGCAAATATGGCCATAACTGAAAAAAATATGTGGCCGACACTTTTCAGCATATTTAAACACCAAATGATTCAAGAGCTGAGGTGTTCCCCTATTTGGAACTGTGGTGAAATTGATATGGGGAAAATGTGCTTGCGTGTGCAAGGCCATTATAGAGATTATCCTATGGATATTATATGGATTGCAATTGACCACTCTGTCTGGATAGAACATACTGTGAGTTGAAGCCTGCTATTTCTTCAATTAGAATTGATGACAGGCAGTGACAGGGAGACATACCAACCTCCCAATTGCTATTTCACTCCTATTTGTACATCCATTTCTGGATAAAGAGATATAGAGTGCCTTGTTAGAGTATTCGGACCCAGTGCCCCCCCTTTTTACTGAATAGCAAATCCTACACTGAAATTTTGTTTTAAAGGGGTTGTTCACATTTAAATGACATTTAAGTATGGTGTAGGTATTGATATTCTGAGGCAACTTGCAATTGGTTTTAATGTTTTATTATTCGTGGTTTTTGAGTTATTTCGTTTTTTATTCAGCAGCTCTCCAGTTTGCAATTTCACCAATCTGGTTGCTATGGTCCAAATTAACCTAGCAACCATGCATTGAGTGATAAATAGTACCAATAATAATAAACTTGTAGCCTCACAGAGCATTTGTTTTGTAGATGAGTTTTGCAAGCTGAAAAGAGGCAGAATAAGGCAAACAAGGAATAATGAAGGCCAATTAAAAAGTTGCTTAGAATTAGCCATCCTATAACATACAAAAAGTTAACTTAAATGTAAACCACTCTTTTAACTGGACCTGAATGCCCTGTGTATAGAATAATTTGCATAAGAATATTAGGCACTATGACACCCACCAACCACACTGTGTTGCTTTGCTTTTTCTCAAAATGTAATAAAAATGGTGCGGCAGTGGGAGCACTTAATGTGTCCAAGGATACTGCTTCTTATCTATGGCTATTGTTCTCCTATAATCTAAGCAGTTCTGCCACCAGTCTTTTTTTAATGCTTTTCTTTTTTATTACCTGGAATTTCCCCAGTTGCTATGTTCACTGATCTCAGCAACCAGCAAAGCAAATTGATTGATTGTCAAGCAAAAGTCTACATTTTTCTGCATTTAGGTTCTCTTTTAAGCTGGTTATTTTTGTTTGGGTTCGTTTTGTCAATACATTCTGCAGAAGTCAAATAAAATAAAGTCCTAATTATGCTTTCCCATAAATAGAGGCTAATTCATTAGCATAACCCTGGCACAAAGTGATGCAGAGTTGACGTAACCTGAGAATCAACCAAACAGATAAATAATCACACTGTTTGCCAGGGCACCAAGCAAAAGATCATGTGAGTAGGTTTCAAAGAACATCAAAATAGTTTACGAAGAACAAATGTACTCTTTCAAAATATGCGGGACTTTCTGTATAATAACCCTGTCACCGTCTTTTTGATTGCAAGTGCCCTTTCAGTTACATTGTTTCTTGTTCCAACTGTAATTACCACTGGAGCAAAATCTTCCAAGGGATGTTACACTGACCTATTGAGGTTTTGAAACAAAATGTTTTTTTGTATCATCCCCCTGTACTGAAGTACTGTCAGAATACTCCAAAAATATACACTTCTTGCAAAAGCATTAGCTCCTTAGTTGTAACCATTGAAGCACCTAAGCACTTTAACACAGCACAACAGCTTGCACTTTACTCAAAATAGATATATAAATGAATCTCTTTGCAGAATACCCCAAGATTATTAAAGGGAAAATGCTGTAGAAGTAAGGGCTATGGCACACTAGGAGATTAGTTGCCCATGATAAATGTGTGCCACTGCAGGTAACAATCTCCTGCAAATACTTTCCCGTTGACAATAATGTAAATCGATGATGGTGAAACATATACGTTGCTTTGTTTTTTTTGATGTACCCTGAAATTTCCATCAGTTATATTACAGGAAAACTATACCCCCTGTACAATATAGGTCTTTCTGAAATATATTGAATAAAACAACTCATATGTACTGTAAAACCCTGATTCATGTAAATAAACCATTTTTATAATAATATACTTTTTTACTAGTATGTGCCATTGGGTAATCATAAATAGAAAATTGCCATTTTAAAAAATAAGGGCCGCTCCTTGGGACCCTAGAATTCATGCTGCACATAAACCAAACAGATCATACATGTTAGGTCACATGACAGAGTTCTGTCTTTTGTTTTCACACTTTTTATAGTTACAGTTAGTGCTGCAGTATTTCTGGTCAGGTGATCTCTGAGGCCGCACACACAAAATGGTGGCTCAAGGCAAGAGATGTAAAAGGGCAATATTTACTTTACTTAAATATATATATATATATACCAGTTTGGTAAGATTGTTTAATATGGCACTTAATTTAATATAAACTATCTGTTGCTTTAGTATTAATTTTGAGGGTATAGTTGGCTGGTGACCATGTTGCATATTCTCCACCAGTTTATATCAGCTGATGCAACCGCAAACTGCTACTGACACAACCCAACACTCATTTCAAGCACCAGTACTAACACTACCTTAGTCCTACACCTTTAAACCTTCTGTTTGTTGGGTTTACTAATATTTGGAACCAGATTGCATATTAATTTCCAGGCTGCAAAGCATTAAAATACCAATACACTGGTGTAACTACTAGAGAAGCAGGGGGCGAGGCTGCACATGGTTTTGTCTTTCTTCAGGCCCTACCAGGGACTCTGCTCACAGAACACAAAAGAGCTGACAAGTAGGAAAGTGCTTGTGGGGGCACCTGTGGACCTGTATTTAAGCTGTTAGACCAAAACATTATGATGAACCATAAGAACAAACTGCAAGGTTGCAAAGACTTCCTGAGTTTATGCATTTCTTTATGGCCGAGGTATTTCTTATGCAGATATTGATAAACAAAACCTTGGTACATACAGGGCTGAAAAATCCATATATCCCAAAAAGAATAAAACCACATTTTTGTTTTCTTTGTTTGAACCTTTAGATTTAGCCATATACAGGGGAATGTAATAAAAGTCGCAAAGAGCAAAACAATTCGCACCAATAAGACTAAAAATCCACATCTCGCAATGTAATATTGTTCCTTAAACTGTTATTGCATTGCGAATTTTAATTGCGCATTGCGAATTTTAATTGCGCACTCATAAGAAGTGCTTGAAGGTGTCGTAATCTTTTGGAGCAAACATAACGACTTTTTCAGTAAGAAGTTTTATTACATTGACTGCGCATTGGTGCAAACTATAAAATTCGCAAACGGTCTTTCACTGTCGGAAGTGGTCACTAAACAGTTTCCGGCCTCGCAAAAGCTATATTAAATTCGCACAAAGCAAAATTTGTTCGCGCAAAGGCATAACTTTTCGCATTGCGAATAGTTTTTCCGTTAGCGATTTTTATTACATTCCCCCGATAGTGACATGTTTTATATAGTGTTTTAATAGACAAAACAGAAAGACATAAATATATATTTGAATTGTTGCAGCAAAATATATCGTCCTTAGCAATACCAGTATTCTGTATCTAAAACCTGTATAAAAACATAAGCATCTGGTTACCAATTAAAACTACAGGCTTGTGGTTCAAAGTGCATGATGCATTGAATTGTTTTTGCTAGAAATTCTTATAGTGAATACATTATGCTTGAATTATATAGCTACTATATATAGTCTGAAATCTATCCATTGTATCCCATATTACACAATGTTGTAGAGAAATTCACAAATAAAAAGCTTTTCTTGAGTCCTTCTGTACTTTTTAGATCTATTCTTGTACTGAAATAAAATTGGTGCACTATACATAAGAGCATTTACACTTGAACTCTTTGATCAGGTATTTTTTACCAGTCTGTCTGGAAACACGTATTATGAACAGTACCTCTGACAAATTGTTTCAGTGCTCCTTGTAAAATCAAGTCTGTAAGGAATATTTCTATTGGTAACTCAAGTAAACTAAAGTGTGTATTTTAACTTCAGTCTCAAGCATTTCCTCCATATTATTGTTCTTGAAAACCTCTATTTCTTGCAGGAAATAACAGTCCCTTTGGTCATCATGTACAATATGTGTTAATAACAGTGTTAGATGTTGCATGCAGAAGTGGAGTAAATGACCCCCCCCCAAAAAAAAAACATTTTGCCCAACCAAATGCAATGTAACAATATTTGTATGCAATATAACAGTAATTCACTGTACTCTCCCATTCTTTGAAGATACATTTTTTACAGTATTTGGTGATCCTTCTACAAATCTCTAGCAAAGTTTATAGCACTTTGTTGTAAATCTGCTGAAAGACGCCACATGTAGAGCACTTACTGAAGGATGTTTTATATGTTATATAAGTTCTGGTTCCTGAGGATCTGCAAGATTAATGCACAAAGCTATAGGAACTATATAGGTATACTGAGTCACAATGCAGTAACTTAATTACTGAGGCACTCACAGGATCTGATATAAGGTAACACATAAGTTAATATATCAACAGCCTGATTTCTGGCAGATATCATTTGGTCAAAACTGTCAACTGGCACCATACTGGGGCCAAAAAACTGGGAGGACCAAATCTGCAGATTTTATCAGCCCGTGCATGGGTTACACCCATCAAAGGACTGAATGAGCTCATATGTATTATGGTGTGACAAAGTCTGTTTACAGTATTGGCCAAGCTACCCCTTTAGGAAACAAACCAATGTGGAAGACTTGTAGTTGAAGAAGAATGCAATAAATTGGAAGTTCACACAGTCTTGCAGATGGATACATTAACAGCTACACTCATACATTAAACAGCATCTTCAGTTCTCAGTAATGCACACAGTTGCCATGATTTTATCATTAGTAAAACAGTATGAGGATTTGCAGACTGCTTGGCCCTCCACTTTTGCCTGCCTACATGATAGACTTCCTTAAGATCAGGTGGTGTTAAAGGCTCCAGGGTTCCTTGTACAGGATGAGGCTTGCATTTAGGGATGTCCTCTGCTGCTACAGGACCTTTCTAGCCTTAGCTCCCAGTAATATGGATCCCTTACTTGTAAGGTACCACCAGGGTCCTGATAACTTCTTTTCATTTTGGTGGAGCCTCAGCTGTTCAGATAGCTGGCCTACCACTATGTCTCACCATCTACAGTGAGCTCAAGAGATCTAACCTGATCAGTAGCTAACGTAACTATATGGATCACCTTGGCCTCATTATATGGTTCACCTTGGTTACCTCTTTGAAGTAGATGGCCTCTACTCTCTATCGTCATCCATTCTTATCTGCTCACATAAGCCAAAGAAGAAGCGGTCAACTCCATTCTCCCTTATATATACTACCTAATCTTAGTCCCTTCCTGAGTGACATTGAAATTTTGACATTATACATCACTCGCATTAGTCCCTTCATCAGTGGAGCAATCTAAGGTCCTTTCACATTTATACACATGCTATGGTCAATTTTATAACAGAAGCCAGCTAAACTGCCTGTATGTTCTTGGACAGTAGGAAACCCATGCAAGCACTGGGAAACACTGGTGTATGTTTTATAGCAACAGGGCGGCCATCAGAATTCACAGGTCCCTACAACAACATTTTCTGGGCCCCCTACAAGTAAAAAAAAAACATTTGTGCCGTGGCCCCCTACAAGTTAAAAAAAAGTATTCATGGCATGGCCCACCTACAAGTTAAAAAAAACAAAACATTGGTGGCCAGGGACCGATACAAGTAAAAAATAAAACCCTTGGTTGCCAGCCCCCCCCCCAAGCTAAAAAAACCATCAGTGGCCAGCCCCCCCTACAAGTAAAAAGAAAATAATGCCCAACGGTTGGTGTTCAGTGGAGCTTATAAATGCATAAATACATGCAGTCATGCTAAACAGGTGCCTTGGAACTATTTTAATACTGAAGCATACTTCTATATCTAATTATCTTATATTATATCTGTCTAAAGCAAATGTAAGATCCTTAAGTACCCTGCTTTTCTTGATGAGTGTAATTAGACAGGATTGATTAGTAATCTAGGTAAACAACAAAGACAAAAATGGATGTCCAGTTCTCATCGTGACAAGAGCATATTGCTGTGTGATGTGCGAGTTTTTCTGTCTTTCTTGTTACACAGATATTCTTAGCCTTGGCCAATTTGGAGAGAAATGAAGATGGGACAGAACATTCTATTATATATAAGTGGAATCCAGTAAAACTTAAGTTCCTGCCGTACCAGAAGATAAGAACGTACAGTGCCCGTGACTGGGAGGCTTTCCACATAGATGGAGACACGTTTCTGGCTGTTGCAAACCATAGAGAAGGTGCGGTACAAACATTCATAAAATAGCAATAATGCAGGTACAGCACTGTACAAGCATTGTGGCTGAACATCAATCCAAAACATTATTTCATACACTACAGAGTGCTTCATAAAGGTGAAGAATTACTTAGGCCTTTCCCTAAGTCTATGCCCCTGTTACTAAAAGTCAGTATCTTGCTCGCCCGCAGCTGTGGCTGACTGTTATTACTTACAACAATTCCGTTTTAAATCATAGGGCAGTACCATGGAGAAAAAGAGTGATACAGATCCTCCTCTTATTATCTGATCCTGAAAGCTAAGTATTGCATTAACCAAGTGAGTGGGAGACACAGCTGCCTCTTCCCAGAGCATTGTGCCATTAAAGGCACTCATAAGCCATCTTTGTTACAAGTGACACACATGGACAATCTATGCTAATATTTTCTGTAGTATTTGGTATTCGGCTGAACAATCCTGAACAATATTCTGTTGTCAGATCTGTAATTTAAAGTTCTAAATTAAAAGTCATACTTGTATTATAAACTTGCATGACAAAGGACAGTCATTTTCATCTCACTTACTGTAAAAGAGCAATCTAGAGTGTAATTATGCAGTTGCAGCTGCAGTCATCAAAGTTAGGTCTTCAAAGCAAGGGAGGGCAGGGCAAAGGGAAAATAGCAATTTTTTGACCTATGTATTATAACAAAAAGTATCCCCCTGCAGTGTTTAATTAGTATGTCGCATGCCACCTTGCAGTTCTGCACAGTCATACTGGCACTCTCTGCCTACACTCCAAATTTCTGAAGGCTGGTAAATTTCTTACTGCTCTTCTATTACACTGCAAATTCATTTGTTTTAGGGGCAAAGTATAAGTATGCTAATTGAGGCAACATGTTTTTAAGAGCCCATTAATATATATATGTGGCCCCGTGGTGCTTCTCACTTTGTGTAATGTTGCCTAGCAACCCTGCTTGGCGCCAAAATGTTGTTTTAAGCGTCTCACTGTGTTCTGTATTCCCTGAAGAAAGTTCCTGTGAGGAACTGTCGGATTCAATACACCTACCTATTTTTGACACCATATCTCGTCTTTTAAATCCTTGGAGTGCTGTCTCTTTGCATTTACATATATATATATATATATATATATATATATATATATATATACTGTATATATATATATATATATATATATATCTCTACTAACACCTTTAGATTAGTCAGTCACTAATATGGATGCCCCAAGCCTTGCCTCTACTAAAGAACCATGAACAGAAGGAAGTTTTTTATATTACTTATACATACCTATATTTTGCAACACATTAACACAATATTTCTCATCTCCTAGGCAATAATCACAACATCAACAGTGTCATTTACAAGTGGAACTCAAGTTCTGGCCTTTTTGAAGTCAACCAGACCATTCCTACCTCAGGGGCTTATGACTGGGAATTCTTCAGTATCGGTCCATATTACTTCCTGGTTGTAGCAAACACATTTAACGGTACCTCAACCAACATCCAGTCCACTATCTATATTCGCCTGGGAAACTCATTTCGGCCTTTCCAATCCATGATGGTAAGTAAAATTTGTGGAGAGAATATGTACAATCCATTTATGAGAGCAAATGTCCAGAATGAATACTGGTGTAAAGTTTAGTAGTATGCTGTTATCACTTGCTTCTTTAAAGCTGGCCATACTTAGCTGATGACTTGGTCCCTCCAGAAAGAGTTATTTACTTATACCACTGTGTATAATCCCAAACCAGTCATCTGCTCCACCTTTATCTGGCCCAGGACTGACCATATATATTGGGCAGGTTTAAAAAAATACTGTCAGACAAGGATGACATAACCCTCTCCTGAATTGCCTTAGAGCGAACAAATAAAAAAAAGCCCAATTTATTGGTGGCTAAATTAGGCAAAGACCAGCTGTGTAAGCAACCTTGCAAAACAAGTAGTATGTATGCCTTGCCTAGAATTAAAGGGATACTGTCACTGGAAAACATGTTTATTTCAAACCACATCAGTTAATAGTGCTGCACCAGCAGAATTCTGTACACAAACATAATTGTTTACATTTAATAGACATATTGTCAGTTTCCCAGGAGCCCTCAGGTCATGTGACTTGTGCTCTGATAAACTTCAGTCTGATAAATACTGCTGTATTGCAAGTTGGAGTGGTATCACCCTCCTCCCTTCACTCCTAAGCATCCCATCAGTCAGCACTGGATTTGCTGGGCGGGAGGCCCTAGGATGCGTGGTCTTAGCACGTGCGCGCTCTACCTCACGCAGGCGCAAGAGCACTAGCGTGCAATCGCCGGAGCATTGGGGAGCTGCACATCCCCAGTTCTCCCCATAGAGTGGCTGGGCAGCATGCCGCCCCCAGAAATGTGGCGGCCCAGGCCTATGTGGCCTCGCCACAAATTCAGGCCTGCGATCAGCAGCCTATCAACAAAACAATGGGCAGCTAACCAGATAGCAGATACCTGACACCTCTGCCAAGAATTTCATGTACCAGTCAGTTGAACTGACGAAGTTGCTCGAATGAGTAGTGAAACGTCTTCAATGATTAATCAGCAAGTCCAGTTGCTCTAGATTTACTTCTACTGGATATACCAGGACCTGGATGAATGAAAACCTTTATATTTATATGTTATGTTTTCATGTCCTTGTAAAGATTATTTGAATTCCATGTGGAAGTTTTACTGGCTGTCTAAAAAAAATCTCTGACACTGGAATGACAATATGACCTTTAGAAGTATTTTTACTCTTTTCGTAATAGGTGTGTTGCGAATCAGTCTCCTCACAAAACTGATGTCACTGAAAGAGCTGGAAGTATTAAAAAAAAACTTGCAGTTGTGGGTACTTTACATAAACTAGAACAGGGCCATTATGCACAAATTATGTTCCATTAACATCCTAGCTTGACTTCATGTACAATTATGTGTCACTAATAATGTTGGCTTTCAAAACTGAGGAATATGTTCATATATAAATATTTAGCTTTTACCTTATTTGACCAAACATAGAAACAAATTTGAAATTTCATAAAATGCGCAGTGGCTTTGACCTCCTTACTGGCTAGAGTGTGTGAAGGGCCACATTGGGCTTTTTGCTATTGCGCTCCCCTATACAAAAAATACTTTTATCCTAAAAGCTACCTTCCAGATCTTGTCACACCCAAAAAGTCATTTGGAAGGGTGAGTTCTATCAATCCCAAGTCTGAATAATTGTGGGACAAAATAAGAAATGTAAAACATGTAGAAGCCTGTTGCTTCAATTTTAGCTTAAGGCCCCTATTTTCTGTCACTACCAAAACAGTATCTCTTTCCACTCATTTTGAAAGTTGTGTTTATCTGCATGGTCCAGATTTAGTGGTATAGTGCTTTGTGTATAAATCAACGTGCACAGAATTTGTGAAGGAAGGCTAAAGAACCAGTGAGAGACATAGCATAGTAACATAGTAAGTTAGGTTGAAAAAAGACACACGTTCATCAAGTTCAACCTTTTAACTATTTTAACCTGCCTAACTGCTAGTTGATCCAGAGGAAAGCAAAAAAACCCCATTAGAAACCGATCCAAATGACTCAGAGGGGGAAAAATTTCTTCCTGACACCAAAATGGCAATCTGACCAGTCCCTGGATCAACTTGGACTATGAGCTATCTCCCATAACCCTGTATTCCCTCACTTGCTAAAAGCCATCCAACCCCTTTCATAAAGCTATCTAATGTATCAGCCTGTACAACTGATTCAGGGAGAGAATTCCACATCTTTACAGCTGTCACTGTAAAAGACCACTTCCGAATATTTAGGCAGAACCTCCTTTATTCTAATTAGAATGGGTGACCTTGGGTCAGCTGGAAAGACCTACTGGTAAATAAAGCATTAGAGAGATTATTATATGATCCCCTTATATATATTTATACATAGTTATCATATCACCCCTTCTCCAGCATGAACATCCCCAATTTCACCAGTTTTTCCTCATAGCTGAGATTTTGCATGCCTTAAACCAGCTTAGTTGCCCTTCTCTGCTCCCTCTCTAATACAGTAATGTCCTGTTTGAGCACTGGAGTCCAAAACTGTACGGCATATTCTAGATGGGGCCTTACCAGTGCTCAATACCCCTTTTAATACAGCTCAAGACCTTATTTGCCCTTGATGCTGCTGACTGGCATTGCTTGCTACAGCCAAGTTTATCATCTACAAGGACTCCAAGGTCCTTTTCTTAGCTGTCCAGATTGCCAGTTTGTCAAGATCCTGTTGCAAGGATGCCACATTCTGGATGAAATTAATTGGACTGTATAGTTTGTGTCTTCTGCAAACACTAACACATTACTTACACTACCCTCCCCTAAGTCATTAAAGAACAAGTTAAATAAAAGTGGACCCAATACCAAGCCTTGAGTGACCCCACTAAGAACCTTACTTCAAGAACAACCACCCTCTGTACCCAATCCTGTACCCATTTTCCTATCCACGTGCAAACAACTTCATTAAGCCCAACAGACCTTAATTAATAAAGCAGTCATTTGTGGGGCACTGTATCAAACGCTTTGACAAAATCAAAATAAATCACATCTACTGCTCCCTCACTGTCCAGCTTCTTACTTACATCATCATAAAAAGTAATCAAATTTGTTAGACATGACCTATCCTTCATAAAGCCACGCTGATTGCTGCTCATAATGCCATTCACTAGGACAAAAATTTAAATGTGATCCCTTGTTCATTAACTGATCTGCCAGTACTGTTGCTCCAGTCAATATCTGGGTAATTAAAATCCCCCATTATCATTACTTTGCCCAAACTAGCAGCCTTTTCTATTTACATCAGGAGCTTAGCCTCCTACTCCTCACATACATTAGGGGGTATATAGCATACTCCTTCACTTAATTTGCTGGACTCTTTACAATTGGTGAAGAGCTACACCCATAAGACTTCCACCCCCTCATTTTCTAACATCACCTCCTCCTTTATATAAGCTTTTAAATCCTGCCTAACAAACAGACATACCCCTCCTCCTTTTCTATTGCCATGTTTCCACCACACCAATCACATCTTTTCTCTCAAGCTCCAGCACCTTCAGCTCTCCCATTTTACCCATCAGAATCATTGCATTTGCATACATTTAATACTGGTACCATATTGAACATATGACATGTGGTCCTCCCTATCCTTAACAGTACCCCCAATCAAATCTCCTCTTCATTTTCCCTTCCCTTGCCCACTAACTTATCTAACCAAATTAGCACATTAATGAATGTTAATGCTAAGGGATAGTAATGCTTTAAGCTGAGATGGTGCCAGGGCTTTATTAGTGGAAAAGGGGTTGTAGAAATACTCTCCTGTGAACATTGAAAAAACTGTAAGGTATTTGTGTAAAATACACAGAGTCAGAGCTTTAGATTGCCCTGTGTATCATAGCTCCTTTCTGGTTTATGATTTTATACAGTCTACCTGACATTGTATCTACCCAGTGATGCCCTGTGTCCCATTCAAATCAATTACAAGCAGCCTTGTCTCAATTGTTAGATAGAGAACAGGGCTTTTTAACTACTACTGATGTTAAATGAAGTCCTTGGTCTGAGGGAATACTGGTCAATTATCAGGTATACGCTGACTGTAATCCCCTGACAGCCCAGGGTAATGACTTGTAGTGTAGAAAAGGTGACAGCAGCACTATGGAATATGTTGCTTAAGGTTGGAAAGAATGTTTGATGCTCAGTGCTTAGCAAACTCTGGAGACATCCTGGACACATAAGGATATAAAAAGGCAGTTCTGGCATAATGACTAGTCTGGTGTCATAAACTAGTGGCATTTTTAGCCTTAATTGTTTTCTAATTTTTGTAGAATATTTTTTTAAATGAAATATTCAGTAAACTTATTTTTGTGCTTTTTTATAAGTACTGGAATAACCACAACTGATCTAACATAATTCTTAATGTCTCTGAGTGACCAAATTATCAGTGAATATTTGACTGGCTTTATTGAGCAATAACTTTAAAGTAATGAATCCTTAGACTGGACTGATCTGGATTCTGGGAAGATCACAAAGGGCCAGGCCTAAGGTGGAAAACTATTTGGGGCTGCCAACTGGGCACTTCTGTACTGGGGACTGAGCAGGAAGCCTTGACAACTATTTGACCCTCCCACCTACCCAATACATAGTAGAGCAGGTTTCAATACGACTGGGAGTGAGGGAAGACTTGGTGGGGGTAGATATGAGCATGGGAGAGGTGGAGAGGAATGTGAACTCTTAGATTGGGCTGTAGCCTTGTTTTAATGAACAAAAATCTATCAAAACAATGATTTCCATAAATTCATAATATGTATAAGGACCTTTTAATTACCCTTTGTAAACTGTGACCAGACAGTGAATCATTCAGAAGCCCTGAGACTGTCAGCAGACACAAAAGTGTGCTCGCAGCCTGAACCCTGAATAACCATGGTAAAGCATATGGCTTGAAAGTTTGCCTCTCTATTTCTAGCTTTTTAAACATCATTTTCTGGAAAATGCAAAAGGTAAAAACATTATAGGAAATGACAGTCCCTGCCAGGCAAAATGTAAGGTTTATTTCATGAAGCTTAGCCAGACCTAGACAATGTCATATTAATATGGATTAGGGATGGGAGTTGTTTTTTTGTTTGTTTTTTTTGTTTTTTGTTTTAATATTTTTAGATTTCAGCATCTGTGCAGTTAGCTAGATAGCAATACCTTTCAGTGCTTAATATACAGTATTTGAAGTTATTATTAATTTGGACCCAAAAACAATTAAGAAATTCTGTTCCCTGCAGGATTCAATGGTTTTGGTGAGTTTTAGAGAGGTACCAACACATTTGCCATCTAGATTAACCCTTCACCATTTAATCTTTAACATTACAAGCAATACAGTTCAGTTCCTTGGCATACAAAAGGTTAAGCCCCACTGAGCCCTGCTGTGAAAACAGCAAATAACATGATAATCATCTTCTATCTCAATTATGAGCAGAGACTGAATCTACACACACTAATGGAAAGATACAGGACATCCATGGCCTTAATTGCTTTACTAAAACCGATGACTCCGTAATTACAAAATTAGCACTGCTCACATTAATACTGCTTAATACATTATTAGAAGTGCGTGTTGTGCATGCATTATAGGACCTGGGACAGGCAACCGTTCCATGTTAATCAATAAAGCACAAGGAACACATACAGTATGTCTTGCTCTTGGGGAACTCCCTGCGCTGGCTGACTGTTAGCACAGACACAGAATGCCAAAATGTTCTCCTGTTGCATACACTGTTATATTTTACGGAAATATAATGCCTAATTCAATTTAGGGAGATAATGGTCTTGTTATGAAAAGAGAAAGGGACGTCCACGGCTCCATGAAACATGGATTTCATCCTCCTTGCCTGGAAACATAGAATCTGACAGAAGCTTACCATCTGACCCCTTCAGTCTGTTCATTGTCAGCTCCTTCATCCCAATCCTCTGGAGTTAGTGTGGGGATTAGTTCTTGCCATCTCATCTGAAGGACCTCATTCTATTAATGCTCACAGCACTGGGCACAAAATAACAAGTTAGCAAATGCCATGACATACGGTATACATTTAATAGTTTCACCTACATTTTCTGCCATTCAACATCAATGCACCTATTGTTTTTTTTATGTAAATTAGCCACAGGGAGCAGACGTGCCTGGTACACCTACCTTTGTCTAAGCATTAATTACAGGGCAGTTTTAAAACCAGTCTTTCTTGCAGATATACATCTTAATTTCCTTAGTTGAGTGAAATGTTGGGTGCTATTGGACACTACTGGATTTTAAAGTAGCCCAAAGACATGGTGCCAAAGTGCTCAAACCTGCCAATGGTGGAAGTGGCCCAGTGAGAACTGCCACACTGGCGCAAATGCTTTCAGGTGATTCCTGTGTGAGTCAATAGGGGCACATTGGCAAAATATTTTTTGTTATTGTTCCAAACTATCCAAAAATACCCTTTGTGCTAATATACTTGCAACAGAGTAGTGGGGAGAGCATATCATTATAACATACATTTAAATTTTGCTATTTTGCTATTCTTCATTTCAATCATGCATTAGTCATTTAAAAAACCAACCACCAATTATACTTCATTTTCTGCAGTACAGACGTAAGATCCATGAGAATGAAATATTGTCCTGTCAATCCTTTAATATCAAGTGTCTGGACTGGCAGGTATACTTGCAGGTCAGTCAACTATTGCTTGAAAAGACTGACTACACCATTTTAGAGCACAATCACACTGCCCAAGAGTCCAGAAGATCACCACTGAAATGAATGAGAAGCGATTATGAGCTTTTGGTGCAAACCTGCTGAGTTCAAGTCAACACCATGAATTGTTTTATGTGCCATTGCCTTTGTGCGATCAGAAAAAATAGCTTTAGAATTTAAAAATATATAATATAATTCAAGAATCAACTGTTCTATTACAATTACCGGACCAATTTACAATAGTTTTTTTATTTACAGACTATAGTGTCTGGTGTTATATGTTACTATATAGAAGTAGTACTATGGTTTTTTTTTTATTATTTACCTAAAATATAGAGTCTGAAATAGCAGGACATTTATCAAAATGTCATACTGTTCTTTTTTTTCAGTGCCGGAAATAAGCTGCCTTTAATATTGCATGACATGAGCGGACGTTACATTTACATTTTGTTTTTCAGAACTGTAATTCCAGGAATATTATCCTATATTGAAATACTGTTGTAATATTGTGTATTTTATTATCCCTCCTCTCCCACTTTAATATTCACAGAAATGTATTGTAATTGTCATGTAAGTCAAAAGTGTATTGGACTAGAATAATAGGCTTTGGCACTTGTGAATTAAAAACTATTTATCAAGTGGAATGATCTTTTGTTTTACCTGTCCCAATCCAACCAAATGTTTGCAGAAAAGGCTATATATTGAATTTATATTAATTAAGAGAATGTAATACAGAAAGTTCTACAAAATGATAAAAGATCATTTGGCCATGGGGACTACTATGGAGATGGAGCAGAGTCGCTGCTCTGTTTAAATATTCTATTGGCTACTATAAAGGTTTTTATATAGAGAGCAATCATTGTGCAACAGATTTAATTCAGCTTCACTTTTAAACATCTCACCAATATTTTGTTAAAAGGTCCATATAAACCTGATTGTTAAAACCACTCGGATACTAGGAGGGGCCACCTGGATTCCAGCAGAGCCATGTGCATCTCAAATTAAGAAATCAGGACAATAGTTTGCCCTTCCCTAAGTGAGGTATTATTGTCTTTTAAAGATACACGCTCTATATATAACCCAGAGGTATTATACATATAATACATTTATATTTAGAGAGCATGTTAATTATATAAAATTAGATATTATTACTCAGTGAATCATACCATACTTGATATAATATTTCTATGCACTCCACTATAACTAATCCTAGTAGAGAGGTGGTACTTATTGTATTGGGAATGTTCCCTTTTTTTCTTTTTACAGTTCTTCCAGTGCCCCATAATTATATATAAACTAATCAATTTCTTTTGTATACAGCTATTTCTTTTTTATCCATAGAAGTGTGATGTGCTCAGTTTCTATTCCTTCTCCTTTTCTTTGTATTTCAATTTCCATTACAATTTTGTTGATTGGATTTGACTCAACAGGCATTTTTATGTTATATATCATTATAGATAAGACTGAGCCATCAGGGGTTATTTCCGTTTTTGGTAATGATGTGTTGTACATAGGATTTTGCCTGATACACCCGATTCTTAGAATTTGCATTTAAAGCACAGTGCATATCAACTGAAGTTTAATGATGTTTAGATGATGCATTTATAAGGATGCCAGCCAGAGGCTCAGTTTAGATTGAATCAATAGCACTGACTTTGCTCAGAATTCAGTGCTTACTACACAGTGAATGCAACTGACTTCTTTACATTTACATCAAAAGAGTCAGGGATTCTCCAAAGCAAGTTTATGATTCCAAACAGCATAAATTTTAAAGTAGCGGAAAGGTAAAGATCTTTAAAAGAATCAGCAGTGAGTTGACTGTAGTCCCAAATATAGACCCTACTAAGTATATTGCCTTTGGGGTTTGACATTGTTGATATTTGTCTGCTCTTTCCCATGATCCTTAGTGCCTCTTCAATGTGTTTGTTTCATTTCAGACATCTGGAGCTTCAGACTGGGAGTTTTTCAGAATACAGGATCGCTTTTTTCTTGCAGTTGCAAACAGCCATAGTTATGATATAGGAACCCAGGGGCCAAAGAACTTTTATGTCATCAACTCAACCATATATGAATTAAACATTACCGGACAGCAGTTTGAGAAGTTCCAAGACATCCTTACCCTCAGGTATGATATTTTGGAAAGCATTACACAGACACTGTTGAACAATAAACAGCTCAGCTCTCCTCTGCACATGCAGAACCAAAATATATAATAACTGCGTCTGACTTTTTTCTTTTGTCTGTACCATGTAGTTCTCCTTCTCAATAGCTCAAAGCACTGTGGAGTGGCTGAATCAAGTGGAATATATGCATTATCTCTCTAGCAGCCATGTGCCAAATCTGCAATAGATGCTTTTAACCAACTTTCTAACATTCTCTGTCATTACATATTCTAGGGCATGTTTTTTTCTGCTCAGATTTGCCGTGATGTATGTTTTCATTCCACTTATGAGCAGAATCATTTAGTTTCTCAGCTTGCATCTTTTTTTGATATTTTAGTTAAGACAATTTGTAACTAGTGATAGGCGAATAAATTCGCCTGGTGCGAATTCGCATCGAATTTCTGCGTTTCCCCACCAGGGAAAAAAATTGTGAATCTCCTGTGAAAATTCCGCGGCGTCCAAAAATTTCAACACTATTATGACGCCCATTGACTTTAACCGCAGTGTCAAGCAACTTTTCGGATGTGCGTCCAAAACTGGACGCGGGCGTCAATTTTTTCGAGTTTCACTGTTTTTTCGCAAACGGGAAGAATTTGCCCATCACTATTTGTAACTAATAAATCAGTTATGTGTAAACAAAACAACAGATGTACAAAGATATTAATAGTGATTGCAGGAAAAAATGCCTATGCATGAGATTAATTTCCAAGCCTGTAACCATGCACAACCTTTTATGTGCTGGGGATAGTTTAGTCAGATATTGGCTGAATTGTATAGAAAATATATGTGTGTGACCAGCTTTAATTTAGCATAACAGCAACACTGAAAGTGCCCCCTTGTAATGGAGAAGTATGAACCCTGAAGCAAGGAACTGCTTTTGTTATATTAACTTTAATGTTGCACTGTGATCAAAATAACAAAAAACTATACAATCATACTGTATGTATAAAGTAAAGTTGAATAATGGCACACCCACTTCCAGTCATTATCGAGTATGTCTGTGCATATGTTATATGTCACTGAAGAGACCCTCCTAACATTTAATTTAATGATTAGGAGGCAAATTATGGACCCTGACAAAGTAACATAAGGAAGAGGTCCTTATATGTAACCCCTCAAAATACTGAAAAGTAGTAGGTTGAGGGTGCTCATTGACTAGGGAAGGTACTGATTATTCATTTTAGGGCACCCATTCTAACCCATTAAAACAATAAGACTACGTGACTAGATCTTGAGTATTTGCTTAAACTAGTTTCATAAGACGCTAAACATAACATCCTGATTCTCTCCAATTATCCAACACACTCAATCGTTGTTTATCCCCCTCAGTAAAATATACTCTGTTCCTCATGTCTTTTTCATTCAACTTCTTCTTATTAACTTTCTTCATTTCCACTACCAGCTTGCCAGCTGATGGCTTTGCAGTTTTATAATTGCCCATTTTTCCTATCAATGTCACCTGTTATATTAGACTCAAATATATACACTTAACTCTCTGTTTCATCCAACCTATTTATTGTTTCCTCCAACAGTGCTGTGGACTGGGAGTTCTTCACACTAGGAGAAGACTATTTTCTAGTTGTGGCAAATTCCTTTGATGGCAGCTCTTTTTCTGTCAATAGTGTTATATACAGGTAATTCTAAAAAAATAAATAGTGGGAGTGTGCATGAATCATTGTAACAATGTTATGTTTTTTCTAAAAAGAAACATCGCTGTAGTATTACACAGAAAGTATTTTGGCACATATAGCCAGAGAAAATTATATTGTTGGAAGATTCTAGGCTTGCTATCATTACACTATACTATTGTAAAAGCTAATTACCAACATAGAATGAAGAAGCTCCTTTTTTTGGGTGGGGTGCATTGCTTTTGTGTTTAAATCATTACATTCCTTGTATACTTGTTAGCAGTATAAAGAAGTTATAATGTGTTTCATGTGAGTTTTTATTCTTCCCAGGTGGCAGGGATATGAAGGTTTCGTGGCCGCCCATTATCTGCCAACCTATGGTTGTCGGGACTGGGAAGCATTTACCACCAATACAGGTTCCTACATCATGTACTCCAGTGCTAAAGAGCCAGTCTCCAAGGTGCTGAAACTGAGGACTCGCTAAAAGGACTTTTCTGAAAAACGTGAATCTACATTCATTGGTGTTAGAAGTATAAGAAATAATGCTGAATTATAAGTGTGTACATGGGGTACACTTTTGACAGGCTACATATTTGGCTTTTTTCTGAGTCTGATGTGTATTATATTTGATACACAGCAACATAGGATATTGTTATAGAATATAACTTTTTTAATAACTTTTTTGAATAACCAAAAATGTAAACAGTAAATACAGATAGCACCAACTCCAAGTTCCTCCTGTGTAATGTCAAGATTCCACTTTCTCCATTCATGAGGTTGGGACAGGCCTTGCTTTATGCCTGCTTGCTGTTTTTCCACAGGGACCAAATCATCCTCCCTCTAAACTTAAACCCCTATTGTGTGTAGTGTTTTGAAGTAAGAGTTCAACAACCTGCTGGCAGAGAAACAACAGGGCATCTGCAAGCGGGGAGATTCTGTGTGCAGGCAGAAAAGGGCTGAACCTAGGGGAAGACAGGCAGAATAGGTAGGTGCCCAGTGCCATTGTGCCATCACCCCCGATCATTGCATCGTAGGCATGTGCCTCTTCTGCCTACCTTTATATGAAGGTTCCTATGAAGGAAACCTAGGCAACCCCCTGCCCCTCGGCCTACTAAAGCAGAGTTGCAGAAGGGCCAGAATCAGGTTCAGGTATGCATGCAGAATAGGCACATGCCTAGACATGCAGACATATATATATATAGTGTGTGTTTGTTCTAGAGTTCTAGTAACTGACAGCAGCCCAGAACATGTTTTGTGAATCAGCACAATAGTGCACAAATAATGATCATGCTCAGTTATCCAGAGCTTTAATGTTACATGCCAAATTCAAATCCTTCAAAAAGTGATATGGTTCAGCTGAATCTGAAATTGAATCCTGTATTTGCTGCATCACTAGTGAATAACAAGATTTTATTTAGCTTTGCTTGTTGCCTTAAAAAAGCAGTCCAGTAAAAGTGCCGTTCTAAATCTAAAAAACACTATACTGAAAAGCTTTTTTTACTGAAAAACCAAGCAAGCAACCTGCCATTTTTATGTCAGTTTGGCTTTTACAGAACATTCTAGTCTGTGTATGAAATGTAAATTGTTGCTCTGACTAGGAACAGTGTGGTAGTATCCACTCAAAATTAGAAACAAAAATATGCAGATAACTAAGTAACCTCAGGCCAGTATGCCACCCTGTTTCAGTGAGAGAGATAAAGTGAATGTAAAATTAGCTTATCATAGAATGCATTTTCCTGTAAAGTTTTTATCTACCCTTTATCCGTCGGAACAGTTTGTTCCACATGGTGCCGAGTTGGTGGCTTTGTTGTGCAAATGCTTTATCGCTGGCTTGCAGGTAAAATAAAATCTAGATTCCTCATTCATATCCTACTGCTTCTAATAAATGTAAACAGTGAATGCAAGATTTGGGTAAAAACTGTGAAAGGAGCAGCAGTGTATTAGAGTTCCATTGTCTTCATTTATAGGAGGAACAAGAGAAATCTAATAGAAACATACAGTCCTAATGGCATTTTCTGCAATTTGTTTCCAAAGAAACTATGGCTATTTCGATCTATCTAGATGTATTTTTAGCATTAGCTTCCTGAAAAGCATGCTAATGATATGCCGGCAATTTCATGCATTTTCATACAATGAAACTTTGCACCAAATATCAGTTTGTGCTTCATTATAGCAGGGCTGTCTAACTGGAGGCACTCCAAAATATAATTTTGGCCCCAAACCTGCCTGTGGGCATCACAGACTTCTTTTAACAAGAATTTTAGTAGCATCAGACATTGTGTATATTGATCAGTGGTCCTCTATTTGAGTACATTTGGATGGCAGATACCCTTGGGTCACCCAGGTGCTATCAGTTTAACTAAATGTAATCATTTTACATATGAACTTTGATTTGGTCAGATTGATTTGGTTATCTATACCCTAAGTAGTTAGCCTTTTATGTAAAACCCTAATATCCCTTTGGATCCACACCTGCTCACGTTTATGGGGTCATTTATGACAGACCAGTCCAAGAAGTAGAACGCAGCATTGGAACACGCAAGTTATGGGATGGCTATATGGTGGGAAGGGGCTATCTCCCCTCCCCCACCTGCCCGTTTTTCCAAACGAAGGCAGCATTCAAAATAAAGGACAAAGGCTGGTGGTAATTTATCATTCAAGGAAAGCAGTATGACCATGTGTTATGGTTATTGTAGGAAATATAATTCTATGACCAACAGATTTTACTCAGTAACGTAACTACCCTCTTCCGGGCCCAAGTGCAGGATGTGCACCTAGCACCCTTCAGACGCAGCGGGCCCTGAGGGGCAGTGAGCCCTGGTGCGATCACACCCTCTGCTCCCCCGGTAGTTACACCACTGATTTTACTTACATAACGATTTAAAGACACCTTGGTTATAAGTAGGGATGCACCGAATCCAGGATTCGGTTCGGGATTCGGCCAGGATTCGGCCTTTTTCAGCAGGATTCGGATTCGGCCGAATCCTTCTGCCCGGCCGAACCGAATCTGAATCCTAATTTGCATATGCAAATTAGGGGCAGGGAGGGAAATTGCGTGACTTTTTGTCAGAAAACAAGGAAGTAAAAAATGTTTTCCCCTTCCCACCCCTAATTTGCATATGCAAATTAGGGTTCGGATTCGGTTCGGTATTCGGCCGAATCCTTTGTGAAGGATTCGGGGGTTCGGCCGAATCCAAAAAAGTGGATTCGGTGCATCCCTAGTTATAAGGGCACTTCAGAGGGTTGATATATTTTGGTGCCTAATGTAAGTAGATTTGGGAAACAATTAAATCGATTTAGTGCTTTGTTGAAGAACACTTGGCAAATAAATCAGTTTTTTCATGTTCATATTATTTATAACTATTTTTGCCATCCGTATAGGTTCATAAGTCTATGCAAAAATATGGCTCATGTTTGCAAAATTTCTGTAACAATCCTCTCAGTAGTGTCAGGAATATGGCAAAATGTGAATGTTCCAGAACGTCAGATTTTCTATACAGCACAAGGAGCACAGTCATTCCCTCACACATATGCTCTGTGAAAAAGCATTAAGGGCCACACTCTTGCACCCCTTATTGCACTTGCACATTTGCCAGGGGAATCCTTAATGACTCTTCCAGTGTTAAGCACTCTTCAGCTATTGTTCACATTTTATTTCTCTTTGGTTTCTACAACAATTACAAAACTTTGCTGCAGAAAAAAGAGTAATTGCTAAAAAATAAAATCCCAACGTGTAAAGAAATGTTTTTGTCCCAAGAATTGTACATTTAGCTTTTATTTATTGCAAAATAAAGTGTTTAAGCCAATAAATAGCTGAACATGCTCAACTTATCTGTGGTTCTTAGGAAGCTCTTGTGTAGCTGTATTGGCACTGGAGCTGAATTTAATGCTTTGCTTATTCCTAGAATTTTCACAAATACTGGTGCTATTTTAACTGTATTAACTAGTAAACTGATAAGTCATTTTCCAGAAGAAGAATTTAATAGCCTATATAAGCTACAATTTTGTCTCCAGTTGTGGCGGAAGAAGGCTTTGTAAATACATTTTATTTGTTTAAATGTATAAAATGTTGAAAATTTGTCTCACCTGCATATTTTATAAATGTGTTTATATTGTATAAATCAACTTCAAACACAAATGTAACATTTTAATATAATTGAGATATTTATTATTATTGATCATTACGTCTCGGATTATTTGTGCAATAAAATATTTGAAATCAATGTCATTATTATAATAATTATTATTATTATTATTATTAATCATGCAGTAATACCATTGTTGGAAAACTAAAACAAAAAATCAGTGAAACGGTTCCTATAGCATCAAGCTATGATAATCAGTGGTATAACTAGAGTGCAGTGGGCCCCCCCTGCAAAAGAATCTTCCCAGCGCACTGCAATCTCCAACCATCCTCTCCGCCTACTCCCCACCCCACGCGGGCGTCTCGCAGGCGCCAGTGTCCCCCTTCCACACCCGCAGGAAAGAGAGTGCCTGGAGAAAGGGGTATTCTTTTCAGCTATAGAGGAAATGGACCCCATGTCTGGGACCCCTGTTCCCTGCTTCCCCCCTGTGACTGCAGGGTCTGCTTCCACTATAGTTACACCACTGATGATAAGATTCCTTTGTGACTTCATTTAGATACTGATATTCAGCATCATTCTGGGCATTGGGGGCCCAACAAAGCTGTGACACCAAGGGACGTGCTCACAACCATCTTCCTCACAACCATCTTCCTCCTCCCACCTTGCACACATGTGCATTGCCTCCAGCTTACCTCTTTCCTTCTTAAACTTTAAGGAGGGGAGAAATCCTGTTCCAGTGAGGCCCATGAGGTCAGTGGCCAACCAAGTTTTCTCTTGGTGTTCTGCCAGCCCAGTCTGACCCTGCTTATATATATATATATATATATGCACCCGGCACGCATCAGATTTCAATCAACTTCTGGGTGCTCCTTATTAAAGACATGTAGTAGAAAGTATTCAGGAGCACTCACGGATGAAACAACAAGTGAATTTTATTGAAATTGTGAACATCAATAAAATTTGCTTATTGTTACATCCGTGAGTGCTCCTGAACACTTTCTACATGTCTTTAATGAGGAGCACCCGGAAGTTGATTGAAATCTGATGCGTGCCGGTGTATACATTGACTATACTGTATATATATATATATATATATATATATATATATATATATATATATATATATATATATATATATATATATATATATATATATATATATATATACTTCACACTTAAGTGTCCAGTTTTCATTCTGATATTTCACTTTTCACACAATTTCAGTTTCACTGAGCATGAGTGAATCATGTTGCTTTATACATAGGCACATGATAAATTCTGGACACTGCTAGATAACTACGCAATCAGTTTGCACCCTAGACTGTAGCTTTTATGGAAGAAGAGGAGTTCAGTTCAGAGTCTGAAGTAAGCGACTAGAAGCTGTGGTGTTTGTGCAGATGGCCTGTAGATGTCACTGTGCTCAGACCTATACTGTGCATACTTCCTGTCAGCTTAAAAGTGAAAGATACTGTTGTGTAATGGCTGCATGAGAGTCTGCTAATAAAGCACTGTTATACTCTACTCATCCTCGGCTACCAAAACATAACAGAAGCCAAGGTGGGTACCCCCCAATACATTTCCTTCTGCTTTAAGTGCAATTGCCTGTGTGAATAGTGAGAACATTGAACTGAGGACTAATAAATGCACAGCGCTCTTTTTCTCACTGCCGTTTTTACAGCTTTACAGTATCACATTACAAATTCCATGAGTATGACAAAAAGTGTTCATATTTATAAATTGTTATTCACACTGTGAAATGGAATATTGCTTTTCGGCACATTTATTGCTTTATTCAAATCCGAAATAATAAAACCATTGGTGTTCATTCATCAACTTCTACACAATTATTGAAACCGGGGGCAGAATTACGTATCTTGCCATTGTTTTATAGCTCTCTGAATCAGATCTTACGCACTGATTTTTTTTTCAATGAGTTGTTAATACAGATTTTTTGGAACAACAGCTTACATTATATTTCTCCTTTTCCTTCCCTTTATCTTCCCATTTGTTATTTTTGGCATGATGTAAGCTAGTGCTCACTGCTCAGCAGAAACATCACCAGAGGGTTACAAGCACTGCACTTGTCTCTGATAATTGTTTCCTTCTCACTGCACCCACTCAGCTGCTCTTTCACACAATCTCTTGCAATAACGGGTCCCCAAATGAGCTATAAAGAGAAACAGTGACAATCTATAGCAAACCATAGAACAGATATATCATAGAGGCTAAACACCTCCAGACCAGCAGCAGCCTTAGGAAATGCATAAACTCGTGGGGTTTGCGCTTAAGGTTGCTGTGTGGTCTGCTTCCATGCATTTTATAATACTACATAATTTATGTGGTTCCAGTTATTCCTGTGGGTCTGTACCCATGACAACAGAGACCAATGCTGAATGCAGAAAATGCAGTAAATAGGAGCCACCACTCATGCCTAAATGCATTTAAATACAAGAGAAATATCCCTTGCCCTCAGAAAGCTATAGCCTTAACAACTTTCCAAAAAAGGAATATGAACAGTACTCCAGAGCAGGGACTATGTTCCATTTATATAACAAACCCACGTCTCTTCTACTACTACTGTATCGATCTACTACTCCATCAGTTATTTGTTTGGCCTTGCATGTGTTTTTCTGGATTAACGTACCACTGTTATGTTTTGGTAGGGTGTTCTATATAGGTATGGGATGCATTATCTGGAAACCTTTTATGCAGAAAGCTCCTCATTACAGGAAGACCATTTCCAATTGACTCCACTGCAGATTCCATACCAGTTATTAAAAGAATTCATAGTATGAACCATAAAAGAGATCACTGAGGCACTCAGTTTGTTATGGACTATATCAACCCCCATGCCTTCCATTAAGCCATCATTCTTGTAAAACTTGCAATATGAACATTTTATAACACAGTAGATACATCTGGAACATCCTGAAACTCTTTATTGATTCTTATGTCTTGTAAATACTTTTTGAAAACAGAACATTGCCTCCCCTACGACTGAGTAGAAGTAGCCAAGCTAAATATTGCTGTGTAGAGCGGCAAATAAATCCATTAGCGGTGTGCACATTCCACAAATATATATTTATATATAATCTAGAAATCAGTTACTTAACAAATGTTTCTTTCACTTAAGAGTTTTACAGCCGTCATGGAAGTCAGTACTTACTGTACCCAGTGCCGCTAATTACTGGCAATGCACTTCAGAAACAGCCATTTCAGGAACTATCTGTGCTGCCTGCATCTTGGTAAACTTATTTTTGATAGGGATATTGTGACTGCAGGTAATAATTACACTGTCTTATGCTTTCCATAAGGTCATACTACATAGGCACTGTGTTTATTTGTAAAGGTTAGAATGGTATATAGTGCTTGAGAATAATGTGCAAGCAGAAGGCCATTTCAAAATGACATTTTATGGAATGCCTGCTCTTTCCTTAAAGGAGACATATTGTGTTCGATTCAAACAGTAGTGTTTCAGGTTATTTCATTGAAAATATCTGCAAAAACCCTACTAGTCCCACCCATCTGTTCCACTTTCTGCTGCCTCCTTTTCCAGAATGGCAGCACTCTGCACACTGTATGGTAGAATAGGAGCCGCTAGGCTGACCTGATAGGGAACTGAAGCCTACTTTTTTGTGACTGCAGGCCTGTGATTGACTATTCCTCTTCTACTGTGCTTCTGGCAGGGACAGTTAAGACATGCCCACCACTCATTTAAAACACAGAAGGACAATAGCAGATCTATAGGAAGCTAAAATAAAGAGGCAATTTTTAAAGATAATGTTAATTTTTAGCCTAAAGTGAAACCATCACCATAAGTTATTCAACGTTGCCTACAAGATTAAGCTGTGGTTTTAGTTATGCTATATGTATTGACAAAAAATGTACCATTAGTTGACCTATATCATTTATTAATTATTTGATTAGGCAGCTACCATACTATTGTGCTTAGAATTATTATGCATTAAAATGCCATGCATCCCCTGTTGCCCAATATTTTGGCTGCTAGCACTAGAAATATCTCAGTCTTGGGGCTCATTTATCAACATTGGGTACATTTGCACATGAGCAGAAACCTATACTCAACCTGCAGCTGGCTGAAAAAAGCTATAGTTGTCCTCTGCCCAATTATGCTGGACAGCTGCAAATGAAAAATAGCTTTGTACTGTGCTAAGAGGTACTTGTGCCCAAGGTAAGCACCTCTTGTGTCTACTATCTGCTCACTACTATGACCTTCCTATTACCCCCTATCTCTTAGCGCCACAGACCTCTCCCGCTCACCCTTACATAAGGCAGGGTGGGCAGAAATGGAACACTTAATGTAGTCATTTTTATAATTGTACCTCCCTGCTCCTGAACCCTAGGCAGCTGCCTCTTTGCCTTTCCCTAGTTCCAACCTTGAACCAGCCCAATTAATTCCATCCAGGATGTGACATCCTTGCAGCAGGATCTTGAAAAACTGCCAATCTGGGCAGCTAAGTGGCAGATGAGATTCAACGTTGGTAAATGTAAAGTCATGCACCTGGGATGTAAAAATATCCAAGCCACTTATACCTTTAATGGGACTGCACTCTGCAAATTAGTTATGGAAAAGGATGTTGGAGTCCTTGTAGATGATAAACCCAGCTGATAATAAATCTCAGCTATGCTGAAAGACTTGCCAAGTTGGGGATGTTCACACTGGATAAGAGGCGCTTAAGGGGTGATATGATAACTATGTATAAATATATAAGGGGATCATCTAATAATCTCTCTAATGCTTTATTTACCAGTAGTTCCTTCCAGCTGACGTAGTCACCCATTCCTATTAGAAAAAAGGTGGTTCCGGCTAAATATTTGGAAAGGTTTTTTACAGTGAGAGCTGTGAAGATGTGGAATTTTCTCCCTGAATCAGTTGCCTGATACATTAGATAGCTTTAAGAAGGGGTTGGATGGTTCTTTAGCAAGTGAGGGAATACAAGGTTATGGGAGATAGCTCATAGTACAAGTTGATCCAGGGACTAGTCCAATTGATATCTTGGAGTCAATGAGGAATTTATTCCCCCTCTGAAGCAAATTGGAGAGGCTTCAAATGGGGTTTTTGCCTTCCTCTGGATCAACTAGCATTTAGGCAGGTTATATATACACTACAGGTTGAACTTTGAATTTACTGTTATTACTATGTTACTATGTTACACATGTGTACTTATATTTCTATGTAAGCCCTCTGCTATTCATTTATTCAGTCTGTTATTCAAACCACTAACTTGTTGCTAAGGTAAATACAACTCTAGGAACCAGATAATGGCTGCAATTCCAATTCAGTTCTGATGAAAAAATGAACTACATGTAAAGCTTCCCTACAGATCTATGTTAATTCTTTTGATTAGGGCATTATTTACAATATAGGTAAGGTTACCAGATTGCATGAAAATTCAGGGACACATCTAATAAATGTTTGTTGCAGGGCTGCACTATGGTAACCCTATATATAAAAAATTGATAGGGAAGGGCCAGTTACACCACTGCCTAGTCTAGCAGCATGATGTAACTTGGAACGTTACAAAAGTTGAAACATTTGTTATTGATGTTTTATTATCATAGCTTCCAATTATTACTGATTTACCAAACAAATATGAGTGGTGTCCTGTGGTTCAGTTTAATAAATGCAACAAAGAAATCAAATAAAAGCAATTACCTTTTTTATAGTTTTATCAAAAATAAAACATATGTTAAGGCATTTCATCATGTGTTATGTTAGGTAATGGCACAAGAAAGTATTTTTCCATTCTTTCTTCTGAAGTTGGCTTATAGTTCTTATTGCTCCAGTGTCCTGTGATCTTCTGTGTTCAAAGAGTACTACAATGAGTGACATACATTATAGAACAGCTTAAACTAAAGAGAAAAAGAGATGAGAGAACATTGTTGATGAGCAGGCAATGCACTGTATGTTTATTTATTATGATAGTGCTTCCTCTGCAACAACCCATAAATCTGTTCTTCTAAAGCAAAAGTTATTAAATGCAGAATAAACAATGCTCCTCTTTTTTTACACACAGCAACTAGGTCACCCAATATGGTAATTTTTGGTTTAATCGGTAGACCACTAGCAACTTTATGGGGCCCCAGCACAATTGTTTTGAACATTTTTACTTCCCCAAACCTCTCCACACTAGGTACTAGGTCCAGGAATGCCATCACAGGGCCCCATAAAACAAAATTTCCTGGGCCCCCTGGGCTGCGCCCACTGCAAGCCCCACCTAGCAAGCACCACACAGTAAAAAAACAAAAAAAAATATTGGTGGCTAGGGTTCCCACATGTTAATAAAAAATAAAAAGATATTGGTGGCCAGGGCTCCCCATAAAAAAAACATTTTATTTAGTTTTCGAATTATTTGCCTTCTTCTAAATCTTTCCAACTTTCAAATGGGGGGGTCACTGACCCCATCTAAAAACAAATGCTCTGTACAGCAACTCATTTATTCTTATTGTGCCTTTTCATTACTTATGTTTCTATTCAAACCCTCTCCTATTCATATTCTAGTTTCTTATTCAAATCAATATATGGTTGCTAGGGTAGTTTGGACCCCAGCAACCAGATTGCTGAAATTGCAAACTGGAGAGCTGCTGAGTAAAGTACCACAAATAATAAAATATGGAAACCAATTGCAAATTGTCTCATAATATCACTCTCTACATCTTACATGGCCAAAAAAAGGGAAAAAAACTCTTTTTCGAACATGGTAATAAATGTAGCCACCTACTGGCAGCCACTCTAAAAAAATATTAAGGAATCATGTCACACAGGTCAAATCACCCAAGGGACAGAACAAAGGATATAACAGTATTCAGACTACACTACATGGAATTGTACCAAGTACTAAACATGCTTACCTGAGGCCAGAAACCTCAAGAGAAAGAACATCTGTAGAAACGACATCCACAATTCAATAACCCCCAGAATCACTAATGAAATAAAGGATGTACTAGACTCCCAGTTAACTAAAGAAAAACTTCTACTTGCCATAAAGAGGCAAAGTTCATTGGCCAGATGGATTTACCATTTCATGTTACAAAGAACTAGGAGATCACAACTTGATATCGCTTGTTGAAGTGATTAATAAAATATCTTATGGAAAAGATATCCCACAAGATTCTATAGAAGCACACAACCCTTTAATACATACAATTAAATTATATAAACATAGAATTACAAAAACATAAAAAGGGAAAAGAGCCCTCTGACCCAGGTAACTTTATGCATATATCATTGCTCAATACTGACATAAAGTTAAATGCCAAGGTGTTAAGCTCGCCAAAGGTGCAAAGATCGGATCATTTGAATCCTCGAATGATCGGACTTCCCCATCTCCAGACCTGCCACTAACCTTCAGTTTAAATAAAGTTGTAAAAGAACAGATCAGCCGATGTTCTGCCCCTACAGCAATCGTACAAATGTTTTCTGACAAAGCTAGTGACAGTCTTCAACTTAAAATTGTCCGATCGGCAATACATGCAGAGATATTATCGGCAGCCGACATAAATCTTTTAACCTGTCTGATCTACTGAACGACTAATCTCCGTGGGACGAAAATTGTCGGGACTCTCTACACATGGTCCGAAAATCGTACGAATCAAGGATTCGTACGATCGGACCTTTGCGTCTATGGCCAGCTTTAGCCTTCTGGTTGACCAACTACTACCAAAATTGATATTCTCTGAACAGGTTTTGTCCTGGGCAATGAGGCTAGAAATAATATTAATAGACTATTTAGTATTGTCCAACACTCTAACTGGGTGCCCCTCGGCTGGATCTGGGCCGTCGCCCCCTCCCCGGTCCACCCCCCCCTGTCACCTTCCCTGTCGGAGTCTTCCTCTGTGCGTCCCCTCCTTCACACCGTCCAGGTCCACCTCCCCTTCCTGTTTGCGCATGGATACGTGCATGCGCACATCTGTGCACATTCGTGTCCAGAACAGCACTGAGACTGGTGTGCTCGAATTGAATCCAAATGCGGCTGGGCGGCATGCCCCCCCTGAAATTCTGCCACCCCTGACAATGTACAGCAAGCAGTTTAGTCAGCACGTTACATGAATTCAACTTTAGCTTCAATTTGGTGCAAATCATACAATGTCCACTGCACACTGTTCTCTTGAACCAGAATACTCACAGACAGCACCAGCCACAGGATTCTGTGGTTTAAATTGCCCTTATTGGAACATGGGCTCTGACTCTGAATTTTTCGAAGTTTTCACCCGAAAGCTCCGAAAACATTGTGAAATTGCACGAAACCCCCGACTTGACTTTTATGCAACCTCGACAGGTTTGAGATGCCGTGTTTTTATATTCAGGCTTTTTAGCCCTCAGGGTTTAATAAATTCTGAAAAATTCATGATTTTTTTATAAATCGGGGAATTTCAGGTATTTGGAGCTTAGTAAATAACCCCCTAAAATTTTGATTTATTCCACAAAACTTTATACATTTGTAGTTTTCTATTATTTTAAAATGCTCTAAAAATTTGAGATCTATTAAGTGTAAAAACCACGAAAATCACAATATAAAACTTTTAGAAGTCAATAGGAGCTGAGCTTTTAGGACAGCTCTAAATCAATTCAGACTTTTATAGGTTTTCTTTTCTTTTTTTTTGCTAGAAATTGTCTGAGAAACTCATATTTTTAGAGGTTTTTCAAGGTTTTTTCAGCACAGAGTTCAGTGTCATTTTCTTTTTATTCTGATTTTATAATAAATCGCAGTGAGTTGTGAGTTTGGTCATCATTTCAAAATTCACTAAAACCACAAAAATTAGACTGTTGATAAATAGGCCCCTTAATGTTGCAAGTTACAAGTTCATGCTGCCATTTGGGGGCAAGTATTCCAAGGAATGCATGCCCAATTTCTCTTTACATGCTGACCGCTCCTAGGTTTAGGCCCTGTATTAAACCTCAAAAACAGTTATGTTCTGTTTCTGTTCTCTGGCAATCATTAGGACTTTAGGTCAACGAAGACTCTCCAGTGACAATCAGTGATCTATTTTCACTCATGTATTTACTTCATAGAATAACAAATATTTGTTTCTAAAGGGAAAGTGGACATTCTCTCCCAGGTAACATTTTTGTACTGTAGTATATATTCTCTGTACAATACACAAAAGTGTTAATACTAGGGTTAACAGATGGGCACATCACATCCATATTTCTTGCAATGTGCAATACCAAAATCTCAGGTCCAGGTAGAAATTTGGAGCAAAGACAAATCCTAAGAGAGCACCTGGTAACTGATTGAGGCAACAGAAAAACAATAATGTGATCCATATACAGTATTCCCAATGTCCTCATCCATTGTCATACTTAAAGGCTAATAACATTTATTTGTTTAGGCCTAGAAACCTAGATTCTTTAAAATTATATAAATACACTTTACTCATTATCAAATGTTAGAAATATTGAATTCAGTATTTAAAGGGCAACCATCATGAAAGTGAAATTTTAATACAAGCTTCATCCATACTGAAATAAAAAAGTTTTCTAAATATAATCAATTAAAATTCAGAAAAATGTTTCTGAAATATTCAAGTTACTCTTCACTTTCTTACCCTTTCAACATATGTCTGTCTTCATTCTCTTTTTTAATGCAGGAGTTGGGTTTAGATTTTGAATGACAGTTAAATCCAATATATCTTTTATAGGGTGGACCATTTTACCTGGAAGATGTATTAGAGCTCACTCTATTAAAATCACCATAACTCCTGTCTCTCTACATGCAGGTTTTGTGCCAAAGTCATTTACTTTGTTAGATTTTGTTTTTACTGGAATCTGTTTTTTAAGTAAGCTCCCCTATAAAATATATTGGATCTATCAATGAAAATCGGACACCCACTTCTGCTTGAAGAGAAACAGATGCTGAGAGAGGGATAGTAAAAATAAACTTGATTATTTCAGAAATGATGCAGAATTTTTAATTGATTGTATTTAGAAAGCTTCGTATTTCATTATGATACAGCCTATATTACATTTTAATTTTCACAATAGTTTCCCTTTAAAACTGAATGTTTCGCTGCCCAGGTAATTATCCATTTTTAAAGCACAGTACTGATAGTATCAAAGTCTTTGGCTAACTGTGTACTGGGCAATGACTTGAGGTACTCCAGGTGCCGCCTAGCATCTTCTTGGTTGTGCCGCACATAGTACACTACATAGGTTATCACCATTGCAAACCAACCAAACATGGTAATAAACATAGCAATATCAGTGGTTTTGTTATGAATGTTGCAAAAGTTTATGCCAGAGTCTAAAACCTGGATCAAGGGCTTCCCAATATATTTCTCATGAACAGATGTCTTGCATAAAATTTCATTAACTGTGTTTGGGTCTAATATGATTTCCCTCAGCATCTCTTGAAGACTGCAATCACAGTGCCACGGGTTATTGGAAAGACGGATTTTGGCTTTAAGTTTAGCCAAGGCTTCCTTAGGAATACTGTGAATCTGATTTCCAGATAAATCCAAAAGCTTTAGACCCTCTGACACCCCTTTAAAAGCTGCCAACTCTATTTTCTCAATCGAATTCCTAGACAGGTCCAACTCTTGGAGATAGTTCAAGTCCTTAAATGCATTGTTTGGCACTTGTTTGATCTTATTGGCATCCAGTTTGAGGGACACTGTGTCCATTGGGAGGTGTATGGGGATTTCTTCCAGGTCTCTGGAGCTACAGTGAACAACTGTGGCTCCGTTAGTGTCAGAGCACTGACAGCTCTTTGGGCAAGCTGCAATAATTTTCTGGTGGAACAGTAATATTAAAATTCCTCTTTTGAGTAGAAATTCCAAAAATCTGTTTAAATGGTCTTCTAGATGCATTCTGGATGTTTACACTTTGCAGCTCTTCATCATGCATGAGACTCCTTTTTTTCTGGAAGTCAAGAGGAATTCACTCTAAAACAAGAAATGAAGAAATGATTTAGCTGTGATTTGTATTGTCCTAACCTTAAAAATGTTTCAATAAAGATGTTTTCAAGCAAGTCATAATTCATTTTGGTCCAGTACTGCTGTAGGCATTGAACCTCTGACTGCCTTCCACCCCTCCTGATTGATGCATATGTAATACAGTTAGGGCAAGCACAGAAGGGCAACCCTCAATAACTGCTGCCCTAGGTATGGGCCCTCAGTTGCCGTTATAGATAGATAGATAGATAGATAGATAGATAGATAGATAGATAGATAGATAGATAGATAGATGATAGATAGATAGATATGATAGATATGATAGATAGATAGATAGATAGATAGATAGATAGATAGATAGATAGATAGATAGATAGATAGATAGATAGATAGATCCTGGATTATATTTGATCCCTTTAATGTGCCATGAAAGGCTCACAAGGTTTGTAAAAAGTCTGAAAGGCACCCTTTTGTAAATTTGGCCATTTTGGTCAATGCCTTTACCAAACAAATGGAGCAAATTCACTTCAAGGGGACCAATGTTTGCTATGTTATATTTATATATGCTGTAGAACACCACAAGGTGCAGAAAGGGTGTTTGTGAATGTATGATACTGTACATAGGTCAGTGTGAAATGTGTGGCAATAATTGTACCACAATCAAATTCATTTATGTGACACTGTGGGGCACATTTACTATGGGTCGAATATCGAGGGTTAATTAACCCTCGATATTCGATCCTCAAAGTAAAATCCTTCGACTCCGAATATCGAAGTCGAAGGATTTACCACAAAAAAAAGTCGAAGGAATAATCGTTCGATCGAACGATTAAATTCTTCAAATCGAACGTTTTGAAGGATTTTAATCCATCGATTGAACGATTTTGCTTCGATCAGAAATTGCTAGGAAAGCGTATGGGGAAGGTCCCCATAGGCTAACATTAGTGCTCGGTAGGTTTAAGTGGTGAAGTAGGTAGGCAAAGTTTTTTTTAAAGAGACAGTACTTCGACTATTGAATGGTCGAATGGTCGAAAGATTTTTAGTTCGAATCATTCAATTCGAAGTCGTAGTCGAAGGTCGAAGTAGCCAATTCAATGGTCGAAGTAGCCAAAAAAACTTTTCATTCTAATCCTTCACTCGAGCTAAGTAAATGTGCCCCTGTATGTGATGTGGAGCTAACAGACTGTTACAGTATTGTAATAGAAGAAGAATGACTGCATTTGCCCTTGCTAACCATGGGCAAACCAGATATTTACTATTGTATTGTAAACATGAGCTAATTTAAGAATGCTAAAAGTGTCCCTATTTATAGCAACTGCAGGGGAAATGTGGGGCATCTGGGCCTTTCTATTTAATCGGATTTTTACAAGTGCACTGCATCTTTTACATCTGCTGCAAAGACTTTTCATGAAAAGAACCCCATGGTGGCTGTGATGTGCACATGTTAAAAAGCAAATCACAGGGCTGAAAGAAACTCATTAAAAAATAAATCTTCTATCAACAGCTATTCAAACAAGCTCATTATAAATTGCTTAATATGGCCCATCATCCCCTATTCATGGCTGTACTGTGAAATCCCAGAATAATAGACATGCGTCTTAAATTTAACAGTCATCATTACTTTTTATCATAAATTGCATTCATCACATTTTCTTGTCATATAGAACAAAATGAAGGTAACTACCTACTCACACATCATACATTAAATGCATGTGTTGTCTTGTAAAGTGCATGATGTATGAGATGCCAGTAGATGTTTATTACCTATAATACACATGTTGGAAGTTTAACTCTTTATACTGTACTCCTGGTGTTTTGTATGTCTACCTATTTTTGGATATAGTAGGCCTGGAAGAAGAATTAAAAGGCATGCTGCTAGTTTAGTGCAAAAATAGTGATTTGTAAATGTGGGCACAGTGAATTACCTTGGACCATAGAGCTAGTTTCTTATATGTGTTCATTAAACATTTTTTAAATTTATTTGTAAATATAAATGCAGTTTACTGCACTGCTGGTTCTGCTTCTTGAAACAATGTTGCAATTGCTAGCTCTCCTCCAGACAAGAATATATCTTTAAGGGAAAACAGCTGACTTGAAGAAGCAGTAGAGTGGGGAAACATTTCACCAAGTCCAGTTCAATTTACTACTACAGGTACAGGTCCTGTTATCCAGAATGCTCAGGACCTGGGGGTTTCCAGATAAGGGATCTTTCCATAATTTGGATCTTCATATCTTTTTCACATGTACTAGAAAATCATTAGACATTAAATAAACCCAATAGAATTGTTTTGCCTCCAGTAAGGATTAATTATACATTAGTTTGGATCATGTAGAAAAAAAGTAAAAAATATCTAAAGATTTTATATTATTTGAATAAAATTGAATCAATGGGAAATGGCCTTCCCATAACTCAGAACTTTATGGATAATGAATTTCTGGATAATGGATCCCATTCCTGTACCAGATATTGTATTACAGTTCCCATCAGTCCCCATTTCAGGATCTTGCTCCCCAGGGAAAATTGGCACTGAACATAGTCAGTGCTGGTATTTGCTCAAGAATGTCCCCTTTTTTCTGCCTCACAATATGTAGATGTGGCCTCTTGGCCTTTTATATGTGTCCCTTGACTTGGGTGAATGAAAAACAATTATAGGTATCCTGAAAATGTTTTTGAGATATCATGGGTCTCAGAGAGAAGAATCAGTGCTAGAAGCAAAACTGCATTGTTTTAGTGTCAACACTTCCATTGACCAACACATTTTGGACCCAACTTGGGTTAAGGCACTCTTAAGTGAATGTTTCTAGTGGATAACCATACCTTGTCACCAACTTTGTATGGAGGAGAAGACCTGCATCTGCGATCAGCAAAACTCTAGTGTACAAGAGCACTCTTTTCCAAACTTGATTTGGTTGCAGCCCAAATAGCAGACATATGGGCGGTGTGGTCGTCTGCAGCAGGGATGTCAGCGAAGACTTGAGGGAAGGCTAGAGGATGCTGTCCGTACACAGTCATAAACGGAGACCTTCCAGTGGAAGTGTGGCATGCATTATTATGAGCGAATTCCGCCCACGGGAGGAGATCAGACCAATCATCCTAACAGAGGGAAACATGATTCCTCAAGAATTGCTCCAAAGCTTGATTCACGCGCTCCGCTGCCCCATTGGTTTGGGGATGATAGGCAGAGGAGAACTGAAGAGTAATACCTAAATCTTTACATAAGGCACACCAGAACTTAGCTGTAAATTGAGATCCCCTATCAGAGACTATCTCAGCCCAGAAGCCATGCAACTGGAAAATAAACTGGATGAAGAGCTGAGGGAAGTTTTCGTAGAGGGATGAAAGTACTGTTTCTACTTTTGCAGATGATACTAAATTGTGCAGAACTATAGGTTCTGAAGGGGGCCATGAGTTGGGTTTACCCCCTTTTCAGATGAGGGCAAGGATAGGGCAATGCGAGAGGAGAACCCCTTGATGAACTTTCGGTAGTAATTGGCAAACCCGATGAATTTTTGAATTGCCTTGGTGGTCAAAGGAAGGGGCCAAATAGTTCTGCGATCAGAGGCAAAGGGTATCGATTCTTAACTGTAATCTTGTTAAGTCCACGGTAATCTATGCAGGGACGCAGACCACCGTCCTTCTTCTCCACGAAGAAGAAGCCAGCTCCTGCGGAGAGTTAGAAGGACGATTAAATCCTGCTGGAGATTCTCCTGGATATAGTCTTTCATGGCGGAGGTCTCTGCAGGAGAGAGAGGGGGATAGGTGCGACTCCTGGGAGGCATGGCTCCAGGAAGGAGATTGACGGCACAATCGTAGTGACGATGAGGAGGAAGAAACTCTGCAGACTTTTTACAGAAGACGTTGGAGAATTCCTTGTAGCAGGAAGGCAGGGCTTTCAGATCTGTCGAAAATATAGTCACTGGGTGGAGGGGATTAGTCGGGAAGACAAAGTTCTTGACAGTACGGACTCCAACGAGAGATCTGCCCCGAAGACCAATCAATGGAGGGGTTATGTGAACAAAGCCAGGGTAGACCCAAGACAACAGGAACTGAAGGGTAGGAAATAATTAGGAACGATAACTTTTCTTTATGTAAATTCCGAACCTGCACAGGCAACCCCCCAGTCGTCATGGAAATTATCTCAGACATAAGTGGCCTGTCGTCAATTGCTGTAACCCGTAGGGAAGTGGTCAATGGATACAAAGGAACCTCCATTTAGCAAAGAGAGCGTCCATGAAATTTCCGGCAGCCCCTGAATCGCTGAAGGCAGAGCCGACAATAGTCTTAGTGGCCAGACAAATCTGTAAAGGCATAAGATACATGTGAAAGTTCTCTTGGGATTTTGGAGTAATGCCGCCCACATATGTCTTCCCAGGTTTACCTTGAAGAAGAGGACCCTTTGGCTTCACAGGGCCAGAGACTGACCACCACAATACAGACATAGTGAGCATCTCCTGCTCAGAGAGACATGCCCTTCTGATCTGCATGGGTTCCTCCGGAGGAATAACAGAAGGCTGCTAGGGTGAGGGAGGCAACAGGGGTCTTTCGAAGCGGGGAGCAAACATAGGTTGGAATCTCTTGATTCCACCTTGACAGCCAAAGCAATAAGGTCTTCTACCAGTGTAGGTAATGCACAGGAGACCAGGTCGTCTTTAAGGTTGATAGAGAGCCCATTGTAGAAGGCAGCATGATAGGCTTTGTTATTCCAACCAGTCTCTGCAGCACAAAACTGGATCTGGCACTGGTTCACAAAACCACGACATGCATGAGGATCTCCACTATAAAGAGGAGGTGCCGGAATAAATGGACCAGTGGAAGAAGAACGTGAAGCAGCGACTGCAGCGACCGGAACTGGCGTTGGTCTTCCTGGCGTGAGAATGGAAAGTTTTTCCAGGATCGTCTCCAGCGCTTGTCCGAAATGGGATTGCCGAACTTTGTATGCCTCCATGCAAGAATGCAGACCACGAAACGCCCTACCGAAATCAGGCTGAGCTTCTTCAGTGGGGTCCATGGCTTCGTCCATGGGTTCTTGATGTCATCACGCTGGCGCCGATTCATGACATCATCGCGCTGGCGACGAAACGCCGGCGCCCCTACCCACGTGGCGACCATGGGCACCGCCATCTTGGATTCGCCGCTGAAGAGGGCGGACGACCGGCGCTCATGACATGTTGACACTGCTGTAGCCATGTCAAAGTCAGAAGTTTATGCATCAACTTTCTTATTGTTGGTGGTGGTACATGAAAAATAAAATTACTGCATCCATCTTTTCTATAGAAATGCAGAATCAAGGGGGAAGATTTCTAATGGTAGGTATAGAAAATTAATAAGATCAAATAAATGAATGGCACTGGGCTCCCCAGAAATGGTTATTGCATGTATGTCTGGCACTTCACAACTTTTCTGGCACCCTCTTAAAAGAGAAGGAATGGCTATTTAACTTGAGAATTCCAAAAGTAAGACACTTCCAATAATTGTATTTATTTACCTGATACCCCGGGCTGGTGCTCCTATACGCAGAAAACAGTCCAGCTCGGGGTTCTTCCAGTGAGCCCCATGGAGCAATCCGGGGGCAGACATATATGCAAAAGAGTAAAAAAGCACGTTTTTTTGTTCAGCTTTTCACTCTACTATGCATGCGCAGCCATGTGAAGAAAGAAGAAACATTAAGTGGATTGCTCTGCGGTGCTTGCCGGGCCGGTGCAGTTTTCTGCTGATAGGAGCACCAACTCGGGATACAATCACTAGGAAAAGCCTAACATTTGGCACTCCAAGTAAAAAAGTTTTTTTCTTATCCTCCTGTCCTGTAATGCACCTGCACCTACTGATGCAGGGGAACCTTCAAGCTAATAGTAATTCCATGGTTCTCACTGTTGGCTGTATAAATAAGAATTTTGCCTAAAGAATCAGACACAGACTTAATTTTGACTCAGAGAGATGGAAACCTAAATATTCAGTGCAATTGCATCTGATTCATCAAAATGCGCATACATTGCATTTATTTTGATGCATGGGTGCAGTTGTGTTGGACGCAGCTACCTCTTATGGCTGAAATGATGCTGTAATTGTCAGTAAAAAAATGCTACTTTTTGGGTAAAGAAATGGCGAATTGCATCCAAAACTGCACTTGCATTTGTAAATATGTGTTAATATGGCTTACCACCATATAGAATGCATGTATACAATCTTGACAACAAGATTACTTTTTAACATAGTTACTTAACCCTGATTTTTTTCTGGTCGGGTTATTTTGGGCAAAAATATTTTGTGGGAAAAAAACTTTTCAGGATTTATTATACCCCGAAACTGCTATAAATCCAAATCCAAAAATCCACCATCTCAAACTTGCCTAGGTTATGTAGAAGTCAATGGGAGATGTCCCTTTTACATTTTAAAGATATCGTTATCTGTGCTTGGTTTCATCAGAAATTCGAAACATTTGGTGTTTTCGGACGATAACCCGAAAAAATCTAGTGATTCAGGCATCAAATGCAAAAAAATTATACAATTCTGGTTTTCGCTCAATTTTATTGAGTTTTTTCCCTACCCAACTTTTTTGAGTTATTTTATTGATAAATAATATAAAATCATGGGTGGGAGTTTGGCCGAGCTTGGTTTAATAAAAATATGAGATAAATTTGAGTTTAAGTAAACAACCCCCTTCATTTTTGCACACAAATATAATTGAAATATGAAAACTGAACATAGGAAAAGCAATGCAAATAAAGGGTAGATAACACTGTTAAAATGGTAAGCCAAAACTAATGCTGGGTGCATAATAGAGTATTGCATGGTGGAGATTTATTCTAATTTATAAATTAAATTGGTGTTGTTAAGTAACAGTTAACTGCCACTGTATACATACTGTATATACCTACAATACAAATACATGGGTCATTTTAGTCAGCAGGTGTACAAAACAATAAGGATGATCTATCTCAGAGCAGAAACCTGCAATGGTGTAGCATGTATAGGGTGTCTGTTGCAGTGTTGCACATTTAGAATGCACACTCCCCGGATGTAGTGGCAGTAATGCAGGCCTTTTTAAAGTGTCCTGTATTTACCAAATTTCAAACACAATAGATATTACCAATTTTATAGTGTATATTGCAAACTTAAATGCAGAACATCCTGCAGATCTCTAAAAAAGTAACATTGATCAAGGCACTATGTATAAAATGAAAGGGGGTGGCATTTCTAATGTCTTATGTGGTTGATTCCATATAAGAAAAGGGAGCTTTTATAGGAGATAGGGGTTTCCCTATTATTCACATGAAGATATCGATTGCGACTTTTATGAATTATATTTTTTCTATTTCCACTTCACATTAAAGATATACAATGATTAAAGTGTGAGAGTAGAAGAGGATGTTCCCTATTGGAAGGCTTATTTTATCCAAACAATTCTATTAAAGTTAAAAAAAAGTGTAAGGATGTTCTACTTACCATGCAGATAGCCAAGTGCTTAATATCTGCTTCTTGTTTCTTCCCTGTTAAAGTTGAATGCAGAATCCTGGATAAAATTAGGTAACAGCTTAAAATAAACTACCAGCATCAGCAACGTGACACCCAGAAAGGCTGCTGACCCTCAGCTCCAAGGAAGTTTGTGATGCAAGGGGGCTTTGGTGGAGGCACATGGGCAATGGGACTATAGCTGAGCTGAACTGGCCAGCACTTGTTGCTGTTTTCAGAGCTCACAGAAGACACTCTGTTTTGCTTGTAACACCAGTACACACCCAGACCAATCAGGCTTCCCAGGGGCTGTCACTGTATCGCGTGCCTCTTGCCTGTCAGTGGAATCTTTGCTAAAAAGCTTTTCTTTTTTAATGGTGAATCAGACAAAAGCTGAGGAAAGGGGGCACTCATTCTAAGACAAGTTGATGGCGTCTTGCAGATTCCTATTGGATTCACACACAAAGAACCGTGCTCTGTTACCCCCTTAGGAAAGAATAAAAGAGAGTAAGGCACTTTTATTCTTAGAATAAATGAATCACTAATGATCATGTCTATATAACCTGACTGATTCCTTTAAGGAGAGATTAAGCATTTTACTCTTAAGGCAAAAGTTGCATTAAATGCAACGTGATTGCTCATTGGGATATTAGAGCTCCTTTATAATCCTACGTAACCACAGACTGTGTGAGTCCCCTGTATGAATGAGGCTTAGTTATTGGTTTTTGCACATCCGGTGATTTAGCTTGGAGAATTCCCATGTGTACATCACATAGACAGGCAGAGCCGGCAGCAAGCAAGTGAAGTGATGCATATCATAATCCAGTTATTATGTTTTTAATTCCCCTTTTAGCCATCACTTCTACTTACAAATCATAATTATAACAAACTGCAATACATTTTGCCTTTAAAAGGCATAAACCTCTCTCTCACCAATAATCTGTAAAAAAAAAAAAAAAAAAGCCTAGGTACAATGCACGTATATGGGAAAAAAGTATGTTCAGATGTTCCTGGAAAATGAAAGACATACCACTGTTATCTTTTTTTGTTGAAAGTGGAGTAAATTATAATGCAGGCTGAGAGGGGTTCCCAAACTCTTTCATATATATGCTGTATATATATAATATATATATATATATATATAGACATATATATAAAACTTTCCATCCTTGAAAAAGGTCCGAAACTTTGGATATTGATACTATAACAATAAAAATTGTGTTTTTTTACTAAAGGGAGTACTGGTCTGGAAACTATTGGTGTGTATGTATGTATATATATATACATACAGTTATATGAAAGAGTTTGGGATCTCCTCTCAGCCTGCATAATAATTTACTCCACTTTCATTTCCCAGGAACATCTGAGTACTGAACAAAGATTTTTAGTGAAGCAGTATTCGTTTGTATGAAATCAAATCAAATGTGAAAAACTGGCTGTGCAAAAATGTGGGTACCCTTGTAATTTTGCTAATTTGAATGCATGCAACTGCTCAGTACTGATTACTGGCAACACCAAGTTGGATTAGCTCATTAAGTCTTGAACTTCATAGACAGATGTGTCCAATCATGAGAAAAGGTATTTAAGGTGGCCAATTGCAAGTTGTGCTTCTGTTTGACTCTCCTCTGAAGAGTGACAGCATGGGATCCTCAAAGCAACTCTCAAATCTGAAAACAAAGATTGTTCAGTATCATGGTTTAGAAGAAGGCTACAAAAAGCTATTTCAGAGGTTTAAACTGTCAGTTTCAACTGTAAGGAATATAATCAGGAAATGGAATGCCACAAGCACAGTTGCTGTAAAACCCAGGTCTGGCAGGCCACAAAAAATACAGGAGCGGCATATACGGAGGATTGTGAGAATGGTTACAGAGAACCCAAATATCGCCTCCAAAGACCTGCAAGAACATTTTGCTGCAGATGGTGTATCTGTACATCATTCTACAATTCAGCGCAACTTGCACAAAGGACATCTGTATGGCAGGGTGATGAGAAAGAAGCCCTTTCTACACTCACGCCACAAACAGAGTCACTTGTTGTATGCAAAAGCTAATTGAGACAAGCCACAATCATTTTGGAAAAAAGTGCTTTAGACTGATGAGACAAAAATTGAGTTATTTGGTCATAACATAAAGCACTTTGCATGGCGGAAGAAGAAAATCGCATTCCAAGAAAAACACCTGCTGCCTACTGTCAAATTTGGAGGAGGTTCCATCATGCTGTGGGGCTGTGTGGCTGGTTCAGGGACTGGGCCCTTGTTAAATTTGAGGGTCGGATGAATTTAAACCAATATCAACAAATTCTTCCGGATAATGTTCAAGCATCAGTCACAAAGTTGAGGTTACACAGGGGTTGCATATTCCAACAAGAAAATGATTCTAAACACACTTGGAAATCTACAAAGGTATTTATGCAGAGGGAGAAGTACAATATTCTGGAATGGCCGTCACTTGAATATCATGGAAAATCTATGGGATGATTTGAAGCAGGCTGTCCATGCTCGGCAGCCATCAAATTTAACTGAACTGGAGAGATTTTATATGGACAAATGGTCAAAAATACCGCTATCCAGAATCCAGACACTAATCAAAGGCTATAGGAGGCATCTAGAGGCTCTTACATTTGCAAAAGGAGGTTCAACTAAGTATTGATGTAATATCTCTGTTGGGGTGCCCAAATGAATGTACCTGTCTAATTTTGTTATGATGCATATTGCATAGTTTTTGTTAATCCAATAAACTCTATGTCACTGCTGAAATACTACTGTTTCCATAAGGCATGTTCTATATTAAAAGGAAGTTGCTACTTTGAAAACATGTGTGTGTGTTTGTAGAAGTGTTCAAAGTGAGCAGTGATTTCCAAACTACATATTTTGAGCCCTGAGCAAGGAGAGCCCACTGTGAAAGGTAATTAGGGTGACATTCGTTTATGCTAAATAAAAAAATAAGATATACTTGATACTCACAGAGTTACAGCAGAGTGACTTCTACAATTAAATAAATGCGTAGAATGAAAATGTCCAAATGAATTATGGGATTGAAGAGAGTTGTGGGTCAAATACAAAAAGTTCATAAACCAGGGATACATAAATAATTTTTCATTCTCAAAATAAACCCCAGTCAATACTGCAGAAGGGGGCTTCGGATAGTCTCTCTTTAGTGGGAAGGCTAGCGTTTCGCTATTACTGGGACTTTAGGTAAAAGGCAGGGTAGAGCTATAAATAAGATAAAATTTAGGTATATATTGAAACGGGGTCTTCAGATCTCACTTCCTGTCCTGTTAAGCATGGAAAGATTTCTTAAAAAGCAATAGAAGGATGATATACCTCTACCCAGCGTCCCTTTCAGTCCTACTCTCTGGATTTCTTAAAAGGAAAATAGTAAAAATAATCACTAAGATCTACAGGACCATGTCAAGGTCAGTGTCAATAAGACACTCTGTGTAAACCTGGGTAAGGCCATAAAGTTCCCTGCTGCCAAACTCTACAAAACTCCAAGTCATAGACCAAAAGCAAAATAGAAAGCGATCTGTACCTCTCTGCTGCCATTGCATTGAGTTTTGGGACTCAGTCAAGGCCATTTGCATCAAAAGAACTGAGACTTCTCACTGAGTCTTTCCTGAAAGAGTACACATTTATAAAGCATTTGTGAGTGTTGGGTAAAACCTCTGCAGCTCATTTGCTGAAATATGTCTAATTATGTGCGGCAAAGTGTTTTATGCACAGTTGCTTTTTTGTTTTTTTTAACATTTACTGATCTGAAGGAGACTGTCAGGTACGCACTTAGCTTATTAATGTAAGAAAAGGAAGACAAAAATAAATTCAATGCCAAAGTGCAGTCAACTGCTACCTACGATTTCCACAAGTAAATGTCAACTAGGGAGCCATGTCACGGAATATTTCCCAAGTCAAAACAATGCTCATAGAATAAAACTGAGCTCATTATATTGTAGGTATTTTTCCCGGAGCCGGCATCAGGATCTGCTTTTCCGCACTTCTTGCTTAGTGACTGATCCGATCACAGAGCGTTTTAGACATTGGCAATGTTCTGCTATTTTCTTTCAACCGAGACCAGTTTTGGTTTTGATCATTTTAAAAAAGCGGCAAACACACACTTTCTGAGAATATGCTTTTCTTTTACTGTAGCGTACACACTCTGTCATATTCTCTGTTATCTACTCAACCACATTCTGGCCTCACTGTCTGAATGTCATAAACCTAGCCTTCATTCTCAGTGTGGAATCTTGTAGATTTTATACTTCAGCTGATAGTACAATTTTAAAATTCTATTTTTTCTGAATAATTCAAGTTAAAGGAAATATATCCTTTACTGCATACTCAAATATTTGGATAATCCTTGAGAATTGTATATTTTACATACTAGCTTTAATCTACTAGTAGTTATTTCTGTATGATAAGAACAATAATAATTTGCAATCAGTCTTTCATTTTTGTGTTTATTCAATCTTTTGTTCTGCAAAGAGTTTGGAATTCGAACAGCTATGTTGTTGCTAGGGTCTAGTTACCCTAGCAAGGAAGAATAGTAAAGAATCTGAGTGAATAAAGTAAAAAAAGATCTAGTCTTGAAGATGTTTCTGCTTTTTATTTGTCAAGGTTGGCTTGCTTGTTTAAAAATACATTTTAAAGGCACCCTGAGGCCCTGGGCCTTCTACATGTTTTGTGGAAATCCTTGAATGTGAATGGAAAATAAAGAGATATCAACTAACCCATGTCATGTGAGATACAGGTATAGGATGCATTATCCAGAAATCTGTTATCCAGAAAGCCACGAACGACAGAAAGGTAATCTCCTGTAGACCCCATTTTAATCAATGAATTCATATTTTAAAAAATCCTAACTGGAGGCAAAATGATCCCATTGGGATTATTTAATGTTTAAATGATTTTTTTTAGTAGACTTAAAGTATGGAGATCCAAATTATGGAAAGATCCCTTATCAGGGGTCCTATGCAGTCTGGATAACAGTCCCTATACCTGCATGATCCAGTTGTGGCATTTTTAGTTATTTCCTATTATCATTTACTTAGAAGAGGAATTAGATATGAAAACTTAAGGATATGGGGTTAGATGACATCCCTAAACATATTGCCATCATTGTCTAGCTGAGCCTCACTGCTGTGACTGACATCTTAAAGTAGGTACTCCCTTTATTTCATGTAAAATCTCTCAGAATTTAGCATAGTAAAGATGTTTATATGACCAGCATTTTAACAGTTAAATAGAGACAAATATAGGGCAAAAAATGTTTTTGAACTGCCATAACTTCGAAATTCAAATTAAAAAAAGACCACCTGAAATTTATCAAAAAAATAAAAAAAAAATTTCTGGGTGAATAGGCGCTTTAGTTCGAATTCAAAACGTATAAATCAAAGTAACATCGTATTTGATCGAATTCGATTAGAAGTTTTTTCAAAAACTCCACATAGGTTCTAGGAGGTTCCCCATAGGCTAAAACAGCAATTTGCCAGGTTTTAGATGGCGAATGGTCGAAGTCTAATTTTCAAAGAGACAGTACATGATAAATTTCGATATTTGAATTTTTGATTTTTTTCAAATTCAAATGGAATTTGGACTATTCCCTAGTCGAAGTACACAAAATTAGCTTGAAATTAGAATTTTTTCAATTAGAATTTTCACTTCAACCCTTGATAAAACTGCCACTTAATGTCAGACGTATTAAGATTATTCTTGTATGGCTTTTATGCTGCAGGTGTGATGTGAAAGTGGGAACGAATGCATTTGCACTCTCAAAAACCACATATGGCAGAAGTCAATGGCTGAGATCTCAGAGTGTAAATATAAACTGTTATGTCTACTCTATACCAGCAATGGTTCAGACTGCCTCCAGATAGAAAATAGAGATTTGTATGATGAGAACCTCTGGAAGAAAAATCATGGGGCAGTAGATAATTGTGTATAAAATGGGTTTCCCCCGGTGTTGGTTAATGGGAATGATAATGGGAAGGATAGTTAAATTATCATGTGTACAGTATATGTGCATACACACACACACACACACATACTGTACAATGCTTAGCTCTGTAAACCCTCACACTAGAAGCTTTAGACAATACATTTTTTACAATCCGTTATGTCAGTAAATAATATGCTTTAAAATTTGTACATTATTGTAGATCCCGTAAGAATTGACAGAGCTTTTTTTTTTAAATGCATTTTGGAATGCTCATGCACAAACAAGTCAACATCTGAAAACATGTTGGAAAACATCATTTATGGATTTTTCCCTACACACTAACCCCCACAGGGAGAATGATATTGACAAAGTGACATAGTTCAGTGCAAAAAAATCAATGAAATAACTAGAGCTCAAGCAGCGGCAGGCTCATTCTGCAACAGTTTTTATTGGGCGATCGGAACATAATACGATTTTGGATTCTTTGCTGAATTATGATTTTATAAGGCCCAAGGCAAGGTGTTGATTTGCCACAACTCCACAGGTTGCCCACACAAATCTATGTACACTGTACGCATTCTTCAGTATATATCACCAGTAGTGTATACCATTTGGGTACTGTAATTGCAAACAATAAAAACCATTGATAGGAAAAGAGACCACAACAGCACTAATAATATTAAATGATGCAAATACTAAGGGTCAAGAATTTGAAGTACAATGCTAAGCTAAAAACATTGAAAAACAGAAAAAATACCATAAAAGGATATCAGTAATACATGACTACAATCACACATTTTGATAAATCTGTCCCTTAATCTCGCAGGTCCAGGGTCCAGTGATAGTTGTATACTGAAAAAGGGGGGCTTGAGGCCCTCAAAAAAAAGTTTGTAGCTTTTTGCTCAAATGAACACATCCAGAGGCTTTTTTGCACCAAATAATGCCAGAATGCTGTCCTTTTTTTCTGCTTTCAGCTTGGGATGCCCACCTGTGAGTAACTGTATCTGTCTATGGCTGAACTATGTACAGGTATGGGACCTGTTATCCAGAATGCTCAGGACATGGGGCTTTCCTGATAATGGATCTTTCCGTAATCTGGATCGTCAAACCGTAATTCTAATAGAAAATCATGTAAACATGAAATAAACCCAATAGGCTGGTTTAGTTTCCAATAAGGATTAATTATATCTTTGTTTGAATCAAATACAAGGTATTGTTCTATTATTACAGAAAAAGAGAAATAATTTTTTTTAAATTTGGATTATTGGGATAAAATGCAGTCTATGGGAGATGACCTTCCCGTAATCCGGAGCTTTCTGGATAACGGATTTCCAGATAACAGATCCAATATCTGTATTTCAATATGTATATGTAGTGTATTGGCTGAAATATGTATCATCCGCTGTACTAATATTTGTACAACCCCTCACTTTGTAGCAATAACAACTTTAAAGGGGATCTAAACCCCAAACCAAATTGGTGTAAACTTATTGAAGGTGTTTTCTTTAAGCACTTTTGTAATTTACATTAATTTTTAGCAGTTTCCGAGATATTTGAATTTTTATATTTCTAATAGCAGGCTTTAGGCTCAATAAGAGTCAGGATCACGGACAATCTGACATTCAAGAGAGCAGTTAAACTGAAAGCCTGGTATTAGTAGTCTTAAATTGCTATTATCTCAGAAATCCCTTAAAATAAAAAAACCCATTTAAGTTACAAAATGCTCAGAGGATCCTGCCTGATAGCTTTCTTATAGCAGAGCCCAGTCTGATAGTTGACGGTCCATAGAAACCACATTCATGTTGGGGGTATTACCAGTGCCCCAGCTGAATGACGAGCATGCATTGATGATGGGAGTAGGGGGAGGTAAATGATGTGACAGAAGAGGTACATGTGAAACATCCCACCACTTGCTGTGTCTGCATCCGACAGTTGTGTTGCGTCTTATCCGACATTTTCATTACTTACCTTATTTCCAGCGTTTTGTTGCAGCTCATCAGATCGCACAGAAAACGTCCATGTAGTCCTACCCTAAGGGAGAAATCTGTCATATTCCATGCAGGCAATGTAGGACGTGATGAATGCAGAACATCAGATAGAGATCAAGCAGTGATAGTGGACGAGAGGCTCATATGTCATTATATCACGATACACTTGCATGTGTGGGGGGCATTGCAGAGGAAGAGTAGTATTGGCTTTTCAGCTACACTTTGCTTTGTGAGTCCAATTGCTGACCCTGACATTGACTTTGTTTATTAGCAATATAATTCATATTTTTGCTCTAAGTTATAAGTAAGCTGTTATACATGAGAGAAACCTTCTGCTTTACTTCATGATGATGTTAAGTGTTCCCCAAAAGGTGCTATTGTGTCAAAAAATATCCTCTGCAGCTGTCCAGTGTCCTCTTGCCTCAATGTCTGCCCTGTCTCAGCACCTGCTCTTCTGCTGGTTAATTTACAACCTTAGGCCATAAGTCATTAATTAAGGAAAGGCGGTTGTCAATAGAAATAGAGTAAAGACAGTAGGGCATGTTTATGACCCCAACCACAATTACCTTCATGCTCAAATAGACGCAAATGTTATGCAAGTTGATACCATTCATAGTGCTTGTGTCCAAAGATGCTTCCCTATAGTTGCACCAGTGTATCCATCCCACCTCCTTTTCTGAATTATGTGCAAAGGCACCTATTGACACAGGGGAACCCTGGAGCTACCACCACATTCAAGCAGGAGCTAATTCCACAGTTTGCTCTGTGTGCTGGGACAAAAATACAGTGAATCATGTCAGAAATCGTAATAATGGCGTGTGGGAAAAAAGACGCAATCGCTACCAGCTTTGGATGCAATTGTGTCCTATTCGTCAAAACTTTCACCTGCAATTTTTGTTGCATCGGACACAAAATGTGAACAACCCCTTTAAGTAAACTGAAAGAGTTGTTAGCAATAGGGTATCACTGTAAATGAGAAGAGAGAGAGAGAGAGAGAGAGAGAGAGAGAGAGAGAGAGAGAGAGAGAGAGAGAGAGAGAGAGAGAGAGAGAGAGAGAGAGAGAGAGAGAGAGAGAGAGAGAGAGAGAGAGAGAGAGAGAGAGAGGAGAGAGAGAGAGAGAGAGAGAGAGAGAAGAGAGAGAGAGAGAGAGAGAGAGAAGAGAGAGAGGAGAGAGAGAGAGAGAGAGAGAGAGAGAGAGAGAACACACACAGGAAGGTAGGTGCACTGTAAAAAATCTGAACACAAATTTGCATATGCAGATTTAAGAAAAAAATGTCATAATATGCAAAAAGAAAAAAAAAAAAATCGTCAAACTAAGTTGTCCGGAGCTTTAAAGAGTCAGTATATACCTAGTTGTAACTGATGAAATTGCCACATAATCACCCTGCAGTGTAAGGCCTATAGCTCTTGGTTTGTTCAGAGACCCAAAAACACAACCTGAAATCAATTGGAGGTCAAATCACAAACGTATTGATAGTAGGGATGCACCAAACCCTTTCTGGAAGATAAAGGCTAGGGCCAGATGATCCAGAGGCAGAGAATCCGCTGCTTTGCTGCTCCCCTTGTCTTTCTAACAGCAGGTGGTTTTCGGCATGAAATGCAAAATGTAGTGCTATGCATCTTCTAACTTGAGGTTATGTTGAAGTGATGCATTCTGGGACTTAAAGTCCCTCTGCTTTACAGAGATTTTGAGAACTGCCCACTTTTTTTTTACATAAGTCCAACTAAAGTATTTTTTCCCTTTAAATGGCTCCTGAGTTAGCGCTTTGTGGCCCTAGTCAACTAACTTAAATGTGCATACACTTCAAATATGTAATTCAGTTATAAAAAAGGAACTCACAGTGCCTAAAAGCAACAATTCTTATCCATATTCCTTAAGATTTCTGTGCACAAACGTGTGATTCCATTTGCTTTTATTGGAATCCACTGGCTGGATAAGCCTAAGAGAGCTTTTTAAGGAAATAAAGCAAATAACAAAAAGCATTTGCTAAAACAGTTCCTGTTTATTTCACATGATTTCCTTATACTAACACTGCATGTGCATTTAGAAATAGTGAATTAAAATAAAGCAAAATAAAAACACATTTTTAAATTATCAGAAGCTGCTAATGCACAGCACTGTACAGGAAGAAATAACATGGGCAGAGACAAATTAAAATATAAAACCACAGGAAATCATATTGATGCCACTTTAAGGGGCAGTTTTATCAATATGCGAGATTCAAGCTCACCGCAGAAAATTCAACAACTTTCTACTCATTCCTATGGGATTTTTAAAATCATATTGATCAATAGGTGAAAGCTCAACATTTGATAAATACACTTCTAAAAATCCCATAGGAATGAATATAAAGTGGGTGAGCTCTAAAACTCCCATTGCCGCTAAATGTAGCAACTGTTAAAAATAAATGTAAAACAGGCACAAAAGTGTAAAAATTCACCTTTTGCCCATAAACCAATAACAATTAATCTTTAGCTCTGTATAAACACAATGCTGTCAGCAAATGACTTACAGAGTGACAGAAAATGAATGATTATTAAAGAAAACAGGAAATCAATCTTGCTTCTTTTACTCATCTTCATCATCTTTAGCCTGGTAGATGGCTTGATTTCGCCTTTTAATCTTCACTCCACCACTCCCATTCTCATTGCTCATCCTCTTCAATGGCCTGTTGGACTGTTTCCCCTCTCCCTCAGTCTGGCTGCTCTCAGAACGATCAAGCTCATCGTTAGTGGAATCTGTAGCATCATCCGAAGACACAGCCATAGAATCAGGCAGGACCCGAATGTTGGAAAAGTTTACTGAGAGATCAGGGGTATACTCAGGAGACGGTTCACCTAACTTTTCTGCAATACCTTCATCCTCTTGTTCGTCATCATCTTCCAATGTAATTTCATCAGGATTGACAGAAGTTGAGAGAATCGAAGTGTCTGTGCTGTATTCACCGGGGTCTTCTGCAGACCCAATACTGTCTGCTTCGTTATCCTCTGTCATATCAAAGTCTTCTTTCTCTTCCTCGTGCTGGCGAACTTTGACATTCAGGTCAACAAGTCCCAGTCTGGCACAGAATTCTGTTGTTTGTGGATTTACAATGTGGGTAGGCATCCTCTTGTACTGTGGATTGTTGGGGTCATAGCATGCTGTCGTCACACTGAAATTGCAAGGGATCTTGATGTCATGTCCTAGATCATCCAAAACTTCTCTCTTAGTTTCCTCAGACATGCTAAAATCCCACCTGAAATCAAATGTGTACTTCTGTTAAAATACAGAATGAATTCTTCCTTCTAGCATGTTTGAAAGTGGTTGCTACTACTCAAAATCTGTCATTTTAATATAAAGTCGCACTACAAAAATATTTGAATAATGCTTCATGAAAGAACAGCATAGAAACATTTAAAGGATGTAAACAGATGGCTGTAAACATAAATGTAAAAAAAGAAGAAATGCAAAACATAAAAGAAGGAAAGCAAGAGAAAAAACTAAACTTCACTAAGGGGCCGATTCACTAACTTCAAGTGAAGGATTCGAAGTAAAAAAACTTCGAATTTCGAAGTGTTTTTTGGGCTACTTCGACCATCGAATGGGCTACTACGACCTTCGACTACGAATCGAACTATTCAAACTAAAAATCGTTTGACCATTCGATAGTCGAAGTACTGTCTCTTTAAGAAAAAACTTCGACCCCCTAGTTCGCCATCTAAAAGCTACCAAACTCAATGTTAGCCTATGGGGAAGGTCCCCATAAGCTTGGCTAACTTTTTTTGATTGAAGGATATTCCTTCGATCGTTGGATTAAAATCCTTCGAATTATCCTTTGATCGTTCGATCGCACTATTTGCGCTAAAATCCTTCGACTTCGATATTCGAAGTAGAAGGATTTTAATTCCCAGTCGAATATCGAGGGTTAATTAACCCTCGATATTCGACCCTTTGTGAATCGGCCCCTTAATCTCCTTAAAGTGAGGGGGGAATGTTGCCTGATATACTAGAAAAAGTAATCGGAGAAGCTTGATAACTCCAACATCCAGGAGGCAGAAGTATGCAAAGAAGTATCATTATTATAGTATAGGGGGCTTTTGGGTTAGCAAGGAATGTATTCAAGTAAGTTTTCCATTTGTCCACCATTGAAAAAGGCAGGCTTGGGTTCCTGGGACATAAAGAGGGTTGGTCAAGATGGAGGCAGTAAATACAGTATAAATAAAGGCAGATTTATTTACTACGGAGTCCCATATTTATAAGCATGCTTGTTGTATTTTAAAGGGGATGTAAAGTCTTAATGGAAACTGGCTTATTTTAATTTATTTTACTCTTACTATTATAAAGATAAAGGGTCAAGTTCCCTCCGCTGCCATACTAAGCAATGTCTACAATGCTCAATAAATACAGTATTAGTCTCCACATGCACTTTTTTCACAGTGCAGGAGAAGCTAATCAGAATCAAGTATACAGGGTAACTAAGTGACATCACTGTTAGGCTCCATATGTATCTTAGGCAGGGCTTCATGACAAACCTCCACTGAAATGGAATGACTTTACACCCCCTTTAAAGGGGCTATTCACCCCCTAGCAAACATGCACAGATTTGATCAAGAGACTTAAATATATATAGGAGATGGTCTGAATACAAACAGGAGTAATAAAAAGCATCAATAACAATGAGCTTGTAGCCCTATAGAGAATTTGTTTTTTAGATGGGGTCAGTAACCCCCATTTGAAAGCTTGCAAGTGCCAGAAGAACAAGGCAAATAATTAAACTATAAAAAAAATAAAGACCAATTGACCAGTTTATAGAATCGGCCAATTTATAATGTACTAAAAGTTACTTAAAGGTGAAACACCGCTTTTATATTATGCCATCCTTGAAATATTCAAGTACAAATGAGGAAACTGAATACTTGGTGAAAACTGATACCTAGAGTTAACCCACTAGTTTTGAAGTGTTTTGTGTACCCCCATATACACTACTTGCATTTACTGTTTCATGTTCAATCTAGAGTCAGCTGCAACCTAGAAATGTGAAATGTATTGGACAGTTTATACTCCGATACTTGACCAGCTAATGATTTACCTGGCATGGAGACCATTATTCTCTGGCATGTTCCATGTCTTTGAAGTTATGTTTAGAAGATCTTTGGTAGCTTTAAGGACAGCTAACCATTCAAGGTCATACTCCAGGCACTCAGGCTTACTAGGATCATGTTCCATGTCTACAATCTGGACAAAGACATATGAAATAGGGGCATCTATAAAATCCAAAAATGCTAAAAACAAAAAAACCAAAAACCAATAGTGTGTAAAAGGGAAAGAAATGTCCTCACCTGCAAAAATTCTCGGTGTGGCAGGCATTTATCCAATGCTAAAAACTTTGTGGCTTTGGGTATTTCTCCTACATTATTCTGCATAAATTTAAAAGAAAGAAAAAAAGACATTAAGTTTGCTTGATCACAAAGGCATGAAACAAGGGGCATATTTATCAAAGAGTGAAGTTAGAGATCGCCACAATCCACTAGAGGGAAATGCCGCCACTCTCCATTAATTTCTATGGCATTTTAAAAGGCATATTTATCAAACGGTGAACTTTCACTTTCTTCCATTGATACTCTTCTAAAAATCCCATAGAAATGAAGGGAGAGTGGCGGAGTTTCACTCTAGTGGATTGTGGCGATCTCTAAACTTCACTCTTTGATAAATATGCCCCAATGTTTATTCTAATATAAACAAATATTTAGTTGTTCCTTGTTAACCGCCAAAACAGTTAGGTCCATCCAAAGCCAGTTTGTTTTTTATGCTTCCAACCAAAGAATCAATATATACTTAAAATGTGTTAGATATGTTTTATAGAAGAAAAGAAAATACAATAATGTAATTCTCCTTCATTTTCTTACCTGATGTTGCATGAAAGCAGCAAACTTCACGTGCAGGTGGGCAGAAAACCAGTACGATGGCTGGATGTGTAACAGAAGTTCTGAAGCTGCTGGACTTCCCAGAGTGTTGTCCTCTACTTCCTGCCGGAAGAAATCCTTCTTCTTTAGAAGCTGTTTTTTGTTACCATAGTGATAGATGCTTCGCGGCCAGTCGTGCGACAGAAAAATGTCCATGGGTTCTTTCAGCTGTAAAAACAAATGAATTTTGTTGAAAATGAAATCAGAGAACATGCAGTATGCAAATTACATTATTAGAGTATAAGATATTACTTAATACTTAGCTGAGGGGACAAAAAGTAAAGTGAGGCTAGAAACTTTATCTGGTTGTGACTATTAATGGGAAAGTAGTGTGTTATGTAAGCAAAGAGCGTAAACCATAAATCTATGACGCGTATAATTTATTTGTCTAAACATTTGTATTTATCAGGAGAGCAAGTTGCATACTCAGTCAGCATCATGCCTCTCAAGGCCTGCCATAATTCACAGCAGGTATCAGCAGTCTAGTAACCCACAGCACTTTTATTACTACGTCAAACTTCGCTCAGTTTACATACCCCCTTGTTATTTTCAGAATCCTTAAAGAAATTTAAATATAAATTATATTTATATAATTTATATTTGCTGGTTGTTTTCGGATTGTTCAATTGAGGAGAACATGTTCAGAAGGAAAACTATGAACTTTGCTTATGGAAAGGAAAGAAAAGACATGCTAATGGTCAGAGATATCTGATCTTGTTTCTGAGCAGAACATCATCATAAGAGTTCACCTATCTCCTTCTGAATATTTCCTCCTGGGTTGAACAATCTGACAACTCCCTAGCAGGTGGCACTGTTGTTTTAAAACAGTTAAGTAAACAATTAATGAACTAATACAGTGACAAAGGACAAATTTACATTATAGGTAATATGAATATGCTCAATTGTGATATTACAAAACCAACTGAAAAACCTTACCTGCTTCAACTTAAAGACCTCTATGCTCCTCACATGGTAGGCGCTTCTTACAGTGTCCTTACTGTAAGGTGGTCGCTCAAAATGACCTATGAGAAAGTAATATTACAAAATTACAAAAAGATGAATAGCAGCAAGAGCAGATTCAACTGCTTCAGATAAGTTGAACAACCTTACATAACTTCAAAAGCACAACATAAATGTACCTTTTCGATAGTCATGAGACTTAAATATTCCAGATATTCCTCCAATTCTTACTCCACGATATTTTACCACCCCTGCATAGCCTGTCAAAATGGAATGAGTGCAAACGAAAATATTAAAATAAAGACAAAGATCTTCCAGTTCAGTCAGCTAAAGGCCTTGTACTGAGCAGTGTGATTTGTATGTGACATTCTTTACTACACACCCCATTAATAGCATATGAGATGTCTATACAGATACACTCAGCAAGCACACGACAGTTCCAGCTCATAAATATAAATATGCAGAGTTGAAATGTGCACAATAAACTAGGCTGATGTTACCTTCTATCAATGAAAGCCATTTTTTGATTTTAAATAGGATACATTTTTACCTTTAATTGAGAATGCACCATCTAGATATTGCATAACCTATCCTTTTAAACAACTAGGGTGGATACAGGTCAATGGTTGAAAATTTGGGGGAGAATTATCTTTCCAAAAGGGATATTTTTAATATAAGTCAGGGACGGGGAATTTAATGGGAAAAATTGTAATTGCAAGAAGGGATGTTAAAAGTATCTGCACCCATGGAAGCTACTAGAGTGCATGTCAGACTTACCCATGTAGTAAATATTTGGTGCAACCCAGCCTCCATAAGGTAGCTCTTGGAGGTAGTTTGATGCCTCATGGTTTCCTCCAATAAAGATTGTTAGAATAGGGGCCTTTTTCTCACCAGAGTAATATCTTTAAAATTGGGAAACAAATGATATAATAACATGAAAACATTATAAGTTGCCTGCTAATATATATGGCCTTGGAACTATGTTTAACTATGTTTACTGTATGGCAAAGACTTTTAATTCAAGAAGTGCAATGTGTTCTTCCAGGTTTCCCATGCAAGAGTAGAACCTCTGCCCTCTTATTTTTCTAATGCAAATGTACAACACTGTGTAAAGAAAAAGTGCATTTGGTTTTTGTTACTAAACACCGAAACACTTGCCCAACCACTGTACAGAATAATGGATTATTTACTAATGAAAAAGTAAAGCAGTAACTGTATTGAAGGTGCAATAATAACCTATTATCAGGAATCAAATAAATATGGCATGCACAATACCTGTTAATTTAAAGAGGGTTTTTTTTTTGGGTCAAAAAAGAATTATGAAATAAAAAAAAAAGTAATTAATTCTGCCTCTGTCGAAATATAATCCAAATAAATTGATGCATGCCTTTCTACTTCTATCATATGTGAAGTGCTTCTGAACCTGCATTGTTGTACATTTTCTTTGAGTATTATTTTATGATATGATAATGTCAGTTGGAAACCATTTCTAACTTAGACTGTAAGCTTTACAGGACAGAGACTGCCTTCCTACTGTGTCTTATACCAAATGGCACTTAATTGGTGTATTTATTGTAATTCATTTAATCTATTAGAATACGTGTCCTCCATGTGTACTTTTGTATATTTTAAGACTGAACAGCGCTGTGTATCATTGTGGTGCTTTATAAATGAAGTCAAACTTAACTACATACATACATACACTTCAATGGGATGATCACAGCAAATAAGATGATGAACAAATAAACAGCACTTTCTTTGAACACCTGACAGAACTGAGGTACTATGCCTAAGAAGGCCATCCTCTATTATGAAGTGCTATTATCTTTAACATATGCCAAATTCTCAAATGCTAAATTCTTACAGTCCACATCATGAAACCACATTTCGCTTTCCCTTGACTCATTGAAAAGCTGTTAAAATGCTTTCTGATAGCCTTATGCCAAACATTCTGGAAAGATACACTATTTGGTCAAAAGTGTCCAGACATCCTCTGAAACTGTGGGTATTAAAATGAAGTGAGTCTACTGTGTAATATGTTCCAGTCTTCTCATTAGATGTAGGGAGATTATTGGTTGAATAGGTTTCCATTTAGTGACAACAGCAACAGTTGGGTTCAGCAATCAGGCACTGTATGCAGTTGGCATTTCAATTCATCCCAAGGGTATTCAGAGGGCCTAAAGTCAAAGCAGGCTGATTCTGTCCTTCCACTCCCATCTCAGCAAATCAATTATGTACCTAAACCTTTCCCACAAAGCAGGAAACATGGGATTGTTAGGAATGTCACTGTACGCGGTCTCTTAGATTTCACTGCAACAAGGGGCCCCTGACTAAGCCATGTAAACAGCCCAGGACAGGAGTGGATGTCAAGGTGAAAATGGTAGCAATTAAATACAGTGTGTGCCATGTTTAAATGAAAAAGAAAGCTTAATACAGCCCAAAGAGGTCATGCTATGTAAAAGGTGGAGTGAAACATTACCGGTGATGTCGCTCATGTCAACCTATTCAATTTTTGCTTTTATTTCGGTTGAAATCTAATTGCCGATTGGTTGCTGTGGGCAACATCACCAGTAATGCTTTACTCCACTTTTTACACATCATAATAAGGCTCCAAAGTATGGTAAGCAATAGTATATTTGCCTTAATCTGGCCCCAATTGTGCTGGGCCAACAGTTTGGACCATGAACTAAAATCAGATGATAATCTGCACCTATGCAGACACATCAAGAAAGAGCTGCATCACTGGCAAATTTGGCCATAGCTTAAAGGAATTGTTCAGTGTAAAAATAAAAACTGGGTAAATAGATAGGCTGTGCAAAATAAATAATGTTTCTAACATAGTTAGTTAGCCAAAAATGTAATGTATAAAAGCTGGAGTGACTGGATGTCCAACATAATAGCCAGAACACTTCTTCCTGCTTTTCAGCTCTCTTGGTTTACACTGATTGGTTAGCAGGCAGTAACTAATCAGAGACTTGAGGGAGGGGGGGGCATATCTGTTTGCTTTTGAATCTGAGCTGAATGCGGAGGATCAATTGTAAACTCACTGAACAGATATGTCCCATGTGGCCCCCCCTTCAAGTCGCTGACTAGCTCAGTTATACAGCTGAAAAGCAGGAAGTAGTTTTCTGGCTATTATGTTAGACATGCAGTCACTCCAGCTTTTATACATTACATTTTTGACTAACTAACTATGTTAGAAACATTATTTAGTTTGTACAGCTTATTTACCCAGTTTTTATTTTTACACTAAACTGTTCCTTTAACAAGATTTTCGAACCTGCTCAAAAAATATTTCTTGCTTAAGTTTGGACAGATATATGTTGGGTAGGAATCATTCACAAGGTTGAGGAGTCTGGAAGGGCTGAATCAGCAGTTGCATGTCCCATCTTGAAAATTTCCATAATAAAAATGGCAGCTCAGCATCCCTCTGTAAGTACCCAGGGAAACAAATGCTGGGACAACCAGTTATCCTCAACTAGGGGAGGGATTAATGGATACCTACTGTAGGTTGAAGAAAAACAAATAAAATCAGTAGTGCTTCTAATAAAATAAACTTATATTTATAAAGCATGATTACTTGTAAAAAGTCTGCATTTGTCGATATTTCATTGGTACAGCCATACATTTCATGTCCCCCTCATTTCTCACAGCTTGAAAATCACCACAGCACAGCAGCAGGTCTACTTTCGTGTTCTCTTTCTTCTCAAGGAACTGGATTGTTTCATAGATTTTATCCAGCTCACCGTGGCAGCACCCTTCCACTGCAATCTTCATGGCTGCAGCTTTGGTGTTACAAAACGTAAATCAGCAGACGGATGTCTTCTTAAAAAGTCATCTGAAAAAAATTATTATTGTTATTATTAATAAACACTAAGCAGAGCAGCATTTAAAAAGTTTATTGAATTTTAATACGTTAATTTACTTAGGAGCAAAAGATTCAGCTCAGATTCAAAAGCAACAGTTACCGTATGACCCATGTGGCCTCCCCCCAGGTCACTGATTGGTTACTGCCGGGTAACCAATCAGTGGAAACCAAGAGAAAAAGTAATTTTGTGTTCTGTTATGTTAGACATCCAGTCACTCCAACCTTTATACTTTACATTTTTGGCTAAACTATATTAAAAAATTTTTTATTTTGCACAGCCCGTTTACCCAGTTTTTAGTTTTATACTAAACAGTTCCTTTTAGCAATAAATTATCATTTTCATTTGTATCTGTAATAATAGAACAGTACCTTGCAATTAATGATAACTAAGCTACACAAGTCCATATTGGTGGCAAAACAATCCCATTGGATTTATTTAATGTTCAAATGATTTTCAGAAGACTTAAAGGGGTTATTTACCATCAATCACTTTTCAGTTCAGTTGCTAATATTCCATAGATACTGCTGAGAAATGTATCAACTAAATGTAGCAAATTGTAACCGATGCTCCTGGATCACTGAGTTGCCAGACTGATACACTAGAGATACAAACAGTATAACTTTATACTTAAATTTGGGGAAACTGGAAAAAAATAAAAGACGGAAAGCAACTGAAAAAGATGGATTTTTGTCTTACCTGTAAAATCCTTTTCTCTCTTCATCGAAAGGGGGACACAGGCACTGGAGGGTTAACTTCACCTTCCGGGAGGAAAGGACACTAAAAACAAGAACTTTGACAGCCCTCCCAGGGGCCGGCCCGCCTATCCCAGCAGGCTACACCCCCACCAGGAGGCTGTCACACCCCAGAACGTTAAAAGTGTAAAAGATAACTGAGGAATTAACTAGAACTGACCAAGGAAGAACCTTGGGCTAACTTGACGGATGTCCACGCAACGAGGACAAAAAGGAGCTAAAATCACCAGGGCTTGGGAGCCCCACCAGGAGGTGATGCTGGATCTAGACAGAGACTGTCTAAGGAACCTTCCGCGGCCAAGCTTGATATCGTAAGGGATGGGCGTGCCTGTGTCCCCCTTTCGATGAAGAGAGAAAAGGATTTTACAGGTAAGACAAAAATCCATCTTACTCTCTCATCTCAGGGGGACACAGGCACTGGAGGGACGTTCAAGAGCAGTCCCCAGAAGGGTGGGTAGATCAAGCTTAAGATTGCACAGCAGCGTGCAGTACCTTCCTACCGAAGACAGCCTCAGAAGAGGAGGCAACATGAACCTGGTAGAAGCGGGTGAAGGTATGGATGGAAGACCACGTGGCAGCCTTGCAGATCTGCTCCACAGACGCCATGTTCCGTGCTGCCCAGGAGGCCGCCAGTGATCTGGTTGAGTGGGCCGTGACCCTCATAGGAGAAGGTCTACCGGCGATCTGGTAGGTCCGGTGAATCGTGGATCGTATCCATCTGGCAAGGGTGGTCTTGGAAGCTTTCAGACCCTTCCGTGGACCAGTAGGAATGACGAGGAGAGCATCACACCTACGAAAGGATTCGGATCTGTGAACATAATATTTGAGAGCGCGGACTACGTCCAGGGAATGCAGTGCAGTTTCCTTAAAACACTTAGGCTGTGGACAGAAGGATGGAACCACGATGTCCTGGTTGAGGTGGAAGGCCGATACTACCTTTGGCAGGAAGGAGGGTATGGGCCGGAGCACAGCTTTGTCCTGGTGAAAAATCAATAAGGCCGAACGGCAGGAAAGTGCTGCTAGCTCGGAGACTCGTCTGGCAGACGTGATAGCGAGGAGGAAAACAGTCTTCCAGGTAATAAGGACATCGGAGGCCTGAGCGAGGGGCTCGAACGGAGCACTCTGTAGAGCCGACAGGACTAGGTTGAGGTCCCAACCGGGTACAGGTGCCCGAATGGGAGGGGCGATATGCGCGACTCCCTGCAGGAAGGTCCGAACGGGAGATTTCAGTGCAATGTTGAGCTGGAAAAGTACGGACAAGGCAGAGATCTGAGACTTGAGGGAGGCAAGGCGAAGGCCTTTGTCGAGGCCCTGCTGCAGGAACCCGAGTATGCGGGCCGTACTGTAGCGATGCGGGGGAAAAGAGTGAGCGGTACACCATGCGATGTAAGTCCTCCATGTTCTGTAATAGATACGAGAGGAGGAAGGTTTTCTGGCAGCAATCATGGTCGCTATCACTCGGTCATCAAACCCCTGTCGTTTGAGGACTAGGGTCTCAAGAGCCAGGCCGTCAAATGGAACAGATGAATATTCGGGTGGAATACTGGTCCTTGGCTTAGAAGATCCTGTCGATTTGGAAGATGGATGGGCTCTGTCTCTGCGAGATTGATGAGATCTGCAAACCAGGCCCTTCTGGGCCAGTATGGTGCCACTAGCATGGTCCTGACCCCTTCTCGCTTGATCCTCTTCAGTATCCTGGGAAGGAGAGGTAGGGGAGGGAAGACGTAAACGAAGCTGAACGGCCATGGGGCCGTGAGCGCGTCTACCCCTATGGCCCTTGGATCCCTTGACCGAGACATGAATCGCGGAGTCATTGCATTGGTCCTGGAGGCCATCAAGTCGACCTCTGGCATGCCCCATTGGTCGGTCAGAAACTCGAACACCTCTGGATGCAGGGCCCATTCTCCTTGATCGAGAGTTTCCCTGCTGAGGAAGTCCGCCGTCCAATTTTCCACTCCTGGAATGCGGAGATGGCCGGTACGTACTTCTCCGCCCAGGTGAGAATGCGCGAGGCCTCCTGCATGGCTCCCCTGCTGCAAGTCCCTCCCTGGTGGTTGATGTATGCCACGGCCGTGGCATTGTCCGTCTGAATCTTGATGGTCTTGCCCCTGAGGAAGGCTGTCCAGTGAAGGAGAGCCAGGCGAATGGCTCGGAGTTCCAGGACATTGATTGGAAGAGATGTCTCTGAGGGGAGCCATCTGCCCTGTGCTGTCTGGCCCTGACACACCGCACCCCTACCCCGGAGACTGGCATCCGTGGTGAGGATGGTCCAGTGGAGAATTGCAAATGGCTTGCCCTGGTTGAGATTGGCTGGTTGTAGCCACCACCCTAGGGAAGTCCTCGTCAGGGTGGGGAGGGTGATGGGAGAGTCCAGACACGTTATCTCTGGATTCCAGTGTGTCAGGATGGCTCGCTGAAGGGGACGAGTGTGAATCTGAGCAAAAGGGATGGTGTCTATCGCAGAGACCATCAAACCCAGTACCTGCATGCAAGATCTGAGAGGAGAGCATGGCGAGTCCGCTAGAGAGAGAATGCGGCTGCGTAGGGTTAGAGCCTTGTCCGCTGGAAGAAAGGTGCGGCAGAGCTGGGTATCGAAGAGAGTCCCCAAGAATATCATTCTCTGTGCGGGGATCAGGAACGACTTCTTGAAGTTGATGATCCATCCGTGTTGTTGCAGGGTCTGGATCACGAGGGACAGATCGGACTGGTTCCTCTGGGCTGATGGAGCCTTGATGAGATCGTCCATGTAGGGGGTAACTGAAACCCCCTGAGACCGAAGGAGAGCTAGAACTGGAGCCAGGATCTTGGTGAAGACCCGAGGAGCCGTGTCCAGGCCGAAGGGGAGAGCCACGAATTGGAAGTGCTTCCCTAGAGAGGCAAATCGCAGGTAGCGATGATGTGCCCGGTGGATAGGGATATGGAGGTAAGCATCCTTGATATCGACGGAGGAAAGAAACTCCCCGGGTTCCATTGCTGAAATGACGGAACGGATGAATTCCATCCGGAAGGAGAAACGTCTGAGGCAACGATTGAGTTTCTTGAGATCCAGGATGGGGCGTATTCCTCCGTCCTTCTTCGGGACGCAGAAGTGGATGGAATAGAACCCCTGCCGTTCCTCCTCCTTGGGTAGCGGTACCACGACCCCTGCCTGTTGGAGGGAGGAAATGGCCTTCCAGAAGGCTGCTCTGCGTACAGGATTGGACGGAGGGGGAGAAGAGAGAAATCTCTCCGGAGGAGGGTGTCGGAACTCTATGGAATAACCTTGGTGGAGCACTTCGTGGACCCAGGCATCTACGAAGGAGTGAGACCAGACCTGCCGAAAGGAGAGGAGACGCCCGCCCACCCTCTCGATTCGGGAGGTGGGCAAACCTTCAGGAAGAGGAGGTTTTGTCGGCAGAAGGTTTCTGAGTTTGTCTGCCAGCGGACCAGGCAGGTCTCTTCCACTTTCCCCTAAACGAAGGAGCGCTCTTTTTTGTTGTTGGAGGCTTAGCTTGTTTGGAACAAAAGGAGCGAAATCGAGAGAAACGGCGATTAACCGTCTGATGTTTTGGCTTGTTCTGTGGAAGAAGGGTACTTTTGCCCCCTGTAGCCTGGCTGATGATTTTATCTAGCTCAGTGCCAAATAGAACCTTGCCTGCAAAGGGAATAGAGACCAGTGACTTCTTGGATGTCAAATCCGCCGACCAATGTTTGAGCCAGAGGAAACGTCTGGCCGCTATGGAAGTGGCGGAAGCCCTTGCAATCATCTTCGCCGAGTCCAAGGATGCCTGGCAGAGGAACTGGGATGCCTCTTTGAGTTGCTCCGCCAGCTGTAAAATGGAAGCCTGGTCAGAACCATCTATAACAGCCTGACAGAGCTGATCGGCCCAAACTTCTGAAGCGCGACTGACCCAAGCGGTAGCGAAGGTCGGTCTGAGTGCCGCACCTGAGGCGAAAAATATGGATTTGCAGAAACCCTCCAGCCTTTTGTCAATGGGGTCCTTGAATCCAGCCGCATCGGGAACTGGAATGGTGGTGGACTTGGCTAGACGGGAGATAGGTGGATCGACTGTAGGAGAAAGGCACCAAAGATCAGTGTCGTCCTTGGGAAAAGGATAGAGAAGGGCAAAGCGACGGGAAAGATTAATCTTGCGCTCTGGAGAGGCCCACTCATCCTTGACTACAGAAAAAAGTTGGTCATGTGACGGGAACAACTTAGCAGTCTTTTTCTGTCTCTTAAAGAGATCCTTGGAAGGATCGGCTGAGACAGGTGGAGACACGTTGAGAGTCTCAAGAACAGACTCAATCAAGCTGTCTATGTCTGAGATAGCTGGGGGAATCTCTGGTTCCCGATGGGAATCCTCGTCAGAGTCCCTGTCTGAAATTTGGCCATCCTCTGCCAGTTCCGACTCCTCGTCGGAGTTCGGAAGTAAGGCGGTGTCAGAAACCTTGCGTTTCCCCGCTATCCCAGAGGGAGGTTGGGAAGTCAGCTGGGCAAGGAACTTGTCTAAGGACTCAGGGAGCCGTGCAAGCCCCTGAAGGGAAGAAATAGAGGCCGCTAAATTTCTAGCCCAGGGAGGTTCAGGTACTGCAGCCGATGCACCCTGGCTGTCCGTAGAAGCAGGGACATGCTGTACATGTAGGTTCAGGGTGACCCAGGGGAAGTCTGGCGCGACAATCGGCGCATGCTAGTAAGGAGACCTTAGGCACGGAAGGAACCTTAGCAGTAGATTGCGTAGAACGCAGCTTAGGACCCTCCCTGGTGGGGTCTGCCATAGTCCCAGAACTTTACCTGAGAATATATAAATATATATATATATAGGGAAGTGCGCGCGCATGCGCGATGACGTCACCGGTGAACGGCGCGAATGCCGAAAAGGCCTCTGTGAGGAAGGGAACCTGCCGCTCCTCTCCCTAGGCAAGGGAGTAGTGTGGTCGGCGCCAGAGTGGAGAGCCACTACTGGGCTGGGGGTGCGGAAGACTGGAATCCAGCCGCTGCCCCCCCAACCAGGAGAACTGAGCCGCAGCTCCTGTCTCAAAGTGCGCAAGGGCTCAGGGAACAGAGCAGTAGCTCCTGCCCCAGCAAAAAAAGCCCTGCATCAACCAGGACTAAACCGGAATTCCTGCCCGGGGAACCAACAAAGGAAATAAATAAATAATAAATAAATAATAAATAAAAAATAATTAAAAAATCTCCCCTGAGGGGAGAGTGTCCTCCTCCCATGAGGACACTAAAAGAACTGGGGTGTGACAGCCTCCTGGTGGGGGTGTAGCCTGCTGGGATATGCGGGCCGGCCCCTGGGAGGGCTGTCAAAGTTCTTGTTTTTAGTGTCCTTTCCTCCCGGAAGGTGAAGTTAACCCTCCAGTGCCTGTGTCCCCCTGAGATGAGAGAGTAAAAGGCTTCATTTATGGTGAACGATCTGAAAACAACTGAAAAAAGTGTTTGGAAGGTGAACAACCCATTTATGGTATGGTCATCTAAATTACAGAAATATGCCTTATCTGGAAAACGCCAGGTCCCAAGCATTCCAGATCACAGACCTTATACAGATCATAAGATACAATCTTAAAGTTACAGTAACACCAAAAAATGAAAGTGTTTTAAAGTAATAAAAATATCATGTAGTGTTGCCCTGCACTGGTAAAATTGATCTGTTTGCTTCAGAAAAACTACTATAGTTCATATAAACAAGCTCCTGAGTCATAATGGTGGAAATTGAATAAAAGTCTATATGGCACAGGTTAAATAGTGCATAACAGATAACACCATTGTGTTCTACAGAGTTCTGCTATCTGCGGTGTAACTTAAACCTTTTCTCATTTGAATGGCTGCCCCCACTGCTACACAGCAGCTTGTTTATATGAACTATAGTAGTGTTTCTGAAGCAAACACAGCAGTTGTACCAGTGCAGGGCAACACTGCATTATATATGTATTACTTTAAATCAATTTCATTTTTGATGTAATTGGTACTTTAAGAAAAAGCGAATCTAGCACTCCAATAAGTCGATGACTGCAACAAGCAGAGTTGCCATCATGGAGGGACTGTCGTCCAGGCCCCGTGCGTTGAAGGCATAAAGGGATGGGGCGGCTGCGTTACACTTACTTGGATTACGACACCCTGCTTTCAGGGAGCTGCAGACTTTGGAAGTGAGTGCAGTCGTTAATGTACCTGCGTGCTCTTTACTCTACACAGATTTCTGTTTTGCTATTTCTTTCACAGTTTTCGTCCCGGAAGAGCCGTATTGGGATTGGTGAGGTTAAAGAGTCACCCTCTAATCCAAGTAAATGCACAGTACTCAGCAGTCACGCTTTTCCTAACACAGGCAGCATGCAGTTCCTGATCATTACTTACGCCTTCCCCACAGCTGAAAACTGTACGCTTCCTCCTCCCCCTCCTGTCTTTCAGAAAATCCCGCCCCATAGGTCTCAGCACGCAAGACTTGGCGTCACGACTGCACGTAAGCGCAGGGACGCATCACGTAGCTGCCTTGTGGGAGTGACGAGCGGAGGCGGCGTAAAACAGCGTTCCTCTATTACAAGCCGATATTATGTGGTGGTTGGTCCGCTTGTGTTTCATACTTTGGTAACAGAATAAAATTAAAACTTTTCATTCGTGTTAGTTTCTCGCCATGACCTCAGCTCACAATATTTTCTTAGACGTCGTTTATAGTTTTTGATTTGATCTCCCGACTTGTGGCACAGAAAGAAAAAAAAAATCCTGGTTGTCTGTCATTTCTACCAATAAGGAAAGAAAAAAAACTAGGGCCATGTGACTGCTTTATGTCATCTTTGTCCTTTCTTTGTACTTTGAGGCGGTCCCAGTATTTTTGAGCAAACAAGGGGCGGAATGAGGTAATCAGAAGACAATGAGTGAAATTGACCAAAAGTAATATTTTACTCTTTTTGTCATATGGTCATAACAATGTGCAGGTTCCCTGTCCATTCCAAGGCCCCAAAAAGACATCACAGAGGAGTTAGACCAAGGGTTCCCATCCCAACTAGTGTTGCCACCTATTCTGGAAAAAAATACCGGCCTTCCTATATATTTATCTTTTTTCCCTATTAATAACATTGGGATCAACCATTAGTTTTACTGGCTAGGCCGGTAAAATACCGGCCAGGTGGAAACCCTATTCCCAACCTTTTTTTTTTACCCCTGAGCCAAAAAGAGCAACACAAGCATGATAAAGTCCCTTGGGGTGCCAAATAAGGGCTATTTGGTAGCTCCTATGTGGACTGGCAGCCTACAGGAGGCTCTACTTGGCACTATAATTTAGTTTTTATGCAACTAAAACTTGCTTGCAAGCCTGGAATTCAAAAATAAGCACCTGCTTTGAGGACACTGAGAGCTACATCCAAGGGGTTGGAGAGAAAGTTGTTGCTCACAAGCTACTGGTTGGTGATCACTGGGTTAGACCATGGCTGCAGCCTGTCACTCACAGTTACACATAAACAGACTTACTTTATTTTGAATTCTGGTCCAGTGTGTTATGTGAAGACAAGGACACTATTTTTCACACTATATGGTCACAATATGGGTTGATTTAGGAGAATCTAATGGGTACAAACATTAATCTTTAGTTTTTGAGCATTTTGTTTTGGTGGCATCATCAGCAAGTTTCCTGTCATTTTTGTTAATGGCAAACAGTAACTGCCACTAGTTCCGCCATCAGAAATCATTTAGCAAAAACACACCCTTTTTTCATTATAATTTATTTATAAAGCATCTGGTATGTGCATTATGCAGCTGGAGTGGATATCAGCTTAGCTTATGAGCTATGAGTATAAGGAATATGGCATACGTAAAGGAAAAATACACACATTAGCCCCTGTAACGATGTGATCCCTCTTATCAGCTCTGAATTTTGTCATTGTAGTCCAGTACAGCGCTGGAGCCTTGTACTTGCTTGTTAAGGCGGAAGCAACCCTATCAAAATACTGGCACACAGAGCCTTTAAACAGAATGACAGCGCGATCAGTTAAAGGGATACTGTCATGGAAAAACATGTTTTTTTCCAAAACCACATCAGTTAATATTGCTGCTCCAGCAGAATTCTGCACTGAAATCCATTTCTCAAAAGAGCAAACTAATTTTTTTATATTCAGTTTTGAAATCTGACATGGGGCTAGACATTTTGCCAGTTTCCCAGCTGCCCCAGTCATGTAACTTGTGCCTGCACTTTAGGAACTACTTTCTGGCAGGCTGTTACTTCTCCTACTTAATGTAACTGAATCAGTCTCAGTGGGACCTGGTTTTTACTATTGAGTGTTGTTCTTAGATCTTCCAGGGAGCTGTTATCTTGTGTTAGGGAGCTGCTGTCTCGTTACCTTCCCATTGTTCTGTTGTTAGGCTGCTGGGGGGGAGGGGGGGTGATATCAATCCAACTTGCAGTACAGCAGTAAAGAGTGATTGAAGTTTATCAGAGCACAAGTCACATGACTGGAGGCAGCTGGGAAACTGACAATATGTCTAGCCCCATGTCAGATTTCAAAATTAAATATAACAAAATCTGTTTGCTCTTTTGAAAAATGGATTTCAGTGCAGAATTCTGCTGGAGCAGCACTATTAACTGATGTGTTTTGACAAATACATGTTTTCCCATGGCAGTATCCCTTCACGAAAATAGAACAGTAAGCACATGCTTCCAAAATGTAATGACCAGCGCACAAAACAGTTCAGGCTTCACATGTAGAATTGCGAAACAACATTGCTCAACTCGCTTGCAAGTTTGTTTCCCTGTCCCTTCCCGGAAGCTATATCTTCATGTTTTCCCCGCCTCCTTTGTAACTAGCGAATCGCTGCTGTAAACCAGTCCACGATTGGATAACAGTTTTGGGCGGGGCTGACTGTAGAGCATGTGTCTAAAAATGAAAGATACTGCAAGTAGGGTATATTGCAATGACAGCGGCAGGAAGAAGCATGGATGGACCTGAATAATGATGGAGTTGAAGGATCTAGGATTTCTGATGGGTACATAGGTGCAGAAGAAAATAAAGCAGCATGCTATCGCCTAATTTTTCTATCACCCCCATCCGTCTGCAGTCACACTCCGCACCTCTGTCCTGGCTCCTCCCTCAGGCTCAGCCGGCAGCTTGTGACGTCACGCGCATAATCTCTTCTCGCGAGACTTCGGTAAACAGTACGGAAAAAACCAGGAAGAGTATAAGAATACAGTGAATTCACAGTGAATTCTGGACATTAAGCCCACAACCCGGGGCAGCCGAAAGCGGGACTGTCACTTGGAAAAAGGGGCCGGTGGGAGGTATGATTGTCTGATGGGTCTTTTGTATGTGTTCAATTATGTGTCTTTCTGTTCTGCATCAAAACACTGTGGGTTTGTGCGGCTCCACTGTTATTGTTATTTTTAGTGTAAAGATTCCCACTTCTTGTAATCTTCAACTACTTAGTTGCTAGGGTAACCAGGACTACCTGACGTTTGCATTTAGTCATTCTTTTCTTTTGAATCTGTCAGAGACTGCAAATAGTTATCTCACGTTAAAGGTTTAAATAAGAGCTTGGCTGTCATTTTTTTTTTGCTATGTGCAAAATGTGTGCCTTCCTGCATCTACAATTTGGCCTTACAATTTGGCTGTTTAAATACAGCTTCATATGTTTGAAACAAAACAATGTAAAGGTCCTTAGCAATCACCCTGAACAATTTTACATTTATTTTTTATTTAAGGGTTACATTTCCTTAAAAAAAAAAAGTTTAGCCTTAATCAGCTTTGTGAGACAGAATTATATACATATTATAAATCCTTAGACAAGTTAATGGTTGTTGAAAATAAGTCACATCAAAAAATAAGTGAACTAAACTGTTAATAAAAATACTTTAAGTCCTAGTGTTGCCGTTTGTTATTCTGTGCCACAGCTTGATGATACAGTTCAGTACCATACCCATGACTGCAATGTATCCCAAAAGAATGAATCCAGAGACCTTATTATGACATAGACATTAAAATTGAGTCAGATAAGTAGTAAAAGCCAATTAGGAGATATAATATAGTGAATAAAGTACCCCCTCTTGTAAAATATAAGGATATTATTAGTTACCGAGGAGTTTCATGACCATATAAAAACACGAGGCCGAAGGCCGAGTGTTTTTATACAGGTCATGGAACTCCGAGGTAACTTATAATATCCTCATATTTTACAACTGGGGGTACTTTATTTATTATAATACACAAATTTTAGTGAGTCATGTGACAGAAATTACATCACTACTCACCGTTTATAACTGATGACATCACTACTCACCGTTTATAAGGATATAATTTACAGGATATTCATGGCTTTTGTGTATTATATTCTTTTATTATACTGAATTGGCAGTAGCTCTACTTATAATTTAGAGCAGTTTTAGAATGTATGACCTTCCCTCATCTGGCTTGGTTTTGCAATAATTACACAGGCTTCACTCACGTGAAGCTTTATTATAGATAAGTCTTTGGAGGGAAAATGTAATCTTTGAAATCCAAGATAATGTTTGCTCCCTTCCCTAATATGAAATCTTCGTTCACAAGCTATTTTTAATGGAAGAATAGAATTGAATTGAGTAGATTTATAGATTGAATTTTGTTTGGAAGAATGTAAAATAAATAAATGTTTAAACTTGAATTCTCACAGGTTATACTGACACATTAAAGAAAATATAATCCTTAATGAATGTAAAATTGCTCAGAGAGCTCTTCAAAGCAATGTTCATTGACTTTTTGTTTCAAATCTATTAGGCTGCTTATAAACTACTAATATAATGGATTTTGTAAGAACAGTTTTCCAACTGTTCAGTCAGGGAGAACATGATCAGAAGGAAAACAAGGAACTCTTTTTATGTTGCGCTATTAAGGGGCCAAAAACACGTCTTCCTGTGCAAAGCAGAACCAGAAAAGCTCTCTGTTTTACTTTTGAACTTGTTTTCCCCAACCGTGCAGTCAGAAGACTAACCAGGTGGTTAGACTAACTGCTGATACATGTCATTATATTAGTTGTTTAAATACAGATTAATAGCTGCATTGCAAATGTGCTTATAAGAGAACTCTGATCAATATTACATTTGTTTCATCATTTTTATTAAGAAGACAGTTTGGGCCATACTAGAGTTGCATGTGAGCCCAATGTGTGAAAACCACCTTCTCTAGTACTTAGAGGAACATTTTCTTGCCTCTTGGCGGTGGGAAATATTCTACTAACAAGTCTTTTTACAATGCTTAAAAATGTGCAATCTTCAACAGTTTCTAAATAGCAGCATCCATTAGAACCTCTATCTTGTTGTAGAAGTATTATTCAGTTAGCATCCCTGAAACCTGAACCTGACTAAAAGTTCCCTTCTTTTCTACACTTGCTTTTCAGTGGAGTCTGAACTAGGAGAGGAAGATGTTGGCTCAAAAGCCTGGGAGCCTGGAATGCTGCTAGCCAATCTAGTGGATTACTTGGTAGAATGGATGATGATCTGAACAGATCTCAGAGTCATTTGGGTTTCCTAGATATGGACAAGGAGGTGGAAGCAAAACAAGACCTGGTAAGTCTCTCCCATTTGCATGTCCTGTCTTAAAGGAGAACTAAACCCACCTTTAGCCAAAAGTCCCCACTGGCCCCCCTCCACTGGCCTTCCTCCCCCTGCACATGCAGAGTCAGCGCAGCAGAGCTCACAGCGACATCTTCCGATGCTTCGGTATTCTTTGGGTCCCTTTGGCAATTTCTGTTACTTTCTGTGCATTCGCAGTTGTCACGTACTGGAAGATTTCTCCAACTGCGCATGAGCCAATACGGTGCCCAAAGATTGCGCCTGTGAGCTCTGCTGCGCTGACTTTGCTTGTTTTAATGGGAAAACTTTGAATTTTTATGGAAAAATAAAAACTCAATTTTTTTTTCACACTGTTTGTAGGATGTAGTTGTTGCTTGACCTATTTAAGTTTCACATTCAATATACCTTTCTGCACTGATTTCTGCATTACAAATTGCACTAGTGTATAGGCAGCAAGGGGAGTTTGTTTTAATTTGGAAAATACAATAACACTTAAAAGCAAGTTTCTTCTATAACATTTTTTTCAACAGTTCTGATTTATTGAAATGTATAAAGGAGAAATACATGTAAAATACATTTCCTGAGTTTACATTCAGCAAGCAGGATCAACTTTATTAAATAATCTCAACAATAAAACTTGACATTTTTATTCTGAGTTTATATTGTATTGTGTTCGTATCAGTAGTAATTATTTGAGGAAGGCTACCGTGGGGATGTACCTGTGCATGGGGGTATTAGATTGTATGAACATCCACAACTGTTACTAGGCCCAAACTCTACTGTACTAGATAGGACCTCACTCATGTGTCCTCCTCCAGGTCCAACCAAAGCTCCCATATTTTGTGGACAGTTCCTTCTCATGTACGTTAGTTTGTACAGGGGCGTTGCTTTCCTAATTAGGTCTAGCCAATATGGGACTGTTGGGCCAGAGTTGTCGTTCCATTTGAGAGCTATAGCTTTTTTTGCATACATTAGTAAGATAGATAAAAGGGTGCATTCAGCTCTTCTGATACTATTCTAGACACTTCCTCAACCCCTGTTTAATAAAACTATGATAGGATCCATAGGTATTGTCAAATCCGTTTTCCCTTGGTTGGTCTGCAGCACTTGCTGCCAGAAATAGTGTACCATAGGACAGGTTCAAACCATATGAAAGTAATCCGCCACCATTTCAGGACATCTAGGACAAGCCTGTGTTAGGTTGGGATTCATTCTTTGTAACCTTTGTGGGGTAAGATAAGATCTATGTAAGTATTTAAGTTGAATTAATCTATCCCTGTTACATATCATCCCATCTGAGTAGGACTCCAGAGCATCCTTCCATTTTTCATTGTCAAGTGTGGGTATGTCTGCCTGCCATTTTGCTTGGGTTTTTCCCAAAGCAGGGCTACCTATAGACATTAAGTGGCACTAAAATAATGATAGAGGTTTTCGGAGTTCCGAGTTATGTATAAGGACCTCCGATCTCCTAGGAGTAGTATCTACCTGTCCACCTGGAAATTGCGAGTTTACAAATTCCATCCAATGGACAGCACTCCTTTTTCCATAAAACCGTCTTTATTTTTCTTAGGACAGTAACATGCAACGTTTCGAGTGGCACTCCACTCTTTATCAAGCATAAATCACAATGTTAACACCTGGACTTAAATACCCTGGGGCACAGTGCCCCCTGGTGTCATCACACATTATAGCAAACATATGTCGACATCATAATTGTTACAAAAAATATATATCTCTTCAATCATAGTTACAAAATATCAATAAACATGCATATATAATTTCCTGTTCTATTACAGATTCATTTATCTTAATTAAAAATAGACCAACTTATCTGTAGCATGTCCAATACAGATTGCAACCCAACCATGGTAAGGAAATTTAAAATGTCCACATAACGACCTATAAAAATAAAATCAACTTCAAGTTAAAATCATTTCAATAAAAATGGATGTAGGTCATATTCATGGTTCAGACCGTTAGGGGCTAGTGTACCCAACCTTCTGATCCACTGAGCCTCCCTTTGTAATAATTCTTTATCACGGTCTCCCCCACGTCTCTTTCTTGAGACTGTATCTAATTTTTGAAATCGCAGTTGACTTATAGTGTGACCACTTTCATTAAAGTGCTTAGCTAATGGCTGGTTCAATCCATTTCTAATTGCAGATTTGTGTTCAGTTAGCCTGTCACGTATACAACGAATGGTTTTACCCACGTAAATTTTCCCACAGGGGCACTTAATACTGTACACCACATACGTGGATGCACAGGTAAAGAAACCCCTAATGGGAATACGTGTACCTCTCAGTGGATGGTAGATCCATTCTCCCTTTAGGACATTATTACAATGGCTGCAACCACAACATGGGAACATCCCATTTTTTCTTGGTGCCAGTAAGGTTTGTGTATGTTTTATAGAAGGGCCCAAATCTGCTTTAACCAATTGTGTCCCTATTGTTTCAGCCCTTGTATAAGACATCACTGGTGGGGATTTAAAGATATCTTTATTAGGGAAATTCCTAGTTAGTAAACTCCAATCCTTACGTATGATCTTTGAAATTTCTCCACTTAACATATTATACTGATTAACAAATGGAATCCTTTTAAATAATTAATAGCGTGTTCTTGTCTGTTTGTTTTACATATAAGTCTGTGTCCAAACCTCCCTGTGGAGTAGTTTTAACCAATACATCTAAAAAGGGGATACTGACTAAATCACTGTGTGTAGTAAATTTAATTATAGGAGTACATCCATTAAGTTCCTCAACAAAATCTATAAGGTCCGAATGTCGTCCCGTCCATATAGTGAAAATATCGTCTATATAGCGATACCAGCATTTACAATGCTGCTGAAATTGCGAGTTTACTGCATGTCTCACTTGAAAAAATCTAAATAGCATCCGATTAGGTAATTCAAATTTTTTCCTTCAATATTTGGGGTAGTTTACCATCCACAATAATATCTGCTATGTATTTAATCCCATACCTTGCCCATATCTGAGGGTCTGGGACACTTACAAGATGACATAACTTAGGGTTACACCAAAGGGGGCTGTATTTAGAGCAGCATACGGGAGTTGAGTGAGAAATTGAGAGCCACTTCCCAAGCCCCCACTGTTGCCTTCATGAGAGGAGTGGCTTGTAGGGAGTCTTAAATAACCCTATATAGGAGGTTTTTTAATCCTCAAATTAGCCTATTACCTGTGCCTCCAACTGTGTGGTGGCATCTTGTGGGGAGGCCCAAAGCCACGCATTTACAAGTTGGGCTGCCAGGTAGTATAAAAATAGGTTTGGAGCCGCCAATCCCCCTCCTTTTACAGGGAGTTGTATAGTAGCCGAGGCATTTCTGGGTTGAGATTTGTTCCATGGCATTGAAATTTCAAGGCTTCTTAGGGCTCGGAACACTTCCTTATTCCTAATTTTGGGAGGATAATCATCTTTCTATGACATATTTAGAATAAAATCCAAGATGTATAGTGTTGAATTCCTGCCTTTTGATTTTCTGAGAAAGCTCTGAGAGGGTGCCTGTCATCTCCCTAGTATATATAATAATGCTATATCACTATAGAAGTCAATCTTTTATAGCTTAAATGATCATTTTCTAAGACATAAGGTACTGCTTGACTGATTTGGCCAGGGGAAAATCAAAGTCATGAAGGAATGCAGATGGACAAGCTTGAAAATATTTTTTGTTGGCACAGAACATGTGCAGACATTAGTTTGATTATGTGTGAATTTTTCACATTGAAAAGGTTGTTAGTAGCATAATTATATACTTTGTAAATGCTAATGATTATCTGAATGTATGTTTTTTTTTCCCTTCAGATAGATGACAAGGAGTTTGACATTCCCCAGGTGGACACGCCACCTACACTTGAGAGCATCTTGAATGAGGTTGGTCTTTTTTTTTTTGTAGGCTTAGATAAGATAAGGGGCTCATTTATTAGCACTGGGCAAATTTGCACATGGGCAGTAACCCATAGCAACCAATCAGTGATTGTTTTTTTTTTTTGAGCCAGCTGCAGGTGGAACAGTGAAATAAACATTTGGTTTGTTGCAGTGGTTTACTCCCCATGGGCATATTTGCCCAATGTTTATAAATAAGCACCATAACGTACAATTTTGTGGGCAAGATGGCATTGTTTATGAGGACTTTTTCTGATTCTTTGGCTATATTAGGCTGGGTGTGGCTCAGATACGGAAAATAGTGGTGAGGTTGGTGACACTTGGCAGTGGTGTTCTGGAAAGGTGGGCCTCGTGTGAGTGGAAAATTGAAAGCACTATCTCTGGAGGCTCCTTTTCTAAAGCGAGAGCTTTATAATAATAAATGTTGTAAAAAAATTGTTGGATACTTGAGCTGTTGGTAGAACATACTTGTTTATATCATTCTGACTCTTTGTAGACAGATGATGAAGAGGAGTCTTTCATTCCTGAAGATCCTGCTCTTCTCAATGTAGAGGCAATAGATGTCCATTCTTGTGACACATCATCCTTGGCAAGCTCAGACAGTGGTGATCGTGTAAGCAAGAGGTAAGGCCTTTTGACCTTTTGTTGTTTTATAGGCACCTTAAAAATATGTTTACTGATCCTTTTTTTTTTTAATGCATAGAAAATACTTGGTGATTGATTTTTATTTTTGAGAAAATATCTGCTTTTTGAAGCAGAAGTAAACCCTATAATGTAATGTTATACATGGTGGCGTTGACTGTTTTTGAGCCCTACCTATTCTCATGCATCAATGCATACATTTTGAGAATTTCCTCTCTCAGAACTACCTTTTAAATGAAACCAGTTTTGAGAATTTCCTCTCCCTCTCAGCTGACATGACAGCTGTCTAGTATAGCTCACTTCTTGAGCTTACAGTTTCGCTGGATCTGATTTTATTGAAAACACTCAAGTTACCATTTCTTCTCACTAGCAATCAACACCAAATCAAACATCAAAGGTGCAACACTTTTTGTGTGTGTTTGTTAGTTTAGATAAGATATCATCAAATTGGACTCAAGTGTGGCTCAACTGGAACACTGTTTCCTACAATAGCTTTTTAGGACAGTTTATATGTCTTGCCATATTGATGTATTTTACTTGTTTACACAGAAAGAAAAAGCTTCCTGATGCCTTTTCTCGCCATGGGTCTGTAATGCACCATTCACTGCTTAAAGGAATCTCTGCTCAAATTGTTTCAGCAGCTGTAAGTCTCTCTGATTTCTTTAAATGCTATTTGTTTGTTCTGGAATAATCTCTAAAAATGCGTTTTTGTTTCTACAAATTTTAGTTAAAAAACAAAACAAAAAAAAAACAACAAATTCAAATTTTTAGAGAGAACAAAACTCGTCCTTTGATGAATAGACCCCTTAATGTACATTAATATTTTGAAGAGTATTTTTATGTCAGTTTGACTTTAACAGGCTATGTATAGTGATAAAGAAATAAAGTGACAAAGAAACCAGGCTAATTAGCTTTCTTTCAGTGTATGTTTTTTCTAATTACTCTATCCATTACATATTTTTATACATACTGACAGTACAGTACATTCCAACAGCATTAGTATGACCCTGAAATTTGTTTTTATCTACTCTGATTTTAGGATAAAGTGGATGCTGGTTTGCCTACTGCCATAGTAAGTTTTTTTTTTTTTTTTTTTTTTTTTTTTTTTTTCTTCTGTGAATTAATTTTGAGCAAGTCAACCTAAATTGACTTTCATAACCTCGAATAGAACCAGACACAAGCTAAATAGGTCTTGGGCCACTTCTACAATTTGAGTAGTGATGCTGCTTGGGACCAAGTGGCTGTTTGCACAGTGTCTAAGCACAGCAATGTTGTGCTTGCTTTTGTTTGACTTTAGAGGAAATCACCTGACATTACTTGTACACGCAGGTTAGAAAGTAAACAAATTGGAATTTTTTCATGTCTGGTTATTTTGATACATGTAGGTTTCCATTGAAGTCACTGGATGGTGGCAGCTGTTGTTTAGGGCACAAAAACTCTTGTATCATAGCTTTTAAAGGTGAAGGAAAGTATAAATCAGTGGGGGTGGCAAATGTTAGGCATTAGGTGGGAAGAAAGAAGATGCAGAAAGAGGATTGCTCTGTGGTGCTCGCTGAAAGGACCTCAGGCTGGTGCAGTTTTCTTTAACAGGAGCAGCAGCTCTGGGTATTAGGTAAGTGATTACAATCACTAGAGGATGCCTAACAAGTGATTTACACTTTCCTTTAATTTTCTGAAACCTTAAACTTTGATTATGGAGCATCTGAAGAGGGTTTGTTAAATTGGATTGGAGTTCTAGGTCCCCTCACTTTTTGTGAACATATTTTTTTCATTACTGTTTTTTTTTAGGCAGTGTCCAATCTCATTGCAGTTGGTACTTCCCATGGCTTGGCCTTGATATTTGGTAAGTTTGGAAGCTTCCATTATTCCTCATAATATTATAATGATTTGTATTAAAGCCCCAAATAGTTAATGTATTTCTTTTTACCTTATAAGGTTATGCGTATTGTTGCAAATATGTATTATGAAGGTTAAAGAAGAAAATGTCTTACTTACTTACTGACATTAGTGTCTTAACCCACCACCCCTTGTTCTTGGTGGCACCAACTAAAATGGGGTACAGGCACTTAATGGCATCCTATATTGTTTTGATCCCAGAGCTTAATTGCCATTGCTGTTCCCAGAGCTTAATTGCCACTTGCTTTATAGTAAAGATAACCCTTATTGACATTTGTCTTATTTTATCCATTGTCCTTTTTAAATGCAACACTCTAGCCGTTTTGGTGTATACTATAGTAGTATATCAGGAAACCTTTTGGGGTAGTTTGCCTAAAGCATAGGGACAGCTTATAACATAATGGCAATTTTTTATTAGGAGTGTTGCATCCAAAGATACATAATTGGAATTTAGACAAGTAAATACAAGTTAGATGATCTGTTAATTTAGTTCACATGTTTTTTAGTTTCACTTTAGGCTGTAAAACATGGTGGGATCATTCATATTTCTTATCTTGTTACAGGAACTTTGCATAGGCAACAGTATCCTAAGGTTGCTTTTATAACATCTAGAGACTTTCATGCTTCTGTTGAACAGGCAGCCAACCTGGCCAAGTTATCTCATAATAAGTATAGTGTGCATAATTTGCGGTCTGTGTAAGGGAAAGTAAAGGTTACGTAGGTTATATTGGATTGAATGGACTAAGTTAGGCATGAAAGAAATGTAGTGGCACCCCAGTTGGATGCACTATAATATATGCTAGCAGTGATTTTTGCTCCTGTTTGATATACAGATGGATCAGAAGGCTTTCCAAAGTACATTCTGCTGAATGTAATATGTAACCAAATTCTCTGCCATTGTTAGCAATGGAGCAAGAACTCTCGCATCACACTAGGGCACCCCTGCAATGATCCCCATGCTCCCTCTGTATAAAACAAACATGGATATTTAAGGTGGGGAAAACCTGTTATTGGAAAAGCAGGTGAAGAGGATATTTTTGTTGTTTTTAATAATCTGTTGCCTTTTTCTTGCTTCTAATTTTACCCCATGGACTTAAAAAGGCAAAGGTATGATAAGCTGTGCTCTGCATGCCAAGTGCCTGTACATTTATTGCATATGCCTTTTGCTTCTCACCATTCATTACAGACATTTAGCTTGAGTCTTTACAGACTTTGTATGTTTAAGCGTGGAAGTGAAAAAGCTTACATGGCTGATGTTTGCTTAAGGGCTACACACACACACACACACACACACACACACACACACACACACACACACACACACACACTTAGAGCACAAATCATATTATCCATGGCATGCATTTATATTAGTAACTTGGGTATCTTCTGCTCATAAGGCAATTCTGTTTTGTGACTTGCTGCCAGCAAAGTGATTACCTGCCTTAGATTTTTTTTCACTATAAATATGCTGCAAGGCCTAAAAATAACTTCAAACAAGGTTCTTGTTGTTCTTCATACAGGATCTTACACTTATAATCTTAAACGTATAAATGTTAAAAAAAACTTCCAAAATTATTGCAGGGTAATGGTTGTGTATGCAACCTTAACACAAGGTCTCTGCTGGATTCTAGATTTGCAGTAGGGATGCGCACAAGCTTGCTCTCAGCAATTAGAATTTTTTTCTATTTTTCCTTAGACGCAAATCAGGCCCTGAGGCTCTGCCTGGGAAGCACAGCAGTGGGAGCACAATATGGAGCTGTCTCTGCTCTGAGTATTAACAATGACTGCTCCAGATTACTCTGTGGTTTTGCCAAAGGACAGGTATGTATCTATTACACCCTCCACCAGTTACAATATTGCATAGCATTTTCACTCCATTATGTAGGGGAGGATTAAACTACAGTAGATCCCATATTTTGCCTTTCCTGGATTTAAAGTTTTCCCAGAATTAACCCAGTCCCACACAATCAAACTATGTTTTTTCCTTCCCAGATTTGATGTCTTCTGGGAATTTATGCTGTTTTGGCCCTGTCCTATGAAAATAATTACGTTTCTACTGTATCGTTAAGGGACAGGGGGCAGAAAAACTTGTAAAGTTGTTACTGCTTTGTAGTATTGTCCTATTCTCATGTATGTGTAAATATTGTTGCTACATGTAGTTTATATTCTACTTCTATCGGAAACTCAAACATTTCTTTGTGTACTGCAGTAACCCAGTTAGTATATAATAAGCAACCTTATTACAGTTAGAAAAGGTTTAAGCATTGATCCCACATGTCATTTTTACATCCCTCTCAACAGATTACTATGTGGGACCTGGCTGGCGGAAAGCTTTTAAGAACCATAACAGATGCCCATCCTCCTGGAACTGCAATTTTACATATCAAGGTAAATATTTTATATTTGAATTGTATTTTTACAAGGTAATGGCTTTTTATACCCTGTTAATATCCATAAATATTAAGAGGTTTAAAATACTAACAATGCATATTTGCCATGGTTTTGTCTGTAAATGGTCAATTCCAAATAGTGTGCAATTCATACAGTGATGCACAAATCACTTTTGCTTTAGTTTGTGCATGTGGTTTTCATAGGTCTTGCACATGCCCCCATAGTGGAACATTAATGCAGCAGTGCTAACTCTTGTCTTTAACACAGTATACTGTATTTCAAAGTAAAACAGACTACTGTGCTTAAATCTTTTGAATACTGATTTTATATATTCCCAGATTTTACATAATTTTTTCTTGGTCCACTGAAAAACCTAAAATGGGGGTTTTACTGTCCAAGCTTATGATTCTCTTTTCTTTCTTTCCTTGTTCAGTTATCTACTAATTTTATTGACTACCTACGACTTTGCAGAAACTAAAAAAAAATAAAATTGGTGTACTTTCTTATTGCAGTTCACAGATGACCCAACTCTTGCAGTCTGCAATGACAGTGGTGGATCCGTATTCGAGTTAACTTTTAAGTAAGTGCCTTTTTTAATCTTACCAGTGACTTTCCGGATGGCCTATGGATTCCTTCCTCCCCAAATCAAAAGGTGTACTTTGTGGGGTTGGACACTAATAATTGTATGTATGACATAATGGGGGAGTTGGGGTCAGTTATTGTATTTATAGTTGGTTCCCACTGTGCAACCTGTTCAGAAGAAAAGTGTTTCTAGTGTTTAGCAAAGAGATCAGAAACATCAGATGAGTTTTCTCAAGTCTTTCCTGAGTAGAGCAACATCAAATGCATTCAATATTCCTTCTGTACATGTTCTTCCCAACGGTACAGTTGAAAAATTGCCAACAAATTCATTATATTAGAAGTTTAAAAACTGCTCAATTGCTTTAAAATAAAAATTAAAAAAATGAACATCAGAAGAATTTTGTTTTCCCAGCGTTTTATCTCCCAGACAGTACAGTTGGAAAACTGACCAGCAGGTGGTGCTGTTATACAATAATTTATTATATTAGCCATTTGAAAACCGCATCATAGCTCTGAAACGAATAATGAATGTAAATTGCTAAAGCGATTAGTAGAGCACTCTTAGCAATGCTACATTCATTTTTAAGGTTTACATTTTAATTAAGTATATACAGTACATACTTTCTAAAGTCATTTTAAGCTCTGCATGGCAGGGACCTCGTTGCTACTACGTCTTTTAAAAATTGGCACATAATCTCAGTATATATTTATACTTATTTAGTACTATGCCTGTTACTTAAGTATTATATGTGTTGTCCTCCGTGTGTTTACTATTGTACTGTGCTGCGACTTCATGTAGCGCATTATAGATAAAGTTATTTATACATACAAAGGGGCGTATTTATTGACAATGGCAACAAACATAATTTGTGATGTTGCCCATAGCAACCAATCAGCAATTCTATTTGAACAGTACCCTACAAAAAAGCAAAGATATGATCACTGATGATGTTTGTCTGCAATATTAATAAACTGTCCCCAAAGTGTTATCTTGAGATGATACACATTTTTAATGATCCATAAAACTGACCTTCCTTTTACCAATACAGGAGAGTAATGGGAGTGCGAACCTGTGAGTCCCGTTGCCTTTTCAGTGGATCTAAGGGAGAAGTTTGCTGTATTGAACCTCTGCACACCAAGACTGAGCTACGTGATCACCCTATAACCAACTACTCATTGCTGGCAATGTCCTCTCTAACCAAGGTGCAGAAAACTTGCTAATCTCTACCTTCATTATTCAATTCTAGCAGACACATAAAAAGTACATATTTATATTTTTAAGTATTTTTTGCATAACATAAAATAATTACATAAAACATGGCTAGTAGGAAGGAACAACAAAATGCAGTCTGCTGCAAAATATGTTATTGATCTCACAACATGTTTTGGATCACATAGACCCTTTTCTCACACTTTTGCAGCAGAATCTTGCTCCTTCATACTGTTTGTTTTATGCACATACTTTGGCCTTTTCGATGTGACCTACATGGAAGTGGTGAAGGATAACCGGAGAAACTGTTGAAAAGCACTTTTGTATTACATAAAATAATTGTTTTGCTTCTATGGAAACAGACCAAACAATATTATGTCCCTAGGCTTTTCAAAATAACAGATGATATAGTTTTAACTAACACATGAAAGTTTGCAGGCTCAGTTTACATATCCTTTTGCTCTTACATGGCTTTCTATTTGGAGTAAGAGCTGTAAATGTGTGCCATCTTTGTAGCCTGTATTAACTAACCATCAGCCACTTTAAAGAGAAAGCTAAGATTCATTACTAACTGATGTTTAAAATTGAATACTTTAGAAAAATTTTCTCGGAGAAATTGTAGACCTTTCTTATTAATCGATTGGAATAGTACTGCAACATATGCTTCATTTTATTAAAACAACCCTTTTGCCCTTGAAATAGTACAGATATGGGTTAAATATCAAAGGAGGAGTGAGGAGGAATCTACAAAACATGGGCCTTCGTGAGTTCTATAAAACTGTTACATTAAGGTTCAGTCCACACAAGCAGATTCTGGGAGATTAGTTGCCCCAGCTAAAAATCGCCTCTTCTTCCGGGTGTCAATCTCCCCGAACTGCCTTCCCCCTGCCCTCCGCCGGCTAAAATTAAAATCGCCTGCGGCAATGCACACCCATCGAAGGAAACTTCAGGTGACTTTGGAAAACGAAGCGCCTCGTGTGCATTGCTGCAGGCGATTTTCATTTTAGCTGGGGGAGGGCAGGGGGAAGGCAGTTCGGGGAGATGGTCGCCCTGAAGAAGAGTCGATTTGTTGCTGGGGTGACTAATCTCCCCGAATCTGCTCGTGTGGACTGACCCTAAAGGGGTTGTTCACCTTCCAACACTTTTTTTTTTTCAATTCAGTTGGGTTTCAGATTGTTCACCAGAAATATACTTTTTCCCCAATTACTTTCTATTTTATATGTGTGACCATTTAATATGTAAGTGGAAAGTTTATTTTTTCACTTTCTAAAGCAGCTGGGGGGGGGTCACCAACCCTGTAAACTGTTCAAAATTGATACATTTAGTTGCTACATTTCTTATCTTTGTCCCTGCTGAGCAGAATTCCTGAATTTCATAAAAGGCAGCTGTTGAAATTGATACAATAGTTGCTAATACTCCAGAGATGCTGCTGAAAAATGTATCAACCTAATGTTGAAAAATTGTAACAGCGCAGAATCTGCACCTGAATTACTGAGCTGACAGACTCAAGCACCAGAGACCATAACCTGAATTTATACTTGGATTTTTAAAAATCTGGAAAGTAATACAAAAAAAGTATTTCTGGGGAACAACCTGAAAACAATTGAACTGAAAAAGTGTTTGGAAGATGAACAACCGCTTTAATTTAGTTTGGGAGTATAAATTACTGTAATATTAAATTTGAACTAGGATTTTGTACTTGTATTTATTGCCAATAGAGGTCAGCATACTAAAGCAACTCTGATCCTTCTGACCGAAAATTGCATTGTATTTTTAATAACATTGACTGTGACATTGTGTATATCTGTTTTCTAGATTCTCGTGATTGGCTTGAAGCCCTCTCTGAAAGTTTGGATGACCTTTCCCTATGGACGGGTAACTCAGTTTCCATCCTTTGTATCTGTATAGTACAGATCTAAGTTAAATGTAAGGTTGAAGTAATAGACATTAAGCTCAAAGCCTTACTGTTAAACAGCAGCTCTCAGTAACTAGTTAATGCTCGTTGGATTGCATTTTTGGTGTTCTTAGTTTAGGTGAAGCTACCTTACATTAATCTGAAAGATATATATAAGTAATAATCCTACAAACAAGTAGTAATACCACAAACATCTACCATAAAATGTAATACAGCACTCTTTATGTACACATTGAAGTTATGAATTTAAAAGTAACCTTCCATGGCTTTTGCGTAAATGTATTCTGGTTTCCATGATCTCCTCACCAGAGCTTGTGGGAGTTTTAGTTTACAACCTTTAGTGGATTACAAAAGCATTGTTTTTATGACAAAAATATGCCCTGCAATATTTCTCCTTTACAAATGTTCTGTGGGGGGTATTTTAAATGCTGTGTTTGCTAGAGCAAACGAAAATGAACGCTTAAAGGTATTCATTTGGTTCCTACAGTTAAGGGTCAGCACACTTATGTGAATAATCCTCTGGGCATTACCCTTTTTCAGGTGATTGGTAGAGCAAAGTGAAGAATTTACACACACATGTCCATGTGTATGAAAATGTTAACCCATAAAATGTCTGTTTGTATAGCATATCTTTGGTTGTTATGTAATAAGACACTAAGGGGGTTATTTACTAAAATCTGAATTTATCTCATATTTTATTTAAAAAAAACCATGACCAAACTCCCATGCCCAACCTTAGCTTATTTATTAATAAAAAGATGTGATTTAATCGGATTGCTGAAAAACTCTATAAAATCTAGCAAAAACCTGAATCGCTCAATATTTCTTAGGCTTTTTTCACCAAATAGCTCCAATTTTTCGAGTTTTTGTCCGAATACCCCCAAAAAAGTCAGATTTTTGGGCTATACCCAGCGTAGACCACAAAAACTTTAAATAGAGATAGGTGCCTCTCCCTTTGACTTGCCTGAGGTGGATTTTCGGACTTTTTGCAGCATTGGGTTTTTTTTCCATGAAAATGTTTTTTTTTTTTACCAAAAAAAACTTGATCAGAAAAATTAGATTTTTAGTAAATAACCCCAATTAGTTTGCCCAGGAGCAGTAACCCATATCAGCCTATCAGCAGGCAGCATTTACTGAACATCTGTTTAAAATATACATCTTATTGGTTGCTATGGATTACTGCTCCTGGCCAAACTTAATGCCTTTTATTACATATGGGGGCTTGTGTTTAAAATCAGCTGCAGTCTATATAAAATGCTAAGTCCATATACTGTATTAGTCCAGCACTTGACAAACATGTTAGTAGTAATTCACACTTGTGTAGCTGTAATTTGGCTTCTCTAGATCCGTGTAAGCACAATACTCCCCAGGCATGCAGGTGCACGTTCTGTTGTGGCCACCAGTCACTGCATAATATCCAATGATATAATGAACAGCACCTTAAGTTGGAATTAAAAAGCCTTTAAATATGACTCAGACCAGATATAGCAACGTTTCAAGCCGTTCCCTGGCTTTTTTTCAAGCTAACAGATATGGTCACTTGGACTGCCTTTTAAACACATTAAAACAGTGCCATTTGCTGAACATGTAAGAAGAAGCTATAATCGTTAAAGGAAACAAACTTAAAAGGAAACAAACATTTCTTCACTATTGTGCGCTTGTCACATTTTATGTGTAAAAACATAACTATTTAAATTAGAATAAAAATGCAGACCAATTTAATAAATAGTATGCAAATCATACTCTCTATTCAGGCCATTAGGGGCTAGGGTTTTCAGGTGGCGGGTCCAGAACGCTTCCTTTTTTTAGGAGCTTCTTTGCTCTGTCCCCTCCCCGTCGTGAGAGAGGAACATTCCACCACCTTCTGCCCCATTTGTATAAAATGGCCTGCTACTGCCTGACCAGTCTTTTTAGTTTTTATTGCAGACTTGTTAGCTGTAATTTGGCTACTACTAAGATCACTTTTTTACCAGCCAGGGTTTATTTTCTTCTGCATTTCAGTAATCTGTGTAGGAGCCAGTATTTTTCTGTGTGGTAATGGGTGGGGGCTGCAGATAAAGCAGTAATTAGATGAGCGCCTCTTGTGCCCTGGGTCAAAGCGGTGTTCCACGCATTCTTTGCCAATTTGTCCACACCACAAGAAATGGCCATGCTCTCCTTGTGACACGTCACTGCTACAACTTTGGCACTCTAGCACACTGCAGAAATTTAAAAATATATTTTATGATTCCATTGGCATTGGTCAATGGTGAGTGGGTATGATTAATTATATGCTATCAAAGTGAAATTAACTATGGTAAGGCTTTTTTTTATTTTTTTTATCAGGCACGTAGTGTGACTGATACTTTAGTCTATGGAAACACACACAGGTCTCTGTTTAATCATCTTCAAATAAATGTATATCTCTTCAGCAGTGGGGTTGTTAATCAACTCCGTTCAACATTTCACTGCATTGGTAAATTAATTTGAATTCCTAAATGAGCTTCCTTTTCAAGTTATTATTAGCAAGTTCCCCTCTGTGACCTTCTTTCTGTTAAAATATATGCAAACAAGCATAGTGCATGTAGCACAGCAGAATCCGGAATCTTACTGAAGGCAAGCCACTGGCATTCCACTCCGTTTTTTTGTGGGGTTCTTGCTTTTAACAGTATGGGCAGACATTTTATGCAAGGCTTAGTTTAACACAACCTACAAATCCATTACACTACATTTATTGGGTTTTTTGCTTGGTTACCTTTTAGCGGCAATTTACCATCCTTCCATGTAAATGCTCACCTTCTGTGATGTAGTGCAATCAGACACCTTTGAATACAGGAAGTTAAACCTTACATTTGTAAAGCAATACAGGGGCCACCTGCAACTTCCCAAAACTGTGATGGTTGGTGAGCATGCTCACGCCCGGGGCAAGGAGGTTTAAGCTGAAGGCAGGAAGTCTGAATCAGAAGTCCATGTGTACACAATAGAAGGAAAGAAATGCTGTGTTTCCTTTGTCAGAGGACTCAGAGCAGCACTACTTTGAGGGTTTACTGGTATATTAAGGTGGACCTTTCTGATAAGACTTACTTAGTTTTAACCTTTCCTTCCCCTTTAAAGGGGAAGGAAACCTCCTCGGCGCTAACCCCCACCCCCCTCCCGTGTATTGCCCCCCTCCCTCCTCCCCCTGGCCTACCCCTCCCGCTGGGCAAATGCCCCTAACTTGTTACTTACCCTTCTGCGCAGGTCCAGTCCAGGGAGTTCACAGGCGACATCTTCTTCCACGCGATCTTCTTCCTCCTTTGACCGGCGTTTTGGCGCATGCGCAGTAGGAACATTTCGCCGGTACGGATCTACTGCGCATGCGCCAAAAGTCACGCGCATGCGCAGTAGATCGTACCGGCGAAATGATCCTACTGCGCATGCGCCGGTCAAAGGAGGAAGAAGATTGCGTGGAAGAAGATGTCGCCTGTGAACTCCCTGGACTGGACCTGCGCAGAAGGGTAAGTAACAAGTTAGGGGCATTTGCCCAGCGGGAGGGGTAGGCCAGGGGGGAGGAGGGAGGGGGGCAATACACGGGAGGGGGGTGGGGGGTTAGCGCCGAGGAGGTTTCCTTCCCCTTTAAAGGATTATGCTGTTTTGCTGCCTCTCAGACAGGCAGACCTACACTGTTCAATAGATCTGCCTACATATTCTAAATACCTCCAATATTACCTTTATATTCCATGCTGTGAATCGGTTCTTGATGTGGTACTCCAGAATTGCACATGGGTCATTCCCCTTAAAGAGGGAGCATTGTATAATGAAATTGTAAAATGTAATTGAGGCCAAATCTTTCTTATTAAATAAGAAAATATATTATGTAGTAGAAAATTCTTAAGTAGACTCAATTGTGTTTTTCATATAAAACTTTCCCTGTTTAAGTAGGGTTTACCTTCTGTCTCATTTTGTTTTCATGTTCATTTTTCATTTCTCATTAATCTTAGGGCTATTTGACCACCAAAAAGACAAAAATTTTATCCCAAGGACTAGCCACATGTATGAGGAGGCCCAGGTGCACCACCCTGAGTCTTCAGCTTGAGGGAGCAGAAACCACCATATGGATATAGTGCAGCTACTCAATGTGCAATCCTCCAGGCAGACTTTTTAAAATTCAAGTAGATTTATTGAAGTACAAAAAGCTAAAACATTAACCATAGGCTCATTTGACCTCAATCATTCACACCGTACTTCTAAATGAATCCACTTCTCAAAGAGATATTTTGCCTTTATGTTAACTTTTAGTATGTTAGAGAATGGCTAATTCTAAGCAACTTTACAATTGATACCCAGGTAATATAACATATTTTACTTGCTGTGTCTTCCTATAGATGGATCCTTCCAGTGTCCCACTGCTGGCCTGGCACTTTGTTATCCTGCAAGGAGCCCTAAACCCCATGCTGGCATTTTGCAGGGGGGATGTGGTACATTTCCTCTTGGTAAGAATTTTTTCCTTTCTACAGCTCTTTGCATATATACACATTTTAATTGTTTAAAGCAATCCAAATACTTTCCACAGTGAATATAATTTGTGATTTTATGTCATTTTCTAATATGGAAGTACTAAAGACAATTTTCGTAATGGAATTGAAATTGCTCATAGTTCACCCAGTTGTCGCTGATTATCATGCAGATATACTTTAGTTTTGCCATTTTGGCCTGGATGGTAGGACCTAATCAAAACTTGAGTGGTTAAAATCCAGGGCTATATAATTAGAGCTGCTAAAAAGTGTAATGCATTGGGATATGCAGAGAACACTAATAGAGTAGCCATGGCAACCTCTGACATAGCAGAAAATGATATAGCAGTTGATCCATTGAGGTAAATACTTCCTGCAGCAACATGTTCTTGATGTGTCTAGAAAAGATATAGTGAGGTTAATGTCACAATTGTGTCCAATGGTCACATATATTTTTTTATTTTTATTTTTTAAACTGAACCCTGTTAAAAATATCTGTAAAACTCATATCTATGCAGCTTATTAAAGGGCTCTTATATACAAGCGCTTCTTCATACAATCCTATGCAGTGGTGTTTTTATGCATTCCACACACACAAATGCCATTCTAGTCTCTAGTGACTGTAACTGCAAATTAACCCGCAATTGTCTAAAATGTGGGTGTTTTGATGCAAGGAAATTAAAATGAAATGTAAATGAAAAAATGCATGCATTTAGTCACTTGTGTTTCTGTAAATGTAAGCCTTCAGGTTTATATGTGTCGCAAACAGTTATTTTTAATTTATAGTTGTCCTTGTGGAATAAAACTTTAATAGTAGAGCAACTCAAGAGATTTACCCCACTTGTATCATGCTATGATTTTATCTTGCATCCCTGCTTGCTTTGAGTGCTGGGGATATAGTTAGTTTGTGCCAATCCACAGCTGTCCTCTGCTCCAGTGTTAATGAGAATCACTCAGCCAGACATAAAAAAAATAGCTGTGCATGCAGCATCTCATCTATATTTGATACAGCTACCACATTACACACTGCCAAACAGCTATTTTCTACTGCCAGTGACATTTATCTGACTAAACTTTATCTGTTTGGGGGTCCATTAATGAAGAGAAGGCCATTGCATGGGGGTAATGCACCAGTGTGGAGTAACTATTGGAGGAATATATAAACATTTTAAATATTTGCTTAAAACCATAAATTCATAGGTATGCTGATTTTACCCACCATACCAAGGTGTAAAAGTGGCAATGTGTTGCATATTTTAACACAGTTTGATCAATTTGCCCACTATATACTTGTATATAAACAGGAAGGATATGTTCCAGATTAACCAAATTTTTGTCAACAGGTGAAAAGGGATGAATCTGGAGCAATTCATATTATTAAACAGAAACAACTTCATTTGCACTATGATCTTATCAACTTTACTGTAAGTAACAAGTAATGATTGCATTGGACTACATGTATGGCTAATGCCTGCCATTGTACGGGTGGATACATTTTGAGCTGGTCTCTCTCTCTGTTGCTGCAGTGGATTAATGCCCGCACAGTGGCTCTTCTCGACAGTGCAGAGAAGCTACACGTGATCGATCGTCAGACACAGGAGGAACTTGAGACCCTGGAGATATCCGATGTGCAACTTGTATACAACAGCAGCCACTTTAAGTCTCTGGCCACTGGGGGAAATGTGAGCCAGGCCCTGGTGAGATGGTCTAAAGGCTGTATGCTGTCTTAAAAAGGATATCTAACCAAATTTTTTTTTCCTTTGCATAATGAAAGAAATGTAATTCAATGCAAGTTTCCTTTATGCATTAATTAAATATTGTCATTGTTTTTAAAGTTACTTGTAAATGAAATTGCAAAGATTTTGCTTCCTGACAAAGGTATATAATGTCAGTACAGTGAGCGCACTCTTTCCGGATTTAGAATATAGAGGGGTGGTGCATTGGTCAAAACTTCATAATACATCTTAGTAAATGGACCCGCACTCTTCATTTTGGTGAAATAAATCGATGTGCTTTATTCACAAATTCATCTCCAACGTTTCGGTCCTCTCTTGAAAAAGGTCCCAGAGAAGACCGAAACGTTGGAGATGAAATTGCACCAGCCCAGTTAACCATGGTAATCTATAAGATATTTATTTTAATTTGCAGTATAATATTTATTGGTTTCTATTGGTGCTATAAATTGCCACTGGTGCAGTTTATCACCCAGGTTAATAAATCAGCTCTATTATCTCTGGCTCAGGATATTGTACGATGATTTTGCTTATGCTTCGATAAATTACTTGCCTACACATTAGTAATAAAGACATTGTAGGCAGTGTTTTGAGGTATAAAGTTATTCCTCAATTGCTTTTTCTATTTTCCTTACTAACAATTAGGTATCACAAAACCAACCCCCTATTGTAGCTTCTAATCATTCTCGCATGAAAAGATGTACCTGTCTTCAAGTGAGAATGCCACAGTATTCTCCTGTATTGGTATTGTAACTAAACTCACATTTGAAGCAATAGCAGCAATTCTGGGAGCTTTGATGCTGCCTCAAAGAAAAAACAATACCACCGTTATTTGCTGCTGTGGGTTAAATTCCCAGAACTGCTTTGTAAACCACTGCCTTTCGATTAAGTGGGTTCACTTGTGGGGTGTAATGCCACATCTACTTTTACTTCCTGTGTGGCTGCCTGCAAAGCATCTATGTAGGACACTTCAGTTTTTCTTGTCCTGTGTGCTTTTTGTGTGTTAGGGAGCACTTTTATATCTGGAGCCCTACAAAGCAACTGATGCCAAGTGAGGGAAAATTCTTTAGTCTTTTTTGTTTACACTCAGCATTTTGCCTTATAATAGCTTCTTTATATTTGAAATATATGAAGCTTTGAGTGTATTTAGTTCACTTTGGGGTATATTGATAAAAATCATTTTATAAAGGCATATTCCTGTAATAATTAAGATTTAAAAACTCATCAAATGAACCTCATTTATAAATATGTGCTGTTTATTATAGCTCTGCATTTTCTTTTTGGCTTACAGTACAAGTTTAATTCTGGTGCACCTATTTACACCAAAATGTATGCCAAAAATAATTAAAGTTACTGGGAGAAAATCTGAGATAGTTCTGTAGAGTCTTACGGTGGCCATATATGGGCCAATTACAAACTGCTATCAGACCAAGCCTCCAGCTTATTCAGTAGTATATGGGACCTTCCCGAAGGGCTTCCCCCAACAGATATCTGGCAAAAAATCGGGCAGATGTTGATTGGGCAGGTTTAAAAATCCCATCAGATCGAGGACCACATACATCAGTTCGTTAATGTGGTCCTTGCTCCAACTGCCTGCATTCCCGGCGATGTGATCTGATCGTTGAGCCCTTGGGCCCACGATTGTATCAGCACGTTATCATCTCAGATTTCTGGGAGAAATCTGCTTATTTGGTGACCTCGCCAAACGAATGGATCTTTGCATGTATGGCTACCTTTACTTGCAACTTCATCGATACATCTTTGCTTTGTAAATATGGTGTCTTTACACAGTGATAAGTGGGCAAACAGCAGAGCAGGAAATAATATATCTGCACTGCTTTTTGCACCAAGGGCAGATTTATTGTTATTTATAGCTCCATAACAAAATGTAAAATAGATCTTAATTTTGCTTAGGTTTTCTTGCATTTGAGTGCTTTTTTCCTACGATTGTTTTTATTATAAAACCTACTGAGCTTTTTCTCTTTAGAAAAAACACAATCATAGATTTAAAAAAGTCATCATGGAAAAACACAGGAAATGAAGATGTTGCATTGAAATGCCTGAACCTGAGTTGCAACTAATAATAAATCTGCTCCTAAGTGTCTTGGTCAGGCAGTAAATGACTATGTAAGTTTGGCAAACAGTGTAGTCAATGAAATTTGACTCAAGCACTAACAGGCTTATTTGGCATGAAACTTCCTAAAGCTTTTTTTTTCTTTACTGATGTTTATGTGAGAAATGCATATTTATGTACATATTTCGTATTGGTGTTCTGCAGGCCCTGGTAGGCGAGAAAGCTTGCTACGAATCAATTAGCAGCTATGGAGGGCAGATCTTCTACCTGGGAACAAAGGTATTCACCTCTTCCTGTGTGCTTCCATATAATACCCAAACTGCCTCTTGTTTACTGGAGAGCACTTTGCAGGAACACATGGCAGACTATGCACGTTATGTAAATGTTTGCATATGTGACAAAGTTTAAGTAAACAGTTCCTTTTCCACCCCAGGTAGTTAAGGGGTTAAGCATGCTTCTGTGGCTGTTGATACAGGACGTGTAGCACTTGACTTCCGTTCCCTCGCTCTCTCTCTCCCCTTACACATCTTTCTCTCTTTTACACACAGTCAGTCCATGCCATGACACTGAGAAACTGGAGAGAGGTAAGATACCAAGATTTTTTTTTTGTGAAATGCCTGTATTTTCTGTGGCAGGCAGAAGTCGAACGTCCTATTATGTGTCCTTTATTCCTTATACACAAAAATATATTTAGGACAAAGGTTAAAAGACTACTCATTTTTACCGGTATGTCAAATGTTATGATTTTAGCAGCTAGCGTATTGTTTTTATTCATAGTTACAGTGGGCTCACTGTTATAAATTTAAATTGTTGTAAATTATAAGCAGAACCCATTGTCTCCTGTATCAGTAAGTATTTGTATGTAATCTGTATGTTTGATGTATTTAACATTTGGCGATTGTACAGAGCTGCAGGAAATGTTTGTCACTTTACAAATACTTGTCAGTAATGCTATTAATAATGGTTATGAAAAAAAAAAATAATAAAAACTACATATACTTACAATTAGCATAAAGCATGATGCACAGGGAAGCAAACTGAACATGTAATCCTTACCTGAAGATGAAACTTCCTTCCTGATCATTTCTGTTATGTTTTTGCTATAACATCTGAAACTCAACAATTGTGCAGGCAGATGCTGAAGAGTCAGAGATAGGTATATACATCACACATACAGATTCCTGACTAATATCATCAATAGACTTTATAATCTCAGATAAAATTAAGGATCTGAAAATCCATATTTACTTGGTGCAGGAGGTTATATTTACAAATTTAATGCGTTGGATTACAAGGATGAAAATATTATCTGCTTCCCAAGTCTAATGGTATAGTTACAGTATATAATATAATCCAGTTATGTCCTTTGGTTTATTTAAATAATTCAGTTATAATATTATCTGCTTCCCCAAATCTAATGGTATAGTTACAGTATATGGTATAATCCAGTTATGGCCTTTGGTTTATTAAAATAATTCCGTTATCACCAGAATTAAAGTATTGCATTTACTACTTTTGCCATTTGGCACCCCTTCATTAATTACCACTACATATGCTACATGGTTCTGAGAAATTATGTGTTATATTTAAATATAAATCTGGCACTATTGTACAGAGATGCAGACTTGGCACTGTATGGTTGTCATATGGATTTTAAGTGCATTTGTTCATTGTGTAGATATTGTAGTTCTGATCTGCATTTGTTTGGTGCCATCCATTTCATAGGAGGCAATGTCAGGGCACAGATATTTAACATACTTTGGAGTCATGATTTCTTACTACTGACAGCACTAGCTAGGTTTCTGTTTTCCAGAAGCAATTGAGATTAAACTCTGCATCCTAAGGAAGCTGTTTCTGTTGTGTGAGATTTATAGCTTGTATCTTTTTTACTTTTAGAGAGTTGACCATTTACTGAAGCAGGACTGTTATAATGAGGCTTTGTCATTAGCATGGTCCTTTCATGAAGGCAAAGCTAAAGCTGTTGTGGGTGAGTTAAAGGGGATTAAAATCTTGGTCAAAACGTTAAAAACAATTTCCATTACACTTTGGGGCAGATTTATTAAGGGTCGAATTGAAAATTCAAATTGTTATGGTCAAAACCGTCCAATTCAACTAGGGAGTTATCCAGACTCAGTTCAAGTTTTTTTTTTAAAAAATTTGAATTCGATATTCGAGATTTATCATACTCTGGCCCTTTAGGAATTTGACTTTGCCGTCTAAAACCTGCCAAATTACTGTTTTAGTCAATGGGAGAGGTCCAGGGATCAATTTGGAGATGATTGCAGCCTTCCTGACTTGAGCTTTTTTCAGAGAAAAAACTGGAATCGAGTTTAAATTTGTACGAGTTTTGAAAATTTAATTTTATTGATAAATTTCCCCAAGTCGAATTTCGAATTCATTTGAATTTTACGGAGTTTAAAAAATTCGACCCTTGATAAATGTGCCTCACTGTGTTGCCTGTGTATGTGTGTACACGCATTAATACATAACAGATTTGAACTCTTCCTTCCTATTGCTATTTTTAGCTGACCCTTTTACCCTAGTTCCATTTCCCAGTTTCCCTTTCATTGATGCCCAACTCCTGTAAAAATTGTTATGGTGATGAGTTGATTGGTGAAGATCTCCTTCAAACAGAGTTGATGGTAAATCAGCCAAATCACATTTGAGATTCCTCCAATTCAAAGTACTTTTTGCAAGATTCCTATGCAGTCAGACCCTTCGTTGTGGCCAGATATAATCCAAAGCTTAAGGGTAATGGCACATGGGAAGATTTTTAGCATTTTCCCCTGTGATTTATTTTATTTTTTTGCTCTGTGGGAGGAGGCCAAAGCGCAACAGATCTCAGCCTACAAGGTGATTAGGAATCTCAATGATTAAGCCTTGTAATGTCTAGTGACAGGCATGTATCATTCAAACACAAATATACACCTGCCACTATAAACAACAAGGTTTCATTTTAATGTTTTCCATTCATTTTGAATGTTGGCAGTTTTTAGCATTTTGTCCTAATGCCTCAGAGAGCTAAATTGCTGGGGTACAAATTTCACCCTGTGCCATTATCCTATATGTCACTCCTCTTATACTAGCAATTATCTCAAAAGAGAAGAAAATATCTCAAAGGAGAAGCGAACTCAGAGTTTAACCAAGGCTCCAGTTTACTGGCTACATCCCCTCTCCCGAGTCACAGCAAAGAACCGGGCATCGGATCAAAACTCAGAGAGCAGCAACCCAAGTGCATTCTAAGTGAGGACTAAAATGTTCTAGGAACTAAAAATGCAGAGGAATAGAAGTTGAGTGACCAGTCATGGTGGCCACCAGCCTTGCTGCACAGCTCTGCATTTTCAGGAGCATTAGGTTGGAGCAGGGCCGTCCGGCTGGGATTCTTGGCTGTAATTGGGGAAGTGGCAGGGGGACCAGTAGAGGGGACTCCTGGTTAAATTTTAAATTTCAGAAAGATGGCTTATTATTATACAGTAAAAAGAAATATATCTGATTATTTCAGTTTTACAAGTTTTTGCAGTTGCTTTGTTTTCACCATTCTGTCATAGGAGTAAAACAAATGCTTTCAACTGTGTTCTCTCGTAGGACTGTCTGGAGACCCAAAGAAGAGGAAGAGTGTTGTAGCTGATAAGGTGAGATTTCATCATTAAGATAATATTACAGATATAGTGTTTCTCAGGAAGAAGCTGATGTCCTAAGAACATTTATTTGTCTTCTCGTAGCTGAAACCCAGTTCTGTCTTAAACTCCCTACAGGCAGAGCCATGTTATATTTCATAAAAGGCTGGTGTTTTGCCTAGAAAAAACATTCACACATTTACAGGATTTAAGGCTGTTTCACATTGGGCAGCTTGATTAGAAAATAATGTAGATTATACACATTCAATTATAGGGAGCGGAAATGTTATGTAAATGTAAGTAATTGGCAACGGGGTGACACTTAGGGCCATGACACATGGGGTGCTTCATTGCTCGTTGTGAAATCTCCTCTCCCGTGGGCAATGAAGCACCGACAATACCTGCTCCTTCATTTTTGTTGGAATCCGCATCATTTATTCATTTATAAGACTTTGCAAGTGATTAAATAAACTTCCTTATTCGTTCATCAAACAACCTCAGAGTGCAGTACTTTTTTCATATAATCTATACTGTAAAGTCTATATAAAAATGATATATATAAATATATTATTTATATACCACTTGCCTTCACTTTTTACTAACATCAGATGATTATAATTGAAAAGCGTTTATCTTATCATAATTTTTAACCAGCACCAATCATTTCTTGTTTATTTTCCAATTGTAGATTGTTGAAATCTTACTCCAGTATACTGAAAAAGCACTAAGGAAATGTCCCGAGCAAGGAAAAATCCAGGTGATGGAGCAGCATTTCCAGGTAGGAATTTTTGTTTCCTTTAAGGACAAGGAAAACCTGAAGACGATAATCTTACCAAGGAGAGGCGTACCTCAATGCTATGTATTAGTGCTGTAATTTTGCTCAAGTTCTAAGATGTTCAGTAGATCCAAAACCGTTTTTATCACAAAAGCGCTTAGTATAGGAAAAAGTAAGCCCATAATGCATTGCTCTATTTTCAAGATCAAGACCGCAATGCATGCGCAATACATACAATTCGGATTAGAACATTGCTCGTGAAGTCTCTTTCTTCTATGCGAGGTGGCTCACTCGTATTAATTAACACAGCAGTGCCTGCCCTCGTTTAAGCTTCAACCATTTGGAAACTGCTAATAGTGGATTCTATGGAAACCTGTGTCCCTATCTCTTGAACGTAGACACCGATCGTGAGATAGATCGTTTTAATTCATGATCTGCGCTGCTTTTGGTCTTTAGAAACCTTGCCTGGTACTTTGGAAGCCTTGCCTCACATTATTACCCTGCAGCACTGCTGACAAACTGTAACGCAAAGGAAAGTGCCCAGGAAATTTCGCACATGCGCACTTGTCTGGGAAGGTGCTCTTCGTGACACAGGTGTTTCTAAGAACTTGCTAGTTTTAGAAAACGTGTTTCTACAAATAAAGCTAGCTATCTGGGAGAGCGAGGTGGTACTAATTCAATGAAGATGTTTTTTTTTTTAAAAAAAGGGAGGGTGGATTTCCTTGTTCTAGGGCAGGGGTCCCCAGCGTTTTTTACTCGTGAGCAACATTTGAATGTAAAAAAGAGTTGGGGAGCAACACAAGCATGAAAAACTCCACGGGGATGTCAAATAAGGGCTGTTATTGGCTGTTTGGTAGCCCTTATATGGACTGGTAGCCCACAGGAGGCTCTATTTGGCAGAACAGCTGGTTTTTAAGCAACCAAAACTTGCCTCCAAGCCTGGAATTCAAAAATAAGCACCTGGTTTGAGGCCACTGGGAGCAACATCCAAGGGGTTGGTGAGCAACATGTTGCTTACGAGCTACTGGTTGGGGATCACTGTTCTAGGGCATTCGAGGGTGCCTGACCAAATCCTAGATCAAAAAGGCTGTCGAACCGAAGAGTCTAGAAAACCTTTGCCTGAGAGGCTCTGGGATATAACAGAAACTTTAGTATTCGTTCTAACTAACATACACAATGAGTTATATTTAACTAATACTAGTGTATTTATTAATGTGTATTTATAATTGTCTTTGTGATCAGTGTTCATAATTCTATATTAAATATAACAAAAATATATGTATACCTAATATATATGTTATGTTTGCTTTTAAAAACTGCCCAAAAATTCCGAACTTCCTAGTCCCTAAATGATGTACCTGGTTTAACCAAGTCACAAAGGATAGTGGGCTTTCCCACTCATGTTACCAGGCCTACATTACATTAATCCCCTAACCAGGCAAACCCCCTGATAGATGTGACTCCTATAGACAATCTCACTACTGAACTGTGACTTTAAGATATTTGCGAAGGTCCTATCTAATCGTCTGAAGGGGGTGATAGAAGACCTAGTTAGATCCAGATCAGACTGGATTTATGCCCACAAAACAAATGATCTTAATTTAAGAAGGCTTCATGCTAATCTGTCACTTCATCATGACAATTCAGGGCAAAGGGTGGCAGTGTCCCTGAACACTGCCAAAGCTTTTGATACAGTCTAATGGCAGTATATGTGGGAACTACTATCTTGCTACAACTTAGAGCAGCACTTATATATGCACGACCAGAGGCGAAAGTGTTGGTAAATGGCCTGTTCTCTAGCACTATCTACCTTTGAAGGGGCACGCGTCAGGGATGTCCCCTGTCGCCCCTGTTATTTGCATTTGTAAAAGAGCCTCTAGTACTTCAAATGAGAGAGAACAACCAAATACAGGGTTTGAAGCTAAATGCAGTTATCAAAAAGGTGTGGCTATTGTCAGTCCCAAGCAAGCATTGACAGCCTGGCTGCAAGCAGTTGTACGTTTTTGAGGGAGTTCTACAAATCTGTAATCTCCCCCATTGACTCCTTCCCCGAGGGCTCCCCCAGAGTGGCAACTTGGAAGTGGTTGACCGCTTTAAATACCTGCGGGTCACTATACCCAAGGACCTCTGCACTTATACACACACCTTAACCTTGATCCAGTATGCAAGCCCTAAAACAAAAACTATAGATTTGGCAGAATCTTCCGCGGTCTGTGCCAGGCAGGATAAATATTGTTAAAATTATATTCCTACCAAAATTGTTATATATGCTGCATAACTCCCTTGTCCCCCCTCAAAATACATGGTTTAGACATGTCGAGAGGTTCATTAAAATTGCTTTTAAAACACTGTGTGCCCCCACAATGGGAGGTGGACTCGCTCTGCTGGATCTAAAGCTTTTTTTTCTTGCCAGTCAACTAGTTTTTGCTCACTGGTGGATCAACCCTAAATTAGATAACCTATCAAGCGTTTTGGAAGCAGTGGCAGTCGGGTCCTTTGAGGCCCTAGCTAGACTTCCATACTGAAGCCCCTCTAGGTACAATATAACCAAACCACACATGCTCACAGTGGTTCACTCCTTTCAAAAAAACCCTGAATATGGCCTTGGGTAATTCAGAGAGAAGGTCAGTATTGACCCCATTGTGGGGAAACCCCCACTTGCCTCACTTTCATTTGATCCCTGATGTATTAAAACCTTAAAAGATAAAGCCATTTCTGGTCCTTAAGCAGGAATTTGTCCCCCTTTTAATATGCTGTTTAGCTATTTACAGCTTAAGCACGCATTTCAAACAAAATTTCCTTCCAGACTGATACACCTCAAGGAAACATCTCTAGTGGTTTACCTACTCAAACCAGGTCTGCAGAAACCATTCTCTTTGTGTTACACCTTGTCCCAATCCTTTGGATAAGGCTAAGCAAAAATGGAAAAGGTATATCACCGAGTTGGAAGGTGACATGTGGAAAGATGCTCTTCAGCAAGTTCCCAGTTTAACTAACTCCATACGAAACCACTTTATACAAATTAAGTTCCTTAACAGAATATATCTCACTCCCTATAGATTGGCAAAACTGTTTCCTAATGTCTCTTGCCAAAATGCGAGAATGCCGTTGGGTCTTATCTCCATGTATTTTAAACCTGCCCAGAAATTCAGATATTTTGGGTGTTCATACTAAAGTACCTGGCTGATTGTCTCATTCTCCACTTCTATGCCTCCTTGGTGTGGTAACGGGTGTCACGCTCATCCAACACTCCGAAATATGCTATTTGCAACTTTTCACTGTACTTCGCTAAGAAAATGATTCTCTTACACTGGAAACTGACCGTGACCCCCTCCATAGAGTTTGAGAAAAAGGTGGTCAATTATACTCTACCCAGACAAAAGCTAACCTACATAGCTAGGGGATGCCCCAGAATATTTGATTCAGTCTGGGGTGCATGGATGTCTATACAATAACAACCCTGAAATGTATTGTTTTATTGTTATGTTCTATTGTTTTTCTTTCTCTCTCCTTTCTACCAATAGAAATAAAATAAAGCTTTTTAAAAAAAAAAACAAAAAAAAAACTTGCCTGGTCTGATGATTTGGACCCCAGACCAAAAATCTTCTCGTGGAGTCACATCTGGAGAGAAATGCATAATAGTGGCTATGCGCTACTTGTCTGACTGGGTTTTCTAACCTGCTCGATAATTAATTGCCCAGAATTCAGTTGGATAGCCCATCATAAAGGTTCCATACGTGGCCTGATAAGCTGCCACCTGCCCCATTAAATTTAAAATAAATGGTTTTAAAAGGCACCAATAGCATAAATATTGTTAACCCTCATTGCAGCCACAAACAATGGTGTCTGTTGAAAAAATACTCTCCCATCCACACTCCTGCTTTTGTTTTGATTAGCCTTGCTGGGACACACACATGTGCATATTGAGCAAGTGTCCCAGAGCCCAGGACACTTTCTCAATATGCTCGTGTGTAGCAACCAATCAGCAGCTAGCATTTAGTAAATATCTGATTTCTGCTGTGATTTATTACACTCTGAGCCGATCCTTTGATTTTTAATTGTCCCAGAAATGATTCATTGAATGCAAGGGCTGTGGCTGGTCACTAACAGACATCATGGCTTTTTCTAGAACAGTTTCACGGTGACACAAAGTATGATCAATAATGAATTTCGAAAACAAACAAGCAGAAACAAAATCTATAAAGCCTTTCTTTGAGAGTACAGTAATGGTGCTCCTTTGTCAGAGAGATGCAGTGGTCTAAAGTAATAGTTTGGTCAACCTAACCAAGCTTTCAACCATTTTCTGTGACAGTTTGGTTATTAGAATTAACAGTTTTTCACTATTGTATGGATACTATTAATTTGTTGCTCTGATAAGAAACAATACTGCAGCTTCCATTCCTCAGAATAGAAAGTAAACTAAACTGATTACAGTAATTTGATGCCAGCTTCCACTCAGAATAAGCTATACTATGTGAATATTTTACAGAAAAGTAAATGAAAATAAACACTTATTGTGCTAAAATTTTAAGTATTAGGAGTAATATATATATTTTGATCTCTAGCAACTCGATAAGAAGCATATTCTAAAATGAGACCTATTATTGCTACATCATTTGTCTCTTTTCCACCTGAACACCTAAGTAATACCAAATACTTATGCAGAACAGAATCACAATTCAGTTGTCATAATTTATGTTAGATAAGGTATATTTAGTCTGTTTCAGGTATTCAGTAGTATATACTATTCATAATGGTTGGTTTTCTAACAAGTGTCTGTCTTGGTTTCCATCAGGATACTGTGCCAGTAATGGTGGATTACTGCCTCCTATTACAGCGCACGTAAGTAACTGTCAGTGTTTTTTTCTTGTAATATGCAAGTTGCTTAAGGTAACCCACATGCTAGCCAATATGTTTACATACATATTTGACACCAAATTTCCCATGAATGAACAAATAGGTGGATCATAATGTATTTAGTTTGTGTGACCTTAGTATTATCAGCTCTCTTTCCATGATTCCTTCTTGTTGTCTTGTATTATGTGATGTGCCTATTGTGCATTATTGTATGCCTTCTGCTTGTCATAGTTTTTCGGATATCTTCATTTTCCCAGCACAACTAAATTTTTCCTTGCTGCTTGTAGCCATATGGTTCAGCCTACATACAGTAATGAGGCCCTCAGGTTCTTTACGCAGATTGCTGGATTTAGGATTGTGTTCCAGAAAACTGAATTTCAATAATTTATGTCTAAGCTAAATTAAATATTTATCTATGGTTTAATTCTTAACCATCAGGTCTTCGTTATAAAAATAAGAATGTCAGATGAATTGGGTTATCCAGTCTCACTGCCTGTACACAAGCAATATTTAATGGTCAAAGAATTGGGTAAATCTCTGTAATCCAGTAGTCATGACTCCAAAAATTTCCCAGCAAGCCTCTACCTTTTTTGACTTGTAAACAGGTATAATATCTCTTATCCGAAGCTTCGAATTACATGACTATAATCTCCTATAGAGTCATCTTGAAACAAATATACTCTAATTTTTTTAAAATGCTTTCCTTTTTCAGTTGTACACTCTTTAGTGCTCACTTACAGAGCACTTACACCCCTGGTTGCTGGTCCCTGCACTGATCTTCTGATCAAACATCTGGCCTTCGGTGCAGAGAGCATTGTCATTAAGTGCAGTTCAGCCCATATACAGGGTGTGCCTCCAGGCCCTTCATAACTTGTGCGTATAAATGACGTGCAAGTTAGGGGTGGATAGGAGACGCCCGCCCTGGACTAAAATTTAAAAAGCTCTTTATCCACGGGTCATGTGAGCTGGGAATATATCCTGTTTAGCTCCCGACACAGGCTCATGCATAGTGCAGACAGGCTTATGGCCTTGACATGAACTCTAGAATGTGCATATTGCTGAATCCACAGAGACAAAGGGAAATGTCAAGTGAGGCAACATGATAGCGATGTCACAGTTGCCAGTCTGCCAGTCGCTGTAGGTTTATTATAAAACATAGAGGGGGCTGACTTAGATAGGAGCAGTGGGAAGCATGAGTTATAGACATTCTATTTTCTACATTTATTTATGTAAATGAAGAGGTATATACATTGCCTTGCACAAGTGTTCTGATCCTTGACGAGTTAAGTATCACACACTGAAATAAATATTTTTTATTTAAAAGCATTTAAACTCAAAATTCGTTTTTTCATGTAATGTTTATATCAGAAAAAAACTGAAATATGCTGTTTATTATGCCCATCTTTCACAGCAGTGAAACAACTCATAGCCTTTTGGGGTGCAAAGTTGACAAAGTTGAGAATATTTTGACTTTGCTGCAGGTTGTTCTTGTTAGTTAGACTTACTTGGTTTTCAAACAGTGCTATATATTTTCAGTTTGATTAAAACCAGGGCTATGTTTGGACAATGTTGGCCTTGTGTTTGGGATCAATAACCTATTGAAAGAGCTTCGAGTGAAACAGGTAATTTATGTTTACCTGTGTGGTTTCTCAAGGTGCTGAGTGGCAAATAATATATTCTAGTATTGTTACTATTGTTTTACAGAATAGGCAGGTACAAATACAAGATATATATATTTTGTAGCTGTGAGTGCTTTCTTATAATATATATATATATATATATATATATATATATATATATATATATATATATATATATATATATATATATATATATATATATATATATATATATATATATATATAGTCAACTACAAGAGGTCCTCTGCACTCAACCCATTATCAATATATTTAAGACAGAGACATTTTGTGCATACTGCTACTAAAAAATGCCTTACCCTTTAAACAACACAGGGATTGTTTGTCCATATATTGCAATATATTTTTAAGCTGGCCAACTACGTCAAAGTCATCCCATATCTGGCCAGTCCTACGCTTAATTTTCATCTGATTCATTAAGAATTCAATTGCTTAATTATACATTTTACAAAGGGACTAAGTTTTACCTTGCACCCCCGCCTAATGGTTTTTAAAAAATAGTGGTGAGCACAACTTTCCCTTGTTTTTATATATATATATATATATATATATATATATATATATATATATATATATATATATATATATATATATATATATATATATATATATATATATATATATATATATATATATACATATATACAGGGCAGGGACCTGTGAACTTAATCTTTGTGTATTAATGCTTATTTATTAAGATTGCATATTTATTATAATACTTGTCCTCCCTGGTTGTGCTTTTGTATATTGTATAATTGTACACTGTTCCATATCCTTGCTGCACTTTATAAATAAAGTTATACATGCATACATAATCCATCAAAGTTATACTAGGCTCATCAATTAATAGGTGCTCTTTTCCCTTTTAGGGATATCCTATTTAGCCAGATGTATGACAAGTTAAGTGAGAATTGTGTGGCCAAAGGTGTGTTCTTGGAGTGCTTAGAACCATATCTGTTACGGGACCAGTTGCCAGGTCTTACTGCACATGTCATGAAGGATCTGCTCCTCCATTTCCAGGACCGAGGGCAGATGGAAAGTGTTGAGGCTTGTATTGTGCACATGGATATCACCAGTCTGGACATACAGAATGTAAGTTCAGATTTACTTCCTTTAGATTCAAGAATTCCATTTAATAAACGACTTAACGACTTGATTTCTTCTTTCCTTCATGAACTTTCAGGTTTTCATTTGTAAAGTGGGAATTCCAGAGATATTTCTGGAAATATTTAGAAACCACCATTGCAATCTACTTCAAAGGTTCCCAGAGTGGCACCCTTGGAGGGGTTCTTGTGCAATGAGGTCTTAGCCTGAATGACACTTAGAAGGAGATATGGGAAGAAAGTTAGCTCTCCTAGAAACACTCAATAGCCTAGCTTAGAGGTCTATGAGGATGAGATTTGGGACGAAAAGTAAGTTGCTGGGTTCAATATTTTTGGTATTGTAGTTAAATGAATAGATATTTTCTCACGCGAGTAACCTTGTTATGAGCCTTGTTGGTGGGCCCTGACAAAAGGTTGGCCCTCCAAAGGGAACTTGATCTTAAAAAAAAAAAAAAGTCTTTAAGGGAATGTCAACCCAAAAAATTATTTTTGCCAAATTAAAGAAAACATAATTCTTAGCAACTTTGCAATATACATTCATTACAAATTTTCTATGATTTTTAAGTTGTTTGTATTTGTATTGCTATTGAAAGCAATGTTTGTCTGTCCCTTTCAATCCTCTGCTGGCTCATACTGTTGATACAATGTAAGACAAGGCACCTGAATAACAGCTGTCCTTTCTGGGGAACTCAGACTTTTGCAACATTGTTTAAAAACTACCAAGAAAGAGTTCAGCAAATGCTGCTTTCAATAGCAATTGTATTTACAAATACAGTGCCTTGCAAAAGCCTTCACCCCCCTTGGCTTTTTTTGATGTTTTGTTGCCTCACAGCCTGGAATTAAAATGGATTGTTTGAGAGTTTGAACCATTTCATGCCTACAACGTTGAAGATGTTTGTTTTTTTTTATTTATTTGTTTTTTTTTATTGTGAAGCAAACAACAAATAGGACAAAATAACAGAAATCTTCAGCATGCATAACTGTTCACCCCTCCTAAAGTCAATCTGTATTTGGACGCTAGAATCAGTTTGATCAACCTTTGGGTCATCTAGCTCAATCACTGCAGTTTGCTGGTATTTTGTTGCTTCGTATCTGCAATTGTGCAGAAAATGGTTATCTCTTTGATGAGCAGCTGATATGAATGGAACTTTTGCAAATGCATATCCTGAAATATACTTTACATGAGTTTTTAAGTGTATTGAATCTAGAATGGAGCTTTTTTGCTTTTTTTTGTTGTTTCCTAGATTGTCCACATGTGCTGGGAGCACAGACTTTATGATGCAGTGATTTATGTGTACAACAAAGGGACCAATGACTTTATTAGCCCAATGGAGGTAGGAATGATATTTTAAATTCAAGGTGTGAATTTTAGTTTCTCTAGTGCTGCAGTTTCATATTGGATTCTCATTGTGAAAAACATTGTTGATGGAGAACTGGTGCCGGAACGCTGAAATATTCCACAAGCTCTACCCTCTTTGAGAAATGTTAACTGTACTAAAATAAATATTATTGATCTGTGCACTTGTTCTAAAGTACAAACCTTGACACTTGAGGTAATATTGCTCTAAATTAGGATTGTGGCCCCATTTTCCTCTTCCTAGTTTGCCATCACATATCTATTTTTTTTTCTATTATGACAATGAAATCTAAAATTCTGAGGAGCTGCTTTGTAATGCAGTATTAATTGTATAACAAATGCAAATTCTGTTATATCTATATGTCCGTCCCCATGCCACATTTCCTTTCATTCTTGGTATTATAAGACCAAATATATAATTCTGAGAAGCTGCTATGTACTGGGCCCTTAAATGTAGAAATTTACTGAAAATAGTAAAACAAAGTCAAAGTCTAAAAATAATATGCATGTACCCATTACTTGTAGGTTTCCCAAATTTCCTTTTAATTTTTCAAGATATTTGCTCATTTTATAACACAATTAACTTTTTTCATTGTGCCAATCTGAAATCTAGTATAAAGTTTATGGTCTTCTGGTATGTAATTGTAATATAAGCCATGACACCCATATAGGACCCCAGAGGGCAGCCTAGCATTCACCAGAATGTTCTAGTTTTGTTTTTAGTTCACACTGTCTGTGAGCCTACCACCTTTTAGCTCTGTGTTTTTTTTGTTTTTTTTTAACTACTCTGTTAGGGCTGGACCCCCCATCAACAAAACCGACTCTCACAGAGCCTGCATTAGGCATTATTTTAACATTGCTTGTTATCTGTTGTGTATGGGATGTTGCCTCTGAGCGTGGAAAATGTCTACAAAGGAGGCCGAAGAGAAAGAGAGTATTTATAATGATAAGAAGGTTATTCATGGTTTTTTTTTTTTTTTTTTTTTTTTACAGAAACTGTTCAATGCCATCTCTGCTCCTATCAACTCTGGGAAGTCACTGACTGGTATGGCTCACACATTCATGCTCTTTCCCCCATAACAATATCTTGTAGATGTTCCGTTGTGAAGAGCAGCAGAGTTAAAGTAACATCTCTTTGTTCAGAACTATAACTCTGAACATTAGAAACGGAACACAAAGTTCATTAATAATCTTTATGGCCCAAATGTGGTTGTATGTACTGCATTACAAGGGATGTGCAACATGGGAAATTCTGTTGTGTACTTTCAGCATTAACTAGGCACTTATAATGATACTGCACTCTTGTGCGCTGCCATAAAATAATGTTATTTCACGGCTCCAACCACAGCCTTAAGTATGTATGTATGCATGTATGTATATATTTACACACCTCTACTTGTATAGGCAGGGTAAACTCCAAGGTCGATGTACACCGGACACAAATTGTGTGGCCTGCAATTAACTTTGTGCGCACACAGATTGTTAAAACTGCCCATAAAATAAACTTTTTGCAAAAGTTATTTTTTTTGTGGTTGATGCCAAAAATAATTATGCTCAATGTTCTTAACTTTCTTCAACTGCTTGTTGCATGCCGGGAACTGTAATTTCCTGTATTAAAGGAGAAGGAAAGTGTGCTTCTTCTTCCTAACATTGGGCACCCCAAGTGATTTCACCTTTCCATCTCATTTAAAGGAAATGTAATGAATTCTCAATGCACTTCTAAGCAATTGTATTTTACATTTTTAAAGCATACAGACTACACCGCTATAATTAATAGGCCCTTAATCCTTTGTGAAAATTCTTCTGTTTCTCACTCTGTAATTATGTTTTATGTCCCTTTGTTTATAATGTGACTCCTATCTGACCATAAGCTAGAAGAAGTACCCAGTGTCAGGGCTGTATATCTGTGAAACAATTGTGGTCAGAATGAATCTGCAGGGTTTAAATCTAATAAAATTTATAGATTCTGTATCCTGTAACACTTCAATGATTTTTATTTTCATTGAGTAATTCTTTCATTTGTATCCTCTTGTATTTAGGGCACCCTCTTCCATTAATCCCCCCACCATCACCACAGTTTAACTCTTTTATGCTGGTTGCCCTCCTTCAGTTTCCTTTGATGTTTAGTGCTTTCTCAGTGAATGAAATGCTGGGGCTGCTGCACAGGGATAGGCTGGAGAGCCAAGAGCTTATCCAACCTATCAGAGCTCACACAGCCGTCACCCCTTCAAGCAGACCACTGTTTTTTTAATCACTGACACAAGTAACATTTTTCTTATGCCTCTGTAACCTTATCTTACCTCTGATATATGCACCAGCTATTGTGATGGACTGCTGCCAAGCTTTTAAAATGCCAATATGGATTTCCACCTCGTTGGCTTTCGCTTGGTTTTTCAGTAGCTTTTTTTATCCTTATTCTCTGGGGGATTTTGTGATGGTGCATTTGATGCACTTACAGTAGAAATTCGCTCTCCTTAAAGCATATTTTGGATTTTTTGCTGATACATTTGTTTGCAGCGCTATTTATATTTGCTTTCTTGTTTTTAACTGATCTATGAACTCCTTCTTGTTACTGCAGTAAATAATATATTCATAAATGTTTTTTAGTTTGTAATGGCTACTAAAAATATGTTGCTGGCAAAAAACAGAAATTAACTCCAAAGTAATGAAAGTGGTATATGAAATCCATGCAGCTATTGCAAAGTTGACGTGGCTCCATTGCTCAGATTATACTTATGGTTGTGTTGGCCTAAAAGCAAAGGATGGAGGCACACAAAGTTTGCCCCACTGTTTACTGATTTCGATAGAAGGGAGAATGCAGCTGCAGGAAATTTGACAGCCAGTTTAATCCACATTGCAGCTGCATTCTCCCTTTTTTTTTGTGTGAAATGCAATGGGGAAAAGGGTTTCTGGTGAACAGAGCCACTGCATGTGATACATGTACAAAGGGTAGGGAGAAGAGTATGCACAGGTCTATAGGCTTAGGGGCTCATCAATCAATCCAGCCCTGGAAGCATGTGGGACCAAACAGAGCCATTGCCTTGATAACGTGTAAGCGAAACATTTGCCTTGATAAAGCGTAAGCGAAACGTGCGTCGGCGAGCCTTCAAACCTTTTTTTTTTTTTATTTTTATTTTTTTAAAAAGCTTATTATTGAAATCTTACCTTTTTTAAACTTTAATTGAATCTCGGATCTAGAGAAATTTAATGGAATTGTAGTGCTACTAGCGCAGCATTCATTCCTTTATTCTCTTTTATCTCCAAGGCACTGAGGATTTGTTGGTTTTATAGCAAAGTTAGCTCTCCTTACAAGACCGTTAAACGTAGTAACGAGACCACAGTCCTCCGTGTTCTGCCTTTCTCCTACGTGTGGTGTCCCAGGGCTTAGAACAACGCAACTTTTATTCATGAATTGCTGACGCTTTATTTTTAATTGTTCAATACCATGAACTTTAAAATTATAACTACAGCACTAGCACCTTATTTAATTCATATAAGAACTATGCACTTGTAGATTATTCATTAATTGTGTGTAGATAAATTTTATTGCGGGTCACATCACCTGATTTATAGCACTTGAGCACTTTAATCTTTTTAATTATCTATATATAACACAATCGATTGAAATACCATTAATTGTATGTTGGTGCTAAATTGATTGAGAATTAAGCATATGATTATAATAGCACTAAGCACTTATATAATTAGATCTCAATTAATTTTAGTAAGGTAGTGTGGGGTTTTACTGCTTCTTGTTTTTAGTATCCCTATTCTGGTTTATATACCTCTACACAGCCTGAAATTGGGTAATATAAGTGAGTGAACATTAATTACAAGTGAACTATATTTTTGTTAGTGAACAAAGCTATACATCACTAGTGTTTTTTCCTTGCACTCTGGCTCTGTTTGGCCCACCAATAGATATCTGTGTGTCTCCTCTCCTTTTATGTGCTGCAGTGGTCTTCAAATTGGAGATGCATTTGTGTGTAGTGAGTGCCAGTGGTTTAAGGTAAAAGGTACAGGGTATAATAGAAAGCATTTGCCCACCACAAGCCATGATTAGTGTACAAAAAAGATATTCTAGAAGTACCTATCCATTAAAATAGGATTTTTTCATTTAGATGGCTAGTTCTTAGCAAACCCAGCAATAAGTATTCAGCAAGGATAGTCTGTGGCCATCCAGTTTTAATTGAATTATTGCTCCTGGAAATTACCAGCTGGCTTTGGTGTTGGCATAAATTATTTATAGCTTCTGACCAGCTGGTGGATAGTGGGCTGAACATATGGTATTATTGTATTTATATATAAGCTGTTTCTTTTTACCCCCATGAAAAAATGTATAATGTCTGTAGTTGTAAATTCCCCAAGTTGGGTGAAGCAAGATCCCCAAGATATGCGAAGCAAGAGTAAGTTTAATTTTGGCTGCTTTTCTATGGCATGGAAAATCACCTTGTATGGTTTTATCCTTGGTACAGAAGGAACAATATAAAAATGCATATGAGAAATATTAACTAAAGGATATTGTATTTCTTGCTCACAGCTACCTTTTATCTTGTGTTCTAAAACAGTGTTTTCTATCCTAGATGAGCAAGTCGTGATGGGGAACAAGCTGCTGGTTTACATCAGGTGAGTGTATAGTTTCTGGATGGTTTTCTGCCTTGTGTCCTGTATAGCAATCTAGCAAAATAATAGCCACGTTATATTAAAATAATAATGATCTTGATTATGACATACAACCTGTACAGAATAGGTACAGTAAGTATATAATCGAGGACTTCATGCTCTCACAGGACCTGGTATAGGGCTTGTTTCCACTTTGCATGAGCAGTGTGCCCACACTCTGAGTTTGTAAAGTCACTAGAGGAAAGCTACACATGTTACCAAGTTTGATGAGTAACTTGTCTGGTTGCTCACAGACCCAAGTTATTCTCTTTCTTTCTGTTTGACAACAGTTCTAGTTTGGCAGGACGAGCATATCCTTTGGGGGACATTCCAGAAGACCTTGTGCCTTTGGTGAAAAATCAGGTCAGTGGCCAGATTTTGCTAGCGTTACATTTCTTTTTAGATCATTTGCAGAATTTGTTTATATCAGCTCTTGCTCATAATGGAGCAAAATAATAAGGGTTTTACTAACTGGTGTTCACCTTGGTTGCAGAAACAGTGTTTCTCCTTAATTGCTTGCTTTGTTGCATTTCACGGCATGTAGGACTCTTTACAAAAACTTTACAAGAACTAGCTGAGGTATTTTTGTTATAGTAAAACGCATCTGCATTTGTTATAGTAAAACGCATCACCACCTACGTACTTTTCTGTTGGGGAAACTTGCTCATTGCATTATACAACCTATTTCTGTTTGTCATCTGATGCTCCTAGAATTAATTAATAGTAGAATTAATGATGAGGGCTCCCATTAATACAGCACCACTGACCATTTTACATTGTTTTGCATGTTGTCTTTATGTCCAATGGTGTCTCTTGCTATAATACTTACTTATACTATACTATATACGTTTAAAGGGATTGTTCACCTTTAAATTAAGTTTTAGTATGATGTAGAGTGTGATAGTCTAAGATATTGATATTCTAAAACAAATAATTTTCATTGTTTATTATTTGTGGTTTTTGCATTATTTATCATTTTATTCAGCAGCTCTCCAATTTGCAGTTTCGTCAATCTGGTTGCTATGGTCAAAATTACCCTAGCAACCATGCATTGATTTGGATAAGAGACTAGAATATGAATAGGAGAGAGTCTGAATAGAAAGATGATTAATGAAAAGTAAAAATAACAATAAGGGGCACATTTACTTAGGGTCGAATATCGAGGGTTAATTAACCCTCAATATTCGACCATCGAAATAAAATCCTTCGACTTCGAATATCGAAGTTGAAGGATTTACCGCATTTCCTACGATCGAACGGTCGAAAGAAAAATCGATTAAATCCTCAGAATCTAACGATTCGAAGGATTTTAATCCATCGATCGAACGATTTTCCTTCGATCAGAAAATTGTTAGGAAGCCCATGGGGACCTTCCTCATAGACTAACATTGATGTTCGGTAGGTTTTAGGTGGCGAAGTACTTAGTCGAAGTACTGTCTCTTTAAAAAAAACTTCGACCATTGAATAGTTGAACGATTTTTAGTTCGCACCGTTCGATTCGAAGTCGTAGTCGAAGGTCGAAGTAGCCAATTAGATGGTGCAAGTAGCCAAAAAAAAACATTCGAAATTCTAAGTATTTTTTCTTCTATTCCTTCACTCGAGCTAAGTAAATGTGCCCCTTAATGTGTAGCCTTACAGAATATTTGTTTTTCAGATGGGGTCAGCGACCCCCATTAAGTTGGAAAGTGTCAGAAGAAGAAGGCACATAATTCAAAAGTTATAAAAAAAGAAAAAGGGAAGGCCAATTGAAAAGTTGACTTATTATAAGTTAACTTAAAGGTGAAAAATGTACACTTTATGTACCGTATGCTTTAGAACCTTTAATTTAGAATGCTTGCTAGGATGAGGATTGCTGACATTTCTTATCTGAATCTGCCATGCAGAGCGTACTTATAAACTGCACGATAAGGTGTGCATACTGCACTGTTAGCAGAACAGGTGGGAACAATGCAAGTTAATTGTGTAATCTTTTCCTGGCTCATTTTATGCTTGTGCTTTCATTATAATTATATAAACACCCCAATTACAAATAGGCACAAAACTTCATGATAACCAGTTACATCGCTATTGAGACCTAAGCCCTGGCATAATGAGGTATCAACATATTTTACAGATTCCTAGCCCAAAGATTTGTTTTCTTTTAGAGAATTGTCACTCAATGACAGGTGGTGGGTGCAGAGAAAGTATGTTATCTTGGGGCCTAGATATTAATGATATATTCACATATAATTAAACCCTTTGGGTATTATTCATTCTTTTTCTGAGATAACTGTGTATTCATCAAGTCTGACTCAAAAGCATTAACGTTCTACAAACACCGGTATTTTTTGATAACTCTTCCCCTTAGTGTTTTGACACATATAGTAAATGTTTATCTAGCTGATCCAAAGAGACTCGTTTAAATGCTCTTGAAATTTTCCAATGCTCCAAGAATTAGTTTGATGAATGAAGTGTTGTTTAGGTATTTTTTTTTGCCCTCACAGGTAGACAATACCAAGCAATCCAAGCACCTAATGCAAAAAGCTAGGGTGTATATATATATATAAATCTAATCACACTCTTCCTTCACCACTTTTCTGCAATGCCCTGGTTCCCTGAATGTCTGACTTGGCTTGTGCAGTGGAAATTGCAGTTTGGGGATAAACAAAGTCTCCATCAGGTCAAAATGCCAAGTACTGAACGTCTTTGGAAAATACAGACTGCTGGGAAGTTCAAATAAGGGTACCTTGTTTGGAGATCTGGTATGCACACTTTAAAATCAGGATGTGTGTTTTCATTACACATCTCACCCAGTTATTAAGGGACATTGTGATTTGTGTATGGATAACAGTAGCTGCTACTCTGATCCCCATTTATTGTATAGCTGAGGTACTGTTACCATTTTGAGCTGCTGATCTTGGACGAAGTGTGAATTAAGCAGGTGCTTGCAGAAAGTATTGGCTGCCTATTCTTTGATTCACTGATGGATTCATGATGAATCCTAACTCGAATTCAGGTGATGTGTGCACTTTAGTGATTTGTGTATGGAGTGCAGTGGTGCCAGAGCAAGGAATATTCAAGTGCGTCACAAACAATTGGAAAGCTAGTGCACCAGTTTGACCTCCAGTTAGGGGCAACAAGGGCACATAAGAAAGCTGGTAAGAACCTCTAGGTTGGAAGTGGGCTATGCTTCTTTCACTGTGGGAGGGTAACTGGTTGTTACATGGATCGCTACAGGTATGGGGCATGTGAAACTACCCCAATATTTTAATGGTGTGTTTTTATGTTATAGTGTATATACAAAATAGCCAATATTGCCATGTATGTAATACAAAACTCAACAGGCAGACGGCACATCTGGGATAGGGTTTATTGGAGTTACTGCTGTAGAAACCTAACGCGTTTCAGGAGTAATGCCTTAGTCATAGGTTAACCTATGACTAAGGGATTACTCCCGAAACGCGTTAGGTTTCTACAGCAGTGACTCCAATAAACCCTATCCCAGATGTGCCTGTTGAGCTTTGTAGCGTTCACAGTGGGGACACTGTTGACTGAGCACCTGGATTGAGGGAAGAGCGGTGAGCTGTAGCGGTATCTTTTTGTTCTTTATCTACATGTATGTAATACCTCTATATTTGTATATTGGAATAACCTATGAAAGCATACATGGTATTAGGGCTCTGGAGTGGTGTCACTGCATGGATGTGTGGGGTGTTTGTTTGATTCCTGATGATGGCTTGACATTGAGCCTTAAAAAAGTCCTGTGAATTATTTTATTTTACTAATTATTTAACTAATTCCTAAATCAAACGCAATGGAGAATTTGGATTCCTTTTGTTGTTCGGATATGCATCCAAGCTGCTAATGTGCATAAAGTCTTAGGTCTCACACACCCATGTGAATTTATCAGCATTCATTCAATTAGTTGTGCAGGACACCAACAACCGCAGAAGTGTTCTATGGCTAACAACCATTGCAAATCCTATGGATAAAATGTAGGCTTTGGTGGAAGGAACATTTACAAGCATTTAGGAAAGCTGAATCAGCTTTATATAGAATGGATATCAGATGCAAATGGCTTCTGTAGTCTACACTTCCCTTTTGTCAGAAATGATTTATAAGTACATTTTCATTTCAACTAGACAATACTCTTAGGAGCTATAATTTTCCTTTCAACTGAACCTTCCAGACAGATTTTCTTCCAGCAACAAAAAACAAATAAAAATGTGTTTTGTTGGTATGTTCTCTCTAGTTACATGTTTGCTGCTTTTATTATAGAATAATTTTCTGATGGAACTGAATGCACAAATTATAAGTTTTTTTGAACTTTAAATTTGCAAATATTAAGAGTTGTTTATATAAGTATTTTCCAGTTGGTTTTCTTTTCCTTGCTTTCATAAGGCCAGAACTAGATAGATGACTTTCTATAGACATTTAAAGCAAAGGCTATGGGGAAAATAGACACCCACTACACAGCAGCCACCTGTTTTTTAATGTTACTTTATGAGTATTGGGGAAAAAAGCCATGAGGGGACCACTTAGGCCATTGGTAGCATGCAGTTGAATGCACCGTGAATGTTGCAGGGAGCTTATACCCCCAACATTCACTTATTGGCGAAATTAATGCATTCCTATCTGAATTGCAAACCTAGGCTGAGGTTATCAAATTACAATCTATGATTTTTCACAAATAGTAGCCTGTGTTGCAGACTGGACTACACCGCTAATTGGCAGCAATAGACCTGATACCTGCTACACAAAAACATGATACAATATTTGCATGCATACACAAATGTTATGTTAGGAGACATTAATGATTCATTTAAAGTGTGTGCTAATTCTCTCTCTCCCTCTCTTCCTAGGTATTTGAGTTCCTGATTCGTTTGCACTCTCCAGAGGCCCCACAGGAAGAGGAGGTGTATCCATATATACGTACCCTGCTACACTTTGATACACGGGAGTTCCTCAATGTTCTAGCCTTGGTAAGAGAGAAAATATTTTACATTTCGCACATCTATTAGCAGATAAATATCATTCATGAAGACACCGATTGAGGAGTGGGTGGCCTAATTGGGTCTAAGTTTGGCAGTACGGACAAGGCCCCAATGTGCCCCACTGCTCTGTTCCCTACCCCAAACATGCTTTTCTCTGCCTGCCCCCATGACTCTTTATTAGCAGCTACAGTATATGCTGTGTATACTGTAGGTCCACATTCGTGTCCTCCTCAACTAATCTATAATGAGGGCAGGCTGAAAAATCCCATTGACAAATGACTGTATAGAGGCACAAATGTGGTCTGCATCTGATAGGGTCTGTGCAAGCTGCTTATGTCATTAATATGTTGGCCTGAAAGATATATGATTGGATCAGTTTATATGACCCATTTGGGTGGCCAGATTGGACAGGGGTTTGCTTGTAATATGTCCTAGCCATACATATATATTTTTGCGTATAGTCCGTTATAATGTTCTGTATTATTTGGAGATCTGCAGTACTGTATGGTAAGTTACACCAATGTATCTGGGTAATGCTTCTTGTCCAGTTTCATAGGAGAGTGACTCAGCTGAAACAACCTTTTAGGCAGTCTCCCATGATAAACATGATGTATCCCACCCTTCACATCTGCTGTGTTACTGCCCAATTTTTCATTTAATGTTTCATTATTGCCTTGCTATAGTGTATATGATCATTCATTTTGAGCTAATCTTTGAGGGTGTAAAAACATAACTTTATAAATTAAAGTCCCTTCAAGAAAAAATCATACCTTCTATATTTTATTTACTAAATCTTCTTCCGCAGGTAGAAAACTGCAATTCTCTGAAATTATACATTTCCAATTACATAAAATAATGACTTATGAGCCAGATAAGGTTATTTACTTGTGCTTTTTAGCTTATCCCTAACTAATGCTACCATGGAGATTTCTTACTGAATTCTGCTAGCTAATGATAGGTGCTGAGCAGATGCTGTGCAGTTATCTAGCAGTGCCTTGTGTTTTGCAAGTGAGAAACTGTGGCCCTCTATCCCCCTGATCCCCGTATGGCCTTGCTTTCATCTGCTGGGGGAATGTTTTCTTATCTGCAACACAACTCAGCTTTAGTTCAAAGAGAAGACATTTAATCCAAACGTCTTTCTCCCCCTCTGAAGTCTCTTTTTCTGAAGTACAGTCCTCTGGGGAATCAAGCAAAATTAAATGAGGTTTATTCAAGTCCCTTCAAGCTCATAATGTGGAACAAAATAGGAGATGGTAATTAAACTGTTATAAGGCATCAGCGTAGTCTGTTATACTTAAGCTAGCAACCAAGAATAAAAATATTACATCTTTATATATTTCTTATTTGCACAGAGCAGATGTGGCCAGTCTGCTGTAACAATGCTGGTCTTTACTTGATTTCCCCATTAATATGAGACAGTGATTGTTCTGAGACAACATTTGTAGTACCTGCCAAGAAGATTCAAATAGCATCAAACCACTAACAAAATCCTCTTTTTTTTTTTTTTTTTTTTTCTTTAGAAGAAATACTATATTTTTGTATCTGTGGAAAGAAAGTCAAACCATACGGCATCTATGATTTATTACATGATTACCAGCATGTAATCAATTTTTTACAGTAATTATTCTCGAAAACCATGTTTATTATACAAAGCATTAGAATCAGAGATCCATGCTCCCAAGAATTTGCAATCCAAAGGGATTCATGGCTATTTATAACATTATGAAAGTACAGTTGACTTCAATACTTTGCTTTCCTGTACTGAATATTTAGATGTGTTTGCTCCCTGTCACTGACATTGTTAGGTTGCTATGTTTGCCCTTCAGTGGCAGTGACATATGGGCCATTTTGATCATGAGTTCCTTGCCATTTGGAAATACTTGTGATTTGCCCTGGACCTGCTATTACCAATGGGATAAGTGCCAAAGCATGTGGAGAGTAGCTGTTGTTTTTCAATTAGCTTCAGTGAAAGTACCAGGTGTGAGAATGCCCTGGTGTGGGACAAAGACTGCAGACTATAGTGGAGTTTCTGGCCCAATAAGTAGAACAGTATGTTTGTTTTCTCTCATATCTTAATCTGTTTTAAACCTCTGTGGGAGCTAGGATGGCACCCTCTTCTGCATCAAGACGCGAATTAAACACAGCAACCAGGTTATTCAGAACTTTATTTCCTGGTTCTGGATCTCTCAAAATCTCTGGCCTCTGAGCATGATACTGCCAGGGTTGCCAACTTTTCTAGAAAAAAATGCCAACTTTCCTAAATTAAATATAATTTTACCATCCAGGTCAGCAAACTCTCAACCAGGTGGTGATCCTAGACACTGTACAATAGTGGGAATTGTGAGAGACAGGCAGGTGAAACATATACCTTAAGAAACTGTATATAAAGATCTTTCTTTACCTTTAAGTTAATAAAAAATTTTCTTTCAGACTTTTGAAGACTTTACAAACGATAAGCAAGCATTGGAACATCAGCAACGTATTGTGGATATCCTTCTGAAGGTACAAACAATGTAATAATGACAAAACATAGCTTTTTAATCATACATTTTATGTCCCCAAACTTTAATTTATTTGGTCTAGAGTGATTGTATCATAACAATTATTACGTATTATAGATAGGGCTTACCTTAACTTTATTTCCTATCATTAAACATTTAGGGGCCGATTCACCAAGGGTCGAATATCTAGGGTTAATTAACCCTCGATATTCAACTGGGAATTAAAATCCTTCGACTTCGAATATCGAAGTGGAAGGATTTGAGCGCAAATTGTTCGATCGAAGGAATAATCCTTCAATCGAACGATTCGAAGGATTTTAATCCAACGATCGAAGGATTATCCTTCGACCAAAAAAACTTAGGCAAGCCTATGGGGACCTTCCCCATAGGCTAACATTGAGTTCAGAAGGTTTTAGATGGTGAACTAGGGGGTCGAAGTTTTTTCTTAAAGAGACAGTACTTCGACTATCGAATAGTCGAACGATTTTTAGTTCGAATCCTTCGATTCGAAGTCGGAGGTCGAAGTAGCCCAAAAAACACTTCGAAATTCGAAGTTTTTTTACTTCGAATCCTTCACTCGAAGTTAGTGAATCGGCCCCTTAGTGAAAATTTAGTATAGGTTAATCTGCCCAGAAAGTCTTATATTTCTCCCAGTTTTTGTATGATAAATGAGGGAAAGCTACTACAGTTATGGGACCTGCTATCCAAAATGCTTGGGACATAGGGTTTTCTGGATAATTTGTATAATTTTTTAATTATTTCGATAAAATGGAGTCTAATTGGAGACAGCCTTTCCGTAATTCAGCCCTTTCTGGATAACAAGTTTCCTGAACGGTTCCCATACCTGTATACTGTTCTTTATCAGGGAAACTTGACTACTACCGGTTACAAAATGAAAGCAACAATCTGATTGATTGCATCCACACTGATGCAATTTGCTACCTATCTTGTTGGTAAATCAGCCCAAATGCATTATATAGTTCTGTAACCTGGTTAAGTGGTGTGAGGGTCCTAATCAAAATGAGGCAAAAATTATGAAAATATATATGCATCCATAGGCCAATTTATGTTGTACAAAATATCCTCTAAATTAATTTAATTGAATATTGTTAAATATGTTCACCCGCGCTGCATTTTCTCTAGGTTATGGTGGAAAACTCTGACTTTACTCCATCCCAAGTGGGCTGCCTCTTTACTTTCCTAGCCCGACAGCTTGCCAAACCGGATAATACTCTTTTTGTGAACCGAATGTTGTTTGACCAGGTGAAATTGAAATGACTATTTTATTCTATGCATAAGCCATATAAGAAATAGCTGACTACAGTATACATGCAGCATCTCATCTGATATCCAGGAAGTTATTGAATAATAATGTAATAGTTCAAGCAGTCTGTCTAGAGGTGCCAGGAGCACCTATCACAGCTTACCTTACAATCTACTGATATGAACTGAAATCTTTGTGTTTGAATATGTCATCGAAACCCAGTGCACATCAAAAAATCATTGGGACTTCTCCCATTGACTTTTATGCAGCCTCGACAGGTCTGAGATGCTGGATTTTCAGATTCGGGCTTTTGGATCCTCGGGGTTTACTAAATTCCAGAAAAATCCAATTTTTTAAAAAAAGTCTGATCAAAAATCACAAATTTAGTAAACAACTCCCTATATGTTTAATATAGAAAGGGTGGTTAATCTGTTCAGTTATTAAAAAATCCATTTCAGCCTTGTTACTGCATATATTTAGAAAACTTCATCTTATGCCACAACAGTTGTGTATGCAGGCAATGCATACTTATAGCCCAAATGTGAATGGGTACTAATGATTAGAGCTTACATATTAAAAGAGTAAAACAAGAGGTAGAAATTTGAGCTGCCCACACATAGAAAGAAATTGGTTAGCAACTATGCTTTCTTGAGACTACAGCATTTTGACTCCTGTATGGACTTGACAGTTACATCTCCAATCTATATTTAGGTATTCCGATATAACAGGGGAAACTAAAGTTACTCCGTGTTTAATTCTTGTGAGATAGTTCATTAGAGAGCCAAAGCACAGATAATCCACCTGCATAATGGAAGCCTATTAACAAAACAGTTACAACAAAGGGTGAAGGGATAGGGCTGGGTAGTAGCATACTATCTATGATCGTATGTCTAAGAACCAGACATGTAGTATGTTAATTTTAATTTAATTTTGAGTCAAGAAATAACAGCCATATAATTTTCATTATTAAAACAGACAAGCCCTATTCATAGTCATTCACGTTGAACAAGGGCATATACTTCATGTACAAGATTTTTAGAAATCTGTGATCATTTAGTGACTTTCTTCTGTTTAGCCCAGTATATCCGTAGCAGATTGATGTGCATTAATTACACCATTCTATTTCTGAGACAGGTTTTAGAATTCCTGTGTAGTCCAGATGATGACTCCCGACATTCTGAGCGACAACAGGTACAGAGTTTACTGTTAATTTATTATATTTTTATTGTTTATTTAGCCACAGTTATGGGACTAAATCCTTCCTCCACAACTGTACCTGACAGTATTAAAGCAACTTTTACATGGTATCTATAAAGGGATACTGTCATGGGGAAACATTTTTTTTCAAAATGAATCAGTTAATAGTGCTGCTCCAGCAGAATTCTGCACTGAAATCCATTTCTCAAAAGAGCAAACAGATTTTTTATATTCAATTTTGAAATCTGACATGGGGCTAGACATATTGTCAATTTCCCAGCTGCCCAAGTCATGTGACTTGTTCTCTGATAAACTTCAGTCACTCTTCACTGCTGTACTGCAAGTTGAAGTGATATCACCTTCTCCCCCCCCCAGCAGCCAAACAAAAGAACAATGGGAAGGTAACCAGATAGCAGCTCCCTAACACAAGATAACAGCTGCCTGGTAGATCTAAGAACAACACTCAATAGTAAAAACCCATGTCCCACTGAGACACATTCAGTTACATTGAGAAGGAAAAACAGCAGCTTGCCAGAAAGCATTTCTCTCCTAAAGTGCAGGCACAAGTCACATGACATGGGGCAGCTGTGAAATTGACAAAATGTCTAGCCCATGTCAGATTTCAAAATTGAATATAAAAAAATCTGTTTGCTCTTTTGAGAAATGGATTTCAATGCAGAATTCTGCTAGAGTAGTACTACTAATAGGTGCGTTTTGAAAAAAACATGTTTTCCCATGACAGTATCCCTTTAATGTAAGGGCAATACATCTGGGTAAAAAATATACCTATGATGAACTTAAGGTGCATATTTTAGTCCTTTTAAATTTTTTTTTTTTTTGTTTACTGAAATGTTAGTCTGGAAAATATATTGCCATGGCTGTAGCTTTAGATTTAAAAATCACATCTATTCATCCGGCATAATGTATTAAAAAGCTAATTTAATCCTTCTTTCTGCAACCAGGTTCTTCTTGAACTTCTTCAGGCTGGAGGAGTTGTGCAGTTTGAAGAGAACAGACTGATCCAGCTGGCAGAAAGAGCGCAATTGTAACGTTACTCACTATTTCCAGGCCCCTTTTTACTCTTTAAAATTTTAGTTTGAATATTACAGAATAATGTTGATATTTCTCTTAAAAGCTCTCTGCTTTTTGTCATACTGTTATAAACATTGTTTTTATGTGAACATGATCCTGAGAGTTTTACTATAGACTTATGCAGAATAGTGGACATGTTGCCTTAACACTGCACTTAAGGCAATACATTTTCATTGTGAGTTAATTACATACATGCATTACTGAATATCACAACTCAACTGTACATTTAATTAGTGTAGGAAAAACTGTAAGTGGTTATATTTTATAGAGGAACTCAACCCAAATTAAAAAAAAATACAATCTTGCCTAACAAAGAGAGCTGTAATTCTTAGTAACTCTCCAATAGGTATTAATTATACATTTTCAATCATGTAAAAGTTATTTGTAAATGTTTTAAACACATTAACAAATAACTTTTACATGATTGAAAATGTGACTAAATCATTTGTCTCCATTCCTGGTTACATGTATCAGTGATAGCAAGAGACATTCTGCTTTTAATGACAAATTCATTTACAAGTAACTTTAAATATTCAAAATTGTTACACACATTCAGATATAACTGAGCTATAATTAAACTAAGACCTTGCTTTGACTTCAATATTTTTGACTTCAATATTTTTTTCAACAGCTATCAGATTTGTGAGTTTATGTATGAGCGGAAACACCAGTATGATAAAATCATAGACTGCTACATGCAAGACCCTGTGAGGAAGGTATGTATACGCTGAAATTTGCACTGGAGCTACTGCTGCAAAACTAAATAAACCGCTTATTTACCAGACACAGTCACTCATTTACTAAACCTTAGTAAATATATCCCAGTGCAGTAACCCATAATGACCAATCAGAAATATACTTACATTAATCTACCTCCAGTCAGCTGTCCATACCAAATTTCTCTGGGTTATTGCACTGGGACACATTTTCTTTGCAAACAAGGCCTGTAATATACAGGCTTGGGAAGGCCAGTGATTTTCTTTTAGATAATAAGCTAAATGATCCTGGGACAATCAAAGTCAGATCTTTAGTGTCAAACAGCTGCTGTAATGGAAAACTCCTTTGACACAGTTGCCAGGCGTCATCTGCTGCAGGACAGAACTGTGTGTATTTGAAAAGGGTTTGCAGTCTGATATTTTTCATTCCTTATTGCCAAAATGTTTTATTTATGAGGCACAAAATAACTGCCTAATTGCGTGTGAATTTTTTTCCCTGGTGGAGTTTTCCCTGAGTGTAAACAAATGAAAACCCTTGTTAATGGTGCTAGAGAATAGCATTTACTATAATATAGCTAAAACGAAGCACCGTAACACATTTTGTACAAAAGGCTTGTCTTTAAAGCCATATACCCAATCAACATACACATGAGCATAACACACAAAAGACACCTCTTGGGATTTCTACGAAATAGCCTGCATTACATTAAAAGTAACACAAGTCCATAATTACACCACATGCAATAAGCATTACAAATGTTAATGGTGCAATTTACCCCCAATGTTAGAAGTCTGACCCAATATATCTTTTGTTCCGTGACAATGAATTCTTCTTCAGTGGTAGGTTTTGGAGTTATTTGAGGAAGAGTTTTCAACCATTGACAATTTTGGTTATAGTTCCTCTTGTATTGTTTAGGTCTAAAGTTTCCAGTTTGGCAGCAACTTCACAAAATGTATGTATAGTAAAATTTTAAAAACCAGCTGCTTACATGTTTTAATTTTCATGTGTGATTTTCCTTGTGTATTCCAGCAAGATGTGTTCAACTATATTCATAACATATTATCAATCCCTGGTTATAGTAGTGAGGAGAAGGAAGCCACATGGGACAAAACAATGCAACACATGGAGGTATGTCTCAGAACACTTCTGTAGCCAGTTTCTTTTTCTAGATTGATAATTTATTTATTTGCATAGCTTATTGGTTTCCTTCTCAAGACCCAAATGATTTAGATGTAAAGACAGAATATACAGATGATTAATTGATGTTATATGAATTTATATGTCCTAAAAACATTCTTATGAGTATTTTCAAGGCAGTTGTTCTTACAAACTGCTGTTCATTCTAGAACTGGCTTTAGGAGGATTGGTTTTGTTCTCCAGAATCCTACTGCTAATGAGCTTTTCTGTAGTAGATTAATGGCTTGTTTTCCCACCAGGAACTAGTATTGTTGTGTCCTAGCAAAGCAGCTGAACTTGTGTGTACACACTTTACCGGGCATTTGGAAGATGTCATTGGGAAGCTTAAGGTAATACTGCATTCTGTGATTGGCCCACACAAGGGCCTTTTCAATGATGTCCCATGAAGTGGTCTTGAGAGACAATTATTATGCTATATATATATATATGTCAGAGCTGCATGGGACTTGTTTACAAACATATAATTCTAAGTTTTCTTCTGGATTTTTTCATTCTGTGTGAGGCGCACAGTAGCAGAAATATCCTGAGGAAGATCACTATAGAGTGAATGTGACAATGGATTTTTCTTAAATACAGTAGATCTTTTGCAAGTAATCCTGATGAGTGCGGTACTCTTGAGTGCGTGACCTGTGGCTTTCCAGATAAAGGATCTTTCCATAATTTGGATCTTAATACCTTAAGTCTACTAAAAAATGATTTAAACATTAAATAACCCCAACAGGATGGTTTTGCTTCCAATAAGGATGTGTTATATCTTTCTTTGGATCAAGTACTAGCTGTTGTTTTATTACTACAGAGAAAAAGGAATTAATTAAAAAAAAATATATTATTTGCTTACAATCTATGGCCTTCCTTTTGAGATAAAGGGTTTCTGGATAACAGATCCTATACCATAACATATTCTGTGATTCAAAGGTGTATTTACACAAGCACCACAGAATTGCAGTTATTGTTCACTGTTCCAGATATCATATATTATCTTTTTCACACATATTTATCATTTTAATCCTATTACAGCATATTGCTTCTCTAATTGTCCCCATAACTTATACTCATGAATTAACATTTTAACATTCCATTCTAAAACAGGGATGTAACAATAACAACAGCAAGGCCAGTAGCAGCTGGGGCCCTTGAATACAATGCTACAGCTATATCAATAACATTGCGACATGCATACATAATGAAAGGCAGCTATAAAATGTGTCCACATTACACATGCATGCACTTATATAACTATACATCTACTGCCTGCTGCTGTTGATGAAGTTGAAAACATAAAGATTTATTTACAAGACTTTCTGTGTGTATGTTTTCACCTCTAACTGTTTCAATTGGATCATTTCTGCCAGCAAGACACTTAATGAGTTCATTAGCACATCTTTAACAAAGCATGGATTCTGTCTGCCTGACCTTCACCACAGAATTCTCTTTATGATGTTGGTCTGTATAAATTTCACAGTTGTCTCTCATGTCCCAGCCTCGAGCAAAGTTTTTTTTTAAGTAGCTTTAAAAAATCCCTTTGAGGAAGAACAAAACTTTTACTTCCATTTTGACATATTTTGTCTTGGTTTTTTTTTTAAATATCCTAGATTAAAAAATCCCTCCCTGGACAAGGAAATTGTCGAAATCAGAAATAACCTGGTTCTTTACATGAAACTAAAAACCTGCTATTAGAATGTTAAGACAAGAAAATATTGCCTTTTATCAGAATAATCAGCTTTAGACTTTTGGCCTTAGCTTTTGACCACCATGTGGTTTTTTTTTTTGGTTTTTTTTTCAAAATGTCATGTTCTTCTCAAGATTAAGAGTAGTAATGCAGTCACTTGTAGAGAAAAAGGTTCCCTGCACATGCGTAATAAAGAATAAAAGCTTTCATAATTAGTCAATTTGAAGTAGTTTTAAACATCTTCACTTCTTTGAAGGAAAGTACATCTTAATTTAGCTTTTAGTATTAAAGAGAAGAGAGATGTTGTGACCATTTGTATTTCACTTTTTTTTTTTTATTCCTAAAAGGGAACTATCACAAAAATGTAATATTAGCTTCATCTCATGGAAGACCATGGTGATTGATAATCACTTTATTCTTTAAAGGAGAAGGAAAGGTTAAAACTAAGTAAGCCTTATCAGAAAGGTCCACCTAAATATACCAGTAAACCCCCAAAGTAGTGCTGCTCTGAGTCCTCTGTCAAAAGAAACACAGCATTTCTTTCCTTCTATTGTGTACTCATGGGCTTCTGTATCAGACTTCCTGCTATCAGCTTAAACCTCATTGCCCTGGGCAATAGCATGCTCAGTTTGCTCCTCTTCCCCCCTCCTCCCTTCTCTACTGTAATCTGAGCCCAGAGCAGGGAGAGACTCAGGCAGGAAGTGATGTCACACCACATTAATACTGCAGCTCCTATCCTAAACAAACAGAGAGTTTCTAGAGCTTTTTACTCAGGTATGGTAAAACATTCTACAGAATAAATATAGCATTCTAGCTTGCACTATTGCAGCTAATCTATTGGCAATAAAATGCCTCCTTAGCTTTCCTTCTCCTTTAATATTCCACTCTTCACAGATCTTGTTTGACAGATAGGTCAAAGGTGTATTTCCCTTTGCCTAGACTATGGATTAGAGTTGCCTAAATTTCATTATAACGGACTCCAACACAAAGCTGCATGTAGTGTTAAATGAGGGGGCTTCAAATGGATAGCAAATATTTAAACCTTTCAGTAACAAAGCTTTTGTTTATTACAGGATTCATTATTGGTTTTACAGTTTCTCAGAGGTCTCCTTGATCCAAGGTAGGCTTAAAAAATTTAACCCATCTCTTGTCTGCATCTTCTTCTGTTGCACCTCTTCCACTTGCACTCTATCATAATATGTCAGCTTTTTTCCAACCCTCTGTTGTAACACTACTTGGAAGCATTTCATAGCATTAAAAAAACAAAAGCTTTACTGGGTTTTTGCTTGTTCTGTCAAAATATTGTACAGCAACTTCTAAATCTCGTGTTTATAATGAAAGTAAAGGCCCTACTGATGCAAACACTACAGATACCCTGCGCCCAAGGGCAGCACACATAAAACACATGCGGGAGACCTCTTTTAATTACGTATACAATATGGACTTTACATGTATGCTTATGTATAAGCCCAGGGAAAAAGATGGAGGTAACTTAAACCTTTGTACTTTTTATAGACATTTACATTTAGCAGAGTTAGCCCTCACTACCCTTTGCATCTCGCAATTGTTGTGCGGCTGCATCTCTTGGTAGTTACTGCACTTCATCTGTCTTTTTTCATGGAGGGAGCCTTATTGAAGCAAATAAATTGGTGAGCACACAAGTCCTCCGGTGTTAAGGGAATTATGACATTAGAAGGATCTGCTTCTTTCTTCTGCCTGTCTCCATCTTTATCTGCAGTCTGCCAGACATAGGCACCAATACAATGGGCAGTTCCCTGGTGTCTCAGCAGGCTCAGTATCTGTCTCTGACAACATAACTGGAGGCAAATTGAAGAAAACAGTGTAAAGTGTCATATTCTGCTACCCCCTTTCTCTTGCTGCAGTCTCACTTTCTATTTTTTTTTTTAATAAGACAACGGGTGATTTTCCTTCCAGACCTTGTGCACAATTTTGATAAGAGGTAATTAACTGTTTTTGGCTGGAGCAGATGAACTCTTGTAGCACTGTGCTGACCCAAAAAGGTAGAAATGCATTTTACATATTGAAGAATAATAAATTGCAACAGTTTGCCTTATTTTTATTGCACTCTTTTAGTCCTATGTGCTTTGCTCATCCGTTTCAGCATCTGTGCCCACCTCCCCCACCACATCTTTTTTTGTAAGCTTTCATTTTGCACCAAACCTTTCTACTTTCTCCCTTCAGGCCTCTGCTGACCGTGCTCTTTTAATCACGTTGCTTTTTCACATCTTCCATCTGTACGTAATCCTTTTGCTCCTTCTCCTATTCATCTTCAGTATTTGTTCTGTTTCCATAGGGACGGAGCCCAGGTGACCCCTGAAGTATTACAAACTCTTCCCCACATCACAGAACTTTTCATAGATTTGATGTATCAATATGAACCAGGACAAGTGGCCCCAATGCTGCAGATACTGGAGCACTATAGACTTGAGGAGACAATACAGGTGAGCCTGACAATTACTGGTAGTTATGGTTCAGGCACAAACATGGCTGTTTTTTACCTAAACCATGCCACAAACTAAATATGTTTTTAAGAGCTATGGGTCCTACCATTGCCTGACTTCTTATAACCTCCTTCAAATGTTCCATTAATCCCCCAAACCATGCCTGTTTAAACCCATGAGTTCTGGGTTCTTCTATTTAGGATATTTTAAACATCTGATTGGAGGTGGATTGTCAATGGTAAGTAATTAGTTAAAGGATGAACATGTACATGTCTTAAAGTGGCTTTGAGCTTCTGTGGGTGTATATTTTTTAAAATTTTGTTAATCTTCTTTGATGGATCTCAAAATCCCCATATTTTGTAGATTGCACAAAGACACAATCATCATGAAACCTTGGCATATCTCTTGGAGAAGAAGGGGGACGTTCAAGCTGCCTTCCGAGTCATGCTTATGGTAATGTCCCTGTAGAAAGGTGCAGTATTAATATTTTTAGCTTCTACTCTGTTTAAGTATTTTTGTTATATTTAGCTCTTTGTATTTCTGTCTTCACAGCAGTAGATCATGGGGCATTGGTCAAGGAGATTTTGATTTGTTGCAGTCTGTATATAGTGCTTCTTATATCCAGATTTCCAGTACAAAAGAGGAATAAATGTATAAAAGTCATAGTACATAGTATAATAATCAAGTGCTACTTTAAGGAGCAGATTTTTCAAGGGTCGAATTGAAAATTCTAATTTTTGAGTTTTTTACGGTCAAAACTGACAAATTCAGCTAGGGGCTCATTCAAATTTGATTTGATTTATATTTAAAAAAAATTAGAATTCAATTTTCAAGATTTATCATACTTTGGCCCTGTAAGAACTCAAATTCAACTATTTGCCACCTAAAACCTGCTGAATTGCTGTTTAAGTCAATGGGAGAAGTCCAGGAATCAATTTTGAACTTCTAATTTAAGGGAGTTTTTAAAACTCACATGAATTCAAAATTCGACCGTTGATAAATGCTCCTCCAAGCGATGCAGTGGGAGGTGGTCCTTGTAGTTACACTATTTGTGCTTGCTGTTAAAATATGCTTTCTTTACATTACCCAATACACTGGCAGGTGCAAGGTTCAAATATTTATTTTTCTCTTGTGTACAGAGACTGCAAGAAAGGCTCTCCAATCTGACCTCAGACTTTGTGGATTCACCAGGTGAGTCTTTCTGGTATCTGGGGTTGGTAACATTACATTCTGTTATCTTTTGAAAAACTGAGCAATACAGCTAAGCAGCTATTGAAGGTTTAGCTGTTTGTAAAATTGCTTTGTTTTAAAGGGCCACTGTACATTAATATTTGTTGATGAAATACTGAAATATTTATGCTGACACAGTTTTATGGTATTGTACAGGGACTTGAATAGTTAATATAGCAGCAAATGGGCAAGTTTATTTTTAAGTTTTTTTCCAGCTGGCCACAAACCCAGTTAACATCAGACCACACCCTGCTCACAATGCCATGAAACCATTGCCTCCTTGTGAGGGCATAGCTCCATAAAAGCTTATGTTGTACTTTCTTGCCAAAGGGCCTAAAGAGAGTTGTGCCATAAACAAACTGGATGCAAGATGAGTCAGTAACACCATTATAGAAGCTAGGCAATTCAAAGCTAGAGGGAACTACATCACTTAATATTTTCATAACAGTGGAAAATGGAAAAGATCAGATAGCAGTCTTTCATCTCAGAAGGGACCAATATAGTATTGAAACTAAGCAGTGTGGGCTATGAGCTAGTGGCAGTTTTTTTTTTTTTTTTTTTTTTTTTTTTTTTTAAAAGTCATTGCCTTGTGCTTTCCAGTAACCTGAAGTACAATAGATTAAAACATTCATTTGCCCAGGTACTTGTGAATTGAACAAATTAAACACCTCTCTCTTACTTTGGCATATTGCTAAAATATGCTGGCTGTCTACATCTAATGTCATACTTGCGGTGTTCTCTGCTAGTGTACAGACAGAACAGATTTCAGCATAAAAAGTCATGCTTGATTATTTTCTTTTCTGCCTCATGAGCACACTTAAAGGTAAATGCCCTTCATGCTGGTTGCGACATAGAGGACATAGAGGGGGCAGCAACAGGTGGCATTATGGTTTATTTAGGGTCAGAGAAAAAAAGGATAGTGTGTGATTAGGCTAACACACTTCTAAGGTGAGGCGGAACTGAGGAAATAGACCTGCAGCGCACAGACCCCAAAATGTATGATTGTGTCTTCTATTAACAGGCCTCCAAGTAATGCCCAATGTGAAAGATTTGGAAGAAACTTTGACCGAGACTATTTTACTGTGTGAAAGGACTTCAGACACCCTAAACCAGCAACAGCGAGAGGTAGATATATATGAGCTTTAGCCCTTGCAGGACACATATCGGGGGGGCAGAACACACAGGTAAATTCTTATATTGCTCATAGGATTATTTTGAGCACTTTGTTACCATGCATTATTTATATATATATATATATATATATATATATATATATATATATATATATATATATATATATATATATATATATATATATATATATATATATATATATTATATATATATATATATATATATATATATATACATATACATTACAGCTTATTTGAAAACACTTATTTGGATGCATTACTCAAAATCCACAAATAAGAAGAGTGTTTATGTCACTTACTTGACACTAACCTGTGTGCCACATAAAACAAGTTTCTCAATTTGCATCATGCAGGAGCACCTCTCTCCATGAATATTAGTCTCACTTGTCTATGAACATTGCTCTGACTTGTAATCTGTTTATACACAGGCATTATGGTTTCCTTTGCTAGAAGCAATGATGTCTCCACAAAAGCTCTTCAGTTCTTCTTCTGCACAAATATTCTCCGAAGGTAAATTGATTTCTTGGCCTATTTTCTCATACCAGGAAAACATACTGGGCAATTCTATCCCTACAGCACATATTTTATCTTGGTTGTAACTTATTACTTTTTAATACCATTAAAGGGGTTGTTCACCTTACAAACACTGTTTTCAGAATGTTTTCCAGAAATAAAGACTTTTTTCAATTACTTTCCATCATTTAATTTTTACAGTTTTTCCAAAATCTATGTTTAAAGTTGAATTCTATGCTGTTACAATTTTGCAACATTTCTCAGCAGCATCTTTGGAATATTGGCAACTATTGTATCAATTCTAACAGCTGCCTTTAATAAAACCCAGGGATTCTGCTCAGCAGGGACAAAGATAAGAAATGTATCAAATAAATGTGTCAATTTAGAACAGTTTATAGCAGGGGTGTCCAAACTACAGCCCGCGGGCCAAATGCGGCCCGCGATCCAATTTTAATTGGCCCGCAGCAAAGAGCAGAAGAGGAGCCGAAGTCACAGCAGCACCTTGCAGTGATTTGTTAAACCTTCTGTCACTCCCCCTCCCTCCCATAAACCAGGCATGAAAAAAAGCTACAGTGCTAAAAAAACCCGTTCTATCCTCTGGCTCAACTCCCCCTTCGATAGTTTTACTTACAACCAAGGCCTCCGTTACATACCAGCTCTCTCTGCTGCAGCTGCCGGCTCCCCCTCCCTGCCAGAAACTAAAGGTGGACTCGAACTTACTTCCCTGCTGCCGCACATTCATTTCTATGTGATCACTGAGAGACGCGAGTGTTGAATGTGCTGCTGCAGCTTGATCCTGCTTATCTAACGCCTGTATCAGCGATCACATAGAAATGAATGTGTGCCAGCAGGGAAGTAAATCACAGTCGGAGTCCACCTTTAGTTTCTGGCAGGGAGGGGGAGCTCCAGAGGGAGTGCTTGTGTTTAAAGGAGGAGACAGAGTTTTAAGCTTTTTTTTCATGCCTGTTTCTGAGAGGGAGGGGGAGTTTCCAAAGGTGAGTGTCTAACGGAGAGAGAATAAACTATTGAAATAAAAGTTATTATAGACTACAGAGGCTGGATGTGGGGGTGGGTAAGGGCTGGCTATGGGGACAGAAGAAGATCAGTGGAGTAGGGCACTAACATACCATAATGGCTTCACATTTAATTTTGCCTGGATACAGCAGCTTCATGAATATATATATACTTAATGGTTCGAATCAAACAATGTCATGCTGATTGGTCGGCCCCCAAACATTTTCATCTCACCAAATTTGGCCCTCGTTGTAAAAAGTTTGGACACCCCTGGTTTATAGGGTCGGCAATCCCCCCTGCCAGAGCTGCTTTCGAAGGTGAAAAATGAAACTTTACACTTCAATATTAGAAAAATAGTCAGTCTGGGGAACTATCTAATAACTAGGTGTTTGAATGTGAACAACCCCTTTAAATAATACTCCAGACTGTTAGTTTTGTTATGCTCCCCTGGTTATATTTGTCTTTCAGTTACAACAGCAAACTCTTGTAATTCTAGATGTACCTTAGTATTCCTTTGTAAAGATGGCTGGCACCTCCCCATTGTGGTAAACCTGGAATACATTAAACACAGAACATTTTTTTCACAGTAATGTTCGTGCATTACTATTAGGATTACCAGTAAATAACTAGATGTAGAGACAAAGTAAGATAAAATTGTCATTGGAACACTGACGTTTTTCCTGTTTCTTTACCTTTTAATCACATTGGGAGCACATACAGCACAACGGTTATGGGCATTACTGATTTTTCAGAATAATAGTGTCATTTTCACAGTCTTTTGAACATCCTCCATTCATAAGAACTGAAGGACAGTGAGACATTCATGACTAAGGTTTTTAAGAATTTCAAATGTGTCTCCTGTTTGTCCTTGTAGCATTAAAATCTCTGACGATGCAGGTTCTGAACAGTATGGCCACGTACATCTCTCTCCCATCCATCCTCCAAAGAATCCTTCAGGTGGGTACAATGGCAGATATATGAATCAAATGCTTTGAGGACAGTCATTGCTTTATGGACCAGAACCCACAGAATATGATAGTAGATTATATATGAAGTAGATTTATTCAGCAGTTAGCCGAATGTAAGGTTTGAGTAGGGCCCCAGTGTTTTATGATGATTGTCCAGCCTTAAAGGTCCAGTAACACCAAAACATGAAAGGGTTTTGTATGCATGTACTGTTACACTGCACTGGTAAATACTGAAATATTATAGTTGCTTCAGTAGCTCTAGTATGATTTATATTATGTTATCTACTGTCTAGCCATGGGACAGTCATTCATGTTGAATTTGGGCTATAGACCTCTCATTAACAAAGCTGATAACAGATATGCTGTGTAGAATACATTGGGTTTTATTTTAAAGTGTTCAAGAAGAATAAGTGCCCCACCCAGCCACACTGAACTAAATTTGCAGAGGAGCTCAGGAGCGCCATGTTTGGTCCCTTTGGTATTTTCTGGATCCTCTTCTTTCTCTTTGGTAATTTTCGGAGCTTTTCCATCTCCAACTGCGCATACTTCAAAGGCTGAAGTGTCGGCGCTCAGTTCATGAAGATACTAAAAGTTAATTTGAAGATGGACGACTCATTTAAGCTTGCTATGCACACGTTGTACTGCTTCTTTGGAAACCCATCCGGAAGAGGACTGCTTCAATACACTAATGCATTCAGGTCTGAACTCAGAAGTAAAACAGGCCCTGGCATTTCCAATACATAGAGGCCAAAACAGCTTCACAAATACCCAATAAATAGTAACGGTCTATGGCAGTTTACAATAGCCCGTATGGCATTTGTCATATTGTACAGATTGCTAGTCCAGGTCTGAATGGAGTCCTCACCTTACTGGATTTTCAGAGCTGCCACATAGACAGCCCCATACAGAGGTTAATAAGCGATGCTGGTAAACAAGCAGAATTGACCCATGTGCTAAGCTAAATTGGGCAGATCAACAGTTTGGCCCCTGTGCTAATAATCAGATCATCTGGGGACCTATGGAGATACATCTGGAATGATGCGATCCTTTCCATTACTGAATTGGAGGGGCAAAGTTGTCAGCTGTATGGCCAGGTTTACAAAGAGAGAGAGAGGTTGCCATTTGCTGCCCTCTATATATACATTTATATTTACTGCATGGCATCACTGGCCCTTAAAGCCATCAAATTTCTTTTGCTTCTGCACAAGGGACATGCTGGCCTCTAAACATAGGTGTTCATGATCAGATCCTCAAGATAGCAAGGTGATTTATGAAGCTGGAATTCCTGTCGTGTTATTTCTCTCTTTCTAGATTTATGCCACAAGGAAATGCACAGCACAAACTAGTCAAACCAACATTTCTAACAGAACAAAGAGAAATATTGTGATTAGAAGAAAGAGATGGGGGGGGTCAATATGTGCAATGTAGTGACTGTAGAACATTGGACCAACAGGTTCTGGTCTGTGACTGTACAAATTTCACGTGATGGTATTCTTCTTTTGTAAATATGAGCATATAACATAGATATCTACATCAGCTTGAGATGTAAGGGATACATACTCATTTACTAAATTTACAGGCCCATATCTAAGCCAAAAAATGGTCACACACTTATGCCTGTTCAAACCAGACGAGCCTTATTTCAACTATATTTTATTTATTAACTTAATTGTTTGTATTGAGTAAAAGTTAGGGGAAGTTAGGAGCAGCTTCTGAGTGTACAGTTGCATCCAGTCTTACATACACTGTCAGATCCAGAGCAGTATCCGTGTTTTATGTTGTGACCAACCTTAAAGGTCCTGTAGCACCAAAAGACTAAAAGGGTTTTGTATGCATGAAATGTACTTTTACCCTGCACTAAAAAATAATGAAATATGATATTAGCTTTAGAATCTCTAGTATGTGCAAGAACAAGGGTTTCATGTGTGCATTGTGGCTGGCTGCTCATTTCCTGCATTTATAAATTTGCCATTGCCAGGGCTTGTAAGTTGTGCCCCATCTGTGAGACACCATACTGAAAAGTAGCATCTCTTCCAAAGTGGGTGCAAACTTCGTGACGGTATTCTTGCAAAGCTTGTGCCTAGGGATGAGTGCACTTAGTGCTCTTACTATGGTATTTTTTCCTACCACAATGCTACCGAAATTCTAGTATTCGAACATAAATTAACATAAAAAATATAACCAAAGGTTTACATTTCAGGGAAAGCATGAATATGGTTTAGATGATGATTCCGAAGGTTTGCTAGTATTTTGGGAGACACATGGGTTAGGTATGCAGTCCATAAGAAATGGCTTGACATAGCCAAAAACACTTCGTAACTGTGCTGAAGTCCATTCTGACAGTGAAAGAGTTAAACAGAGAGATTAGCTTTCTCTTATTTGTATCCAACTATTAACTGTACCTAAACCTGATTCTTTGCTTCCTACTGTAAATGTGCCACTAAACAGCCTGGCCTTTCTCCCCACCTTTCAAGTTCCCAGATTTCCTCTATAATTAATGCACAGTCTGCCTGTATATCCCAGCTTCTGCTTGATCTAAATTATGCATATCATATTCTGCATAATAGTATAAAAGTACATGCTGGGGAGGGGGCCAGATGCTTTGTCCTGTCTCCCCTTGCCTACCCACTCTCTCTCTTTTTTTTTTTTTTTTCTCTCTCTCTCGCTCTCTCTCTCTCATGCTCATTGCTGAATATAGAGCTCTCCTACACATAAATGGTTCATCAAGGGCCAGTGTTTAAAAGCAGATTGGAAAAGAGCAGTTTAGGCAAACCAGTCAATTCATATAAACATTCTAAATGTTTAATTCATTCACTGCTTGAGCCTTCTGACAGTAAGCCAATATTAGAAAAGCATTTCCATGACACAATTTCAATACACAAGCCTCTTGTTTGGATAGGGTTTAAACCTTATGTTCAAGCTTGGGAACAAGCTGGATTTAATGGGAGTAGGTCAATACTAATGAAAGGAATTTATATTTAGCATTTGGAGGTAATATTCTTAAGGTGGTCATACCGATGTGTATATTAGCACAAGGTTTTGTATGATAATCTACATATACTGAGTAAATGATCAGGACAGGCATTATCACATAATGGATATTGATCATTTCTGTATAATACTAAACAATTTTGTTATGATAGTAGTACAATTGTTGCAGACAATGACCTCTTACTGCACATCTGAGCTGTATTTGGGTGCATGGCACGTCTGATGACTGATCTTTCCTTCAAACCGATATGTCTTCAAGAAAACAGTCTTTTTGTTAATTTTACTTACATCAGTCTATATCCGACTGAGCAGTCTTACAACCGATAGTCTGGTATATGACACTGATAATGTATCCGATGCAAAATTAGCAGTGACACTGTGGTTATGTCATTTGTTATATCTCGGAGCAAAAAATGAAATCACCGTTAACCAAGAGAGGGAATCAACTTCCGGTTCACGATGCAGCCCTCCATGCCGGTCCGGTACGGCAATGTAGCAATCAAAGCAGGCACTGAAAGTGGGAAGGAGGGTGGCGTCCGGAAGGACATCAAAAGCGGTGGAGCCAGATAGTGAGTTAAAATCGATAATCTTTAATTAAATCCATAAAACTGACAATACAAGCAGGCAGGGTGAGTGTAGCTTGACGCGTTTCGTGACCAATACGTCACTTCATCATGAGCTTCTGATGAAGTGACGTATTGGTCACGAAACGCGTCAAGCTACACTCACCCTGCCTGCTTGTATTGTCAGTTTTATGGATTTAATTAAAGATTATCGATTTTAACTCACTATCTGGCTCCACCGCTTTTGATGTCCTTCCGGACGCCACCCTCCTTCCCACTTTCAGTGCCTGCATTTGTTATATCTCAAAAATGTAATTTCCTCATGGCCATCTATTGGAATGTTTGGGAAGACTGCAGAGAATAAAATGTTGATCATTCATTTTTAGAGCTGCTGTATGCGTACAGATATACACCAGTCTTATGCCACTAAAGAATTTATACCCAAACCTGTTTCTGTATGGCTTTCCTTGTGTATGCTCCCTGGAGCTAGGGCCAATTTGAATTTAAGCCCCCAGGCTGTAACATTAGCACATTTGCACCGCCAATGTCCTCTCAGCTTGTATCTCTGACGAATACCACACTTCATGCCTCACACTTCATAAAACCACTTACAACATGCTCCCGTATGTCCCCCTGCATTTCCCGCTATTAGTAAGAAACAATGGAAACTGGGCAGGTGGGAGATCTGAAAATCCCACCCAGTCCTTCATTTTTTATTTTTATTACTTTTTATTTATATAACAATTTAGCCTGTGCCCTGTGTCGGCCCTAGAAATTTACTGCCTTAGACATTTGCTGCATTCCCACAAATGTGGGTTTGATTGAGTCAATGTAAAGAAAGGGATGGACCAGTGTAGTCATCCAAGAAAAAGTCAATGAAACAAGTTAAGGTGAGATTCATTTCTGTCTTAAAAAAGTGGTGTAAAAATTAGCAGCACAAATAATTTATTTTCTACATGCATTTATAAATATGCCCTTAAAGGACAAGAAACCCCTTTTTACCAATATTTTAGGCACCCCCAGTTAATTGAATTGCTAAGTTTTTTTCACTCCAGGGATGTGAATCGCCAAATATGTTTCTAACCATTGCCGGACATCCTTTGCTAAGACTCACCTGTGCATCATGTTGAATCAGTGTCAAAAGAGATAGGGATGCACCAAATCCACTATTTTGGATTCGGCGGAACCCCCGAATCCTTTGCAAAAGATTCAGCCGAATACCGAACTGAGCTACCAGACAGACTGACAGACAGGAACATTAAACTTAGATTTTGGAAAAAAGGTGATTGAAAAAGTTTTTATTTCTGGAGGACTCAACTGAAAACAACTGAATTAAAAAAAGTGTTTGGAAGATGAACAACCCCTTTAAATGTTTGTATTGTATTTTTATTACATCATTTATAATTGAATTCCTATCTATTAATATAGTCAATTTATCATTCCCTTCTGAAGTTACAATTGAATTTCCATATCATGTGCAGTAACACTCATCTACACACACTATCAGAAACCCGCCAGTATATCTTTGCACAGATAGAGGAAATTCCCACAGAAACAGAGACCCCACAATTAATGCGCTGACACCCTAACACTGACTGTGCTTGACTTCCTATTCATTAAAAAGTAATAAATAAGACCTTTTGCTTTTTACCTATTTTAGCAAACCTCCTACTGCAGTCATGCTGTGTGGGTTTCAAAAGACTTTTGCAAGTATATATGTGATTTTCATACTGGACTGGAAAGTGCATTTCCTACCAGCATAGAAGGGGTGAAAGCCGGAGATGAGTGCGCAGTTGCAGTATATGCCTCACTCCCAGTCTCACTCTCCCACAGGATCCAGATGCTTCAGAGAGTCTCTTTGAAATCTGGGCCACCATTTCATGCATATTTCATGGCAGCGCAGCAAAGTCGTGCAGCTGCATTCTCCGAGTGATTAACCCTTTTGATGATGCTTATGTACTTGTAGTCTACTGATACTGACATGTGCTAAGGCCCTGTTGTTTGGAGCACCGTTTAGATATACTGGCCCATGGTTTTATTAATTTTCTTTTTCAACATTCAGAGTGTATGTAGTCTGTGAATTGGTTTTTAAGATCCAGATCTGTAATGAATGTTTATTCTTTTCCCATGGGTAACCCTGGGTTTTAAAGGTTAGATTTAAGCGAGAAGCAATACTTATTAGTGCCCATTATATTAATCTTAAAAGTGTCAGTATACACCCCAAAACACCTTTGCTAATAAATGGGACTTGTGTTGAAAATCTATTCAGCCTATTTTAATTTAAAGACTATTTTTTAAGCCATTACAAAGCTCTAACTGAAAATTGGGTTTAATTCACTGAACTTTCTTTTCCCTCTCCCCTCTATAAATAGGGTCATTTGTTTCTTATTTTTGTTTCTTAACAAACCTTTCCCTTCCCTAAGCTGCAGCCTATGAGCTTCTCAGTGGACAAGTTATTTGTTTTATCAGCTTCTCCTCTGCTCTGCAGAACCATAAAGTGACAGGAAGTGCTACACTGAAACTAGTTTAATTTTTTTTCTTTAGTGGAGAAAAGTAATAAAATGTGCCTATTGCCTAATTCAATTGTTTGTTTTTACTGGACTACATAAAAGGTGTGTATCATGTGTGCCAGGATACTTGTATATAATGCTAATGGTAGAGTTCATGTGCATTTTTATTTGATTCACTTTAGGACCCTGTGTATGGGAAGGGGAAACTGGTTGAAATCCAAGGTCTGGTTCTGGGAATGCTAGACACATTTAACTATGAACAGGTAAATCTGCACCACTGGATACTGTATGAGTTCTTGACGTTGTTTTTGCCTCTATTTGCTCTGTGTTGTTTGAATGCACCTTTGTTTTTTTAATAAAACTGTATATAGTGATTTAAACATACTGCATTAACTATGCACAAATATATGTAAGAAATATATTGGTGAGAATATAAGATTTTCTTCATGGAAGGAGATGCATATGAATGGTTTTCTATTTGAGTCTTGTACAGGACAAGGTTTATTTATTCTCTTGGAGTTTCATTGTTTCTTCCATGTTTGTCCCATCCAGACACTACTGGAAACTACTACTAATCTACTGAACCAAGACTTGCACTGGTCTCTTTGCAACTTGAAGGCTTCAGTGACCCGGGCTCTAGTTCCCAAACAGGACTACTGCTGTGTGTGTCTGCAGCAATACAAGAAGAGACAGGAAGCTGCTGATGAAATCATTGTATTCAGGTACCCAGTCAAATGCATGTACTCCTAATAAATAAATAAAAGGTGGCAAATTCAGACTGTTGGAACACATTTGGGTTTGCAAACTGACCGACATTTGATTGAGCCCCAGTTAGATATTGATAGGCAGGTGGTCAAAATGAGCTTTTGGCTGCTGACATGGTCATGGATGAGCAGGTCAGCAGCTAATATCTGCCTGCTTATACACACTGAGAGCACATTGATGATAGATAGCTTGATCAGCTGTTAAAACTGCAATGAAATTGCATCCTAGTGTTTTAATACTGTTAAGAGTGGATAACTTACCCTTTTTCACACAAGGAGCTAATGTAGAACTCTCCAGCAGTTTTCTCCTTTAAGGTAGCAATTTGTACCTTGCCAGGAAGAAGGTATTCCATCACAAATTTTTTTCCCATTCAATTTAATGTGTAAGTGAACCTTATGATCACTGGTACTTTTGCTCCCCCAACCCATACCTACTCAATCAGTTTGCTTAAATATGGAAAAACAGCCTTACCACATTTATACTGTGCATTAGGATCAGCTAACTTGGAACTGGCCGATTGGTCTTCTAATAGGCCGTACAATCGTTTGGACTAGCTGTACCAATCAGACAATTAGCTCTACAAAACTACTGGGGAACAAGACATGAGTAAAGGCTATAGAAGGGTTGTGGGTGCACTCCTAAGGCCATATAAAAAACATATTTAAATACAATAATCCCCTGTCTGTAACAAAAAACCCTGTTTTTCTTTTTTTAAAGTTATGATCATAAAATTGATAAGTCGCAATACCACATCAAGGTAAACCCCATACGGCGGTCCCTAACTTGTTTACCTGTGATCAAAATATAAAAGCCCTCCCCCACCACCTGCATATGCGGCTCTTAAAAGGGAGACTGCCCAAACCAACGCCCATTTTTAAAAAAATTTGATTGTGAAGAGACTATAATGAAGGCAAAGTAAAATTGTATATATAGGTGCACACGTGTGTGTGTGTGTGTATAAGTATAAGTATAGGTGTGGGTATAGATGTAAAGACGAGATGAAAAAGGAAGAACTAAATGAGAAGTGTAATAGGTGTAATGTATGTGAATCAGTGCAGAAGTGTTACCTAGTGATAAGTGCAGCAGATATAAGAAGTGTCTCACAGGCGTTGGTTTCAAATAAAAAGGCTAAAGCCTCCCCAGCCGCTAGCATTTGTGGCTTTTGAGGGAGAGAAATTGCCCATAACAAGGATTAGTAAAAAAAAAAAAACAAGGACATAGGGCCACTGTTAATTTAAAGGGGTGGGTATGAGGGTGCACTAACCACATAAAGCTCAGCCACAGCTTCCGGCTACATTTCAGGTACAAAAAAAGAAGGGTTGTGGGTGCACTCCTAAGGCCATATAAAAACATATTTAAATACAATAATCCCCTGTCTAAAAAGAAAGAAAAACAGGGTTTTTTGTTACAAAGTTATGATCATAAAATTGATAAGCCGCCGGCTGTCCCTAACTTGTTTACCTGTGATCAAAATATAAAAGCTTGGTTTCAATCTGTGGACTAGATCTCTCCTTTTATAGGGGTTTAATGCAAATTGTAATAAGGTTTTGAGATGTTTTCAGTTACACTGGAAAGCCCAATCTATACATTATCATTCTCCTATAATAAATCTGGTACACGAGGCACCCTGACCTCTAATTACGCAGACACTGTAGTTTACAAGACTGATCATTGCTGTTAATGGAAATTGTCCTTGTGGCCACTTGCAAGTGAATAATTTAACTGTGTGTCTGGGAGCAAAACTAGTTAGCATGTAGTGACCCTGTGCTTTCTATTAGTTTAACGTAATGTTTAATTCTGAGAATCCAGTAAAAAAAAAAAAAACAGGTCAGTCTCTTTATTTCCTTCCCATTATGACTTGCCTGCAGCTGTGGCCACCTTTACCATTCACTTTGCCTCCTGGGCAAGGACTGCAAGGTTGAAGTTGGAGGACAGAGTCCGTGGATCTGCTATCGTTGTAACTCAAGTAACAAAGGCCGTGCGGGGAGGCAGACAGTGACAGATGTGAAGAAAGGCCGAACTGCATCATTAGTACAGGTAGGTGCCATGCCTTACAGCTTTCTCTTTAATACACTACAAATCTGTGGACATCTATTAAATCATATGGGGAGAAAGCTGTGTTGGTTTAGTAAATTTACATAGAATCTGGCATAGTTAATAATATTAAGCAAAAACTCCTGCATCTTAGACAATTTTACTATGTTTGTTTCTAGGCAAGTAAGACTAGACTCATGCTGCTTTTTATTCAGTTTTAGTCTTGTTATTTTCGGACTACAAGCTTAATTGATAGATTGTTGTGTGCACAGGAAATAGATTCCTAAAACTGACAAATTAGGCCAAGTACATAAAAGACCTTTCTGTGGGTGTGATCCAAACTAAATTAAGTATAGTGACGGTGATGTTTAAGGACTGATACAGTAAGGAACGTTTCCAATTGCAAGTACAGTTGGAGTAGCACAAAAACAGGGCTGGAATTAAGGGTAATCAGAAGAGGCATGTGCCTAGGGCACAAACAGAGGGGCACTGGGCATGTGCTTCCACCTGGGGGGCTATTATATCACTGCTCCACTCACCTCGCAAGGGTGGGGGGCATGCCTCAGGCACCAGTCATTGGGCTGGGCACTGAAAAAATATATTGGTTGTGTCAAAAGGTGCTCCTTGCACTTTTGTAACATTGAGCTTTGCACCAATCAGTTCATCCCATTTCTTTTCTCCGAAATGATGTATGTGCAGTCCTCTAGATGCATTTGCACTGCATGTCATTTAGACAGGGAGTGCTGGAATGTAGAAAATTTCCAGCACAATTAAATCAGATTTGCGTGGAAGTGCAACTGTGTGAATTTTGACACTTAGGGGCAGATTTATCAAGGGTTGAATTTCGAAGTATAAAAACTTCGAATTGGAATATCGAATTAGAAGTTTTTTCAGCAAATTTGGCAATCCTGCGGTCAAATAAAAATCGTTCGATCGAACTATTAAATCGTTCGAATCAAACTATTTTAGCTTACGATCGAAGGATTTTTATTCGATGTGTAAAGACTTAGAAAAATGTTGTAGAAGGTCCCCATAGGCTAACATAGCACTTCGGCAGGTTTAAGTTGGCGAAGTATTGAAGTCAAAGTTTTTTTTTTTAAAGAGACAGTACTTCGATTATCGAATGGTCGAATATCCGAACGAATCAAAGTCAAAGTAAATTCGAAGTCATAGTATTCTATTTGATGGTCGATGTATCCAAAAAATTACTTTGAATTTCAAATTCTTTTACTTCAAAAATGTCTCCATTTACTTATCTTATTACCAAGTTTATTTACACAGCTAACCATTGTGGACCAAAACAAATTGTAAATGTTTAAATGTCAAAGGGTCTGTTATTCCTTGATAGTTTCATGTCTAACTGAAAAATATTGTCTTCTCAAACAGAAATGACTGAATATTTCAGTGCACTTTACCTATACAGAAGTTCAGATAATGCTTTTAAAGAAATTAGAACATATTTCCCAGACCTGTACTCGCACAGTATCATGGGCAAATTGTTAATCCTTTGTACCTTTACTCTCTGTTGGGTACAAGCAGTGGCCGTGACCGCTTCACCATATTAAGATGCTCAGGATTCTCATGCATGGTCTGTCCTAATTCACAGAGGAATTCTTATTTTCTATCACGTCTATCTTCCAACTGTGTGTTTGTACCATTTCTTCTGCCTCCACCTAGCGCATGAAAAGGTTTGCAGACATTGTGCTAGCCTTCATTGGCAAGCTTTTGGAAAAAACACTTGGGAATAGTTTGGTTTTCTGCAGTGAAGCAATCTGTAAATTCCCAACTGAACAACCCTGACTTTTGTTTTCACCAGCACCAAAAGGATTAAAGAATGATACATACCTAAATATCCAGTCACATCTGTATGTGAGATAAACATGCCTGGGGGATGAATCCTAGTGAGCCTGTAGAAATATGCAGAAAACAGAGCGGTATCTGTGACATGCAGTTGTTTTCACAAATGATTCCCTCTTGGGCTCAAGACAACTCTGGCTGACTTGCCAGCAGTGAGAGAGATGTTGTGGTTGTCACTATGCAGTACGACTCATGAGCAACGGTCAGCTGGAAAACTTGCTTCTGAATGTTACAAAATTACACTCAGAGATCATAAAGGGAGGCTGTCAAGCCTAGGTGTTTCAATACAAATCGGTTCCAGATTGCTATTAGTGACACCTGCCAGACTACCTCCACAACTCCCAAAGTTGCAACTATTGTAGCAACTCAAAGTAAAGCTCCTTACCAGTGCAAGTGGATACTAGGGAGTCAAATCATCCTTCACATGTGACAGATAAGTGCCTTTAAGGCTGCTTGGGGAGTAGTGAAACTGCTTGCTTACTAAGCAAGTCCAGTTGCTTCTACTAGACATACCATGACCTGAATGAATGAAAACATTCATGTACTTAGTGCTTTTTTTTTATATATAATTCAAGTAGTTTGAGTATACACAGATAAAGCATGATACATTTCACAAGGCTTAGTGCCTGTAAGTAATGTTTTTCTAGACACCTTTGCTGAATTCAGCCTACTTCACCCTTGTAACCCACCTTGGTAGAGAAGTTTTAGACATCTTTGCCATTATATCCCTTTTGGGAAGCATGTAAACCATCAGTGTGGCTATATTGCTCAGTCAAACCTCACTTGACTAATGGTAACAACAGTAGTTAATTTACCCTTTCCTAAGGGCCCCCATATGCTTGGGGGGCAGTGAAAATTCTAAATATGGGGCACTGTTTGCATTTGTCTTTCACTTTACTGGGACTTGGCTATAACCTCTGTACATGACACTATGCCTGGCTTGACACCACTTGGTAATTGGGGCTGTAACAAAGGAGAGGTGTACCTTTTAAAAACACAGTTAATGCTGAGCAGCTCTATAAAGGCATGGTGACATCTTCCTCTTAACTTTGAAACATGTCATTATCCCTTTAATCATAAACATCAAATGTTGATTGTGATTCAGAATTCTAGATTAAAACCATATATAACTCGTTGCAATGCTTTTAAGTGTAGTATCCATGGAAGATTAATACATAGCCCCTAGTAGTGCACTGAGATGTTTCTTAACCCCTGTGCATAAGGGATGTTCCGCTTCAGTTCGAGTCAGTAGGCCCTTAATCTTCCAATTAGGCAGAGCTTGTTGTGCATGGCTCTGTGCTGGGGAGTCAGCTTGTTGGAGGAGCTCCTGCTGCTTGCTGGCACAAATGGCACCACAGAAGGGAAAGTGCATTGCTGTAGTGATGCCAAGAAATGATATCCGTTGAATCTGTTTCTAAAATGAGTTCATGAAATCAACCCTTTTTTGTCCTTGAATGCAACTTAAAGGAGCAGTAACACCAAAGAAATCGGTGCATCAACGTAATTGTGATATTAAGTACTATTACCCTGCACTGGTTTGCTTCAGAAACATTATTATAGGTTATATAAACACAGCTGCTGTGTAGCCATGGGGGCAGCCATTCAGTCTAAAATAGGGCTAAATGGCACAGGTTAGATTGCAGAATTCTGTAGAATATAACTGTGTTTTATTTCAGGCTGAATTGCTGCCCCCATAGCTACATAGCGGGATATTTATATAAACTAGAGTGGTGATTGTGAAGCAAACACACACCTTTTACCAGTGCAGAACAACAGTATTTCATATTTTAATTACTTTGATACACTTACATTTTTTGGTGTTCCTTTAAGAGAGGCAGTTTTGCTTCTTTGCATAGGTGGAAGTACACAGTTCAACCACTGTTGAGAACTGCATCTCCCAGAATTCTACACTAGCCAATGGTTGACAGAAAATGCAGGGAGTTGGAATAGTCAAAAACCAATAAGCTAGATAATTGATTTTGCTGGATTACCCTTTTCATTGCAGAGGCTTGTAGTAAAGCTCTGATCTCATTAAAGCTATAGTTACTGTTCCACTAAATCTAGTGGAATTATGTATTTGAAAGGCATTGGATACAATATAGTGAACTCATAAATGGATCTAAGTGCACATTTCAGGTAGAGGTACCTTTCTTAAGCACAACATCATCTCTGCTAATAAATAAGCTGTATTGCATCTGAGAATTCTGCATTTTATCTTTGTTTCTGTATATTGGGATCTAATGCTTTCATTTACTGTTGAAACAGGTGAGAGTATCCTCATCCCGATCATCCAGAGAGGAGGCCACCAAGAAGGTGAGAATGATACTTCAGCTTCACTTAGTGTAGTCCATGTGTGTGATATGCCTATAGGCAGTGTTGAATGTCTCCTGTTTGATTTTGTTGTACCTGAGTGCAAACAAAAAAATATAAGTTTTCTGCACCTGTCATTATTGACTTGAGCCTCAAAATACCGGTAAGGGAGAAAACCCTTTGTTACTATGGTGTTAGGGCGTCCGGTTACTGTTTAACTTATTTTGCCTATAACCCCACATGAGATAAGAGTAATCCATCTTTCATTCAGACAGAGGGTCAGTCCCGTTTTGTGAGTAGTGCACATCACTCATAAAACACAAGCACACACTGTATATTCAGGAGTTCTAATGTGTTCTCTTACATTCAGGTCTTTCTCAGTTTCTTCATGTTAATGTCTGAGCTGATTAAATAGGGGAATAATGTTTGTGACTCCAGCTCCATAATACAGATTTCACACAGTGCTGCACTGGGTTCATATTTAGTAGATCAAACAAATGTGATTTGCCTAAAGTAACTTCCATTTCCCTGGCTGCGGAGCAGTGTGTTCCTCTCCTGCATACTGGCGAGCACACTCCACTGCTCTACTTCATCAAAGGAGAAGCAAACCTGAACACCGCACCAGGTTTCCAGGCCAGACAATATCCATTCTATTGGATAATAGTTAGGTTTGCCCATGGCTAAGTTACATAGTTAGATAGTTAAATTGGGTTGAAAAAAGACAAAGTCCATCAAGTTCAACCCCTCCAAATGAAAACCCAGCATCCATACACACACCCCTCCCTACTTTTAATTAAATTCTATATACCCATACCTATACTAACTATAGAGTTTAGTATCACAATAGCCTTTGATATTATGTCTGTCCAAAAAATCATCCAAGCCACACTTAAAGTATCCCTGACAAGTAAGCAACTGACTTTTGGATTTCCATCCTGTGTGCAGTAAATGATTCCTGATTCCTTCTAGCCACTGCTGTTAAGGGTCTTAGAGAAGCATCTTTGAAAAAAATAAGCAACGTAATTAGAGAGATGCTGGAACCGCCTTTTTCTGACATTGTGTCCTGCTCCGTCTCATCAGAAGTGCCCTTGCTACATAAAGGCCACATCTTCTAAGCTGCAGTCGACTCAGTCTTCATGCACAGCTTTACACACAATATGCATTTTATTAGCGCAAAAGAGGGAGCACATGTGAAACATAGGGGGGGCTTATTTTGTAAGAGGCAACTGAATCTCTCAACGCATGGAATGCCCCTACACAAAATGCTTATTTAGTTTGACCCACCACTCCAGGTTAACACTAATCTCTTTCACTGAATCTAAGGGAAAGGGAGTATGGCTAAATGTTTCCACTTGAGACTGCTTGTGCTAGGGCCTCACCCCAGTAAGTAGCAAAATTGTATTTTGTCAGGGATTAGCTGCCAGTGATTAATCTCTCCATCTAAGTGAGGTTCATTTTAAACAAAACCATGTCATTCCCATAACGTGCATCTTGCCCAATCTGAGTGGGACTTCACGCTAAATGGGATATATATGAGTAAGGGCTATAAAGTCATCTGCCCAGTACTTTAACAGAAAGAAATCAGATAGGGGGAGAAGGGGGGCGGGGAAATTAAGACGATGGTTTCCATGACAACAAGCAAAATGATTTGTGCCGTTGAAGCCGAGAAGGCGCTCAGGTTGATAGTGAGAAATAGTTCAGAAGAAGTAATTACACGGTGTATTTTCACAGCATGGGAATGTGAGGGCACAGGCTACAGAGATTACCAGCAGACTGTGGATTAAAGGAGAAGGGGAAGATATAGAAGAGCTGCAATAAAATGAAATTACACGGCCAGTTAGAATCTTCTCTAAATTGCTGAGCATTTGTCTTCAACTTTCAGTGCCCCTGATGTTTTAAACTCAAATGACCTTTACTTCATACATGATTGTGCCCATGTGCTTCCACAGTACATAGGTGCTAAAATTTTCTTCTGCTTCTTGTGTCTGTCAGTCAAGCACCGATCCCATCCTGGATCCACAGCAGCTGCAGGCTTTCCAGCATCTCTGCCGTCTCTACAAAGGAACCTCCCGGGTAAAGTAAAACTGCTTCTCTCTGCTTTAAAGTGTCCATATCTGTAGTCTTAGCAAAATGAGAACTGTAGTCAAAAAGAAATAAATCATTAGCCCATACGAGGCCCATAACAAAGACTAAAGCCGCTAGTCCCCAGCAGGACGGCTTGTGTGGAAAGTGCCTATCTGGTACCCAGCAGGTGAATGTTGTATCTTAATAGTTTTATCCCAGCCGTGGAGAGCTACAGACAGCATGCCGTTTCATTTGAGATCAAAGATTATTTGCAGTCAAAGAAGCTGGCATTAAAGGAGAAGTAGAAGCTTAAAAAAATAAAAAAGAGTATGATTAGAAATATTGTGTTTTATATACTGAACTTACTGTACCTGTCCAGATGCAGAAATCCATCCCTACAGATGTGCCCACAGCAGCTCCTCATCCTCAATATTTTGCATGTCACGTGCTCAGTGTGGTCAGGGCCGCCGTTGGCAAGCAGTTCAGAACATTTGCTGTAAATCAGAAGAAAAAGGAAGATGGGGAGCTGCTTTGGGGGATTTTCAGGATACACAGATTTTCACTGGTGAAGTGATGTGATATCCTTGGGCTGGTATAGTAGCCCGAAACATAATACTTTACTTAAAGTGTATGATCCCTCTTGAAAAAGCTGAGCTGCCCCACCACATCCATGGGTGTCCACAGAAAACTTTCCAGTGGGAGGGTATCAATCAAAAACAAACTGTTTTCTAGACCAAACCTGTATACAATAACTAGGTGCCAAGTTTGTAGAAAATCTATTTATTTGCAAAGCCCATAAAGTTGCTCATAAATTATATAATTGTGTGACTTGGAGGGCTGCTTAAGTAGAGTGTATAAATCATGAAAGTGTGCTGCACTGTTCATAACACAATAATAAGTAAAAATCTGACCAGAAGCAAACTGTAATATGTGTGGCTATCCAAGCTGGAACTGATAAAGGCCAAAAAGCCCACTGTATGGGTTATTTGAGCGAGATCACATAGAGGGCTGGCCAGTGCATTGTCGCTTATCCAGTTGCTGCAGGTGTTAAGCACAGAGAGTACAGGACTGCAGAATGTCTGAAGCCTGATACCAAAAGGAAATCAAAGACCTTGTATTACAAATTACAGGAGGACATGAGTTGATTATGCCAGAATGATCATTGCAGAAAATGGACAATAAAAACCTTAACCCCAGAAATGCCAGTAAGATCACTGCTGAAAATAGACAACATTAATATTAACCCCAGATATACCATAATTTCACTGCTGAAACAATAAACACCTTTACCCCAGACATGCCAGATTTGTCAGATCACTGCAGAAAATGGGCAATAATCACTTTAATGCCAGACATGTCTGTACGATCAATGCAGAAAATGGTTGGAGGTTCCAAGCATTAGCTGGTAGAACGTTTCTTCTTTCCCAGTGCCCCTATGCCGCTTGCTCGGCTCTGCCTCCTACATAGATGAACACTCCCACATTATGATTTAATATGGCCATGTGTTTTCAGTCCAGACAATCAGTCTGTAAATTATTCCTCAGGTGTCAGTGTTAGAAAGCAGCTGCAACATGTGACCACTCTGTAAATGTACCTGCTCAGAGGAGTTATCAAAAAAGATTTATTCCCAAAAATATGAAAGGGTTTTTCATTAACAGACTGACTTTTCTCATTATCTTTTGTTTTCCAGTTGGCTCTCGTTACTGAGCTATGCCGCTCTCAGAGCCCAGAAAAATCATCTTCGTATTATGCTTCTTATGGTGGATTAGCTACAAGTAGTGTTTTTCAGAATGAAAACTTCCAACTACACCTTGCACCGCCCCCTTTCTTTGGCGACTGAATAACTGCAGCTTCGACTTTAAAGGCCAAACACCAGAGGAGCCTATTGTGAGCTCCTAAAGGAACTTGCCTCCACTTTCGACTCGACCACTGGTGTCAGGTGTCTCTTTCATCTGTGAATATGTGTAGGTTCTGAGAAATAAGCACTCCATGTATAAGTGTCAGAAACAACGAATTACTTTATGCAGTACTGTGATTACCTTTCTGTTTGTGAATGTATCGTTAAATTAAATCATTCTGTATTTAGTTTGGAATCATGTTCCTTTTTCATCTAGAACAGCGCTGTCCAACTGGCGGCCCGCGACCCCCCTCTGTGTGGCCCCCCACACATGGTCTGCATACCATGTGTTAACTTTCAAAGGTATCACAACAGAGATAATTGACCCCTGTATTGTTTAAACCTCAAATTCAGATTGTAACACATGTAACACCTGTGACACCTCTATTGTTCGCATCCTAAATCCCTGTACTGTTCACACCTGAGACCCAGACTGAAACTGCCCACATTTTTCACATGTTCACACCTTATTCAAAATGCTAATGGGGCAACATCACTGGGTCACTGTATGTTGTACGTTAGAGTGGTCCTGATAGGTTTCCCTGTCTCCTTCTCTGTTCTGCCTTCCTTGCTCCCTGTGTGTGCCATACTCTGCCTGCCCTATGCTCCCTGTGTGTGTCATACTCTGCTTGGCCTATGCTCCCTGTGTGTGTCATACTCTGTCCGTCCTATGCTCCATGTGTGTGTCATTCTCTGCCTGCCCTATGCTCCCTGTGTTTGTCATACTATGCCCGCCCTATGCTCCCTGTGTGTGCCATACTCTGTCCGTCCTATGCTCCATGTGTGTGTCATATTCTGCCTGCCCTATCCTCCCTGTGTTTGTCATACTCTGCCTGCCCTATGCTCCCTGGGGGTGCCATACTCTGCCTTCCCTGTGCTCCCTGTGTGTGTGCCCTGCTCTGCCTGTGAAACATAAGCCTAGTATTTGTGGGGTTTGTTAGCATTTGGAAATTGTTGTTAGGGGCCCCAAAGGTGTTTAATCATGTGCTGTGTTATCCACAGGGGTGTAGGAGGTATATGTATTTAAAGGGGTGTTTCACCTTTAAACTAACTTTTATTATGTTATAGTACGACCAATTCTAAGCAACTGAATATGAACAGAAGAACTGTAACAGGACCATGCAAATGCTAGAGGTTTTATAACCTGTATCTGCCCCTTGGGAACCCGCATTCTCCTGAGCCTGCTTATCTCTCAACCCAAACCCTCACTTGGGGGGCTGTCTCTGATATCACCAATAGGGAGGACTTACCTGAACATCACAGCAATTGAAACAAATAGGTGCTCAAACCTGTACCTTGTGACCAGAACCCTCCTAATCCATGGGTCCCACAGGTATTTGATATACCCACACAACAATAACTGTAATTGTCATTGAAAGCAAATACTGTGATGTCCATGTATTGGGTTTACAGGAACAGAGCCAGCGCATGGATGCAATTTGATCTGGAGATATTACTCTGTAATATATTTGCCAGTGGATACACAAATTCACTTTGTCAATGTTATTGTCAATGTTGATCCACTTTGAATAGATCTGTTGAGGTTGGCGCCGATCCCTCCAAGTACCAAATCACCAGAGAAGGTTTGACAGGGTGATTGTGGGTACATTAATTTATGGCTGTGGCACACACTTCCATTCCATCACCACTGTTCCCACTGCAACCAGGGCACGATTTCCGTCGGCGGCACCGGAGGCCTCACGGTCCTTTTTTTTCAAATCTTTTTATTAGATTTTATCATAAAACAAGTTGATTTGTTTGACAGCAAGTAATTACATATGCAGTTTTATATTCCTTACATTCAAATTCTACATGAACTTAATTAACAATAATAAACAAGGCACGTTTTGACCTCTACCCTGACTTTTCCTTTCATTGCTTCTCAATTAATTTGTTATCCAATTCATATTCATATATGTAGGCATACTAACAGTAATGTGAATTATCTGATGACTCAAATTCTTAATTTTCAGTTTAGTCCATTACCCCCATAAGTTTACAAATAAATTATTTTTTTTATTGCCATCCAAGGATAAAAGATAAGTGGACCAGCGATGTTTAACTTTGTTTCTAGAGGATGAATCTATGTTTCTATATCTGATGGCCTCTTGAATGCATAAGTTATGCATATATGTAAGAACATCTTTCAATATAGGGGCTTCTTCTTTTATCCAGAATAGGAAAATTGATTTTCGAGTGGCTGCCATTACTAGCCAACAAATATCCAAAATCTCTAATGAGGGCTTGACCATCTTTGTTCCCTTTGTCAATGTAAGTGAGCCTTTCGTATCTAATAATACAAACCTTAAACTTAAATTCATTTCTAGATTACCTATGTTTTTAATAAAGTTCTTCTTTACGCATAAAGTATTTATGTATGGGCATAACCAAATGTAATGAAAAAAATTAACATTAACTTCTTTACATTTTGGACAGTAAGAGGCATTTTGAGAGTTCTGAAACTGCAAACCATAACCAAAATGAATAAGTCGGAATCTCCAATTCTCAGAAATTATATTTTTTCTAAAGATTTGAAAAGATTTAAGAAGGTCTTTAGATGTTATCTTTTCCCCCAGAAAGGTAGACCATTTCTCTCCCGATTTAGTCAATGGATCAACCTCTTTGGATAATGTGTTAAGTAGTAAATTGGATATCAATTGAATACAATTCGATTTAGGAGAGTCTATTAATTGCTGTAATATATCATAGAACTGATGGTGCTTTAATTGTGCTTTGGTTTTTTTACCAATTAACTGGAATCCTTGTTTAATCTGGGCATAGTTCAGTCTCTCTTTCTCTGGAAGATTATATTTTTCTTTGTCTCTCTCTGGTCTGGATCCAAAATAGGCCTAATTTAGAATATGCCGTACTTCCTCCATCTAATTCTATGATTTTTAGGAAAACCTTTTAGAAAATGGGGAGAAAGGAAGGGAAAAATGTTATAATTTATATTATTCTGTTTACACTAACCTCCTCCCTAGGCTTATCTTTGTGCTCAGACTCCCCCTCTCACTCCAATGGTAATGCTCTGGATCTCATATTTACCAGACTCTGTTCAACCTCCAATTTTACTAACTCCCCATTTCCCCTCTCTGATCACAATATGCTCACATTTCAACTCTCACTAACTCCCTCCTCACCCCCTGCTATTCCCCAAACATACTTACCGTGACTTGCAAGCTGTAGACTTGTCACATCTCTCTTCTTCCTTTGACTCTCTTCACTCTAATATCTCAGCCATCTCATGTCCTAATGTGGCTACCTCTGTCTACTATAGTACTCTCACCACTGCCCTAAATGAGCTTGCTCCTATAAAAACTAAATGTTCTCGACCCAAACCACTTAACTATGTAACTATGTAACCTTGGCATACTGCTCATACAAAAGCGCTCCAAAGACACTCACGTGCACTTGAGCGTCGCTGGCACAAATCCCGTTCAGAATCAGACTTTTGGAGCTACAAATCTGCCCTGCGCTCCTTTAACACCAGCCTCTTCCAAGCCAAACAAACATACTTTACTTCACTCATTAACTCCCTTTCTAAAAAACCAGCACAACTTTTCTCCACCTTTAACACTCTCCTTTCCCCTTCTCCACCCCCTCCATGCACCTCTGTCTCTGCTCAAGATATTGCTGAACACTTCAAAAACAAAATTGACACTATCAGAAGGGACATTACACTACTCAACCCCCCTAGACTTCCACCACCCTCCCTCCACACTGCCCAGTCTCTCCTGTGCTCCTTCACCCCTGTCACTGATGAGGAAGTCTCAAAGCTTCTGGCCTCTTCTCACCTTACCACCTGCCCGCTTGATCCAATTCCCTCAAAACTTCTCCGCAATACCAATCCTTGTCTAATCAAAGCCTTAACTCACCTATTTAATCTTTCGCTCTCAACTGGACTGTTTCCTTCTCAACTAAAACATGCTCTTGTCACCCCCATTCTGAAAAAACCCTCTCTTGATCCCTCCAATCTTGACAACCTCCGACCTATCTCTCTGCTACCTTTCATCTCTAAACTACTTGAGTGCCTTGTCTACAACCGACTTACCTCATTCCTCTCTGACAATAACCTGCTGGACCGGTTTTAAGCCACAACACTCCACGGAAACTGCCCTGACTCGACTAACTAATGACCTTTTAACCGCTAAAGCCAACAATCATTTCTCACTACTAATACTGCTTGACCTCTTAGCCGCATTTGACACTGTAGATCACCCTCTCCTCCTCCAGTCCCTCCAGTCGCTTGGCCTTCATGACACAGCCCTGTCCTGGTTCTCTTCTTACATCACCAATCGTTCCTTCAGTGTCTCCTACAATGGAGTATCATCTTCTCCCCTACCTCTTTCTGTTGGAGTTCCTCAAGGCTCTGTCCTGGGACCATTACTATTCTCCCTCTATACTTCCTTGGCAAATTAATAAATTCATATGGTTTCCACTACCACCTCTATGCTGACGATACTCAGATCTATCTCTCATCTCCTGATCTCAACCCAGAACTCCTAACTTGCGTCTCCTCCTGCCTGTCCGCTATCTCTACCTGGATGTCGCAACGCTACCTTAAATTAAACCACTCTAAAACTGAAATGGTTCTCTTTCCTCCAACTAACACCAGTAGCATCCCCGAAGTATCCATCATAGTTAACAATTCCACTATCACCCCCTCTCCCCAGGCCGGTGCCTTGGGGTTATCCTAGATTCTGCCCTGTCATTCACTCCTCATATCCAGTCACTTATTAAATCATGTCACTTCCACCTAAGGAACATATACAAAATACGATCATTTATCACCCAAGACGCTGCCAAAATTCTTATTCACTCTCTCATCATATCGCGTCTAGACTACTGTAACTCTCTTTTAATTGGCCTCCCCCTCCAGAGACTGTCACCTCTCCAGTCCATAATGAACACTGCTGCGAGGCTCATACACCTCAGCAACCGCTCCTCCTCTGCCTCGCCATTCTGTCAATCCCTGCACTGGCTTCCGTTACCTTTCAGAATCAAATTCAAATTAATGACACTGACTTTCAAAGCACTTCACAACTCTGCTCCACCCTACATCTCTGAACTCATCTCTATATACTCACCCACTCGCTTACTACGCTCCTCTACTGACCTGCTACTCAACTCTTCTCTCATTACCTCCTCACATGCTCGCATTCAAGACTTTGGAAGGGCTGCACCCCTCCTCTGGAACGCTCTCCCACGGTCTGTCCAACTTTCTCCCAACCTTTCTGCTTTCAAAAAATCTCTGAAAACGCACTTCTTTCGTGAAGCCTACCCTCACTCTGCTTAACTACCAAACGCAACACCACATACAACACCACATTTCTCACCCACTTACTTCGATCTTGCCCACTCCCACACCTTGTGTATTACTCCCTTCCCTTTAGACTGTATGCCTATGCATAGGGCCTTCCTCACCTCTTTGTACCTGTATTGATTGTGATGTTTGTTACTCCATATATTCTATATATGTAATTCATGTGATGTAGTTGTATAATCACATTTACTTTACAGTGCTACGCAATATGTTGGCGCTATATAAATACATGTTAATACAACACAAGATCTTCCATCTTGATATCAATATTCTGATCTGACCAATTTTCATGGAGAGAAGAAATAATGTGTTCCTTAAAATCTAAAAATAGTTGGCCTCATGGTCCTATCGCCCACCGTTCTTGCGCAATCCCCCCCAAGCGAGCGCACGTGCAATAGCGCTGGAGAATGTTGCATTACCCATTGCTGCCCCTAAAATTTTGCAGCCCTAGACCTCGCCACAAATCCAGGTCTGACTGCAATTTACAAGTGCAACCAGTATGGCAATTATGAGGTGAAGGGAATGAAATGGATTGCTAACTAAACTAGATAAATGGTAACTTCACAGTCGTATGGATATATTAAGAGTATCTAAAAGTTAATCACTGATTGGTTGCTATGGGTTACTGCATAGGTGCAATTTTGCCCAGCAATATTAATGAGCCCACATCTGTGATATTCCTTCAGTTGTTGGAGTATAAGCAGCATTCTCCCAACTGCAGTGCTGTGAGTTCCAATTTAGCACGGAGGGAGAGTCCCAGGGCTGCTAAAGTGAGACTCTGCAATTCAGTCCTGTTTCCCTGCACAATTCAAACTCTGCGCATTTCTCAGGGGCCACATTTTCCTCTGAAATGTAGGCTAATCCATTATTACATCTGTACAGTCTATTTATGTTTTTAATATCCAGGAATCCTGCCACTCGGTGAATCACCTTTTTACTTAATGTTCCGCTAATCCCAGCGCAATGCAATTCAATTTTAAGAGATTTCATTAAAGCCCGTAATTCACCAAAGAATTTAAACCCAAATCACAATGATCCTTCAAATTCATTATTTGTAACCCACGTATTACTCTTTCAAAGCCAGCCTCCTCTATACACAACCAGAAGCATGTATTCTCTGTAAACAGTGTATTAAAGGGCTTCATTTTAGCATTTACAAGGCAAAATGAATAACAATAACCGGCACCTACCACTCACAAACATTTTTGGTTCATAATTACAGCTCTGGGTACCCCTGGAACTAAAGCAGCGTGTTCTTCACCATTGTTTCTATATATCAGCAACCTAGTTATGAGTTAAGGGACCCAGCCTGAAGGTCAATTAGGGTGAGATTTAAGGTGAGTGCTTATTTGTGCCCGGGGTACCCATGGAAGTATAGCAGGGTGACTGTAACCCTGTGATTCTATATATCTGTAACCTTATTATAACCTCTGGGGACCAGCCTGAAGGGCAATTCATTTTTTATTTCAGAAGAAGAATGCTTATTTGCTACCTTACATTCTCCTGCAACTATAGCACTGTTATTATATCCACTGTATTATATGTACTATATGGCAAAATAGATCCAGACTCCAGTCTGAAATTATATCCTCCATTTGAACACTCACTATTCTAAGATGTCCCTGGAAGCAACATTAGAACAAGAACTATTGATCTGGAGAGTGGGGCTTTTATGGGTGAGCAGCTACATACTAACTAAACATCACTATATGCGCTGGCAACTATTGACTGGACTGTTGCAAAGTCACTGCCATTGAATATGGGGCATTGGAAACTCATCCCCTGCAGCAATAAATCACTTTTTACCACCTGGCAGGCAACAAATATACCTGAATCTGGCAAATACTAGGAAGACCCTGTCTGTCTGAATGGGTAATACTGATGGGAACTTTTGGTGGAGAAGAAATGATGGCCTGGGGCTGTTCTTGTGGTTTGAGCTCTTCCCAGGAGAAGAGTAGAGGGAAAATGTGTTTTAGCAGCTATTAGAGAACCAACTTCATAATAATATCATTGGTATGAAATGAGATGCTTTACAGTCAGTGCCTGGGAACTTGGGGGGGGGGGGGTATAGTGTATTAGTAACCTTACTATGAGGTAAGAGGGGTTATCACCGACTAATGGATTGCTAAAGGGTCTTACACCCCAGAAGTCTAAAAACCTCCGTTCTAATTGTCCCTGTAACTGTATTGGGCCCCATCACTTGGGAACCACTCTCAATTGACACCCCCCCCCACACACACAAAAGTTTCTTATTGTTTGGCCAGTGGCTCACTTTGAAAATGTCCAAAATCAAAATTTAATTCTTGCAACTGGATGTTCAGAGACAAAATAAGCCTGTATGGAGCTGATCCTCTGTGAACCAAACTTAATAAAGACAGGGAAACTCTACAGGGAAGCTACAGGGAAAATTGATTGGCTATAGTGTGTAGGCCTCATTCCAGTTGGCCAGAAGATTTCAAGCATCATTTTAAATTTCTAGTACCAGCGTGAGTGTCCTGTGGTGCATGGAGCAGCTCAGTGCAGCTAAGCAGTGATTGTGCAGGAGTTTTGCAGGCTTATGTAGAACAAATATTTAAAATAAGAACAGATCTTTTAAAAATTCAGATGCAAATGAAACAGCGAACTCACAAGATAGCTGCCAAATGAGATGAGAAACTGCTTGATTCATTTCACTGGCTGTAATAAGAATCCCAAAATTGCACAACGATACTGTAAGGGGCATATTTATCAAGGGTCAAACTTCGAAATTCGAATTCAAAAAGACCAACCGAAATTAAGTTGAAGGTTTTCTGTCCATTTTCGATTGAATAGGTCCTTATTCGGCCGAATTAGAATTCGTACGCAACGAAGCATTCGATCTAATTCAATTTTTTTTTCCAAAAAAAACCTTTGATTGTTCAAAGTCCACCAATTGACTCCAAATAGGTTTTAGGAGGTCCCCCATAGGCTAAAACAGCAATTAGGCAGGTTTTAGATGGCGAATGGTTGAAGTTGAATTTTTAAAGAGACAGTACATGATAGAATTTTTTTCAAATCGAATTTGAACTATTACCTAGTCGAAGTACACAAGAAATAGCTCGAAATTCAGTTTTTGTTCATTTGAAAATTTACCTCAACCTTTGTTAAATCTGCCCCTAAATGTGTAAGGATTTCCGTAGAAATCATTTGCAAGTGATATAATGCACTGGATCTCAGCTAAGCACATTAAGAAAGCTTGGAAAAACAATTTTCCTGTTGCCTCAACCTTCTGTCTTAGAATTCTGTAACTGAAATGGATTATTACATTTGCTCTTGTAATACTATTCCCCTAAATGATAAATTCTCTGCTATTACTGATGTCAGTGTAGCTCCCTCTTTACTTTCCACCCTGAGCTATGACCTGCTCCAATGAGCAATTAACCTTCCTAAACTATTAAGGGGAAAGTGTTCATCTCACCAGTTCCCTGTTCACCTAGGCTTTTGCAAATAATCATTTTCAAACGGTGGAGAACATTACTATATAGAGTACATTCAACCGTATTTCTATCTACTTTTACACTTTATTGCCATTATTTTGCTACACAGTTTCCCACAAAATGATTTCTGGAGACAGATTAATGGCACATAAAATCTATGGCTGATTCTCGTATGTGAGGGGAGACATGGTAGCAGGAGAATACTAAAATCTGACTGTGTATATAACAAAATGAATATAAAGTGTCACAAAATAGTTGTAATTAATGTTATTTGCAAAGTGAAAAGAATGGCAGAAATGGAATGTTGCAGTGCTCACGGTTATATACAATTCCGGTGTTGCAGGAATTGCACCAGTACGGCCAATCTTGACAATCCAATAGATAAGAATAATTCAGTTATCAGGATTCCTCCTTGTGATGCGGTTGACAAAAAGTAAACCCGCGCACTAGTGATGTGCGGGTCTAGAAAAACTCGACCAGCACCCGCCTCCTCCCCTCTATTTATAGACCCGCACCACCCCACCGATGATGTCACAAAAGGGGCAGGATGAGCATGCAAGTATAAAAAAGGAAACATGTTCTTAGCTCAGCCAATCTCCTGCAAATTCTACAGGTCAGCTGCTGCCTAGCAATTAACTATATTACTGGCACTTCAGGCTTTCCTTCAAATCCTCCACTGTCCCTTCCGATATCACTGTGTGAGTAAAAAATTATTAAGGCTTGCCTTGGGGTGGGAAATATTAAAAAAATTAAAATTAAAAAAATGTATTTGCTGGGAATTAAATTATTTTGAACTATATGGAGAAGTCAGGGTGAGGCTACTGCCCTCTCTTGCCCTCTTCTGTGGCCGCCCATGAGTGCAGCTGCCTCACTCCTCGCCTTATTCTTTAGTGTTCTGTCTTCTGTATCCTCTTCATGTAATGTTCTAGGTGACCTGGATCTTAATATGAAGATGCCCTAACCTATATACTGTATGTATAGCTGTATTAGTGCATGCCTACACCGCTCAGGCCCTGCTTCAGAGCTTCAGATAATTTCAGATAATTGGTTTACTCAATGTTACAATGGTCTATGAAGATTCTCATTCTTCTAGGTCATGAAATACAGTATCTAATAGAAGTAAGTCAAAGGCAACTGGACAGTTTTTCTTGGAAACATTTCACCACTCATCCAAGTGGCTTCTTCAGTTCAACTGAAGTGGTAGGGAATTCCCCGGCATTTAAACCCTTGAGGGTAGTAGAAGTCACAGATGTCCAATCATAATCACCATTGAATTTCAGTAAGGTGTTGGCTGAAACTCACAGATGTGTGATCCAGTCACAATGGTACCATGATTTTCATTGAGGCAGGTGTTTGTGCTCCTTTGAAGGGAGAAGGTCTGGTTTTACTGTATTTTCCTATCAATGTTCTGCCACTGGAGCGACCTCAAGGCAAGGGAATGGAAATGGGTGTATTGGAGAAATGTAAGCAGTGGGAGGGGAGAGGGAGGATTTAAAGGGGAAGTTTTTATCAGCAAACTGCTTTGGGGGTAGGAGAAGATGGGCAACTACAAATTTACCGGCAACGTCATATACCGGCTACCACAGTAATTGGGCCAGGGCCCGCACCCCCTCAGGGCCCTCAGCAGCTCGCACTCCACTGGATTCCGACCAAAAATAGCATACGGAGGGGGGGCTGGGGGCCTGGCTGCGAGTCCCACGCCAGGGTCCACCCCCTCTAGTTACGTTACTGGGCTACCATCACACTAACTCATGACATTAGCAAATTTGTGACACACAAGCTTATGTGAGAATTAGCACGGTAAGTTTCGATTATACCCTCAGAAAAAGTGGGTCCAGAAACCAGAGAAACTCATAGAGGATAGTTCTTTTATGGACTTTTAAGATTTCAACCATATTGGACTACATGGACTTCTGATAATATAACAATTTGAAACACATATGATTTTTATGTGAGTAGCCAACTTTTGTATCGTTACAGCTAATAAAACAGTATTACGCTATTTTTCTTTCTCCATATTTATGTTTGGCTGAATGGAGTACCAGGAGAAGCACATTTATTCTGTTAGAGAACAGCTGCTGAGCAATAAGCCTGCAACCCTGATTAATGCTATTAACTTATTTGTGGTCTAGTGAGTATCCTAATAACACAGTGGTTTTTTTGGTTCCCACAAAAGGATTCCTTACTTTTTTTTTATTGAAAGGTTTTTGCATACATAAATGTCAAAGTACGACAGAAATGTTACAAATAAAGATAGCAAAAAGCATAGATTATTGTGCATATGTATTCAAATATTCCCATAGTAGATAGAAGAAACATGGAAATCACATCCATTGTGAGATTAGGCTAATATTCCTATAGTGACAGAGTAGCATAGTTAAATCCTTGTAGGAACCTGTATTGTATTGATGAGTCCCACAATTTGTGGAACATTTTCGCTTTTTGGTACTACACTGGTCAGTTTTTCTATTATAAAAACTGAGTTTATTCTGGTTTTCAACTCAGCAATCGATAAAATTGGGGATAACCATGATTTTGAGATAACCTGCTTTGCTGCTGTAAATATATGGGTTATTAACACGTGTGCCGCTGCTGGAATATCCTTCATTTTACTATTAAGTAAAGCATGTGCTGGGTGTTTACTCAGGTTGATATTTTTTTTTTTTTTTAATAGTAACTTTTTATTGAGTTTTCAATAACAACAAGAAGGAAGGAAGTAAAGAAGGAAGGAAGAAGAAGGTAGACATGATAGGATACAAAGACAAATCGCAATAGACTTATTTAGTCATTGTTGCAGGAGAATCCAACCAAGGAGACCATATTTTATCGAATTTCTGTGGACAACCCCTGGCAATATATGTTAACTTATAAAGTTCCAGCTGGGAATTAATAAGATTAATCCATTGTTTAATCGTAGGAGGAGTTGGTCCCATCCAGTGTAGGGCTACCGTTTTCCTGGCATAGAACAAAAGCGCTCTCATCAATAATCTTGAGTGGATTCTGGGAACCAGAGCATCCGTTATGCCGAGTAGGCAGGTAGCTGGGTTTAGAACTTGTGGTAGAGTAAATTCTTCGGCTAAAAACTGCATTATCTTTTTCCAAAATTGCTGTAACACTGGACAATACCATATAAGGTGTATGAAATCAGCATCCGGGGAGTTGCAGCGGGGGCATCTGGAATGCTCCAAGCGGCCCATAAGTTGTAGTTTTTTTGGTGTCAAGTATGTTTGATGTATAATTTTAAATTGAAAGAGCCTGTCTCTTGTACTGATAAGAGGAAGATAGAGGCTTTCTTCTAATTCTTCCCAATCATCAGAATCTAAGTGAACACCACTGCTTTCCCACTTAAGTTTGACCCTGGGTCTGGGGTCATATTAGAGAGAAGCAATGTGCGTGTACGTTTTGGATACCAGTTTCTGTTTCTCTGGTGGGCTTATTATAGTTTCTACAGTTATTTGTTGAATTTTGGGTGGGTTGATGTGAAATTGTGTGTGGTATAAATGTTGCAGTTGCAGGTATCTATACACCGACAGATCTGACAATTCCGGAGTTTGTTGGAACTGCTCTAGAGTTTTAAAATTGCCCACTTGTGTTATATGTTGCAGTTGCCTGATTCCAGCTCTTGCCCAGAAGCCCCCTCCAGTAAATTTGTCAAAGTTGCTTAGTGAGGCATTATGCCACAAGGGCATGTCTGGTGAAAAAGAATTGTCCTTATTAGTTGATTTGTACAACGTGTCCCACGATTTCTTAGTGGCATCCAACAATGGAATTAAAATTGGTAAGGATTTTTTTGGCCTGTAAAGAGCATGGTGTAATGATTCAATGGAACCGAAGTACAACGCTTCCAGCAGAGAAGCTGGGTTTTCCGTATCAAATGTTTTCCAATTGGAGGCATGTATTGCTTGTGTCGCTAGGTAGTAGGATTCATAGTTAGGCATCGCTAAGCCTAGGTGACTTGCGGGGGCATGAAGTGTTGTTCTAGCTACTGTGGGAGATTTTTGGGCCCACACAAAGTCAGCTTGTGTGCGGTCTATTGTTTGCAGAATTGATTTGGGTATATAGCAGGGTGAGTTAGTGAAGAGATATAAAAATTTGGGAAGAAATACCATCTTGCATATATTAATCCTGCCAATTTGGGTTAGAGGTAAGGTAGACCATTTTCCAAGTGTACTTTTCATAAGTTGTATAAGAGGTTGTAAATTAAGGGAAATAAATGTGGTTGGATCCTTATGAATTAAAATTCCTAAGTACTTAAAAGTATCCACTATTTTAAGGTTACTTGTAGGGTTTATTGACTGTAGCGCACGAGTGGAAAGTGGAAATAATTGAGATTTATCCCAGTTGATTTGTAGGCCAGAAAAATTCCCAAAAGTAGAGATTGTTTCTAAGGTGATTCCCAATGAGTCCGCTGGGTTGGCTAAGTATAAAAGGGTGTCATCTGCATAAAGAGAGATTTTTTCCTCTAAACCTTTATACACTAGGCCTTGAATCTGGGGATGTTGTCGAATAACAATGGCCATAGGTTCTATCGCCAAAGCAAATAGTAAGGGGGAAAGAGGGCATCCCTGTCTGGTTCCTCTAGATAGAGTAAAAGGAGCGGATAGCACATCATTCACTTTAAGTCTGGCCGTAGGTTTACTGTACATTAAGCGAACCCATTTAATAAAGCTTGGGCCAATTCCTAGTCTTGTCAAGACCTCCCAGAGATATGGCCATTCAATCAATAGAATCAGATGCTTTGGCTGTATCTAGAGATACTACTACACCTGTTTCCCCATTTTCATGTGATGCTTGTAGATTAAAATGTAGTCTGCGTATGTTAATTGCGGTTGACTTGGAAGGAATGAAACCAGATTGGTCTTCATGTACCAGGGATCTTATAATTTTAATCAGTCGCCTTGCTAGGATTTTTGCTAATATTTTAACTTCACAATTTAGAAGTGATATCGGTCTATATGATGCGCAACTAGTACTATCTTTACCTGGTTTGGGTAAAACTATAATGGTTGCTTCTGAGAATGAGGGAGGTAGTGTGAAATTTTCATATGCGTGCATGTATGTATCCAGGAGTTTGGGGACCAATTGCTTTATGTGTAGTCTATACCATTCAATTCCGTATCCATCTGGACCCGGGGACTTCCCTGTAGACATAGCCATTATCGCCTCGGCTATCACTAATTGCGAAATTGGATTGTCTAGATATTTAGTTTGGTGTTGAGATAAGTGAGGAAGGGAGATCTTGTTTAGATAGGTGTGCAGTTCCTCATTGGTGTATCGTGCTTTGGATGTGTATAAGTCTGCATAGTATGATTTAAATTCCTCAGCAATTCTGGAGGGAGCCAAAATGGCCTGACCTTGAGCATTAATAATTTTGGGAATGGCCGTAGATTGGTCCAATGTTTTGGCTAAAAAGGCTAGAGGTTTTCCATTTTTATCTCCTAGGGCAAATGCTCTACTAGTTGAGTATAAAAGCTGTTTTTTAGTGAGGTTCAACCTGCACAGTTCGACTTGTCTAAGGGCCATGGTAAAGTTAGCGTGGTTACTCAGGTTGATATTTAAGTGAATAAATTGGTACACTCTGCACCAGAATCGTTGCACTTTAATACAGGACACCATATATGACTCATTGATTGTGCCTTTCTGTAGGTAACCTTTGAAACAGTGTGGGTCTGTATTGGGATCCCAAGATGCTTTACAAACAGGTACAATGTACCATATAAGAGGTTTCCCTAGCAAATATATTAATAGAACAATGCTTGGTCCGTTCTATTGCATGTACCCAGTCAGCTTCATCCATATGTAGCTTGAGTTTTTGGGTCCAAGCTTGGATATATTTAAGCTCCATTATCGGAGTTGGATATGTTAAGTAAATGTGGCCCAATGAGTCTCCTGGATAATGGATATTTCAGGCAGTAAGTTTCATATATTGTATTAGAAGGTATAGAGTGCCCTATGCCTAGAGATTTTATATAATGGGTAATCCGGTAAAAACAAAATAATTCGGCATTTGGGGCCTGATATTTTTGCTGGAAAGTGATCAGTCCAGAAGATTACCTTCTGGACTCAAATGATGATTCCTTACTTTTTACCTTACATTCTGCTATACTGTATATAGATGGTGCTGGACTATTAGTTTTTTTTAATGCCTTTTAGATACTTTTGGTTGGGCAGATATAAGGGTATTGACTTTCTCTGATTGGAAGTTGCAGTTAATTGTGGTTCCAAGTGATGTCTGTGACATGTAATCCTGGTTTGATAAATGATTTGTAAGAATGAGACCAAGTAAACCCTCCTGGACCGGACCCAAGTCTCTCGCTCTCATTTGTAGATGATCTCCCACTTGTGCAAATGTTATTAGTTATACATGTAATATCCAGCATTGAGGCTTCTTAGAAAAGGTTTATGAATTATTAAATAAGAGATTTGAATTGGCATTATCTCCCTGAGAAAGAGATTAGTGCCTAAATGATATGTTATTACAGTAATGTGCTTTGCTAAATGTGGTAACTGTTAAAGGAAGATGAATCTCGTCAGATCAATGAGGTCAAAAGCAAAATGGAAACCAGTTTATTTGTATTACAATGGAAATGTGCATGGTAAAAACTCTGTAATAATAAATATAATATAAACGCTATTGTTGCAGTCTTTAAGGAAACATGGAAAAGAGGGAATGACAGAACCCAACCTATTTGACCACCCAAAACTGAACAGCCCTGCATCATATATGGGTTCAGCGGTGATTAATGACATATTTATACTGAAATATTGGCATTTAGGCTGGCATATTGATTGCTTGGGCCTTCTCCATAAACAATGAACCAACAATTAACTGTTTATTAAAGGAGCGTACACTAAATCCAATCCATATTTATAAACAGTTTCTGATGACATGTCTCATGTGGCAGGTGCACGTAGATACTTTTGTAATGATATAAGATAAACAAAGAAGCCATTGTAACAATTTAAGATAAGTGGGTCTCTTGGGGAAACTGTGACTTGCAGCTTAAAGGGCAATTCACCTTCATTAGCAAAACTGTAATAACATAAAAAAGTAAAGAAATATGTTCAAACTTTCATAAGCTGCCAGGTGTGGCCACAAAATGGGCATGGTCAAAAAATTTTCACTGCAAGGGGCGGCAAATCTTTTTGTCTCTCTTTCTATTTACAACATCTTGGGAGGTATGTGTGGGCTGGTCTCAAAGATGCCTCCTGTCGTGTATTTGTCTGACATTTGCTCCCGCTCCACTGAGTGTGAGTACATACAGGTGGATCTAATTAAATTCAATTGAGACGGGGCAGGAAGTGTCGCAAAAACTACGCAGTCTGAGAGCAGTCTATGCTCCGTGTGTCCTTTCCCTTACTGCTCTTGGGCAAACCATGTCTTTTATTACATAACCCCCATAATGTCTCAAAGTGCTAAATCCATTCAGGATTTATTTCCTAAGGCAAAATCAATGACTTCCATCTGTCAAAATCATTTCTGGATTTAAGCCAAAGAACATAAAAGGTTTAGTGATCTCAATTTTAATCTAACCCAAGGTCTTTTGTTTATGGAAATGTCTTATTTGCTGAAAAATTATGACGTGTAATTGAAAGCTAAAATTTGCCGTACTGTGCTATTTGCAGCTATAGAATCAGAGGCTTCGTCTTGGTGGGTTTTACCATATTTAGATGTTGGTACCAAGATCTCCTGTTATTTGAACAGGTACAGACTGTTTTTTTTGTGACTGTGTATCCGATGTGTATAGTGAGTTCATTTTATTGACAGATTCCACACACTGCACTGCCGATTACACATCAGGAGAGGAAAGAAAGATAATAAATGCTTTATGGTTTATTCATCATCATTATATTTCTATTATCCTTAGTAACATCGAAGGCACCCTGAGAAGCACACAGATAAAGTATTGTAGTATGGAACAAGAAATCCGTATGTATATAGATACAAAAGATGAATCAGATGAAAACTGAGCATAGGACTGGCCAGATATGGTATATATGTGTGTATATATATATATATATATATATATATATATATATATATATATATATATATATATATATAGTTCCAGCTGTGGGTGCACTCCAGTCAAGCATTCTCTTCATGCCTGGGTGCTGTCAAATATATTGTAGAAAGTAGTTCCCCAAGATTGACGCACTCCAGGACTTCATAATGCAGTTTAGAAAAGAAAACAGACTAATGTCATGAGAAAGGCCCAGAACGGGACCAAAACGTTGACAATAAATTTTCTTTTCTAAACTGCATTATGAAGTCCTGGAGTGTGTCAATCTTGGGGAACTACTATATATATATTATACTATATATATATATATATATTGTAGCATGGTTGGGAAAATCATAGATGGAAAGTATATCCCTCCCAGAATCCTCTATGAAGCAGTGCAGAGGAATGTGAAAATGAGGCTCTGAGTAGCAAGGAGATGATTACCTCACTTACGAGTAAAAAGATGGGGGTTTAATTAAGGCTGCTCTCTGCCCTAGAGAGAGAGAGAGAGAGAAAGGAGAGCTGAGCTACTGGAGGGCTGTGTTAAAAAGTTTGCATAAGGACTTTTATTGCTGGGCACAAGTTTCAAGAAAGAGACACGTTATCTGGTAGCAAGGACTGGCTACCAGCTACTGCCTTAAGTGTTTGGGGAGCGGCTGCTTCCAGGAGAAAAGCACAAGGAATCTCCAAAGGACTGTGAGTTACCAGTTAATTTTGTTTGCTGGACTTATATTGCCCAAGTGGAAGACTGTGGGACCTTTGGGAAAAGGACATTTTCATTTATCGGTACAGCTGGATTATCTGTATATGATATATATCCGAATGAGATTTATTTTTTTATTGGATGATCTCAAATATGCATGTAATGAAAACTCCACTGTGAATACAGTTGAGAGTGCTCTTGAGATATAGGGGCAAAAACATCATCTTAATACATCATCTTTTTTATAACCTAGCCCTTGGTCAACGAGTATGAATTCCAACATATTTTCTTATATAACAAGAAGTGGTTACTCCTGGGTTCAGTTATGTTTTGATGCAGTAATGCTTGCATGTGACTGCTTTATGAGTACCTTGTGGCCTTGGCTCAGTAGCCTGTCACCTTGGCTCAGTCAACTGTTTAGTCTATCACATGTAGCTGTTGTATCAGTTCCCCTGCTGCTGTATCAGTGCACAGGTACATCAGGCTGTTTGTCCTGTTTATTCCATTTGCTGTCTCCCTGCTGAATGGCCAGTAGAATGGATGGGCTGGACCACAGAGGGGCAGAATACTGTGTGTTGGGGGGATGCTGTAACCTTAGGTATATATATATATATATATATTGAGAAAGGCCTTCGACTAGCCCGAAACGTCAGTTTTGAGTTTATAATAAACATATTTTTTATTCTTCTAAAAGACCTGTGAGTGCCGGTCCTCTTTGAGTTGTATATACTGTATATATATATATATATAGCTCAGTCTATAATCTTGTGATACAGGTCTTTTAAGGGTATTTATGTTCACTTAGGGCTTTTCCTTGTAGCTTATCCAGCAGTGAGAAGCCTTAAAAAAATAACCAGAAACTTAAAAAAAAAACCAACAGATTTTATTTATACAAGGAATCAAGTCTGTCACATATTTAGTGCGGGGGCAGGCGGCAAATGACAAGGTAACCACTCTTTAACATTGTGCTTTTAATCCCTCGAAGGAAGCCTTTGGCTCGCAGACACATCTCATTTCCTATTGCTGCAGAGTCAGAAACAAGACTAAACAGGCTGCTGGGAAATGAGAAATCCATGTTCAGCAAAGTGTTTCTGCTCTATAATAAATAATGTATTGTCTTTCCATGTCCCTGAGTTGTACTTACTGCCTCTTCCAGCTGGGAAATGGTGTTTGTCAGGTGCCAAAGGAATCTTTTAGGCTGGGAAAATGACATTCCCTTTGCAGTTCCATGCTGGAGTCTGATTTCCCACTCACTCATGCACGCACTGAAATCAATGGCTTCTCTGGTTGTTTTGAAAGAAAGGGTTTTTTTTATTTTAGAGAAATGTATGCCCTTTAGTTAATCTATTTTCTGCCGGCTCTGTTCTGTGAGGATCAGGATGCGTAACATTAAATACATGTTTCCAAGAGTGACGTGCCTGGTTATTCTGCCTGTGCGGCCACTGTTTTTTCAAGGGAACAGATTACTCAAATACCTGTTGTGTGTGTATATATAAAAAAAAAATTTCATACTTGCATACACATTTTGAGGTGCATAACCCAATATACCTCAGTACCAGATATCTCAATTTCAAAGGAAATGCCCATCCATATTTTTGGCCTTTATTTGTAAATGTAATTTCTATTGATTACAGCATCTGTCTGTGCTTTACTATTCCTTTCACTGCTAACCTGACTAAGAAAACAATGTAGCCTATATCCGCTCTCCTCAAGCCGACACTACAGTTCCCACAATGCCTTGCACACCCGTTATTCCTGGTCTGTTAATGACAACACAAGGCATTTGTGGGAGCTGGAGTCTTGGTTAGAGGTGAGCTGATAAAGCTGTTTAATTGGAAAAGTAGTAAAAAAACAAGCAGAGAAGGGAAGATATATTGCATTTGCAGATAACTTTAATATCACTGAAGAGAAATAATTAATGTATAATGAGTTCCTCTTGAACGTGACAGTCAAGAAATGTCTTTTTCTTTTGCAAGAAATTATAGGTTCATGGGTAGCAGAGGCTGCAGCAGCTCAGAAGGTAATTTGCTAAAACACGTAATAGCACATCCTCAAGGCAGGGTACTTCCAGGCTCCCTAGGATTCAAGCACCTTGTACTTTTCACTTGCTTTCCTAAATGAAGCTGTTCTATATCTTCTTTATCTAAAAGGCTCATTTAGCTTTATACAATTGGAAACAAAGCTCACACACACTCTTGGCCGCTTATTTAGCTTTATGGCACTGCTGTCTGGTTATGCCTCTTTGCTAGGAGAGTAGAAGAGATAAGAGTGCTTGCTAAATCAGAATAAACAAAGCTACATAACTTACATAAAAACTGAAATATTTGTTATATCAGACTTTAATGTGCAATATAATACAATTCCATTAAAATTGTTGTCAATTTGCATAAAAAAATTAAATAAAACTATAGCAACAGTGGTGAATGTTATGCAACACTATCTCACTTAAAATCTGTGGTATCCGAGCCTTTAGAGCAGGGGTCCTCAACCTTTTTTTACTTGCGAGCCACATTTAAATGTAAAAAGAGTTGGAGAGCAAGACAAGCATGAACAAGTCCATGGGGATGTCAAATAAGGGCTGTGATTGGCTATTTAGTAGCCTCTATATGCATTGGTAGCCTAGAGGAAGTTCTGTTTGGCAGTAATCCAGTTTTTTTTGCAACTTAAACTTGCCTCCAAGCCAGGAATTGAAAAATAAGCACCTGCTTTGAGGCCACTGGGAGCAACATCCAAGGGGTTGGTGAGCAACATGTTGCTTGCGAGCTACTGGTTGGGGACCACTGCTTTAGAGAGAGCTGTAGTTCAATGGCAGCACGCAGTACTGCTGAACTACAATTCCAATGACATAATGAGTTTTCTCTACCGGCAAGTGCTCTGTTTGCAAACCACATGGATACTTGTAGCTGCCAAAGAGTTACTAGGAATGCTTTACTATTGGATTGGTGGTCCAGTGAGAGTGAGTGTGCCAAGACCACTATTTATGGTGGAAGAATCCACAATATCCTTTATACAATATTCTTCTAAAAGGAAGTAATGACTTCCTATGTATTTACAGTGCTAACATCGGAAGCCATTACTATTGTATGGTAAATTTGTAGAGAAATATAGCAGAAAAGGGAGGAGCCCAAATGAGGTCATATTTAGGGGTCCAGTAAGTGCTATTGATTTAAACACATATATTAACTGATTGTCAGTAACAGAAGTAAACATCAATTCCTTACCTGGGTTTTTATTTTCTAGGACTGGCAGCACTTGGGTGTGACGTAATGAGGGGCCCTTGAGTAATTCCTGTGTAGCCTTCATTTGGCAGAACTATTTGGGCTAACAGGGTATGAGTTAATGTGTGAGCTGTTAATGTTAATGTGTAAGCTGTGGCACACATCACTATATAGCAAGATAGAATGCATAGATTATTTGGATGAATTATGTGACTTGTACAGAATGGTGGGCAAGTGTTAATGTATTACATTATATCTACTGCCCCAAATAGCCATTTAAATATGTTTTAATAGTGGATCAGCCTAAAAGTACAACTGTTGCATGTGCTTTGTGCACAAAAAGCCTTCCCAGCTCATGGGTCCTACTGTGGGGTACATTAGGGACACCCTCTTAGCAAACCAAAGCAGTAGCCACACAACATCTCTTATAGCCTGCAACATATGGGAAACATCAAATAGGACTAAATGGCATGTAATATCATACAGAAGGGCACCCTATTCTGCATATCATACCTTGGAGCAACAAACTGATACCAGCTGTTAAGGCTAAGCTGAGATTGGTAGTACAACAATATATATGTGTATGTGTGTGTAAATTCTAAGGGATGGTCCTGTAGGTAAAAAAATTTCAGCCAAAGCACTTTAAGATGGACATTTTTTACAAAAATCCTTCATTACATGTACCGTTCTCACACTGTGCTTTTCAGATACCAAAGAAAAACAGTGTTTTAACCTTCAGTCAGTAAAAGGAGACGATATAAAAAATAAGTCCATGCTGGCATAATTATTTCTAGGAGCCCGCTGAGATAAACCCAGACATTGACTTTGAAAGTATACAGGGAAGTATTTCTCCAGTCGGCTTAAGGCGGTCCATGGGGAAAACTTTTTTTTCTCTGCAAAAAGTGTCGTAAATTGCAGCCGTGTGATTCAGAAATGCTCGGGAGAAAGGAAGGTGACTGTTTAAAAATAATAAAGTGGCCAGGATGAAACTTTCTGTACGACTGTAAAACTCAAAAGAGCACACAGTGTAGCACACAAATACTGTATGTAATAGCAATGGAGGGGATTTGGAAACATACAGTTGCCCTGTATTCTGTTATAACTTTGTAGCACATTGGCATGCTACTGTACACATTAACAATCACTGCAGGAGTCTGCCAAAACCCGCCAAGCCTTTTGGGGTACAGTTTTATACAACTCAATGAAGCAAGTGCTAGGTATTTGGCCCATCATAAAAATGTGCTAGTGGTTATACTGCTAATAAAATTTACCTATGCAACCCTTTTGCTTGGAATGCTGACATAATAGCTGGCCATATATACTTAATGGCGCTCTAAATACACTGGGGGTCATTTATCAACACTGGGCAAATTTGCCCATGGGCAGTAACCTATGACAACCAATCAGATTGCTGCATTTATTGTCCTACTTGCAGATGGCTTCAAAATGCTAACACTGATTGGTTGCTATAGGTAACTGCCCATGGGCAAATTTGCCCAGTGTTGATAAATGAGCCCCACTGTGCGGTGCATAGAGTTTACTGAACGGCAACCAATAGGCATTTAAAATATATAGAAATCATTGGTGTTGATTTGCATCCAACATGATTTTTTACAGTTAATGCACAAGAATTCTATATGAATTAAACTCCTGCACTATTCACTAAACATTGGATATATTACTGTAGTTTCATGGCTTTCCTATTCATACTAATAGCATGCCCAGTAATGACTGGATAACCCCTGCAGCTCATACTGTATAGGGCAGAACTGAACCGTTGAGTCAGAATGAATCTTTAGCACGGCAAATGGATATTAAGTGTGTTATATGCAATTACTATATTCATATTGCAACTGTAATGCATCCTTTTTTGTATTACTGTATTCCAGCACACTTGCAGTGCATATATTATATCTTGCAATACGACACTGCTCACCTCAGACTCCTCTTTATATGCCCATCTAATGTAATTGCATAAATAAGCTCAATAATAGTATAAGTATATTCAGTAATTTTTAAGCCTGAAGGGGCAGAACCCTATTTAATGTGTGATGTGTATATACTTGTGAATATAATATATGCTTGTTATGTATGCTGCTACTTAAATAATAAATTCATGATTATAATAACAACCCGGGATGGGAAGGTACTGACTGGCTCTGCAAAGCCTCTAATATAAAAGAGACCCAAGCTCAAGCCTCTAACCACCATAAACTAGGATGATCCTGCTTCGGAAACTCTACTTATCATTGAAGGGGCTTTATGCAATTGTTACATCAATGTGACCACTACACTGGAAAGCCAATATGAGAGAGAGATCATACATACAGATTATTTCAATGTATTTAACTAAATAGTCCACTACCATAAAAGCAGTTGAGCAGCAAGACAAAAATCACCTCATTCTCCTTTAGCAAAGATGCCCATGGAGACTCCACCTGAGTTCCTAAACAAACATGTTTCAGTGGCTGGCTAATATTGTTAAATATTAATACCTCTCTGCAGGAGCTCAGCCCTCCGATTTGTTCACAGCCAAGAAAGCACAAAGTCCTCTAGAATTGCTACAACTTGTTCTAAAGGTTTTCTGTCTCCAGCTCTCAAGTAAGTTCCAATTCGACCCCTGTGGTTATCTATTTCCCTTTGAAGATTGTCGCTTTTAAAGGTCACTATAACTTAATTGCATCATAATTGACTTGCTCTGTGCTCCTTCATTCAGTAATTGCCGAGAGAAGGAGGCAGCTGGGAGCCGCTCTCCCCATATTGTGCAGGTGTCAGGATCACTTGTTCAAGTGCCAGTAAGATGTGCAGCCATACAGTGTGAAGTGAATTGTCACTCAGCAATGCATTTAAGTCTAGCTCTATTAGATTTCACCCTCCAGCTATTGCAGCCAGGCAGAGGGGATGAAGGGCAACACTTTGGAAGCCCCTGATTATGCTCAATGCCACACATTGTTCGAACTGCCAAAACGGTACACACTATATATCCCCACAATGTTGGAAAATGTTACTACACATGTGCCAATAGGTTGCAAACTCAGTCAATAGTGGCCATTTAAAATCTTAACTCACTTCCATATTAAATTAAATATCTTCATTCCCTATTTGTAGGAGGCCCAAGACAAGGCTTCAGACGAATGCCCACATGACTGCAGATGTGCAGAAAGTGTATTGTGGTTGCCTGCTAAAAATTAGGAAATCACACTGTCTGGCAATGTTACTAACAGACCAACACTTAATAAGGAGAATGACTAGCTGGACTTGCCCAATGTATAGAGACTGTGGTTAGGAAGAACCAGACTGCTTGGTTCATAAACGAATCTAAACACTGACACCTGAGTGTCTTGCCCTATAAAATGCTACTGATCAAATATTGAAGTTTCACCCAGATAAAGTAACCCAAAACAAAATACACTGAAGTATTAACAGATATATCTGTTGAAATTTCAACAGGCTCAGAGAAGCAATTTTCTCTCTTCACATCCTAAACACAGGTCGCCAAGGGTTGTTAAGACCTTCTTCATAATGGTAAACAGACAAAAATAGCTTGTCAGAACCAGAACTGGATCAAAATCTCACTGGTGCCCTCAAGCCAGTTGATGTCTTCAATTTTTGGTCATGGGCCTTTAGTCCACTATGCAATGGAAAAACCTCAGGCAGAGAGAAAAGCAAAACCTCTCACCATCCAATCAAAAACAGCATCTGCAAAGCAATACTGGAAAACTACAGTGAGATTTGTCTACAAGCAAATATGTTCTGCATATTCTTTCAAATTTCTTTAAAAGCAACACTATTTTAACTTATTAACATTTCACTGAAATGCACCACATTTGTACACCATTTTAGGGATTTAAAGGAAACTGCAGTATCATTTACTGTATTTCACTAAACATAAAGTAGGAATTCCCCTTTAAGATGCTGTCCCTATATGACTAAATGAAGCCCTTAAAAAACTGTAAAACAAATGAGACTGCTAGTGATTGTATAATAAGCCTTTATATAAGTGCTGTTCGTGCACATAAACTGTTATGTTTGCCACCTTTATCACCTTAAGCTTTACTTTATATCTCAGGGCTAGACATTCATGGTTTGAACTTGCTAATGGATAAGAAGTGAAGCCAAACTGGAAGATTACTCAAACCAGAGTATAATTAAACATGAGATAATGTCCTTTCCCTGTTTGTCTCTATGATTATATTAATGTGATCAATAAAGCACACATAATTAGTACATAGAAGCAATTACCAGCACTGTGGCACTTAAGACAGGATATGTTTAGCAAATTAACTTCCAGTATAAACAGGAGATTCTTCTGAAACTATTTGATGCAGCTGATCACACTGAATGGGAATGACTAATATCTATGGAGGAAAAACACAAGAAAATTAATAATTTGTTCTTTGAAGACAGATTTAAAAATTGCCTGCTTGCCCCTTAGCACATACTAGACACTATCATGTGGCTGTTCTATGGGCTTGCATTAAATGGCAGAATGTGTACAAATCCATTTTATTCCCAGAGGCTTAGAATGCTACAGCAAATGATAAGGGCCAAGTTAGGTCTGGTTACTTCCATGTTACACTGTCTGCTACACAACAGGAGAGTGATATAAATCATTGTATATGCATTTTTACATATTAAGGTTACACTCACCTTCCTTGTTAACGCATGGCACTTATGCCCTGTCTCAGCAATCAGAACCCTGTATGCCACTGTACACATTACAGTCTTACAACTGTCGCCTTGATATTTCTTAAATTACGTAGCATTTTGTATTCAAGGCACAGAAACAGTCATATTATAACAAGACATTCCTATAGCTAGAACATAAAATAATGAAATATAGGTGGTACACTGTACAGTTAAAATGATAATTATGCTGTAAGCCAAAATGAATAAAACATTTCTTTGGCCATCTTTCTGATGTTAGAAGGGATTGTCATTGATATATAAATATAAAATGTCATTGATACCCAAACTGTGGTGGATGCCTGATAATTCTTTTTTACAAATATGATTTATTATTAAAGGTGTAAATGGGTTATTAATGTGCTTCTTCAACCTAACATTTTTATCTGATGCCAACAAATCATGCTGTGGCACATGTGGCAGTTACATTTGCCTTCTTGTGCTGGAATCAGCCAATTAGAGCAGGTGGAGAAATGAATAAATTCACAATTATAAAAAGAACTGCAATAAAAAAAAATAATATTCATGTATTAGAAATTCACAACTTAGGTTTTTTAAAAATAATAATAGTAATGTTTCCTAAATCTTTTGTGCTATGGGCAAGTATATCTTGTAAGTGATTGGCTATTGCTAGGAGAATCTCAGCAAGCCTATCTCAATAAGGATAGTCAACATATTAGTGAATAGCCCCTAAAGAACACTTCCTTATTAGCAGTTTCAGCAGCTTATAATTCAGCATAATTACAGCATTTATAGTAGAAATGGTCATAACATGGGAGAAAAATGCTATCAAGAAAATGGCCTTATTTCCTTTTAATTTAGACTAAGAGCATGGTTAATTTTAAAAAATGATAGAAATCCCTATACTAAACAGGGATAAATAACTATTTACTATTCTATTTCCTTTTCCGGGAAAAAAAAACCCCAACGCATGATTGCCAAGGCACACATCAAAAATTTGGAATTTGGATGGAAATATATATTTGTAACAACCTAACAATTTGGGTATAGTTTGCTTGTAAAAACTATAAAGCCTTTAATAAGCAAAAATACTGATTAAACTTGGGAATTGTTCTTGACTAGTTCACCTTCCTATACAGTATGTAGCCATACATAATACTCTAAGGATATAGGTAATCATCAGATGTGCAATATTTTGTTGATTGTATTGCTTTGCATCCTGCTCATGTACAGTATGCACACATATGACTTTAACCTCTTTCCACCAGCAGCCTGTTATTTAAACTGTGGTTTCTATAGTCTCTATAACTTCCAAGTCTGTCTTTGATGGAGATACCACCAATGGACTATTTTCCTGCCCCCAGCAACTGTCCGGACTGCAGTCCTCCTCTGAACTGAGTTCCGCACCTTCTTCTGTGTCATCATCACATGATTCTAAGAAGGGGACTCCCACTGCATTGATTCCAGAGTCTTCTGAGTTTGATGGGGAAGAGCAATGATCTAATTTAGGGCCCTGTGCTTCACTGGGTTGGTAGGCCTCTTGTTGGTGCTCTCTCTCAGGCCTTGCCCCATGAGAAGTTGGTGGAGGAGGTGGTAGAGGTTGGCGCTGGACATAGCACATTTTCCCATTGATACATTTTACCTGATAATTATCCAGAAATAGGTCAGAGATGGTGCAATACCGAGGAGATTCTGGGATGTATGGGGGTTGAAAAGAAGGGGCTACTTTAAGGAAGTGCTCGGCCAGCGAGACAGAGATTTGGATGGTGTTTGTCTGGTCCTGGGGCTCAGCTGGAATTTCTGTGCTTGGAAGCTGCTCCACAGGAGTCATGGGCTGGTACACATATTTGCCTAAAATGAATGATAGAGAAATAGATAAGATATTATCAAATAATTAAAAACAGGATAATAAAAAAAATATGGTTGAATCATAATAAAACAGCTGATGTTAAAGTGTTGTGACAGTCATGATGGAAACCAAATTTGACTTATAGGTTATACTCTGCAAAGCTTTGCCAAATATGTAAATAGATCCATCTCACCAATGTGCAAACATCCTAATCTACTTTCAATAATATCAGTCCCTAATGTCAAAGGTTGCGTTTCACAGCTAGTAAAATCTAGCAAGTATTTTCCATGTGCATGCTAAATATGGACAAGGGTGATGAGACCCCAATAAAATACTACACTTCTAAGATGATCTGCCCTCATTAAATATTATAATAATTATAAAATATACAGATATATATATATACAGACTCTGTAGAATGTTTGTGAGAGAAAGTGTTCCCAAAAGTCAAATTCAAAAGTTAGATATGCCCCTGAACCCAGAAACCCAAGAAATTAGGTTAATCATAAAAGGTACTGTAAGATAAATGCACCAGTATTAATGATTCAAGTGTGAGCACTGACTGTCCCACAATACCATCAAATCAAAGTTGGTTTGCCCAAACTGAAAACCAGTAAGTCATAGGGGTACATACATCAATGCCATCTGCACTTTCATGTGGGTGGCTAAATTGGATTTAATGCTAGGTCTGTGGGCTCGATAACATTAAAGTTGAATTCTGTAAGGCCCTGGTTATAATTTTTTGCAAATTTTTGACTGGTCTCTATGGGTCACATCACCACCATTGGTAGTAAAAAAAAAAAAAAAAAAAAGGGTCCGCCCATAAATAGCACAGGTGCCATGTGCCAATGTTTTACTAAACATTCATGTAAATATAAAGACAATAGACTTATTAATGTATTTAGGGGCTGATTTGCACACAGGCGCTAATGCGAAGAATCCGACCTTTGCCTTTATTATTTAACTTGTACAAGTTAAATCGAATTATTGATTGGAGCTAATAAGTACAGCAGGTGTAATTTGGCCCTTAAAAAAAATCGCAATATGTAGATTTCTTCCATACTGTCTATTTGACAATAATATTTAAACATTTTAGCATTTTACTGTGAGATTCACCCAATTTAAAACCAAGGAAAGCCCAAGAGCAGGTTCCTGAGATCTCTGATTTCTACTGGAAATGTACATAAACATTTTGCATGCATGTAAATTTCTTTATAAATAAATATGAGCAACCTGAAATGGAATGCATGACATTCGCACATAATTACAGTAATTACAGCTTCGCTATCTGACACTCCATGTACTGACGTGCGTGAAACATTTTGCGGATGCTCACAGGGCCAAACCAGTCACATTGCACAAAATGTAATGTAGAAATTACAAGTCCAAGTGAAAAAAAAGGAGAATGCACACTTTCTGGTTATTGGTTAATATTTGCCCAAGACCAGTTTGAGGAAGAAAGGAAATTACATTTGCATGATCCTTGGCATGTTAGGGGCCCTTTAGGAAAAAAGGGTTTTTAAAAGCAATAAGGACAAATTACAGTATGTTGTGAGACTGGGGCCTAAGCCTTTCTGCAATGCTAAAGTCCCCCTGATATCTTACTTCAGTTCTGCTTGTACCACAATACCAGTTGACTCTCTTGCCCCCTACTTTAGTTAGGATATAAAGGTATCTGCTACTTTTTGAAGAATTGATTAATGTCCTGAACATTTGCAACTCCATATAGACTTCATGCTTCTGCCATGTTTTTTTACTTCATATGACAAATTAAATTAGCTTTCATCAGTGTTATGACAGATCTACCCAGTAATTGCCATTAGAACAAGCCAGGCTTGTAGGGTAATTTGGCCCTGCTTCCCCTTTGCTGATAAAGCTGTCTTTTCACAGAAAATCTCTCCATTGCTTGCATTTTCCTTTCATTCAAACCATATAATCTGCAAATTGTTTCCCCGTATGCATAAATATTAAATCTAATGGAATAATAGCACCAGCAATCTGTTTGCAGTTCAGAATGTGGAGAGTTAAGCTACAGAACACATGAGGCCAGAAAATGGAAAGCTCATGAATAAACATTGTTTAGTCAGATTAATGTAGTTGTAATGATGCGTTATTATGGTGATGCAAGATTAAGTATTAGAGTAATGAATAGGGAGGCAGGAATGAAAGAAATTGCAGAAAAGGGAGGCTTTAGAAAGTGCTTTATGTAGGCAGTCAGACATATGCGCCCAAAAGAAAAATTATATATTTTGGGACCTCACAAAAGACTGATTAATGCCATGAGGCCTCACTCTGTGTGTGGGATATGGTAGCCTGCACTCACCACCCTCATGTCTAAATGGCAACATAGCGCTATTATTCTCTAATGTCATGTGACATATTACAGGCAGATATTATGGCCTTTCTGCCAGTCCTAGCAAATATGCTGTAAGTGCACTAGAAGTGTTCCTAGGCAGTGCCTTGCCTCACAGTGTGCTTGTCAGGATCCATTAGCACCCAAGAGGTGTTATGAGCAACAAGTATACTGTAGGTCAGTGATCCCCAACCAGTAGCTCGTGAGCAACATGTTGCTCCCCAAGCCCTTGGATTGTGTTCCCAGTGGCCTCAAAGCAGGTGCTTATTTTTGAATTCCAGGCTTGGAGGCAAGTTTTGGTTGCATAAAAACCAGGTGTACTGCCAAACAGAGCCTCAATGTAGCTTGACAATCCACATAGAGGCTACTAAATGGCCAATCACAGCACTTATTTGGCACTCAGGAACAGTTTTCATGCTGTTGTTGCTCCCCAACTCCTTTTACTTCTGGATGTTGCTCACGGGTTCTAAAGGTTGGGGATCCCTGCTGTAGGTGCTACCGCTAAACACTGAATAGGAGCACTTTTCAATGTACACAGGAACCTTCCCGATCATTCCAGATTTTCACATTGTTGCTGAAATATCAAATTATCCCATATAAGACTCAGCACTCTTTCCTAATTAAACCAGTGCATTAGAAGTATCCCTTTAAGAAAAATAAAAATAATCCATTCTTTAAACAAAATAAAATCATAACACACATTACCAAACATCCCCCCCTCCTACATAAACTTATGCTGTGGGGTGTCAAACTTTTCTATTTTTAAAGTGATGCTTTTCATTGAATAACAAAATCTGCACAAGACGTATTATTCACACTTTCACCTTCACCAGCAAAGACAAATACCCCATTCTAGTTTATGTAGTATTCCCAGTGTCCCTTAGCTACAACAAAGAGGAAAATACACCTCCTTTCAGCTGGTCCTATGTAAAATAGGTATATAAACAGTAGCCAAGCTTAGGGGGGAAAAAAATCTATCTCTCTCTCTCTCTCTCTCTCTCTCTCTCTCTCTCTCTCTCTCTCTCTCTCTCTCTCTCTCTCTCTCTCTCTCTCTCTCTCTCTCTCTCTCTCTCTCTCTCTCTCTCTCTCTCTCTCTATATATATATATCACAGACGCACATGACACAATTAAAAGGAAACATGACAGTCATTTACTAACCCTACGTAGGTTGGCAGAGTAATGCTACTCCACCTTCACCTTGTTCCATTGGGAGATTCACAAAGGAATTTCATAAGTATTCCTATGTCCTTCTCCATAAGGAATCTGCCTAACTAAGCACTGCTAAGTAACCTACAGGTTTTAAACTCAAAATTCATAACATTGCTTTCATTTACAAATCTCATCTGCCAGATGTCCCGGTGCCAGTTTATTTATTCCCCCCCCCCACTGTGGTTTCGGTAGTTCAATGTAGTCTTGTGTCTTTTGCAAATTCAACATTCATTGTAAACCCACACTCTGTAGGCCTACAAGCTGGAACCTGATCATGGTATATGTACTTCTTTTGGGATTTTTGCTTTTGAAGACACTGTCCAATTAATAGCATTAACTTGCCTATAGTAGCAGTCGGCTACAGTACAAATGTGGGAGTATGTGTGCTATGCTAGAAAGAAAATGACATCTGCATATCTGTGATATAACAGAGTTAAAGGGGACCTGTCACCCGAAAAGATTATTACAAATCTTATTTTATCACATTAATCACATTAATTAATTTTTTTGAATATTGTTTAGTTCGATTTGGTAATTGACAGTTATAGCAAGCAGGCAGGATCCATTTTGTGGACACTGTTATTAAGACAAGCCTTGCATCATCTCAAAATCTTGTTTGTGCGCCAGAATGGGGGACCTGATGTCCATCCCCGAGCACTGGCTACACAATTAAATAGTGATGAGACAGGGGGAATGTGGGGAGACCAGTGACATCTAGGAAGTGCTGAATGGAAAGTGAAAGTAATTGCTTGGTCTGCCTCTATACCTAAGGCATAGAGGAGTGGCAGGCAATATTTGATTAACAGCAGAGATTTTTAAATGAGTTTACAACAGCTATGAATACTTTAATAAAAAAAAAGAATTTAGATTTCATGTTTAATTTGAAAAGGACTTTTATTATACAGATTTTTATGTCTGGGCGACAGGTCCACTTTAATGAAAATAACTGAGAAATAATAAAGCAGCACAAACAATATCAATTAAAATAAAATCAAGCAGTGTGATTCAGGCAAATCACATTAAAGAAGTAGGCAAATTCTGAAAGTAAGACAAAAAAAGCCATTGTGAGAGAGTGGTGGCATCAGGAAGGGACCCAGGAACAGAAAATAATTCACAGGCAGGGTCACTAAGTTAAAAGGAGGTAATAAAAACATATTGTTGTGGGAACACTATAAAATCCTAAATTTGTATAACTAATTTGTGACTAAAAACACATTCTGAAAATGATATTAGTATTCTTCCAGAGAACTATTAGTAGAACATGGGACCAGGGAATGCACATTAAAGTTAATAGGGATAGAAAAATTCTACTGTAATTACATTTGCAAATAATTTTAAAACCAAAACAATTTATATTTGTGGGTTTTCATCCACTTTTAGCCATACCTGCAGCTGTCCAAGCTTACACTGACCCAATTTTCTATTTCTCAGGCATAAAGATCCAGATGTAGTAGAAACCATATATGCTAGGGTTTTAATTGCCTGTTTTTTTTACTCGGACTGTGTCATTGCAAGATGTGCTGGCATTTGGATTTGAAAATTCTGACAATACAGCAGAAAGTAAATGTGTTTTCCCATGCTTCCTCTGTGCCACATTATATTTTCAATTACCATATTATGTTTGCTCTTTTCCCATTATGCATTTAATCTTGTTGCATCAGTTAAGGAAAACTTTCAAGACAAACAAATCTACTGTAGACACAAATGAGACAGATCTGCAGAAAACTCATTAAGACTGCTCTTTTCTGGAGAAGAAAGTTAAAAACCTGATTTTATAAAGTTTCATAAAGCTTTCCTAGCTCCAAATACAAGTGCACATGGCTACATGCTCATTGTGATGTATCAGACTCCTGTATCTATATGTCTTACAAATGTTCAGGAAATATTTGTAACAGAGTAAAACAACAAGGTAGAGGAAAGAAAGAGGAAAAAAAACAAAACAAAATGTAACATGCGTTTTAAAAAGACACTATAAAATTTTAAACAAACAGCATCATTTTTTTTAATAGAAACTCCCATTTAATGTGAAAATATCATATATAGCTAAAATTGGGACTGAAAAATGCCATTGTTATTAGATTATAAGATCTACCACTTGTATCTTAAACCTTAGCACATAGCATTCACTCATATTTTGCAACAGGGGGTACTTTATTTATTATAATACACCAGTTTCAGTGAATCATGTGACAGAAATGACATCACTAAGCTCTGATTATAACCAATGGCATCACTAAGCACTGTTTATATAGTTAATAAAGTACCTTCTATTGTAAAATATAAGGATATTATTAGTCACTGAGAGTTCCATGACCATATAAAAGCAAAACCATTTATAACGGACATCACTGCTTATAAGGACATAATAAACAAAAGCCATGAATATCTTGTAAATTATATCCTTTAAAAATGGTGAGTAGTGATGTCATTTTTGACACAACTCACTAAAACTTATGTATTGTAATACTTTTTTTTAAATCTTTGGCTTTGTGCTTTTATATGGTCATTGAACTCCTCGGTGACTTATAATATCCTTATATTTTACAATAGGGGGTACTTTATTCACTATATCATTTTCTCTCTCTCTCTCTCTCTCTCTCTCTCTCTCTCTCTCTCTCTCTCTCTGTCTCTCTGTCTCTCTCTCCAGTTTTGGTTAATAGCAGAGATTTGCCTATCAATTATCTGTCTATAACAAATGTCCTCAGGCTCGTTTATGAAAGGTTAGGTGCAAGATCTCTAAGATTTGAAGTCAATTAACAAGAGAGCTGAGAGAAAGCAAACGAAGAGGCAGAACTTGCTGCTAAGTGCTCTTTATTGCACACAACATGTTTCGGGCCCAGAGCCCTTTATCAAGTGTCTCTAAGATTTGGCCTTTGAAACCTTACAATAAAAAACATGACTACATGTACGTTTCCAGAATAGCAGAGAAGAGTCACAATCCAGTATGGAGCTTATGCTTTATATATAAAGACTTTAGAGTATAACTATGCCTCATTATCACAGCAGGGGGAGCACTTTGACATTACTTGCTGGCATAGTGCCATAATCATCTTCCCATGTGTCTATATAAAAAAAGCTTTTTCCCAAGCTTTCTTTACTTTAATCAAGTTGCTGAAACAGTTGTGATGATAATTTACAGAGCGGCTTTCGCATTGCTGCATACCTGGGTTTCATTTCATTGCAGCAGCAATTTACTACTAATGCCTGTATTTATGTTCCCTCATTCCCATGACTCCTTAAAATAGTTTCTCCTTTAAAAGACTGGTTATAATTTTACCACTCAGAGGCCAGGCTTGGCGCAGAGGCTTTGCTGACTGCCAGGGGAAGGGGTTAGCTAATTCAATGCATTTAGATTTCTTTTAAATAAAATGGAAGAAACCCCAAAGGATGCCTTCTTGCTCTTCTTTCTCAGCATTATTAATATATATATATATATATATATATATATATATATATATATATATATATATATATATATATATATATATATACATATTACAATGTGGTGTAGTTTCCAAACAAATGAGTACTGGCACAATGTTAGATCTACGTTTTAGTGCACCTTGGGGCTCATTTATCAACACTGGGCAAAATTGCCCATGGGCAGTTACCTATAGCAACCAATCAGTGATTAGCTTTTTGAAGCCAGCAGCAAGTAGAACAATGAATGCAGCAATTTGATTGGTTGCCACGGGTTACTGCCCATGGGCAAATTTGCCCAGCGTTGATAAATGACCCCCCTTGTGTCTAAACTATTAATGGCAGATCTATTTTTATTGTATGTACTTTTCTGTAGAAGAGTCTATTTCTTGTTACGTACCTTGGTTCCTTTTGGGATTTAGTTATGACTTTTCCATGAACAACATATCTCTGCTACTTCTGCATTGCCTTGACTTCTCTTTCTGCAAATGTATTGGTCTCTTAATGCTTGTTTATCAGGTTAATTTACTAGACAATTGGCACTTATAGTACTGATAAGCAACAAGCATCCCATAACACAGGACTTACAGTATGTTACTCAGACCTATGCCCAAATTATATCAATGCACGAGTTGAGTGCCTTTGTGCTTTGTCTATATTACTGTACCGAGGAGCAGCTTTAAATGTGCAGAATATTGATTCAGTCAAGTGTCGATAATGCAAATTGGCTTAAAACACTTTCAGAGGTTTGCAGGCACTTCACATTTATTCTGCTATCTAGAAGTGACTTACGCAGCGCTGAATTAATCATCACTTGGTTTGTTACAAGACTTCACAATTATGCTGGAAACTGAAATAAAACGGAAGAAGGCTTCCAAAATATTACTTTATCCTAAGCATCTTCATCACAGGTAATAATCCAGTGGGAAGTATGTAAGGTCATTCAAAATAAGAAAAAAATCACCTCTTTTTAGAGGTAGGAAACATAGCAGACCTTGTATATATAAAATACACAAGAGTGTAATGTGTGTATGTGTAAAATATACTTATTTTTTGTATAGTTTTTATTTTTAAAAGATGTTCCCCTTGAATATAATAATTAGAAGGTGCCTCATAATTCCATGCTCTGTATTATAGACCTCAGCCTTTATAGTGTCATGGCAATCCAAGGTGACTAATATTCTTATATTTTGTAATAGGGGTACATTATTTTTTATAAAGTACTCAGTATTGTAGTAGACTTAATATTATCTCGAATGAGTCGAATTCTATTATAATAAAGCAGGTTTTAACTATAAAATGCAAACCTTAAAACAAAATAAATTATTTAAATTGCCCTAGCATCCATATAACAAGTTAAAACGCCAATTGTTGAGAGTTGCAGAACAAAAAAATAAGTAATTCAAAACTACATTAGATAAAAAAGAATAACTGCAAATTGTCTTTCAATACTGCTGAGTACACCATACAAAAAGTACATTTTCAGGTGAACTACCTCTTTAATTCTACTATTATTGTTCTTCCAACAGGGCATCATACAGAAATAGTATAAATTTAGCTACCGTGCGTATACTTAACAATTATCCCCTGCTGCCTGATACAAGTTTAATTAGCGTATGTCAGGATCTGATGGAAAACATCCCTGCAAGCTGACAGTAATGCTTTCAGAAGTGCATCATCTTGCAGGGAGCGTGGGAATATGTTATAAAAATATATTCCCTTTCAGAGAATATAAATATTATATTAAGGGCAGAGTCTGTAAAAGTGCACCCTTCTAACATATCTGAGTTGTTAACTCCATATTTCTACTTGCACAGGTAAAAGTAAGGGGGAAAGACATTAAGGGGTCGAATATCGAGGGTTAATTAACCCTTGATATTCGACTAGGAATTAAAATCCTTCGACTTCAAATATCGAAGTCGAAGGATTTAGCGCAGATAGTTCGATCAAACGATCGAAGGATAATTCCTTCGATCGAACGATAAAATCCTTCGAATCGAACGATTCGAAGGATTTTAATCCAACGATCAAAGGAATATCCTTCGATCAAAAAAAGTTAGCCAAGCCTATGGGGACCTTCCCCATAGGCTAACATTGAGTTTGGTAATTTTTAGATGGCGAACTAGGGGGTCAAAGTTTTTTAAAGAGACAGTACTTCGACTATCGAATGGTCGAATAGTCGAACGATTTTTACTACGAATCCTTCGATTCGAAGTCGTAGTCGTAGTCGAAGGTCGAAGTAGCCCATTCGATGGTCGAAGTAGCCCAAAAAAACCTTTGAAATTCGAAGTTTTTTACCTTCGAATCCTTCACTCGAAGTTAGTGAATCGGCCCCTAAGAATTCTAGCTTTTTTTCATTAAGGCACAATTTATCCTAGTGAAATTATTTGAAACGCTCACTCTGAATGTATCTCGTTGCTTATGCATTCAAGCTGTGAAGAAATGAAATCAATATTTTAATTAACAAACCTAAATTCTGGGAAGGGGGTTATTCCCTAAGGGCATGAGTAAACAAACATTAGGTTTTAATCTTATAGACATATTTATCAAAGATTGGAATTGGGGAATCCGAGCAGTTTGATATTTTGCCCGTTTGTCAACATTTTTTTAACTGTCAGGAAAATGTTTATGGAGTAACTCGTTTATCAAAGCTGGTGAGTGTCGTCAGTTTGTTAAAAATGTTTGAGTGCTCTGAGCAGTTGAGTACATTCAATTTAATTTGGTGCTGAACACTAACAATGGGCAGATTTATCAAAATCTTAATATTTTTAAAAATTGGTGAAAGTTATATGGGTGAAATGGGTAAAGTTTCAATGGGGGAAAGTTAGAGTTTCCCCATTTGATAAATACGCTTTTAAATATTCCAGTGAATAAAATAGTGGGTGAGTTTTTTATCTCACATTTTGATAAATCTGCCCCTAAATGTACATCCAGTAGGTTTTATGCATCTGCATTAGTTCTGTTCATAATAAGGTGATTTACGTTCTGAGAGTAACACCATAAGTTTCTGAGCCGGGAGGCAAAACAGCAATATTTTTGTTTTTAAATTCCCTCTTTTTTATGCAACAATATCTGGATACTCCCATGCAAACAGTTTTGAGGGGAAGTTCTGAACAGAAAATTTAAAACTATTGGCGATAGCAAATTATAATTCAATACTATATAAAATTAGACTATTAAATTAGTCATATAGAATGTGAATTTTGAGGATATTGTTGCCTTTGATTTGATCATAAATTGATCGCCAGGGCTGATTTTGCTTATATGTACTGGCTGCACATTATTATTAGATTTGCCAGCTTGAATGAACCACAGGTCTGAGCTTATAATCAAGTGAAAAGGACACACAGTGGGATACAAGCAGTTCTTATGGACTGATGTGTAGGTTATAATGTTACTATGGCGATAAAGCACCGATAAAGTAGTTTAGCTGCCAGATCCCCAAATGCTTTGCACACCCCCACCTTACATTAGGAGAGTGTTGCAATTATAAGACAGTGGCACTAAGTATATGTTGCACCTCAGAGCAAGTTAAGATGAGCAGAAGCAAGAAGCCTGAGAGCAGCACATTGTCATTTACAGAAGTAATAGAAAGGGACAAGCCAGCTCAGGGGGACTGCACATCTAAAGGGCAAAGCAAGAACAAATCTGTCCAAAAGCAGTGCTCTGATGCAAGTACCAGCTCACTGATGTGCAGACAGACACTAATATATTATAAATCAGAAGCACAGCAACCGTTTCCCTTAAGCAGAAGAGAATTTCGGAAAACTTCCTGCATATTGCCATTGGCAGGCTGCTGAGCAATAGCACTGCTCAATGACATATTCTATGTGCTTCCACAAAAAGCAAACAACTTCATGACAAAGGTTTTGCATTTTAACCCCATTTCTAGTACTTGTTTACCATCAAAAAGTTTTTCTTAGTAGCTTTAAGGAATGGTGATCCAAACTGCAGAATGTCCCTTATTGGGAAATCCCAGGTCCCAAGTGTTTCAGATAACTGATGCCATACCTGTATCTACAGAGCTGAAGTTTGAATATGTGAACATGAAAATAGCAAAAGACCCATGCTTCACAGTTCACCTACTACCTCAGTGAAAATTTTATATAGTTGCAGAAAGATAATGACATCTATATACATATGTCTGTCATTGGGGTCATGTCTTGGGTCTTGGCTTGTTATTTTGTACTGCTGGGCAGGGATTCTGGTTATATGTGGAGTCTGAGTAACCCAAAATAAATATGACAACACAACAGATCTTGTATATTACCAAGCAATTGTGTATATGCTTTTTTAAGGGTTTACATAGGTTGGAACGACACAAACACTCTTCAAGACGCAAAGTCAAAACAAGTAAAAATACAAACACATAGACAAATAGACAAATCACCCCCATACATTTGCAGGTGACACAGTAGATCCAAGCATTCAATCGTCAAAATAACCAATCAAAGAATTAGTAAACAAAGTTAAAATAAAATGAATGCATAATCTTCAAAATGAAAAACAAAAAAAAAATGCAGTTTTTATGACAACCACATAAAAGAATATTTTAAGAAGCTTCCAGATGGACTTCACCCACTGAAGTTTGTCTCAGGTAACCAAGTAACCATAGTAACTACAGCAAAACTGTCATCACATGCAGAATGATGTGACAGATTAAAGGCAGAAAACAAAACTGGCAATATCCATCTGTCAGCAAGAAAACTTTGAGAACAAAAAGCTTGCATTTAAACCCTTAGGCCTAATAGCTTGCATCAAGAAAACCAGAGTTCGGTCAAGCACAAGCATTATTCAACTGCAGGTACTAGATAAAAAGGTCGTGTGCATAAAGTTTTTGTCTGATTGGCTTGTGGAGTGTTATTCGGCTGATCTGACCTGGTAGTCCATAAAAAGAACTATCTATTTAGATAATGGGCCACAGCAGTGCTGTCGATCAATGTCACCTTTGGACAATAGGATTCTCTGCCTGGCATGGTTATTATATATATTATAATATACAGTATATATATATTATAATCCAAATATATGGCCCATACATAAGTCAACTCTATAAAACAAAGATCAAAGCAATGGAACATTACTGTAGTTTGCCATTCCTATACCTTAGGTCTACTAAAAAACATTTAATCAGCAGCTTAGTTGAGAACAAGTACAAGGTTCTGAATTATTATTATTGCACGGAAAAAGGATATTATTTTTAAAAATTTTAATTGTTTGTTTAACATGGACTTTATCAGAGGCCTTCATGTAAATTGAAGCTTTCAGGTTTTTGATAAATGATCCCATACCTGTACAAGTTTGTGTGCGTATGTTTGCTGACAGGTAGGATAAACATATTCTAAAACTTAGATAACTAGCTAAGATCTTTGTCCAGTTTAGCCCCCAGGCCAATAATCAAATTAATGACCTGTGTAGGAGAGTAGCCCATCAAATAGCAATACAGGATTTTTCAGAAAGTCAAAGCCATATCTGGCCATTAAATTAGGAGGTAGGGTTGTTACCTTTTTTCAACAAGGGTCCGGACAAGGGGTAGGGTGGATTATGTCAGGGGCAGTGGAAGTTGATGACATATGGGGTAGAATAATCATATTTAGGAGCGGCCTGATTACATCCGTGGATGGGACTATGCTTTATCAGGCAGGGACTGGCTTGATTTCAAGTCAATCAAGCAAAGTTTTGTCCATGGTTCAGACAGACAGTTCTGAACCGGAGAGCCCATGTAGAAACTGGACTGTCTGGTTCAATACTGGATAGGTCAGAACCCTATAAGAAGGCCATTATTTTGCATCCATTCCCTAGCCAATAAACTGCCATCTGGATCAAAAGTAGCTTAAGGAACAGATAATATGGGTCTGAATGTAATATTTCTCGAAAATACACAGACAAGACACTGTATGAATGGCTCAAAAATACGTTTTATTTAAACCTATTGGTTGGGGTCATGGAAAAAACAAGTGCAGGTGCAATTGCGTTGTTTCTTATAAAGCCTGTATATTCTGACAACCATCTCTCCAAACATCAATAAAATATTAGGAACAATAAATATAACAGAATAATAATATAATATGATACTGCACAAATGAAATTCAGGGTTTCATGTACAGCCCTGCCAAAATATTTTTTTTCCCACTTACAGGAAGTATAATCCTTTTGTTTCAAATATATGATTTTTTGATAAACAAATGAATACATTAAGTCAGTTCTGAAAGGCAGTTAATAGATTAACACCATATGAAAACCGTGAATGTGGCAGATTATATATTGCATTTTGAATTTTTGAAATATAACAAAATGTCAAATTGTATTTAGAATTTATTCAATGTAATAGCAGGCACATGAATATGAGGCCTAGTTCTTTCATAACTCAAATTTCCAGTAATACTAGAAGCCAATTGTATCTTTTTTTTTCTTATACAAATTAGAAACAAGTATTTATATTATTACAACCTGCAGATCTTCAGATGTTAGTAGATTTAAACTTCCATCACTCTAAACATCTTCACCTGTCAGTGAGATACTGAGCTAATTAAAACATATCTGGGTATCTTGCAATGTTCCCTGTAATTCCTTCTTGGCTATGTGCACAAAAAAATTATTTTGTGTGCACATCTTAAACTTATGTGCACATTTTTCAAAAACTGTGTGCTCATATCAGAATTTATACAAAACATTATGCTTTCACACCAAATTCTTTGCACGCATCACAATTTGTTGTGTGTGCTTTTCTCTAAATTTCCCTTTAGAGAGAACATAGGTGTCTTGACTGCCTAGCCATGGTACATGTAAGTTGATGTTCATAGATCCAACAGAATTTTAGCAAACACATTTCAGACCTTGGACAGTTAAAACAACGCAAAGCTAAAAATAAAAACTGAAAGCACATGGCTTTGAAGATATGGGTAATGCAGCTCCAGGGGAACTTTAATATACTGTAGGCAAACTACATGCAAAGAGCCTAAAAATTCTCCCTGAAATAGAAGTAAATTATTCAGTGTAAGCAATGCATTTGGCATACACAACCAGCAGGGATATCAACAAACAACTGCTTAAATTAAAATGACAACAGAAAGCCAACAGTGATGACAGACCCCTTTAACAAAGCTAGAAGTGTACCCCTCTAAAGATGGAGGCTGTGCTGAGGTCTAGGCTACAGACTGTGGCGGAACTACTGGGGAAGCAGGGGGTGCGAGCGGGCCAGGGCCCACACCCCCTCAGGGCCCCCCGGCAGTCCGTGCGCCACTAACAAATGCGCCCAAATGCAGCCGTACGGAGGGGGTGGGGCTCGGCTGCGCGTCACGCACCAGGGCCCGCCCCCCTCTAAGATCGCTACTGGCTACAGTATGTTGCCTTATCCTTATTTTAATTAACATGTTTTGGTATGTGCTCATATGTCTTAAGGTCCTCAGTAGTATATTCTAAAGGGTGCCATTGTAGTCCTTTATACTGTACTGTTACCTAAAATTTGGTAATAAAAGAAAGGCTTGTAATTATGTAGCAAAATGTGTTGAAATCTAGCAAGTCTTATATTATATCTAGTTTGGATCAAGTACAAGGTACTGATTTATTATTACAGACAAAAATTAAATTTTAATTATTTGGATAAAATGGAGTCTATGGGAGACTAACACTCCATAATTCAGAGCTTTCTGGATAACGGGTTTCCGGATAATGGATCCCATACCTGTATTGCTGAATTACTTGGTTGACATGATGGACGCAGGGCTGCCTAGTTTAACAGCTTTGCAAGTTACCAAATATTAAATATGACTGGCCACTATTTGTTAACTTGGCTGCAGGGCACACACGTTGGTAACTGCCATTTGCTTGAAAGAGGTCATAATTCCAGTTGATCCATGTGGAATTATCTAGAAATAAAGACAATGTACCACTCAAACAATGCCTATTCTACATACCCAAACTTATTTTATGTCTGTCTAATAGGACCAAATGTTCTATATGGAGGTGGAGGAGGCTGGAAATCAGGGAGCTGTAGATGTCAATAAATATCCCTGCTAAGTGGGATATATGTAAAGTTTTTTTTTTTGCAGGTTTCAGTGGCAATTAATATGCATTCTGTTCTTAATATAGCACAAAACTGATGACATGATTCCTTCTCCCAATTAAAATGCTTCTTTACTCTCAAAGGAGGTTGTTGTATGTGACAAATTTAGCAAAGCTACAAAGAAATTACATATGGATGAAGCAGCGGCCAGTTAAGATTTGACTCATTATCTCATGGTCAATAAATGTAAACTAATTGTTGCTATTAGAGAATTGTGTTTCTGTCAGAAAAAAAATTGCACATAAATCTGAGTGATGCACATATACAACATGACACATAATCACATCAAAACCATTATACATCACACAGATCATAGATAAACACCACTTTCTCTGAGGGTTTCTTTTCCTTTCCCTAAATATTTAATCAAAATCCAGCTTTTTTACAAATAAGCTGCAATGTTTTGTTCCCCAAACAATTTATGGGAATTCTTTGTGTGTTTATCTATTTCTAGCAGCAGCAAATGTGTGAATGCAGTTATATTATTAAACCGAACACAATAGCTGTTGATACCTTAAAGGAGAAGGAAAGCTATGGAGGCATTTTATTGCCAATAGATTAGCTGCAATAGTGCAAGCAAGAATGCTATATGTATTCTTTAGAATGTTTTACCATACCTGAGTAAAAAGCTCTAGAAGCTCTCTGTTTGTTTAGGATAGCAGCTGCAGTATTAGCTAGGTGTGACATCACATCCTGCCCGAGTCTCTCCCTGCTCACTTGTAACTCTGGGCTCAGATTACAGCAGAGAAGGGGGGGGGAGCAAACTGAGCATGCTCTTGCCAGGGGAGGTTTAAGCTGAAGGCAGGAAGTCTGATACAGAAGCCCATTTGTACACAATAGAAGGAAAGAAATGCAGTGCTACTTTGAGGGTTTACTGGTATATTTAGGTGGACCTTTCTGATAAGGCTTACCTTTCCTTCTCCTTTAATGACTATTTTTTTGGTCAATGTCATAAGGCATAAGTTTGTACATATTATAGCTTGTTGTACAGGGGACAAAAATGCCAAAGTCATCCATCGGTTGATCTGAATAGGAAGCACATGAATGCACTTTCATAATAGGCGATTAATGCTAGAAAATGAACCAGCACACCAGGCACTTTTAGCCAATTTTAATTTAAATGAATGGAGGGGCAATTCTGAGCATACTGTCCCCCACCCAAAGTGCTACAACGTGTCAGAGTGACAAAATACGCAAAATCGCCCCATGTGGCATTGCCATAAATCCACAGTTTATCATTGACACATCCCAGTTCTATACACTGCATGCAGATGCAACCTTAGGATCAGGATTAATTATTGTAAATCTTAGCTGGGATCAAGTACACGGTACTGTTTTATTAAGAAATCATTTTTAAAAGTTTAAATTATTTAATTAAAGTGGAGTTTATGGGAGATAGCCTTCTTGTAATATGTAGCTTTCAGTATAACTGGTTTCCTGATAATGGATTCTATACCTGTAGTAGTTTTCTGCTTTTATAGAAAAGTGCATTTTCATGTGACAAAAATAAATAAACAAACTATATAGCAAGTCAACATTTTTTGCACTTTGTACCCAGCCTTGCTATGAATACCCATGGGAACAGGTCTTTGCTTTCCTGATGAAAAAAGTGGCGCCTGCAATCAGCAGTGCCATCCATACTCATTTACTCTCTCCTCCAAAAGTGTAGTCTAAGGGCAAACAATCTTGTGCTTAGTACTAGTGGGAAGTGGTTGTAGCTGGTGAGCTGTTAAATCGGTGGAGTAAACCATAGGCAACATGTTATTTATTGTTAGGCCAGACCACACCAGTCTGTTAAGACACTTGCTTTTTGAATGTGATGGCATTTTTCCAATCCTTAATACAAAACAGTTATCCATGAACCACCACCACAGCATGAAATAAATACCTGTTCCTCAATCTAAAATTGGCTACCAGGTGACACTTCTACAGTCTGGAAGGAGTAGTGACATTATGCCAACTAGCAGCCTACTGCACTAGGCCTTTAAAGCAGTAAAGTAGGCAGAGAATAGTGTCCATAGATCGGACAGTACAAGTATGTAACTTCCCTAAAAAAACAACACACAAAATTCTAGGTGTTTTTTTGCAAGACACAATGGAGAAAGTTTTATATACATGTTTCAAAAATATGTTAGTTTCATTTACAGGGAGGATATAGTAGAATATGTATAACTTGTATTCTTAACATGTAAATAATGTTTCTGATATGGCCCTCCGCAAAGAGGGGGTTTGACAACGCAGGCTTGTCACATCCAGTGTATTTCCCCAGTGGCAACCATGTGAACAAAACTTTTTTGATTTCATAGAATGTGTTGTTGACTTCCTTTTCTAGAAGCCTGCAACACTGTATGCAAATGACTGATTTGGAATAATATAAAACCTGCCACCTCGACAGCAGTGACAAAGTGACAGCTCAACTAAAACCATCTGTCATCTCCAAACAAAGACACATCTTCCCCATAGGAACCATAATAAATGCTAGTTTTTAGTAGTTTCTGCGTGGATTTTGACTCCCAAAGTGGAGTGAAGGGGCTCCATGATTTTACAATGAAATCCATCACTTTGCGATAATAGGATAATATATGCTATATACTTTATTTCATGAAGATAACCAACCTTCTACTAATCTACATTTTAAAGAGATACATGTTGCTAGGGAGGTAACAGCTTTATAGCTTTTTCTACATATCCGTCTTCATGCAATTGATTAACATAGTTAGTGCTACACAGTACGGCTATTTTTGTTAAGATGAAGCTGGAGATGACATTGCTAATGAGTTCCAAGTTTTCTCTTGATGTGTTTAGAAACTGGAATTTAGAGCTATAGGAGTTATTGGAATGCTCTAGTCATTCAACTTGTGATCAGGGCTGTTTACTGCTAATGAAAACAGAATATTTCCTTGCTTTAAGGGATTCCATGTCAGTAAATCCTTCCTCTAGCCATATATATGGTATTATGCTTACTGACCTCAGGGCCAGTATAACAAATGTGAACTAGGCCTGAAACAAATCTGATTTGATTTAGTCAATCCAAGAGAACAGTTGCCACCCAAGTCTGTTTTTGCAAAACACAATGTTAGTGCCAAGAGCTTCTTCCTATTAACAATTGGCTGGGAGCCAAAATAAGACTGACCAATTCCAGTACTGTAAGCTTACATGACTACACTATAAAAACAATATAAAAGTAATTACAACCACTTGTAGATCAATTACTATTCAAATCCACTCAGATACAGTATATAGGGCAGCTATTCCCCCCCATATAATATGAGTTCTGGTTAGGTTGTTTGCACAAAACACCAAAGTAACAAGCTCTAACCAACATGATGTACAGTATAGCCCCGCCACTTTTACCAAGATGGTGTGAGTAACAGCACTTTCTGCACCCAATGGTCTGTTGATAATGCAGGGCACAGCAGGATGCACAGGGTCACAGCCAGTGAACATTTCCTACTTGCACCAGTTGTATTAATTGCAAGCAAATAGTAAAGCAATGAAAACACAGCACACGTGTGTAGAGCCAAAAACACACCAACATCACATTGATTATAGACAATTGAACCATGAGCGCAGTGCACAGGGCGAGAAATGGAACAGCTTAATTTCTAAAATAACAGAGAATTTAGAAAACAACATTAGAATTTAGAAACCAAATTACAATTAAAAATTGAACTTACTTACTGTTGAGTGGAAGAAATGTTCTAAATAATGGGTGAACAGCAACTGCTCTCTGTATAGCTATACTCACTGACCCTTGGAATTCATTGGGTCTTACAATCATTATATAAGGCAAAAAAAGCTAAAAGATTTCCAAGGTGATAGCATACACAATCTTTTGGGGGTGTACCCCTTCTTGTGAAGACACACAGGGCTTTTCTAAGTAGATTTGACGAGGTGTAACATACTCGTTATCAGGAACCTTGCACAGTGATGGGTATACTTTAATGCACAGGGGAACCTTGTGGATTCCGGTGTTCACCGACACCCTTTTGGGCCCCCGGGCTTTTTGTTGCGGAAACCAACAAGGAAAAAGTGCATAACTAAGAACAAGTCTGTAAACGGGGTACCGGCAAGGAATAAGAGGAAACTTGGTCAAGAATCAGGCAAAAGGTTCAGGAATCGAAGTCAAAGGTTAGGCAGGAGTCAAAAACCAGGATATCACAGTCGGTAAATACGCTTGGGCAGGATCGGTAAACTGAAGCAAGCTTGGGCACTCACAAAATGGTGGACTGGGCTTTTAAAGAAGAATTGGTGACAAAAATTCAAATTCGGCACCCATTAGTGACGTCACGACGCTCAGCGTCAAACGCCAGCATCAGAAAGCCCCTATCTCGGAATTTTGCCCCTGCGCACCCGAGCACTCAGAGAGGTGCGCCGGGAGGTAAGAGAAGAAGCAGATCTCCCGGCTTGTCTCACACAAGGTTTATTTAAAAGGAGTTTTGTGACATCTATAAGAAATGGAACAAAGGAACAAGGAATAGAAAAGCACTGTAAAGTGAAAGCAGTGAGAAACACTAGTCACAATACTAAGATTCTGAAGAAGTTGAAGGGCAGAATGTGTCAAATGCAGAGAGAACAAAAAGAAGAAGATGCCATACTGCAGAGTCAAGCATGAAGCGAATGGAAAATTGTACAATGTGATTGTAGAAGGAAAGAGAGTAATTGAATAGTAGGATAAAGCTCAAAATAATTTCCTCAGAATAAGTACATTTTTGTGCTTTTTGAATAAGGATTGAAAGTATCAGTTATCTTTTTATATGTATATAGCACCAATATATTCCTCGATGCTTTGCAGAGAAATCCTGACATTTACATCAGTCCCTACTGCATGCACAGCCACTATGACCAGTGATATAGTCAACCACCAGCCTACAAATGTTTGCATATGGTATGGATATTTAATAAAATGCAGTGTAAATGAACTCCGCATTTATAAACCTTTTTTAATTTTCACTATGAAGTCCCTCATCTTTTTCTTCTTCTAACCTCTAAGTTTGCCAGAGAAAAAGCAATCCAGACAGACCCTCTTCCCCCTCTCTCGCATCTGCTTTACACTGACAATGGCTCCATACGGTTGTTCTAGTCCATGCGAAGCAGTTATGAGCATAGTTTGTTTTATGGCATTACAAGGCAATATATAAAGGTTTGCCAAGCAATCATGAAAATGCCTTTCAAAAACATGAAGTATTTTGAACCTGTGATGTCAATATTTAAATTACAGTAAATAAATATATATAAGATAAGAGGATTCAGCCTTCCTTTCACCAAGGTTTGCATAAGAAGATCTATGCTTATCGCATTGGAAACATTACTTACAAAATAAAAAGGCTATAAAGGCTGGAGTCTGAGAGCTATAAGAATAAGTGAATCCAGTGGATGCAGACATTTATTTCTATACAGCTCCCACAGACAAAGTAATACCCACAACAATAGGAAGATATTTATAAGGCAGTAACTGCTGCTGTGCATGGAAAGGAGTCAGCGTGAGCAACACCTGATTTAAAAGCGAGCCTCACAGTTTAAGATAAGTTGTATACTGTATATGATAAAATATGTATTTTAGTAAATGGATTGTATTAGAACAGTCTAACTGGTGGTCTTTTTTTTTTTATTTGTAGAGGGGTCACATCCCTATGGATCCTTACCCTTTTTTGTATGGCATCATTGTTATGATATTCTCTTGAACATATCGTGTAACAAATAATCATCCCACTGAAAATTTCAGAACCAGTAGACATTTATGTCTTCCCATTAAAGGCAGAAATTATGAAATTATTTCCTAAATTTAAAGGAGAAGGAAAGGCAACAATCACTGGGTGGGTGCCAAAAGTTAAGAAACCCCAGTGATTGTATTCATTTACCCGGGCCAATGCTATAATCAGCATAAAACTGACCCAGCCCAGGGTTCTTCCAGCAAGCACCACTGAGTGATCTTCTTCTTTCGTCTTTCTTCTTGCGGGTGACCATGAGAAGGCAGCTTTTTAACTCCACTGTGCATGCACTGGCCCTGGGATTTTGAAGAAAGAAGAAGCAGAAGAAGGTGCTTTGTGCTGCTCGCTGAGAAGAACCAGCCCGGGGTATCAGTTAAGTGATAAACTTCTATTTTAATATAAATCAACAGTAACCTACATTTTCTTTTTTGATGGCACACAGATATTTTCTACTATATTATTAAGGATAAGAGGATTTAAGACATTATTAAGGATAAAACAAAAGCACACAAACATGATAAACTGCTTTGATGTTTTTGTTTATTGTTCTTTGCATGTTACTAAATAAGGCCTGCTATGTATAGCCATGTTTGCAACGTCTGGGCGGAAACCTTAATGAATACGTTTCCAAATAGTCAACAGGCTTCTACTGAAGCTTCTGTTATTGAAAGTTAGAAAAATATGATCAATGTATTAAGCACAGAAAGGCATGAATGTTTATATCACATAAAATAGTTGGCAGAAAATAGTTTCAAAGGATTCCAAGCCTATCTTGAATATAGTATATATGAAATAAGATTTCAAAGCAAATGTCATATACTGGAACAAGCCTTGCAGAGTAGTTAGACTTTCACATGTGACAGTGTAGATGTAGGAACAGTTCAGCTGGTGCCTTTTTTCATATCACTACATAGGCAACATATTTGCAGATCATGCAAGACTGAGCAAACAACAGATGGACAGGTGGTGGAGGAAAACATCTGAATGTTTGGAGTTAAGGGCCTATGGCTGGCTTACTTACTAAAACTGGGCAAATTTGTACCTGGATAGCAACCCATAACAACCAATAAATGATTGGATTTGTTAAACAGCTGCAGGAAGAATAATTAAATTTCAACCATGGTACTGGTTGGTTACTGTCTTAAAGTGGACCTGTCACCCAAAAAAAGAAATCTGTATAATAAAAGTCCTTTTCAAATTAAACATGAAAGAAAAATTCTCTTTTTCATGAAAACATTCATAACTGTTTTAAATGCATTTAAAGATTTCAGCTGTAATTCATATATTGCCTTAGGCATAGAGGCAGGGCCAAGTAATTACTTTCACTTTCCATTTTGCATTTCCTAAATGTCACTGCCCTCCTCACATTCCTCCTTCCTGCTCTTAGTCTATAATTGTGTAGCTAGTAGGCATGGGCATCAAGTCTCCCATTCTGGCACATAAACAAGATTTTAAAGGTGTTACAAAGCTTATCTTAATAACAGTGTCCACAAAATGGCTGCTTAATGTGGTTGTGAATTCAAAGGCAGGTGGCAACAAATATTTCAATAATTTATATAATGCAAGAAAAGTTTACTTTGCTTTACAAACACAATAGATAAGAATTTGGAATTCTTTCTTAGGGTGACAGGTCCACTTTAAAGAAAATGTGCACACTGTTAGTAAATAAGACCCTTTGTTTTACTAGCCTCTCAGCAGATTGCATCTAAAACATATTAAACATCAGTGGCCAGAAACAGAATGAACATTACAACTGATGGCTAGGAAAAATACTTCCACAATGGTATACATAGAAATACACAGATGAGTTCATGCTATACTGATCTGGGAAAACGATAAGCCTGATGCACCACAGTCCAAAATAGAATTTTAGTTGTGTATAAGAGCGCTCCAAACATATAATTATTCCATTATTATTAGCAAATGAACAGCATACTTAAAAGTAAAGGAATTCTTAACCTCCAAATGCAAGCAGTTGCCTTTTAATCCTATTAATTCATTATTACAGATACTTCTTACCAAAAGGAAAATTTTATATTTTAAGTAAAATGTTGAACACTATGTAAACATTTGACTCTATTATAAATTGCAATAAGATAGGAGGACTTGGATGTCTGATGTCCAACCTTTTTCTATACATTTCTACCAAGGGTTACAGGAGGTTTGTCCTACACTGCTATAGCTACCCTTTTGTTTTGTACTCTTTGGCAATCTTGACAATACAAACAAAGATATTTAAGTAAAATGATAAATGTTCAACATGCTTGGCTTCCCAAAATGCCACCTGGCAGCTTTCTGTACAGCTATACATAAAAGAAGAAAGGGATGGAATGAGAAGGAATGTGTAATGAGAAGGATTGTCTTCTCTGTTCAACCAAACACTGCATCCCATAATTTCCAGTATTTACGAATGTATACCTCCTATTTCAAAAATGGAAAGAAGGACTATAAGATCTGTTGTGCACTGCACAGCAACATTTTTTAGACCATGCCCATTTTCCTAAATACCATGTCCATTTTACAAAATTTGGCAGGTTATGGAAAGTTTGAACACATTTCTGGAAGTTTTAGGGAAGTGTTTTATGTGTTGTAACAGTTTTGCTAAGGAAGGTAAATTGCCCTTTAAGCTGTGAGTCTCAGTTCTCTCAAGAGAACTGCTTATCTTAAATAGTTACAATTGTATCTTTGCCTTTCTTAAATTGTTACAAATGTATCAAAGCACAGGTGCTGAGTGTTCTGGGTTCTCTGTCAAGAACCTATTATTGAATTAAATTTCAGAAACTTTGTATGTTTTTCTGGCTGTTCAGTACAGGAGATCAAAGATAAAGTCAAGATATTTCAATAACAATCCAGGACTACGGGCTGTGCTGTCAAAATAGGGACTGTCCTGCAAAAAATGGGACAGTTGGAAGGTATGCGAATGCAGCTGCCAGTGCAATGTTTATTGATACCATCCAGTAAGGGTACTCAATCCAATATACTTCATGCACTTCTTTATAGTTGCTCCAAGATTATTGCATTTGTCTTTCATCTTCTGGAAACCCTGGCACTATCACCACCATCAACGTGTAGGTAATTCCAGGGTTCCCACAGAGGGTTGCGCCAACAGGAGCAGAAGACTTGTGGCCAAAGACTCACATGCCAATGCTCTTCTGATGCCGTGCCTTGGCAATGCAATTTTATAATGGTAGTTTCAACCTGCCTTTTCCGTTTTGACACATTGGTTGTGGGAATAATGCAGCACTTTATGTTAAAAACATGGTAAATTGCTTCTGAAAAGTGCACTGTGCACTGTATGTGTAAATAACTCTTTATTCCTTTGCATTAGTCTATAATTTTCATTTTGAGGAACCTGTTTCTATGACTCTGCCGTCTATAACATCTGTTCCCAAACAGCGGGTGCCCAAATGGTTGACCAAAGCACTAGATTGTGGACTGGATTGTAAAGACCAGTTAATATTATCCTGAAAGTCCACTAGTAGGAGTGCAGATTGTGACAAGTATAATGTTATGACTTGTATGACTGTTTTTAATATATATGTGTGTGTAACATTTTCATGACTAATATGGAACCATGGACATTAGGCCAGATATAGAAGTCAATGGTGTTTTAAATCCAAAGACTTCTATATCTGGCCTAATGTCTAGCACAGGAAGACTAATCAGAGATGGAAAAGGGTCCAAATGTAATTGTTCCTACAAAAAAATAAAAATTATATATATATATATATATATATATATATATATATATATATATACACATATATATAGATAGATAGATAGATAGATAGATAGATAGATAGATCGATCTTTGGTCAAACAACATCTTGTTGGGATACAGTTTTGGGGGTTCGTTTAGGAACAGGAAAAAGTTTAGAGAAAAACAACCTGATTCATTGAAGCAGGGTTATTTATCCTTCTTTGATTGTGACCCAATTATGCCTAGAAGTATGCTGTGTGACACAAGATTCCTTTTAGAATGAATCCCCTGTAGGATTAAGTCTAACCTATATCCTTTAAATTGTGCTAGAGAAGGAAACTTCCCTGTATTATTAAAAAATGCAATCCGTATGTAAAATATATATAGTATTTGTGGCATGTGCAAAAGTTTAATTATATTAAATTATAGTATCAATATTTATTAACACCCTCTTTGGCACAAATCACAGTGTAAAGAGCCCTGTCGGTCAGTCACAATTCCCTACCTTTAGGCGGGCTGACTGGCGGGTCTGTGCTATTCCTGCGGTGGGCGTGCGTCGTTGCGAGGAGCATCGGGACGATGCACAATGACAGCATTAGCGCACGCATTGTTTACAAATAATAGGGAAATGTTTTGGTTCCCCTTCATATCAATCAGGGTTAGCCTCTTTCTGATTGGCTCCTTGCCCTTTAAAAATACCTTGCTCATCCACTCCTCCTTACCCAAGCTGGCTTCTGTTGTCAGATTATGCTCAAGCCTGTGTTTCGTTTGATACTCTGGTTTTCGACTCTTTGTCTGGATATCAACTCTGATTCTTGCCGCCTGACCTGACCTTGGCCTGTTCCTGTTTACTATGTACTATGTTTGCCCTAGAAGTGTGCAGGTGCATTGTCCACCCACCTCAGAAAGTTTTGGGGCCCCAAAAGGGCGTCGGTGAAGACTGGGGTCGGCAGGGGTTTCCCTGTTACACAGAGGGGATTTCTAGCCGTCTCCCTGGGCTCCACACTAACAAGATCGTTACACATAGCTTATAGAAACCTTTGTATTCAGCTCATGTTGTTTGGATTTATGCCTTCTCTTAATTTCAGATGAGCTCTAATTCCAAGATCTTTTTGGGCTGTCTTGCATGCACATCATGTTTAAGACCTACCCACAAATTTGCAATGATGCATAACTAGGGGACCATTAGCACTGTGAGGGCCACATTCAGCTTGCTTTTTTTCAAGTAGCTCATGGTGGTTTTTGAGATATCTTTAGGATTATTGTCTTTTTGTGGGAGCTGGATCCCAATTTCAGCTTCATTTTATTGGCTGACTGTTTATACTGTAATCCAGAATGTGCTGATATTTAGTAGAATTCTTTCTACCTACTACTCGTTCATTGTTCCTGTGCCTGTGGCTGTCATACAACTCCAAAGCATAATGGCTCCACTCATCATTTTTCCACAAATCTCGAAAAATTTGTGGTTTTATAATTTTTTAAAAAAGATCTAAAAATTCTAGATTTAGTAAGTGTAAAAACCATGAAAACCACTAATACAAAATTTTGCTAGATTATAGTTATCGAGGTCCTTTAGAAGTCAATGGGAGCTGCACTGATCCCATTGGACCACTCTAAATCAATTCGGACTTTTAGAGGTTTTCTTTTTTTTCTTTTTTGCTAGGAATAGTCTGAAAAATTATTTGAGTTATACATATTTTTTTGCATATTGTTTAGCATAAACTAACAAAGTGACACTCTCATCTAAAACAAAAGGACTTAAAAAATACATTTAAGCCTAATGGTGGCATCTTAAAATGTTCACACGATCACTTACATGGAAATGAGATTTTACAGAAAACATAATAAATATAATAGCTTCTATTAGGAAAGAAAGCTTTACAAAGAAAGAATCCTAAATATATAACACAGGCTTGATCTGTGTTAAATGTAGCTGGTACCACCCAAGGATTGTTGGCTTCAAGCTGACATTATATAGTGCTCAGCTGCAGGGCAAACAGAGGCACCATCTGCTAAATTCCCAGTGGGTGGAAAATTACAAAAAATTGTGTTTTCTTCCTTTGAGGGGCACCAATGTTACAGTTTCTTTCTGATGTCTTTTGGAAATGCAGCTGCAGCGGTTAACTAAAAGGGAACCAAATCTTGCTTATGTAGAAATCTTTAGAGCAGACACAAAATGCAATATAAGCCCCCACCCCCAGTACTTTAGTGTTTGTGTCCAGAAACTCATGTCCTTTTGTTTTTGGGAACAGAAACTAGTAGTCTTTGGAGAGTACATATGGAACTAAAATAAGGAACTAGAACCAAGACACAAAGTAATCTATAAATGCAAGTGGTAGAAGTAATTATATGAGTGCATATATCAAGGGAGTTATTAACTAAAATCTGGTTTTATATCATAGTTTAAATAAAAAAAAAGCTCAACCAAATTCCCATCCATGATATTTAGCCTTATTTATCATTCAGAGAACTCAAATTTCCTGATTGAACGATTTTTATGGGTTTTTGGCTGAAAAACCCAAATTGGGATAGGGACATCTGACACTGACTTATACATGATCTTGACAGATTTGAGGTGCTGGTTTTTTTTGCAGCATTGGGGTATAACACATCTTGAAAAAGTTTAGTTATATTTTTCATGAAGAATGTTCGTTTTTGCCCCAAAAAGCCCAACCAGAAAGAAAATGTTTCAGTAAATAACCCCCCAAGTGTCAGAACTACACACTACAACTGAAGTGTATTTATCAGTGGGTGAAACTTGTAAAATTCCATAGGAATGTAAAAATCCCACTTGTAAAAATCCCATAGGAATGAATAGAAAGTGTGTGAATTTTTCTGCGGTGAGCTCTGATCTCTCCCTTGGTGTCTAAAAAAAATAGAAAACAATAGTGTCCTTTGTGCTTATGTTAAAAGTACGTGTAGGCTTAGTTTTATGTAGATCATCCCTCTCTGTATGCTACTCCTGTAAGTGCCTCTGGATTTAAGACAGGGAATCTTTAATATCAAAGGAGAAGTGTACTTCCCCAGTTTGATCCACACCAAACCAGAATTTGCAATGGTGGCCCAAATTTCAACTCAACCTGATCTGTGGGTAAACTCACTGGTCCTGCTGGTTTCAGGTCAACCCGCACATCACTAATCTGGTTAATCTTTGCACCTAGTACCAAACTGTCAATCTAGTGCTAGGTCCACAGCGCAATGCCTGCAGCTGCAACACAGACCTGTTTTTTTTTTCAAGCCTAACAAACAGGACAATACAATGCACTTTACAAAGAAAAAAAAACTGCAAAAAAAACAACTGGATAATTAATAATTCAGGAGGTAACCGTACAGAAAATCGAGCTGTGAGATTGAGGTGGAAGTTGGTGGTATTTTCTCTGAAACTGTGAAAACAATGCAGTCAAATTAACTGTTTTTTGTGTGAGAAATTTACACAAAAGCATCCTGGAGGTCTGTGAAAAGAAAAAAATCAATAAACACACCATTGCATTACTTAGTATTCATTTATTGTATGCTATTCTGCTTTATATGGTGAGAGCACAGTGTGTGAAGGATCCACTTGCACTCTTTGCTGTCTATGAATATGGTGTAATTTTAATATATGGCTGGAGTGCTAAGAGAAGCAGTGATGGGGGATATGTGTTTTCTCTCAATATAGCTAGCTGATCACAAGAGCCAGTTACACTTGTTCTGCAACAGGGCTACAGTGTACAATGTTAAAGGAAACTTATACCTTGATGTACAGCATATTAATGCTACTTTATAACACAGCATGGAATCCAGACTCTACAACTGCAGAGAGCCATCTATGTGCTCATATTTGCAGTTATTATGCATTCAGTTTTGGGGGGGGGGTACTCTGGTAACATACAGCTTTTAACATGTAACTGTATGCTAGACATTTAAAAATCAACACACACTAAGCATGATAAGGGCTAGAGATGCAGGAGTGGTTTCACTGGTTGCAATATATGGTATACAGTATTATAAGAGGGAACGTTTAAAGCACCGGGGTTACCAAAATGTTATGCACTCCCTGTGATGATAATTGCTTACCATATTACATTTTGGTTGCAAAACAATTCCATTGGGATTATTTAATGTTAAAGTGATTTTTAGCAAACGTAAGGTTTGGTGATTCAAATTACAGAATAATTCCTGATATGAAAAGTCCCAGATCCACCTAAACACTACAAATAACAGGTCTATTTCCTTTATAAATTTCCATGTAAATTAGTCACCTTGTAGTTTCATTAGCAGGGTCATGGTTTTATATGGTCAGTTTATTACAGTAGGGGTACATAATCCATTATATATAGTAATGCACTTTAACATTCTAAAAGTTGGTTTAGGATACAAATAAATAGTGTTGGTTATTACATATAATGTTGATCTTACACATGCCAAAAGACTTATAACCCTATGGCTTCAATATAAGGCCACATGTAACTGTGCCAGACCTAGCTGCAACTTAACATTAAATGGAAAAGATCAGCTAAATAAATAGAAGATGAATGATGCGTAGAGGGGTCAGAGAGAAGAGATACTAAGTAATTCGACAAGAAATGAGTAGTAGTAATGCCTGACTATCCTTCAAAAGATAAGATGATGGAATGAGATTCCATGCCATTATGCGGTTTACAATGTTAATTTTGTCTCTCTTGAGAAGAAAAAGCCCTATAGACGTGGCTCAAAGCATCATCTTCATCAGCCAGACTTTACCTGTTGCGTGACCGAGTGCTTTCAAGTTCTTGTGACAAGAGACCAGACAGACTTGTTGCAATAAAAGAAAATAAATAACTTGTTCACACAATAAGGGGACTAGGACAGTAGCCAGACTTCACTGCAACGGGCCAGCAGAATAGAAATAAATGGGTTCAATAAACAGGCACAGTATACTGTAGAGCATTTACATTCTATTATCCAATTCACTGAACTAACATTTTTCTTAATGGTTTTCCATTCCTTCCCTAAGTAATTTAGAAATGAGCAACACTCATAAATATGTAATGGGTCTAAACATTTCTCCTTGTAAATCTCCACACTCTTAAAGCAATTTAGAAAAACATTTTGGGTTAATAACAGTAATTAACTTTCCAGAACAGTTATTGAATTGCAAAAAGGTTTCACCTCATTAACTTATTGATCTGACTGGTCTGTGAGGAAAATAAAGTACCAAAGTCAATGACTTCATTGAGCAAAGTCAAATTCAGGCAAGGTAAAACAGTTCATAGGAATAGCTGACTGGTCAGCAGGTTTATGATCAAAGCAACCTGTTCTTACAGTAATTAGCAGTTCTTGAAAGGGGCTGACTGATGAGACTCAAACAGGTCATGTGGATAATTAATTGACTCAATGATGAGCAAGGTGAAACAGTTTGTGTACTGAAGATCACACAAGGTGAATGGAGCAGTTTATATGTGGCAGCCTTTCACTAACATAAATGAAAAACAATTTTGCACACACAACCAAAAATAAATGACAGAGACAGAGACTGCACTCTGAATATTGTATATTATATGTTTCCATACACTTTATAGATATTATCTAACAGCTTGTTCACTGTGATCAAGCAAAATCTAAAAACGAATTCACTTTTACAGGTATGGGATCCATTATCCAGAAAGCTCCAAATTAAGGGAAGGTTGTCTTACATAGACTCCGTTTTATTCAAATAATTTAAGTTTTTAAAAATGTTTTCCTTTTTCTCTTTAAAGGGATACTGTCATGGGAAAAATTTTTTTTTCAAAATGAAGCAGTTAATAGTGCTGCTCCAGCAGAATTCTGCACTGAAATCCATTTCTCAAAAGAGCAAACAGATTTTTTTTTATATTCAGTTTTGAAATCTGACATGGGGCTAGACATATTGTCAATTTCCCAGCTGCCCCAAGTCATGTGACTTGTGCTCTGATAAACTTCAATCACTCTTTACTCCTGTACTGCAAGTTGGAGTGATATCACCCCCCCCCTTTCCCCCCCAGCAGCCAAACAAAAGAACAATGGGGAGGTAACCAGATAGCATCTCCCTAACACAAGATAACAGCTGCCTGGTAGATCTAAGAACAACAATCAATAGTAAAAACCCATGTCCCACTGAGACACAAACCAGTTACATTGAGAAGGAAAAACAGTAGCTTGCCAGAAAGCATTTCTCTCCTAAAGTGCAGGCACAAGTCACATGACCAGGGGCAGCTGGTAAATTGAGAATATGTCTAGCCCCATGTCAGATTTCAAAATTGAATAAAAAAAAATCTGTTTGCTCTTTTGAGAAATGGATTCCAGTGCAGAATTCTGCTGGAGCAGCACTATTAACTGATTCATTTTGAAACATTTTTTTTTCCCATGACAGTATCCCTTTAATAACAAAGCAGTACCTTGTACACAATCTAAACTAAGTTCCCGAGCATTCTTGATAGTGTTTTGCTTAGTTAAAGGGGACATATATCATCATTTTATATATTGAATCTATAGGTAATGTATGATCTAAAATAGAAGGAATTGCCCTGATTAGCATACCTTTTGAGTCTAATTTCTTTTAAAAATCCCAAAAGAGACTCCTGTTCCCACCTGAACACCACCTCCCCAGATTGCCCTTACCACCCGCTGTAATCACTGGTGTCCTGCCTGCCCCGATTGCCCCACCTATCAACAACCCTAATTACATGTCCTGATGCTGATACACTAAGGGGCCGATTCACTAAGCTCGAGTGAAGGATTCGAATGAAAAATACTTCGAATTTCGAAGTATTTTTTGGGTACTTCGACCTTCGACTACGACCTTCGACTTCGATTCGAACGTTTCGAACGAAAAATCGTTCAACTATTCGACCATTCGATAGTCGAAGTACTTTCCCTTTAAAAAAAACTTCGACCCCCTACTTCGGCAGATAAAACCTACCGAAGTCAATGTTAGCCTATGGGGAAGGTCCCCATAGGTTTGCTAACCTTTTTTTGATCGAAGGATTTTCCTTCGATCGTTGGATTAAAATCCTTCGAATCGTTTGATTCGAAGGATTTAATCGTTCGATCGAACGAAAAATCCTTCGATCGATCGAACGAACGTTTAGCGCTAAATCCTTCGACTTCGATATTCGAAGTCGAAGGATTTCAATTCGAGGGTCGAATTTCGAAGTATTTTTTACTTCGAAATTCGACCCTTAGTGAATCTGCCCCTAAGTATGTGTGTGGGGGGTAAAATGCATTGTCACACTTAATAATACTGTAACTATTATAATTAACCATAGCTCTAGCAATTTACTTACTCTTATTGTACTCCTTGCAACTCCCTGCATTTTTATTGATTTTATTAATGTTATATTTAGTGAGTTAAGTTGGATACAAATACATATTTATGTGCAGCAACTGTTTACCACCAGCCACACAGACCTATATAAGATTATTTAATTATATAACTATGAATATTTAACCATATAACTTTTGGCCTTATAATATAGGAAATGGACTCTGACAGGTTTGCTGTGCATAGAAGCAATAGGGTTCAAATAAGTGCTCATACATCAATAGCTATGACTGGGGCACCTTAGCTAGCTCAGAAGTAGACTGGCATTACCCTTTGCTTGGAAGCTGTTAAACCTTGCTGTTTATAAGCAAAAAAAGTTACTGAACATTTTAACATTTACTTTACTGAAAGAATAAGACGAGCCTTAATAATTGCCAGAACATCTTTTATAGACACAGGGGACAGTATATTTTAATGATGATAACAACAGCCACATAAAAATCTAATTGGGACAGTCAGAGCTAATAAATAGTAGACATTATCTAATAGCAAGACACAGCCATACTACTATCAATACTGTCTCTTACTCATTTCACAAATTAATACTACAAGATTTGGGTTTCTCATTAAAACAGATCCAGTAATGTTTTTGGATATAAACATCTGTAATGGCACAGGGGGCTGATTTAAGCACTTCAAGTGCTCTGCTTTTTAGCATCCTGGAAATATGGTGCCCAACAACACCCTATAGTATAAATGTGTTTCAATTGACAAGAGCTTGTCATTTGCATGAACGTTTTCATTCTCAAGTGTTATTTTAGCCCCTGTAACTATTAGATCTGTAGAACCTATTTGAGATCTGCTGTGGTCTAAAGATTTAATAAATAAAGGGAGAGGACAAATTATATCATACAGGGACCTTTAGATACGCATGAAATGCTTCACCAACCTCTGAGGCCTTTGTGGAAAACATACATGGTCAGTGCCCACAAACATATACATCACATATTAATGCAGGTCACTAAAGGTGATAATTTTGCCTACATTTAGACTTAACTGTAAAATAACCTTTAAAAATATGAGAGCAGGTGGTTCTAAAAGCCAAAAATCTATTTTCTGGCTGTAAGAAAAGTATTTATTTAATTGAAAAAATCCCTCTGGATCACATAGCCTAATATTTTGTGAATTCACCTCTAATTGTTTTTTTAAAGGCCCCCCAAAGGTAGGTTACTTTTGCAACCTTCAAGTGTTCAATCAAACAAATAAAGCCCAACACTTTATTTTAAACACATCATAGACACAAATGGCATTATGGAATTCAGTTCTCTACAAAAAAAAGTCTCGGCCTGATGTCTCCTATAGGTTTGCATATGCTTGTCGTAAGCCTATGGCTAAGTGGGCACAGGAGCACAGAGACGAAGCAGGACAACATACTATTTGTAGAGAATAATGTCTGTATTTTCTGTATTCTCCCACAACGGTATTAAGGCATATGTTGAACCCTTTGGAGTTAAACTAAATTGTTGCATCTATTCTGTGATAAATTTGTGAGCTAAAAAAAAACCATACAGCTCAAAATTGCTTTTTTAAAGAAAATTCCCGTCAGTATGAAAAATCACCTGCCAAATGATCTTACCTACATGACATAAACCCCAAGAATTGTGCAAGCAATTATACACAAATCACTGCACCCTCTGCACTTTAGAGTCTAACATTTTCCTTCGTTTGGGTGTATCATTTCCTCCCTGTGCCAGAACACAGCACTTAATTGCACTACAGAGTCTTCTAGCAGTCTCGGGGCTAAAACAATGAGAGAATGCTAAAAAGGCATTTCCTTCTCTGTGTGAATTACATTTTAATGCTGATCATTTAAATATAGGTTACGCAGAAACACAATGGATCATTTGAAATGCTGCTATAAAACACACCAGTGTGTTTTTATGCAGACAAAATGTAGATCTCTAGCAGTTAGGACTTTAAAAATTGTTTTCAGCAATGCCAACTGGTGTTGTTAAAACTGCTTTTAAAACTGGGAACATTTTATTTTTGTATAATAATATATACTTTAATGTACCATAATAAAAGCGTGTTAAAACAATGAAAAATTCTATACATAGGGAAAAATCATACATATATAAATATTTATATATATATATATATATATATATATATATATATATATATATATATATATATATATATATATATATATATAGTGTATGTCTTATAATCAAGAGGGACAAACCATAAACAACTGGATTTCCTCTACAGACAGTATATGCAATGCAGGGTTTCTTAAGCTATTCCTTAGGTAACTTAATTACAGTTTGTTGCAGAATTAGATGTGTGTGATCCAAACTTGGCTTAGAACCAATCATGCACTTTTTTAAATTGTAACAGAAATTTGCATTACATTTAGGGGAATTGTGTTGACCCAATTTCTGCTTTGCACTCGACAAATAACACAAGGCATATAGCATTACAATGACCATACAAGATCACCAGACAAGTTGGTCTTTCTCTGACTCTCTGATCTTTGACACAAAAGAAGAGGGACCTATCGGCACATGTGACAAACGATATGGGGAAAGAATACCAGGTAAGCACTTATAGCTGCATAGGTGCCTTTATTCACCATTACGCGACATGTTTTGAGCTGGGTAGCTCTTTTTCAAGTGTATGTATCGATCGGCACATGTGGTACTTGCTTGGTAGGATTTTCTAGCCTGCCCAATAGAGCAATAGATGTCTGGCTGTTTTCAACCAGGCAGCTCTTAGTGAAGGCTCCATACATGGGGTCTTCATGACCACCCAACAGCTTAACCTCTGCCACAAAATGAAGTTCAGTGATTACAAAACTGAGGTTAACATGCTAATTCTAATGTAAATATTGCCTTTAGAAGAATAAGACATTCTAGAAAACAGTAAGGTTCAAGGGCAGTAAATGAATGACGACTTAGAAAGTAATAGAAACCATTTGTCAGAGAGAAGGATTCTGTGTCAGCTTTGGAATTTCCTGTCAGACTTCAGTTTTTGGTTGTATTCCCAGTCGTGGATAGGAAAATTTGTTTTAAAGCTGTAGAGACAAAATATGCTGGTAGCTGGTATTTTACTTCCAGCTTAAAGGGGGGAATCCAGCAAAAAAACAAAACAAAACTGCATAATAAATATGTTAACAGAATTTTGAAAAAGAAAAACCACAGAAGTGAATTATGAATTCAGAAATGCTCCACATACCATTCAGTTATCACTTTAAGTGCGACCAATAGAAACAAAGTACTCATTGGTGCAGGCAGAGTAAATGGAACATTCATCTCTGATCTGCCCTTGCAGCCAGCCAGATCTCACCTCTGCCTTTCCTTGGAAACTGAAGTTCATTTTGAGATAAATGTTTACTATGTAATATGGGGAGCTTTTACAAAAAACTTACTTTGCATCTGTGACCTGTTTTAAACTCATTGTCATACGTTTTCATATGTACCTTTAGTGTCACATATCCAAATACACTTTCCTAAGGGGGTGCCAAATGTTAGGCACCCTCTTAGTGATTGTATTGACTTACCTGAAAACTGCACCGGCCGGGGTTATACCAGTGAGCACCACAGAGCAATCCTCCTCCGTCTTCTTCTTTATTTGCGTGGCTGAAAATGCGCAGTAGAACGAAAAGCCGAACTTTAACTAAAAAGTCCGCTATTTCGTTCAATTGCGCATGTGTCTGCCCCTGGAAATTTGAAGAAAGAAGAAGCCAGAAGATCGCTCCGTGATGCTCACTGGAATAGCCCCGGGCCGTTGCAGCTTTCTGCTGATAGGAGCACTGGCCTGGGGTTTCAGGTAAGTAAATAAAATCACTAGGGGTGCCTAACATTTGGCACCCCCAAGTGCAAGATGACTTTCTTTCTCCTTTAACAGACGAGGTTTGTTTTGTTTCTCTCTCTCTGCATTATTTGTAGATGATGCACAGTTAGGGTTGACACCTCACCTTAAAACTGAACACAAATAGAATCCTCATTTAGATGCATGATCCAGACTGATTTATGTGCAGCCGTGCATCATGCATCTAAAGGAATTGTTAATTAGTCGTGCAGGCTGTAGATTCCATATGTGTTCAGTTTTAAAGGGGTGAGGTGACAAATCTATACACAGTAATTCAGAACAAGTTAAAAGAACACCTATCTGTGGCTAAATGCTCTTATTTCACAACAGTGTATGGCATGTCTACGTCCTTACACATGTAACAATATCATACCTCGCACCAGAAAAAAATTATTGGCCATGCCCATTTTTTTTGGCCACAGCCCCTAATTAGCATGTGCATTTTAAACAATTTGGCAGGGTATGAAAGTTTGAACACATTTCTGTGTTTTTTATGTGTTATTACAGTTTTGCTAATGAAGGTGAATTGCCCTTTAAGCTGCAAGTCACAGTTTCCCCAAGAGACCTGCTTATGTTTCTTTGCTTATCTTAAATTGGAACAAAAGTGCACCTGACACATATTCTGGGCTCTCTGTCAAAAGCCAATTAAGTTTTAATTTTTCTGGCTGTTCAGTGCAGGAAATCAAAGAGAAAGTCGGGGCATTTCAGTAACAATCCAGAACTGTGGGTTGCGCTGTCAAAATCAGGACTGTACCACAAAAAACAGTTGGGTGGTATGCAATATATAAGTGAAATTAAGTACAGATATATATTTATGGGTGCTATGGATGTAGAACCACAGAACATTTTGAAAAGTTGTACAAATAGGTGTTAGTAATCACAAGACTTTTACAACCCACACTTTGTATCATATATGTGTTCTGCATTGTCACCTTTTTTCAAATGTGCTCTGGTATATGTGGCATTACAGATAAAGGTAATATTCAGTAATACTTTATGAATTTCCATCCAAAACCTGTAATACAGAGGTGTTTTAATATGAGCTGCCCAAAAGTGTGGCACACACACATAGGGGTAGATTCACTGAAGGAAGAAGTGGCTAATGCTATCAACAATTCGCCAGCATTACCATCCGCAGGGACATCACCTATTCACTAACAGGCACAAGCGTCAATTCTCTAGTGAAAGAGACCATCGCTAGCGTTGATTCCCACTCTATCGCTCTGGTGAAAGGTCGTTACTCCGCAAATTCAGTAAAGTGTGGATTTTACTGAACATTACCTCTTTCTTAAAAGAAATTAGATCTTCCTTAATCTTCTGTCACTTACATCGTATCCTATGTGCCGTAAATGCATTAAAATTCAAAAAACGCTGGCGACTTTTCTTTTTTTAAGCAGGATTGCCTGCAAAAGGTGACTTAAACTTTTTTTTGGGTAATCGGATTTCTTCAGACACTTCATAACATATGATATATATATATTTGGAACATTCATTTCACAGTGGCCTTATGTGTAGGGCATTATATTAATTCTATTGTCTTTATTAAGGTTCCCTGGACATTTTTAATAAAAAGTGGTAACTTCAAGCATTTGCACCAACATTTATAATAAAGACCTCCATACAAGCAGCGCCGATTCTGGGGCTGCTGCTGTCTGAGGCAGCCCAGATGCCACCCCCCTCCTCTCCCGCTCCGCGCTTAAAAATTAGCGTTGGAGCGGGTCTAAGGGGGCGGTATCGCTAGTGCATTAAGCGCAATAGCGCTCTCTGCACTAGCGGAGCCGAATTTCCAGGTTAAAACCAGGAAGTTCTGCTTTTAAAGTTACAAGAGGCGGCTTTTTGCCGCCCCTTGTAACTGGCCACTTGCTGCCGCCTGAGGCAAGGGTCCCACCTTGCCTCATGGCAAAAGTGGCCCTGCATACAAGTTAAAACTAAATAGCCCTAAGTACAAGATTACTAGCAAATTTTCGCTGGGCACAAATGAATGCTAGTGCATCTTCGCTATGAAATGCTCGCACTGCCGAAGTAACGCTAGTGAAAAGTCGACAGCGTTCGGCATCCAGGACGAAACTTCACATATTAGTGAATTGCCATGGTTGTATCGCATTTGCGCTTGGCGAAGTGGTGTGTGGTGTGCGAAGCTGATGTATGTCAAAAATTTGCCTGTGAGTGAATCTACCACCTAGTGTTTACATTTGATTTTCTATTAAAATATGTTGTACATGCCCTAGTTTTGTGAATCTGTATCTCTCGTGTGGACATAGTTCAGAGTAATCCACTTTGGCAATGAACCATGTCCTTAGAAATGATACCAAATTAGCCATTTTGAATAGAGATCTTAAAGGTATATTGTCATCACATAATATCCCCCTTAATTGTATATGATTATGTTTATGTTTTTACAAGGGCTTGAACATTGTTTTATAATTTTCTGTTTCATTAGTCCATCAGATTTGATATATCTAAATAGCTGAAAAGGTCAATGCGTCCATTGACATTTCCCCAGCTAGGCCCCTCATCACTTTTACTCCCTGTAAAATTAGCCACAACTGTAGAAAGGCTCATGGCACACTAGATGTTTTTCAGCCTAATGCATCTTGGAGAGCTGAAAAAAAACACAAACCATCTCCTGCACTGTAGGTTAACTTAACCTGAATGGTAAATCAGTAAAACTTAAATAAAGCAGTACATTAAATTCAGTCTTGCTGAAGCACCCTCCCTTCAGAAAGTTACAGAGCAGAACCCAATGCCTTCAGCCTAAAAAGGCTGTGATTGGTAAAAAGCACATCTTATTTAATAATTGTCTAATGTCTTCAGTGCTCAAATTATAGTTCATCGGGTATGGGGATTCAGGCCAGAAATCACTAAATTGCAAGCTTGGCACCACAGCCTTCTTTTGGTCTGTCTCTGGTCCTGGCGCTGCACATTTACAAGCTGAGTCAGGCAATTAACAATAACAGATATTGAAAATCTTGAAAGGCACATGAGATACACAGATAGAACATGGATTCTATACGCTATGGCTGATTTTCACGAAAATATTAAAACATTATACAGACTAGAAACTTCCTAGTTCTGTACCAGTGAGGCTCAGTAGGTGGCCCAGGTATTTGTGTATCGTCTGCTCACAAATCGTTTTATGCTTTCACAAAGGGACAAAAAAATTCCCATTGGCCTTTATAGTGTGGTACTTTTCAGTAGCTCCTCCACAGGTGCTTTCAACTTTTAGCGTTGGAGTGGGTACAGAGTGGGGCCACATCACTAGTGCACCTTTTAGTAAAAGGTACCAATTCAAAAATATGTCCCTTTTGAGCAGTCATGGGGTGCATGGCCATGACCTCCATCACTGCTCTGTGTAAACACTTCTCACATAATAAGATTTGTGTATACAGAGATGTTTAGACACATCATTAGCACATTGTCTCTACAAAGTGATCATATATGAGATAAAATCATATATATACAGTCAGTATACAGAGAAAATATAACATCCTTGTTTTGTTGACTGTAAATAACAGATACATTTCACATTTCACAACGGATATACTGAACTGATGGCACATTTGCCATCACTAAGTGCTTCTACAGCGACTACTCAACACTTCCTACAACATAGCTTGAGGCACTTATAGTATAATACTCTATGGGACATCCACATTATCTACAAGTGCTGAGAAAAGCTCCTAACAGAAAATGATGAAAAGAGTAAAAGAGGGAAGAAACTGTGAAAAGACATTAACACAACTGACAGGAGAACATGCACTGTGGGTAACATTTAAATATGCATAAATTATAGGAAAAAAAGGCAATTTACACACTTTATTAAACAGCAATAAGAATAATGATCCCAGGAAATATGGAATATACACATTTACAAATGGATATTACTATTATTTCCAAATTGTTTTCATAACACAGTTTACTATATTGTAAGTATTTGCTGAGAATTGCATATAACAATACACAAGGAAGAACCCCAAAAGAAGGGTGTAAGCATGTGGGATCCACAACCAATGCCGGGCCAAGCTGGCCGGGCGACCTAGGCAACCCGGCCAGCTATGTCGCCCCCTCCTCAAGTGTGTGTGCAAGCAAGTGCGTGGCAGAAGCATAAGCATGCCGAGGATGTTAGAGTTGCTGCATGTTAGGAGCTGCCAGTGGTGGAGGATGCAAGGGTCAGAGCTAGGGGAAGGTGGCAGAAGAGGTATGTGCCTGGCGCCCCTCCGCGTTTGTGCCCTAGGCACGTGCCTCTTCTGCCTACCTCTAGTTCCGGCCCTGTCCACAACAGACACTATCTTCACTTTTAGGCAGTTTATTTACACACAGGGGCAACCATTTCAGCATACAAAACATAAATCATAAAAATAAATCCTGCCCACTGGGTACTACCTTCACACATTTGATGAGTTCCCTTACTAAACTGGGCCCCTAGTAGACTACCAGCAAAAACACATAAGGTGGGGTCACCCCTGTACTCACGATACTTTAAGGATTTTGGTCACAGCTCCCTCTGCACCTTTCAGTTGCAGGCAGCACCTCCAGTCCCTCGAGGAGTTCTTCACACAGGCAGGTATTCTTCCTGCTCTGTGCCCTGCTCAGAGAGACCTTCCTAATAGTCTCACTAGAATTAAATACTTTTCCACAGGACAGCCTTCCTGTGGAAAGTGAGCTCCAATATGTGAGCTGGGTCAAAGGAATGGAGTGTCTGGCTTGCCTGTTCCTTCTATAACACTATAGGCTCCAGAGCCAGGGAGAAACATCCTTTAAACAGAGAACAAATTCTCTGTTTAGGAACATCTCCCTTATAGCTTACATTTCCCACAATGGAGAACTTAAAAGGAAAACACAAATTTCTACACATCTCTTAAGTCACTCTACTGCAAGGGGTACAGCCTTATTAAAAACCCGTCTCTATGCTTAGAGTCCCAATAAACGTAAAAGTTGGTTGGTTCTAAATAAGGATGTACTCATTCTTTTGGGGGATCTTTCTGTGTTTAATTTATTTCTACAGGTCAGTGTTATAGTTTTATGTTTTTCCTGTTGATGGGCTAAAAAGTTATTTACTTTATTCCTTTTGGTATGTGTATAATAAAAGAAGAGACCCTTATTATGGGCAGGCAATAAAGCAGTTGGTATACCCCTTGATCATTTTAATGGCAACCAATGCACCTGTGCATGCTAGGCAAACATTTCTTGGGAAATGCCTCTGTTACCTGCCTCAGTGGTATGCACTGCTGCTTTCCTGCCCTAGGGTCACAAGTTTGATTCCAAACTAGGCACTATTTGCAAAACAATTGTGTGTTCTCACTGTGTCTGCGTGGGTTTGCGTTGGGATTTACCAGCTTTCTACCAGACTTGGGAGAACATACAGACAGGTTAACAGGCTCCTGATGAAACTGCCCCTAGTGTGTGAAGTGATGTTAACTGTCAAAAGGGATAATAAAATTGAAAAGAAGTAATGAATAGTCTTCACATGCAACAATATTCAGCTGAATGTCTTAAACAAGCTGCCTGGTAAAGCTGATATATCATGCTGCAATCTAACAGATGGTAACCTCTAGATGGCATGGAAATAAAAACTATAAAAACTACTGCATGGGCTCTGAGTTCAGATAAGATTACAGGTATGTTAGACTTCTACCTCCTTTCACCTAAGTACTCATACCATCGAAACACTGTATTAGTAGTGAGTATTCCTTCATTTCTACAGATTTGCAACTAATTCTCCAGTGAAAAGTCAGTTACTGGTACTCTATTCAAACATAAATGTTACCCTCCTCCTCTGAAAGGGTGCAAGGCATTGTGGGACCTGAAATCTTAGATAGAGGAAAGCTGAATTCATTTACAAATCATTTTACAGTATTTGAACATTGTTCATTGCTGTATATTGGAAAAATCTCAGGTGACTTCTTTCTATTTTATTTTATTTTCATGATAAACAAATAATAACAGTATGACAGCAAATTTTATGCAGATGAAACACAAGTTATAATCGATACAATGGCATAAAATTATTAAAAACTAAATACCATTTAATGAGACTGACAACAACTAACTAAAATTAACTAAGCCAGTGGATGTAAACATATTGAAAGAAATAAAGAAAAATGTGCATTCATTGACTGGAATGTCTGAAAGCACATCTTATAAATTGAGAAACCGTCCTATTTAATCACCTATATTAGAATAACAAGCTTCAAAAAAGGGAGACCAAATTCTACAGCATTGTTATTGTATTATAATCTGGCCCCTGAACAACAGATGTAGTGGATAACTGTCCCATTATATGAATATAACACAGTAGTTCAGAGGACTTGACCAATCATTTTCTAGCTGTTAGTATAATTACTCATTAAAAGTGTAAGAGCTGCACTGTTGGTTTCCAAGCCTATGACATCTCTCCCATATTTATATACTTTACTCTCTGAGTTTGGCTCGGTCTCTGGTCTGAAGGTTAATTCCCAAAAATCCGAAGCGCTGAACATTAATCTCCCTCCCCATACTCAAAAGCTGCTGGAGATTAACTTTGGATTTCACTGGCAACCTAAAAGTATAAAATATTTGGGGGTTCAGATCACTCCAGAATATAGTAGCCTATCCCAAGCCAATTATCCGGCGACAATTAAAAGACTGTTCTCTATGTTACATTCTTGGGAACCCTTGCAGTTATCCTGGTTAGGGAAAGTACATGCCCTGAAAATGACAGTCCTCCCCCATCTGTTGTATTTGTTCCGCACACTTCCAGTTAACCCCCCTATGACTACTCTACTTAAACTGCAGTCTCAATGCCTAAAATTTGTATGGGGTGGTAAACGGTCTAGGCTGAGGGCAAGCATAGCCTACCGGAATCGGACTAAGGGTGGCTTGGGGATTCCTAGTCTTAGGGTCTATTATATTGCGGCTCAGCTGGCTCAAATGGTGGAATGGCATACCCAGAGTTCTTCCCCTCTTTGGACACAGTTAGAGCAAAGCTCGGTGGGGGGCACTCTTCTCAGCAATTTAATGTGGATTGGGGCCTCCTCTGACCCCACTTATTGCCCCACGGTGAACCATTCCCTGCAAGTGTGGAAGTCGGCTTCTACCAAATACCCATTAGGGTCGGCCCACCGTCCTGTGTTATCTTTCCTGTACAATCCTGACTTCCCTCCAGGCAGGGAGGGGGGCGCCTTCTCTTGGTGGCAGGACAATGGCCTTTTAGCTCTGCATCAGCTCACCAGAGATCATGTGTTTCTGTCTTGCCAAACACTCCAAGAGAAATTCCATATGCCTATCACTGAATCATTTAGATATGCCCAAATACGCCACTATTTTCTCTCCCTAACGGGGAACATTTTGTGGGACTTGCCTGCACCCACAATGTTTGAACACTTATGCCTGCACTCCATCCCATATAAAGGGGCCATATCTAGAATTTATGATGTCTTAATACACCAGACGCCTGTTAAAGATTTGATTTTTGTTAAGCAGTGGGAGCAAGACCTTCGTCTCTGCTTGGAGGAGGATGCTTGGCTGGACATGTTGCGGGACATGTCTAGGTGTTCCCCTAGTGTTTTGGTACAGGAAACTTCTCAAAAGGTGGTCACTAGGTGGTATTTAGTTCCCGAAAAGCTTGCGAAATGGTACCCCACCTCCTCTCCGGTGTGCTTTAGGGGTTGCGGGCAGACTGGTTCCTTTATTCATATTTGGTGGCATTGTCCTAAGGCTGTCCGGTTTTGGACCAGGGTCTATACAATGGTAACTAGCATCACTGGGCTTATACTTAGGAAATCCCCTCTGGAAGCTCTGCTACATGGACGAGTGCCAGGTGGGAACAAATGGGTTCGGCAGCTAGTAGGCCGTATATTTACGGCGGCCAAACAGACTATTGCCAAGGCTTGGAAAACCAACTCTTTAAATTTACAGGAGATGAAACACAGACTAGATAACTATATGTCTATGGAAAGGCTTTCCTCACTTGCCAGGGGTGACTTGCGCTCTTTTCACAAGCTCTGGGGCCCCTGGGTTCAATATAGAGGGCTATCAGCACTAGGTTAGCTATGGGTACGTTAGGTGGCTTGTACCCTAGATTTGCCTTTTTTCCCCAAGACACACCTATATTCTTATGTGATCATATTCTTCACTGAATATGCACCCCCTATGGATACGTTCTTTGGTTTCTGTTTTACCACTTCTGTCTATTCTTTCCTGTCTAACTAAGGTTGGTGTCCTATTTTCCTCATTGTTGACTGCAATAATTGTAATCTGTATCTTTGCATTATAGAAGCTGTTTTTTACATGCAATGCATTACTTTCTGTAAGACTTTTCATGGAAAATAGGTGTAATGGCTGTAATTTGATTTTCTTCTGTTTCTTTTTCTTCGTAAAAAAAAATAAAAATATTGAGAAAAAAAAAAAAAAAAGTGTAAGAGCTGCTATAAATATATTAAGCAGTCTACACTCAAACAATGTTCCCTGTGGTCACTCAGTAAAGAAAATTATCCCATCAATGAATGGCTAATAAACCACTGCTTTTGGAATACATAACTGTTCGTTATAATGCACCTGAATTAAATCCCAAAACACTTGTTTTGCAGTTTGGGCAGAAATTATTAAATCTATATATCTTTCATTTAATTTTAAAGAAACTTACAGTGGCACCAGCCCAGATGGCAGCACCAGTGGAGTCTGAAGCACTTCCCATGGCTGTGGGTGGCACAGATGGAGAGACCATCACAGGGCTTAAAATCTGGTCTTCCAGCACAGCTTCGCGCCAAAGCCTGGGCCTCATCAACCTTATCGTTCTTCAGGCACTTTTGGGCAGCTGCGGCTGTCATCTCTCCCAGGTGGGCTGATCTGTAGGCAGTGAAAGATGTGCAGTCGGCTTGATGATAAGAGGATTCCTGGAACTGAGGAGATATACTGTGATTACAAGATGTAATTGTGAAATGGCACAAACCAATAGGTCACTGTCACAAAACAGCAATCGCAACAGAAAAATCAAAATTCAACAACAAATCATAACATCTGAAAGCAAGAAAAATATAGACGACTTCAAATAAATGCGCCTTAAATGAGGCTAGGAAATGGTTCATACAAGTATCATGGTTCCCTTTTAATCTGTGGAATCAGGTATGTCTGTGTCAAAAATACATTAATACATTTCTACTCTAAAGATATGTCAGCTAAAGAGATAGAAAAGAAAACTAGTGGGATATTTACTAATGATAATTATTTTTACCCGTAGCAGTAACAGCACAGGAAAATAATACCAATCGTCACAGATTTAGCATTCCAGTACAGAAAAGAGTTGCCAAAACCATTAATCCTCCCTTACAACTTGCACTGGGGCATTCTGTTACTCAAAGCAATCAAATTGGTAATACACCTAGGGGCAGATTTACAAAGCTCGAGTGAAGGATTCGAATTAAAAAAACTTCGAATTTCGAAGTGTTTTTTGGGCTACTTCGACCATCGAATGGGCTACTTCGACCTTCGACTACTACTTCGACTCGAACGTTTCGAACTAAAAATCGTTCGACTATTCGACCATTCGATAATCGAAGTACTGTCTCTTTAAGAAAAACTTCGACCCCCTACTTCAGCAGCTAAAAGCTACCGAAGTCAATGTTAGCCTATGGGGAAGGTCCCCATAGGCTTGCCTGCGTTTTTTTGATCGAAGGATATTCCTTCGATCGTTGGATTAAAATCCTTCGAATCGTTCGATTCGAAGGATTTAATCGTTCGATCGAACGAATAATCCTTCAATCGTTCGATCGTAGGATTAGCGCTAAATCGTTCGACTTCGATATTCGAAGTCGAACGATTTTAGTTCCTAGTCGAATATCGAGGGTTAATTAACCCTCGATATTCGACCCTTAGTGAATCTGCCCCCAAATGTTAACAAATTAATTAATGTATAACTGTCACATATGACTCCATATACAAAACCAACTATCCTTCCCCTGCTCTCAAGACGGAAAAATTACTTGCTAACCTGGAGGAATTACAACTTTTTATGGTTTTGTTGTATCACAGCAGTAAAGAAAATCCAAGTTCCTGTACCTGTCCAGGTCCTCCCAATACATTTCCCAGAGAGGGTAGCTGACTCTCTTAAAAAATTGCGCACAAGCTTCATATGGGAAGATAAAAACCCAGAGTCAAATCAGCTATCATGATTAATTAATAAGGGCCTGGGGGTACCACATGGACCAAATAGTTACTCACAGAACCCCAAACATGCCCTGACTGGACATTGAGAACACACTACTGGCCCCCCTCTCCCTAAACCTGGTGGCATGGATCCCCCCAAAGACTGGGCGGTGTACTGCTAACCACTATCCAGAGTATCAAGCTCTGGGGCAAATACTGGGAGAAATACTATGTTTCCCCACTGAACTCCAAGATATGCTCATTTCTAGGCAATACCTCTGACCCAAAGGCATTCATACCCTAGATTCAAGCTAAAGCCTTTCTCTGCTCAGTCCTGGCCCCAGACATCAAAATCATGTCCTTCCAAGAAGTCAAAGAGACCTTCCAAACCCCTCACCAGCATTTTTTTAAGTACTTACAGATCTGATATTGTATTACTCAAACATTCTACCGAGACCACACCACCCACTCAATGACAACATACTATTATGCAGCAACTCAGAGATCACCGCCCATCTCATCTTGCTACTTTAAAATGATCTCTCAACAGAAAACACCACACTGGCCCAACCCTACATGACAAAGTGGGAAAGGGACCTCCAAAGGGACATCTCTCCTTAAAAATGACAAGCAGTGTAAGGCAGGGCCAGAAGAGCATCTATATTCACCACTGTTGGAGAGAGAGTATAAGATGATATATAAGTGGTATTATAGCCCCTTGCGGCTCTCCAAACTGGCGAGAGGCTTTCTCTCTCCCCTTTGCTTTACTGGATGTGGCGAGAGAGGCACCCTTTTTCACATGTGGTGGACATGTAAGGCAGGTACAGAGTACGTTTTCAAGCATAGAATAGATCATAACCCTCTGACCTATCTCCTGGGCATGCCTATCAAAGCACTTAAATACCTCAATAACAACAAGCTAGCCACCCACAGCTGGCTGCAAAGACACTTTGTGCAGCCAGCTGAAAAAAGAACCTCCCCTCCCACTCAAAACATGCTTGTTATTAACATGAAGTGGCTTAGATCAATGGAGGCCATTAGAGCGCAATGACAGTGGAAAAGCTACAACCATGAACTGCTGTGGCTTCCCTGGATGAGGTTAGAAAGAGAGAGAAGCTGGGTCCAACATGTACCTCCCCCCCAAGGGCATTAGGAGCCATGTCACTACCACCCCCCCATGCCTGCCCTAGTTGGCATTCACCCTAGTCCTCCACAATCTCAATATTCAATAGCAGAAACCCCGTTCATAGCCTACATCATTAATAGCCCACATATCAGGTAGCAAAAAAAAAAAAATGTTACCACTACCATGCTTTATTATATGGACAATGAGATTTTAAAAACCAATAAAGTGTATTAATAATAAAAAAGATAAATTGAAAAGTGTAAAGAAATGACATACAAACATTTTCTTTAATGTGCCCCTAAATATCACTTATTTTGCCATGAGCAGGTGGCTGTTGTAAGAATTAGATTACTGTGGTTTTCCCTGTAATGACAGCAAACAAATGACTCTAGTGATGTGAGGTATTACACTAAGATCTCTTCAAATCCTAGCTTGGCCCATTGATCTTGTCCCAACTTTTCCTTGTCGGTCTGATCAATATTAAACTTGTCTGTAAGCTCTGTCAAGCTTTGTGTAAACACCTCTGAAAAGCTGACGTGACCTGAGTGCATTTCTACTCTGTGAGCTACTTTATCACTAAAATCTGATGAATTTAATCATAAGGAAGCACACAGAGCAGGGATACTGTACACCAAGTTCTTGAGTGCATCAGGACAGCAGGCTGGCCATAAATGAGCAAATGGAGATGAAGGGGATGCCGGTAGGGTCAATAGCAAAATACCTCAGAAAGAGGAAAGTAAAAGGGGTTGTTGAACTTTCAATACTTATCAGTTCAGTTGGTTTCAGAGAGTTCACTAGATAAATATTTTTTTTTTTAAGTTTCTATTTTCTATTTGTGACCACTTTTCTAATATTGAAGTTGAAGTTTCATTTTTCACCTTCTTATGTCTTTCTAAAGCTGCTCTGGTAGGTGGGTAACTGACCATTTAAACTTTTCTGAATTGATATACTGTATAATTTAATGCATTTCTTGTCTTTGGCCCTGCTGAGCAGAATAATTGAGTTTTATTTAAAGGGGTTGTCACCTTTTGAGTTAGCTGTTTCAGTATGATGTAGAGAGTGATATTTTGAGACAATTTGCAAGTGGTTTTCATTTTCTATTATTTGTGGTTTTTGAGTTTTCACTTTTCATTCAGAAGCTCTCCAGTTTGAAATTTCTGTAAACTTGTTGCTAGGGTCCAAATTACCCTAACAACCATGCATTGATTTGAATAATAGACTGGAATATGAATAGGAGAGACCCGAACAGAAAGATGAGTAATACAAAGTTGCAATAACAAATATGTAGCCTTATAAAGTATTTGTTTCTTAGATGGGGCCAGTGATCCTCACTGGATAGCGGTATTTGTGACCATTTGTCCATACAAAATCTCTCCAGTTTGATGGCTGCTGAGCATGGACAGCCTGCTTCAAATCATCCCGTAGATTTTTTATGATATTCAAGTCGGGGGACTGTGATGGCCATTCCAGAATATTGTAATTCTCCCTCTACATAAATGCCTTTGTAGATTTCGAAGTGTGTTTAGGGTCATTGTCATGTTGGAATATCCAACCCCTGCATAACGTCAACTTTGTGACTGATGCTTGAACATTATCCTGAAGAATTTGTTGATTGAATTCATCTGACCCTCTACTTTAACAAGGGCCCCAGTCCCTGAACAAGCCACACAGCTCCACAACATAATGGAACCTCCACCAAATTTGAAAGTAGGCAGCAGGTGTTTTTCTTGGACTGTAGTGTTCTTCTTCCGCCATGCAAAGTGCTTTTTGTTATGACCAAATAATATCAGTCCAAAGCACTTTGTTCCAAAATGACTGTGGCTTGTCTAAATGAGCTTTTGCATACAACAAGCGACTGTTTGTGGCGTGAGTGCAGAAAGGGCTTCTTTCTCATCACCCTGCCATACAGATATTCTGTGTGCAAATTGTGCTGAACTGTAGAACGATGTAAAGATACACCACCAAGTCTTTGGAGGAGATCTTTCTCATAATCCTCAGGATATGCCGCTCCTGTATTTTTCTTGGCCTGCGAGACCTGGGTTTTACAGCAACTGTGCCTGTGGCCTTCCATTTACTGATTACATTACTTACAGTTGAAACTGACAATTTAGACCTCTGAAATAGCTTTTTGTAGCCTTTCCCTAAACATGATACTGAACAATCTTTGTTTTCAGAACTTTTGAGCATTGCTTTGAGGATCCCATGCTGTCACTCTTCAGAGGAGAGTCAAACAGAAGCACAACTTGCAGTTGGCCACCTTAAATACATTTTCTCATGACTGGACACACCTGCCTATGAAGTTCAAGGCTAAACAAGCTCATGCGACCAATTTGGTGTTGCCAATAATCAGTATTGAGCAGTTACATACATTCAAATTAACAAAATTACAAGGGAACCCAAAATTTTCACATTTGATTTAATTGTGTACAACTGAACTGCTTCACTAAAAATATACCACTGTTATCTTTTTTGTTTGGAGTAAATTATTATGCAGGCTGAGAGGGGTTCCCAAACTTTTTCATATGGCTGTAGTGGAAGGGGTCAAGTTCAAGGTACATGTATTTCCACTCATATACACAGAGTTGGCTTATATGACCCTGGATTTTCTAATTGATCATGCTGAATAAGAAGGGCTAGTGTAAACGTTTTTATTTATAATGAGCACTAGTCCACATTCCAAGTATGCAAGCACATTTGGAGCCTTCTTTGAGCTATCAATGGTTTATGCAATCTGCTGCAAATCTCCAAAGAAACCAATGTGAGACTGTTTGCTGTATAGAGAGTAGTAGGAGATTATTCAGTACAGGTAAACTGCACAAATTAATGAGACGGGCTTTGTAATACTGTAAATACAGATACAATTAAACATTATCCTTTCAGGAATTTTATTCCCTGAAAAACCTTCCTGTGCACATATAACCTACATTTGGAGGTGATATTCCCACAGGGTTGTAGTACTACTAACAATATAGAGAGCTGCACAATATGCTTCTTCATGGTATTCTATGTAATGTCACAAAGCTGACAAAGCACTATATAAATGTAAAGGATAATAAGAATTCACATTATAACAACATGCACAGATACTATTTAATTCAGTCTTCTATGTCCTTGGCATGAAAAAACACTAAAACTGATCAGTCCTGGCTAAATTAAAACAAGATATAAAAGTTCTGATATGATGAAAGCGTGAGAATTGAAAGGCCAGAAAAGGCCAGACACTTCCTATTTCAGGAAAACCTAGATTCCCCTGTCAGATGCAAACAGGCAGCTGACATTTCCCAGACACATACAAAATAACAGTCACGAGGCTTCTGACACAAGCTGTCCAACTGTTTCTATTCTGAAGGGATAATCCTACTTTTAGAAGGAGAATCCTTGGCATATACCCAGAACTGTTCCAATTATTCTCAACAATTTATCATGGCATCTATCCTAAAGACATGAGAAAGAAAGAGGCTGTGAAGGGATAGTATAACCATGCCTTTCCATTGTAAAATAATCCCGTTGGGTATTAATTCTGGCTTGAACAGAATTGCTGTGCTCTTCTCTTATATTATTGTGAACATTGATAAAATAAAATAAAATTTGCTTTGCATTGTATCCGTTTGTAGTCTCCTGTGCTGCAAGACATACAAGGTAGTCCCAGCCAGTGGCCCAGCACTGGTAAAGGACATCAGAAGTGACCACTGACTAATGACTATAGCATTTGTAAATGGTTTTCCTGTGGTGGAAAATGGCAAATTGTTTGTACACTGTCATTTACATGAAAAAAATAAATAAAATTACTATTTGTAGCCATTGAAAGATATAGAATGGTTTAGCTACGAGTCTGCATGAAATACTGTCAGGTGTGTTATAAAAATGGTTTAATTGTATACTAGCACGGGCCAAAGGAAAGGAACCTGTGGCATAACTAGTTATTGGGTCCACAGAAAAAGCATTTTAGGACCCCTTAAACTTTGGGAATAATATATTTATTATTAAACGCTCATACTTAAACCGAGTAGATGCAGTGTGTGATGTGCACATCCAAACACAACTACCATATTTTTTACCCACAATGTAAGTCTTTTACCCAGAATTCCAGCACTGGGGCGATCACAAGAGTGAGTTGCACCTAATGCAATTGTATCCAATGCAACACAGCTAATGCAGCTCACACTTTAATCTGGATCAAATGCAATTGCATTGAAAAGGCTGCATCTGTGCCTATTACTGCAGGCCACAGTTGGAACCACGGAGCTGCTTTCTAGTGTGAAGGTGCCGGGAGTACAAGGGCTCGACTACATTAATAAGTAAAGATGTCCTAGATTCAGCCTCAAAACAGGAGACAGTAGGAAGGCAGCGGTGCTGAGCACAACTACAGTATATGGAATTGAAAGGAGCTCATATTTACACAAGTACCTTTCCATGCGATTGACTGTGGGAAAATGTGTGGACCTGCAACTGTGGTGCAGTAAGTAAATGACCCCTATTGTCTTTCATGCTTATTCTAGAATACAGATATGCCCACATTATCCTCTTTTCTCTGGAATGTTACAGCTTAAGAACTATCTACATTGTCAGTTTTCTTACATTAATGTGTTTATTATATTTCCTCATAAGTTTCTTTAGGAGTCCAACAATTTGGGTCACTAGCCTGAGTACACTGACTACTTGGAAAAAGATATCTGAAAAAGTTCAAGTTTTAAATAGTTAAATAGCTAATAACACTACAATACAATATCTGCTTACATTTTCTTATATAGTCACTAAAATACAATATATTAATTAATGTAGTTTTAAACAACATATAATGTAGTTTTAAACAACATATTCAGCCTTGCGCTGACTGTGAACTGACAGACTCCAACCAGCAAATCATTAGTTTTTTACCATGAGGAGTCATATCCATCAATGACAATTTTTTTTTAATGAAAGAAACCCCCTCCGACAAAAGCCCCATCCACAGCCATCAAATGAGCCCCCTCTCTGCTCCCTCCCTGCATAGTCTATTTCAATAAACAGTTATAAATAGCAGGTGCCATTTTCTGAATCTTCGTGTTCTCTTCCAATAATTTGGGCTACACGGAGTTTGCTAGCGCATGCGCAGTTCTCCTTTAAGGCACAGAATCTCTATGCAGCACACAGACAGAGATCCACCACATACTGACCAACAGACTACATTCAGGAAAGACTCCCCATCTAACAAACAGAAACAGACTCTCCAAGCAACAAATAAAACAGACTCTCCAAGCAACAAACAGAAACCGACTTTTTATCCGGCAGAGATACAGACTCTCCATGCAACAAATAGACTCTCCATGCAACAAAGAGATACAGGCTCTCTATGCAACAAACAGAAATAGACTTTCTGTCCAACAAAGACCAACTGATAACCCATTTGCTCTAACCAGCAAATCATCAGTTTTTTACCATGAGGAGTCATATCCATCAATGACAAGAGTCAGAGATACAGATTCTCCATGCAACAAATAGAAATATACTCCCCATCCAACAAAGAGATACAGACTCTCCATCCAACAAACAGAAAAAACTTTCTATGCAACAGAAATAGAATCTTCATCCAACAAAGAAAACGAACTCTCTATCCAGCAAACAGAACAAACTTTCAATTCAACAAACAGAGAAAACTCCCTATTCAACAAACAGAACAAACTCTCTTTCCAACAAACACACTTTTAATCCAACAAATATGAGGCAGTCTCCTCAACCCTAATGACTTGTATGCGAAACCACACAGTGACTCTATCTAAGCTGATCAGATAACCCTGCCCTGCACTACACTGATGCGCCTCAAGAAAGGCGAAACCGGTCTGTAGTTGGGAATCTGATCAGCTATTATCTTGGTTTCTGCTTTAAAAACCCAGTGGGTGAGCTTTAGGCTATAGGATAAACCCATGTAAATTGGATTTTCTTGTTTGGAATTCATTCCCAGGATTCCTTTTGTTTAATCCAACAAATAGAAACAGACTCTCCATGCAACCAACAAACAGAAACAGACTCTTTTTTAGACAAAGAGATACTGACTCTCCATGCAACAAACAGAAATAGACTCTCTGTCCAACAAACAGAAAAAACTTTCTATCCAACAGAAATAGAATCTTTATCCAACAAAGAGAACAAACAGAACAAACTTTCAATTCAACAAACAGAGCAAAGTCTCTATTCAACAAACAGAACAAACTCTCTATCTGACAAACATAAACACACTTTTAATCCAACAAATATAAACAGACTCTCCATGCAATAAATAGAAACACACTCTCCATCCAACAAACAGAAACAGACTCTCCATCCAACAAATAGAAACAGACACAATTCCATTTGTTTGATGGAAACAGACTCTCTCCATCAAACAAACATCAAGACAAAGAGATAAAGACTATCCATGCAATAAACAAAAATAGACTCTCCATCCAATAAATAGAAACAGACTCTCAATTCAACAAATAGAAACAGACTCTCCATCAGACAAACCTAAAGATACTCTCCATCCAACAAAGTGATGCAGACTATTCATGCAACAAACAGAAATAGACTCTCTGTCCAACAAACAGAACAAACTTGCTATCCAACAAACATAAACACACTTTCAGTAAAAAATTTGTTTCAACTTTACGCAAATATAACCAGCGGATTCGCAAACAAAATGGGGATTCTGCCCCAAAAAATAAATCGCTCTGCTGTCCAACTGATTTCCCAGCCTGCAGCGCCAGCCTCCATGCGATCAGCTACAGCCGCAGTTTGAGGAATCAGTAACAGGAGCGTGTGAGCAACAGAGTAAAGGTGCCAAAGCAGTGGAACACGAGGACGCTGACGAGACCAAAACAAGTTTCGCAACAAGGGTTTGAGAGACGGGACCACCATTATTATCAGAGCCGGTTCTTAACTAAACGCAAATAAACATCAGCGATCCTGTAAGTAAAAATCTAGCAGTGATCCGGCATTTGCAGTATATAGAAGCGCACATTGGCCTCTCTCTCCCTTGAGGGGATCCGGTGTGCCAAAGAGGGGAGCGAATTACCACATATTTGCCTCATATCTGCCTGTACTTAGAGACCTCTATGGGACTTCTTGGGTTAAAAATCAAACTGCTGTGAGGAAAAGCTTTTTGGTTGGTGGGATATTATCTAATATAGGAAGCGCATACTGATTATATTTCTTGATAAACACACTTTCAATCCAACAAATAGAAACAGACTCTCCATGCACCAAACAGAAATGTACTCTCCATGCAACAAAGAGATACAGACTCTCTATGCAACAAACAGAAATTCTGTCCAACAAAGACCAACTGATAACCCATTTGCTCTTATATGGGGCCATCAACAATCCAGAACTGCATAGGCCAAACTTCTGCATAACAATTGGCTTACTGATCAGCTAATTGCAATCTAGTTCTTTATTGTGGACAAACTGTACAATATCCAGCTGAATAATGCATTGGCCAGTTTGCAAGTTATCAAGTACAGTGCAGTTTTTACTACAATCTACAAACCAGCGTGCTCTGTTTCTTACTCTTGCAAAGCTAAGGTTTTCTAGAAACTGTAGTCACATAAGAAGCTAATTGGACAAGCACTAATTACTTGTGCAAGGAAACACGTCAGGCTTTCCATTAAAACTCAAGTGCTTTTACCATTTTTACCAATGCAGTTCTCCCTAAAAGAACCAGTGTTCAGAATGGCCAGTAAGATCGGTTAATAAGGAGTTTTAAAAAGGAAAATATACCCTCCTTGTTTACGCTCAAAATCTATCAAGGTGAGGGAGGGGTTGCATTACACCGTGAGCAATGAGGCAATGGGAAATTATATATAAAATATATTATATTTAAATATTTAATATATTTAATATATTAAATCAGGTATGGCTGTGTAAAAAATTAATTCATTTTTGTAAGATCCGATAGTGTTTATGCACCTTTACTTTTCAGTCCTATTAAATGAGCTCATGTCAAAAAGGGTGGCTATTTTCATTTTATGAAATGGTGGTGGAGGCAGGACACCGTTCCTGTGACAGAAGGATGTGGACACAGCCTTAACCCTGTGGTAGTATCAAGCAAAACAACTTTTGACAATAAAATAAACCAAAGGTAACAATGGTAGCACCTTCCATTAAGTAGTTTGTTAATACAAATTACCAGTGTGCAGGGTCATGTGAATGTTAGAGAACCCAAAAAGAAAAATAGAATGACCCATATTATGGGTCATTCTATTTTTCTTTTTTATGGGTCATTCTATTTTTCTTTTTGGGTTCTCTACTTTTGACAATAAATGGTGGTATAAAAGGTGACATAACGAGATTGTGAGTCTGTAGCATGCCAATATTTCTAGGTAGCTGAGCCTTTAATATACACAGTTTTACTAAGTATTACTCAGGGACAGCCTGCAGTCCATTCCAAATCCACTACTTCAGTACCAATGAAAGCATAAAGAGAATTAAACCCTTTAATCCAAGCTCTCCTACAACACAAACCGACTCAATTAACAAATGACACTCAAAGATGAGCGCTGTAAGCACACTGAAACTGAAAGTTTAGTTCACACAGTCCAGATGCAGGCTGTATTGGCACACAATTAGACACAACAGACATAGCTAGCATATCACTACTAAGTGGCATTAGCCATGCTAAGTAACAGCTAGCAAACACCAAACTTAATCTTTGTATAGACTGCCACAAACACTTACAGACAGTCTGCACCCAGAACTATAACACTGTACAATAAAAGCCAATTTCAAATTAAACATAAAGCCTATATTGTTTTTTTTTTTAAACATCAGTATCTGTAAACTTTAATTTAAATGTCTTCGCTGTCAATCGTGTATTGCCTTCCCCGCCTCTATGACACAGGTCAGCAATCACTTTCCATACTGCACTTTCCTTGCACTGTTCACATTCCCCCTACCTCTTCACTGCCTATAACCCAGGTAGTCTGTGCTTTGGCACATGCATAAATAAATACATGTTGAAGGCAAGTCAGTAGTGTTACGGCAGTTGGGTTCAGAGAACAAGGCAGAGTGCAAAAAGTGGGAGCAATGTGCCATGTTTTTGCACTCTGCCTTCCACCCTATATGTAATGGAGCAGGTCTCTACGCTCCATTTTGGCACACACAGACCTGCAGCCTACAGAGCTGGCTGCATTTGTCAGTGATTAATGTATGAGGGGCAGGACGAGAAGAGTACCTGTCCCCTAACTTGCGTGCCATTCAAACAGCTGTGGACACAGGTGGCAATGGTATTGACCTGTGACCTATGACAGGGCATACATTTCTGTTCAGGGTCTTTGTAAATGACCCCAGTGGTATTCCAAATTACAAAAAGACAATGTCCCAAACATTCTGGATAAAAGATTCTACCCATATAATATTACAACAACAAAAACTCCATAGTCCCTAAAAAACAATACTGATTGAAGTACACAGATATACTTCAGCACAGTCATATACAAAGAGTATCTTTGAATGGACGAATGTAGAACAAATATAATCAGCAAGACACGTTGTTATTATGCCTTATTTTTATAATGTTGACCTAGCCTCCAGCATTTCACAGAGATTTTACATTTTTGGTCCCTGCCCCATGGTGCTTACAATCTTAAGTCCCTATCACATTCACACTATGGTCAATTTTATCAGGAGCCAATAATAAAAAAGTCATCATATCAAGAGTTTCTGTGCAGGTGTCAGTTCCTGGATAACTTGGTTCAATAAAAAAGGAAACATTGCAAAGCTGATATCAAGCAGAGGAACAACCTTGAGAATAACTTACAGTGGACCTGTCAGGTGTTAAGCTGCTCACCCACTCATGGATTTTTTTTAACTCAATGTCTAGATGTACTCTATAATTGGCAGAGCAAGTGACTACATCAGTGATGTGTTTTGAAAGCGAAAAATCATTGGCCAGCCTAACTGTGATGCAATAGCTCACACTACCAGTTGTCAAAATCTGACTGAATTGGATGAAAAATCCATGCATGCGTGGACAGATTTGTCAGTTGAACAGGATTATCATTCAAGCCTGATCTGCATGGGCTTGGACTTTCAAAAAACAACTATAATAATAATAATAATAATATGATTGCCTAACAAGCCTCTGAAACAAATACTGATCACCCTATACCTTCTTGGCTCCCCAGAGCAGTCTCAGGATCTACTTCCAATATGGATATGCACTGATGGTAAGACAATATTTTGTGCTTAATTCTAAAAATAAGCACTGAAAATCAAATGCACTAAGGAAAATGCAAACATAAACACTTGACAAAAATCCAACTTCAGAACAGATGTGGTGCTCCCCCAATACAATAGATTTGACTATTAGTAGTCCAGAACCATGTCAATATAGTTCCAATACAGACATTATTCCAGTCTATTCTATGGTACATACTCTAGCAGATGGGGTTGTTGCAAAGTACATACTGCCACTGTTCTGAGGAGCTAGTCCGGTCTATTGCCAAGCACTCTGTTCTGCAGTGGCACTATACCAGTACAAATCCATAACTGTTCTTGTTCCAGCCAGCAGGGTGCTATTAAAACTCTTCATCCACAAACATTTCAGCTTTGATACACTGCTTAAACACAGACAGGCACACATATAGACGCATAGAGGTGCTGTGTTTTCTGGGAAAATTCATTGGCTTTCCTTTCTTTTTAGTTTTTTTTTCCACTTTGGCATCAAGCATACTTTTTTTTGCCAGAGGGGTACAATATAAACAAATATGATATCATTTCAACCAATACATACCATCAAACAAATTAATTCATAAAAGTTATTTCATTGGCAAGAATAAGCAAATGCTGTACAGCAGGATTCTAGGACAACATAATCATAGAACTTAATTCACTGGTGCCAAAGCCATGCCATTGCCCTTGACTTTGATAAGCTCAGGGATAGACTCATGCCAAGGCTGTTAAATACTGAGTGGCCTATATCAATTTCTACCAATAGGTGGGTCAGTTTCTCTTGGTACACTCAAGAGGCCAGATCATTGTAAGTTAGTGTGAGAACTTATATGATATTAAGGTGGTGTCACATGCCAGTTTTCAGAGGATAAAAAACTAGAGAATAAAAAATTGCTCTATGGAAATCCTGCATTTGAAATACATCTGCCCACTGGTACCATGGGCACAATGCCTCTAATCCTAGTGCCATACTTACTGACAGTTACAGCCCTGTGGCTGGCAGTATCTCAGCACCGTTGGCACTTGGCAATCTTTATCACCAAATGGCATGTACCGAGACACACAACCCTGCCTAGTACAGTCACATTAGGTCACTCCTTCCCAAGCCCTTTGTTCCCTCGCCAGCAAGGCATCAATCAATCCCCCCAAATCATCTGCGTGCCCACAAATTACCTCATCTACCCAGAAGGATTTGGCTCAGGACGGGGCAGGAGATCCATATCCAGAAGAGAAGAAGCAATACTGTGGATCCAGAGACCTGGGAATTTTCTTATAAATCACCAAGGTTAATTTCCAAACTTAATAGGAAGCAGCTGGTCACCACATAGAATTGCTTGACTCAATGTGCATTTGAGTGGTGTAAAGCTACTGAAATACCCTCAAAGCTTCTGATGCCCTCTTCTCCTCTAGGGCTGGGGGTCAGAGGAAGGAGCAAAGCTGCAGCTCGGAGAATATGTTGCTAGGTGTGTAGCCTCAGCCCTCAGAAGTACAACCCCGCTCACAAACACAAAGTAAATGGTATAAACTCTGCGCGTTGCTGCGTGTGGCGGTGGCGGCACAAAGTGACAGACTGTCTACACGGGAGTCCCACTGGGCTTTGTACTGTGCCTCGCTTTCAATAGATGGAGCGCTTAGCGGAAAGCTCCCGGGCCCCCGCCTAGTGCAGGAATGTAGCAAAGAGTCTCGCGGAACAACAAGGTCCGCTCCAAGCAGTCGGCACTGGCTGCTCTGTCACTCAAAGCCGGGCGCTGTTTCCCGAAGTTCCGGCCGCTCCTCTGTGTAGCCGGCTCTGTGTGCAAGTTAGGGGGCGGCACTGCGCATGCGAGAGATCCCCTTCTATAGGGGGTCGGAGTGGTGGGCTGTGAGTCCGTGTGGTACAATGAACGCAAGCGAGCTGCTTAACACGACAGTGTGACAAGTCGGCGACGAGCAGCGCGGATACCGAGGGACACCAAGTGGCTGAGGGAGATTCACACATTTACTCACATAATCATCAAATGCAAACTTCTGCTTCACAAAAATCATACCGTGCAATTTGGTGTGCGAATGCTATTTTGCCATATATAGAGAGAGCTACACATAATCTCCAGCTACATTTGTCTGACAATGGAACCAACCGACCACAGGCCCCTCTAGCAGTCACCACATCTCTGTATCTGTCGCTGCTCCTTATATACTGTTTGTAAATCGCATTCCTTAGCGCCAAAAAAACACTTTGTGTGCCAGGTGATTTACATTGAGTAGTATTAGGAGTAGAAACTGATTCCACCCAGTGTCAGACTGGCCCAGCGGGATACCAGGAAAACTCCCAGTGGGCCCAGGTGTCAGTGGCCCTCATGCTGCTAAACATTTGGCTTATTTCATGGCCATTCCCTGTTTCTATGAGAACAAAGAGGCTAAATAGATGGAATAATAGATTATAGTATGTAAAGAAAAGAAACTAGGAGACTAGAGGTTGAATAAGGAGAGGAAGAATAATAGTACTGAGAGTGGACCCCTGGTCTAATGTATTTTAGTGGGCCCCCGGTGTCCCAGTCCAACACCGATTCCACCTGCTTTTTAATTCACACCCTTTGTTACAGTTTGAGAAAAAAGCTATTTATGAAACAGATGAAGTCAAAAGGGGTAAGGGTTAAATGCAAGGCTACCACATCATGGAAAAAATTAGTTGGAAGTCTGCAGTGTGGATCCTTAGACTTGACTGGACAAGCCACATCTCTGTGGCACAACTATATAGAAAGCAGAGGTCACAGTTGTTGGGGGGACGGTGGCCCAGACCATAGAGTCTGCTACGTCCATAGTTGCTTTAGCGTTTTAGCACAAACAGGCCCTCTTTCCAGCTTGCTCTTAAATTATGCAACTCCTGGGCCCTCGCTATTTTAAAGGTACAAGAGGGGGTTGGGGAGGAGGAACAACTATGCAGCAGACTCCTTTGTCCTCCCCCCCCCTGACGCTCGGGTCAGCTGTATAGGTAGTTACTAGTGATGGCCGATTAAATTCGCCAGGTGTGGATCCGCCCACGAATGTTTTCACAAACTGTGGCAAAAATTCGCCAGCTGAAAATTCACAGCTACAAAAAAAATTGGCGTGCGTCAAAATTGGCACGCGCGTAGAAATTGTCAAACATCACAATTATTCAGATGCCTATTGGTTTTAATGCATTTGGACAAAGTAGTCACTGATGTCAAAATTGTCACGTGTCAAAATTATTTGGACGCCCATTGACTTCAATGCATTTGCCCATTACTAGTAATTATGCCACTGAGATACTTCCATCTCCTAGATGGTATTCATACAATCATGGGGGTAGTGTTCACAACGCCCCAGATATAGTGCTCAGAGACAGATGAACTAGTATATCCACCACTAGTGGATGCTCATAGTAATATATTACTCTAGGAATCTCCTATTAAATAGCTGCCCCTCCCAAATCTAAAACAGTCCCTACACTTAGCTGGCCAAAAGTGTAATTCCTACTGACGATGCCTGGGCCACTTTAAGTATTAAGCCATTCTGCAATGTCATCTAAAGGTGTACTCTGAAGATGTATAAAAATTACACCAGTAACAATGTTGCAGGCGGAAACGCCACCAGGCAACAGAAGCTGTGCCAGCCATATGTCCAGGCTTACCCAAGTGAGATGCAGGCCCGGACTGGCAATCTGTGGGTTCTGGCAAATGCCAGAGGGGCTGCTGTATGGTTCCATAGAAAGTTACCATATAGTGGGCTGGTAGGGGGCTGTTTGGGCCTCTGTACTTGGAATGGCAGGGCCTATTTTGACTCCCAGTCCGGGCCTGGTGAGATGCCTCAATAATGATCATTATCTGGAGTACATATAGGTTTTCTCATCTTCCAATGTGAACAGAAAGACTGCTACACTATCTCTGTAGAACCTTTTATTCAGAATGATTGTCATTGTCCCTTCTCTGTGCAATGCATTTGAGGCAGCAGACCAATCCTGTATCCTATCTGTTAAAATGAGCTGTATGAAAGCACAACTTCACAGCTACTATAAGATGAAACGTGTACATTCCTTTGCCAAGAACAAAAAGTGTACTTTTGTTTGTGATGGGTGGAAGTTTTATTCAGAGAAATGGATTTCTCACAGTGTTGATAATACACAGTTTTATTGCTCAATAAGCATATTTTTCTGCACTCTGTATGATGATGTTGCTTATCCATTCCTTTGCAGCTTAAGTTAGCCATACATGTCCAGAAATTTTTGGGCACTTGGCTGATATCAACCTTAATACCTGGTCATGGATGGCAACTTCAGTACAACTTAGTAAGCCACTGTGTGGCTGTCAGGAGCGGCCGTCGGTGCGTTCTCCCTTGTCGACACTGCATCCAAGACGGTGGCATCCATAGCTACCATGCGGGTAGCTGTGACGCCGGCGTCCTGACTCCGGTGGGATGACATCACGTGCCTGGCGCAAAAATTGAAGATAAACCTTCCAGGTTACGGGTTCAATGCCCGATTGTAGGATTTGTTTTGTGCATTCCTGGGTGCTTGATAATTTGTCTGATATTGATTGCTGGATTCCTTACTCTGCTTGAACCTTGACCTTGCTACTATCTGCCTGGATATTGACTTCAATTACTCCTGACCCCTATTTGTACCACGAATGTAGAACGGCATTCAACACCCGAGATGGGCATTACGAATATCTCATAATGCCCTTTGGCCTCTGCAATGCTCCCACCTTCTTCCAGGAGTTCGTTAATGACATTTTCAGAGACCGCCTTTAACAGGCAGCTGTTAAAGGCGGAAGCAAGAGCCGAGACCAGGGAGCCTAGCATTGGTTCTGGATTTTGGGCAGGCCCAAACTGGCAATCTGTGGGTTCTGGCAAATGCCAGAGGGGCTGCTTTAAGGTACCATAGAAAGTCAGTATTTTGTGGGCTGGTAGGGGCTGTTTGGGCCTCTGTGTGGGCTGATTGGGCCTCTGTATACCTGAAATGCCAGCAGGGCTTATTTTAATTCTCAGTCCAGCCCTGATTTTGGGTGCCGATTCGTGACAGTACAACGGGCCCAGATACATGCCGAAGGTCATGCTGCCGCTGCTCCTCCCGCTACTGAAGTGCTCCTCACCACTCTTCTGCTGCACTTGGAGGATCAAGAGCGGAAACAGGACTACCTAGTTCAAGGTCTGCATAACCTATCTTGCAGGCTGGACGCTGCACAACAGGTTCCGAATCCAGCAGTTCAACATCCTGTTGCCGCCCGAGAGGGTCCATCTGCAGCGTTAGGTGATAAATCCCATGAACCCAAAATCTCCTTCCCTGAAAAATTTAGTGGGGATAGGACAAAATTCTATGTCTTCCAGGAGGCATTTAAATTATATCTAAGTTTCCCCACTCTTTTGCTACTGGGGAAGAAAAAGTGAAGTTCGTAATGACCTTATTACAAGGCGACCCACCAATATGGGCGCTGAGGTTACCCCCCTCTGATCCTGCCCGTTTCTCCCTTGAAACATTCTTTAACTGTATGGCAATGCTTTACGATGAACCAGATAGTGCTTCTTCTGCCAATACCGCGATTCGTAAGTTACGCCAGGGGAAAAGGGCAGTAAAGGAGTATTGCACTCCGGTAGTCTGTAGAGACTGGTTGGAACGACATGGCCCTTCGCAGCCAATTCCTTTTAGGGCTTTCAGAAGCTGTCAAGGACAGTTTAGTTAATTTCCCTCTATCTGCAACTCTGGATGATTTAATGTGTCTTGCCATTCAGTTTGATAGAAGACAAAGGGAGAGAAGGGAAGAAAAGGGTACTTCTGTTCCTGCTGGGTACACTTATGTTAAGCCTTCTAACCCCTCAGTGCCTCTGCCTCAGTAGGAACCCATGCAATTGGGTATCACTCATCTAACTCCTGAGGAAAAGGCCCGCAGGCGGTCTCAGGTTCTGTGTATTTATTGTGGGGATAAGGGTCATTTTCTTAACCAGTGTCCTAAGAGGCCAGGATACTTCAAAGCCTAAATGGAGAAGGGGAGCTCCATTTGGGTTGAGAAGTTTCCTCTCCCCAATTTTCTTCTAGGATCATGGTACCTTTTATTTTAACCTGGCTTAGTGGGTTCTGTTAAGGTTTCTGCTTTTGTGGATTCTGGGGCGGCAGGAAATTTTTTGGATGCTGCATTCACAGTAAGGTATAACATTCCTCTAACACCCCTCCCATGAGAATCTTAGCCATTGACAAAAGTCCTTTGGGGTCAGGTTTGGTAACCAAAAGATCTGTGGCATTGACCATGTGCACTAACAACTTGCATTTTGAGGAGTTATCCTTCCACTCGAAGGTTTTTCATCTTCTCCTCTAATTAAGGGTTACCATGGTTACACGTACACAACCCCTATATTGACTGGGTAACTGGGGAGATTCTTCGGTGGGGTCTCAAATGTAAAGGTTCTTGTTTCAAGGTTCCTCAAATGGTGGCAGTCACATCTTTAGAGGGTTTACCCGCGGCTTATGCAGAGTTTTCTGATGTGTTCTCTAAAAAAGCCGCTGAAACACTACCCCCACATAGGCGTTATGACTGCCCAATTGACCTCATGCCCGGGTCTACTTCCCCTAGAGGGAGAACTTATCCTCTTTCATTGCCCGAAGCCCAGGCAATGAAAGATTATATCAAAGAAAATCTAAAAAAAGGTTTCATTAGGCCCTCTAAATCCCCTGCAGGTGCTGGGTTCTTTTTCATGGGCAAGAAGGATGGAGGTCTTCGCCCACGTATTGACTATAGTGGCCTTAATAAAATTACTATCAAAAACCGCTATCCCCTTCCGCTGTTTTCTGAGTTATTCGATCAAGTTAGGAATGCTACCATCTATACTAAACTTGATCTTATACAGGGTTTTATTCAAATGATCTCCACCTGTGTAGCTGCTCACTTTCCTTTATAGGTCACACCAGTCAGACCAGAATAAATACTTTAAACAATGAGGTGTAGGATGGAGCCCACGGTACAGTGTGCTCCACCCTACACCTCATCGTTTAAACTTGATCTTAGAGGTGCATATAACCTCATTCGTATCAGGGAAAATGGCCTTTAATACCAGGGATGGCCACTACTGTCATGATATCACTCCACATATTTAGTCATGCTATTTGGTCTTTGTAATGCCCCCGCAGTGTTCCAGGAATTGTCAATGACATCTTCCAGGACTTGCTAGGGTTATTCATAGTGGTATATCTTGACAATATTTTAATTTTCTCTTCTAATTTGGGGAACCATCAGAAACATGTCTGGGAGGTTTTACTCAGGTTAAGAAAGAATAATTTATTTGCTAAACTTGAGAAATGCCATATTGGACTGGGCTCAGCCTCTTTCTTTGCGTGCAACCCAAAGGTTCTTAGGTTTTTCTAATTATTATTGTCAATTCATTAAAAAAATTTCTTTGGTGGTGACACCAATTACGGATCTGTCCAAAAAGGGTGCTGATCCAAGTATGTGGCCTCCTGAGGCTATTCAAGCCTTTGAGTTCCTTAAAAAGGAGTTTGTATCTGTTCCCATTCTCCGTCACCCTGATACTACTCTTTCTTTCATTGTAGAGGTTGATGCTTCTGAAGTTGGGGCCGGGGCAGTCCTTTCTCAAAGGCATCAGATAACCAACAAAGTGCATCAATGTCCATTCTTCTCTAAAAAAATTCTCTTCTGCTGAGGCCAATTATGACATTGGTAATAGAGAATTGTTGGCTATCAAATGGGCCTTTGAGGAATGGTGACACCTGTTGGAGGGGGCTAAACATACCATAGCGGTCTTTACGGACCACAAAAATCTGTTATACATCGAATCTGCTGAACGGTTGAATCCTAGGCAGGCTAAATGGGCTTTATCTTTTACCCGGTTTAATTTCTCTCTCACATACAGGCCTGGTTCCAAAAATACTAAAGCAGATGCACACTCTAGTGCTTGACTTTTGAGTCAAACATGTCTGAACTTATAGAGTGTGTTCCCATCATTCCCAGTGAGATGATTGTGGCAGTTTTGGGATCAGATCTTGCCACACTTTTATCTTCTGCACAGTCTTCTGCTCCTGTAGCCACTCCTCCTGGGAGATTATTTGTGCCTTAAGGGAACAGGTTCTGGGTGAGGCTCACAACTCTAAAATGGCGGGACATCCTGGTATTTCTAAAACTTTGTCTTTATTATCCTGAAAAGTGTGGTGGTCTTCATTTAAACAAGATGTCCAGAGATTCATTAATTCTTGTCCTGTGTGTCAAAGATCAAAGTCCTCCAGAAACTTGTCACAGGGATTGCTAATGTCCTTGCCTATTCCTGATAGACCCTGGTCCCACCTATCTATGGATTTTATCATTGACCTCCCTCCCCTCAAGGGAAGACAGTAATTTGGGTAGTGGTGGATAGATTCAGCAAAATGAGTCATTTTGTTTCCCTCCCACACCTCCCATCTGCTAAGACTTTGTCTGAGTTATTTATTTCTAATATTTTTAGATTACATGGTTTTCCAGTCAACATTGTCTCTGACAGGGGGGTTCAATTTGTTTCTAAATTCTGCTCTTTGGTTGGGATTGATTTATCATTTTCTACCACTTATCACCCTCAAACCAATGGTCAGACTGAGAGGGTTAATCAGTCTCTTGAGCAGTTCCTGAGATGTTATGTTTCTGATAATCAATCCTCTTGGGCTGAGCTATCGCCTGGGGCAGAATTTGCCTATAATGATGCAACTCATGCATACACTAGTCAATCTCCATTCTTTATTGTTTATGGTTTACATCCAAAAGCTTTCTCTTTTTCTGGTTCTTTATTCTCTGTACAATCTGTCAATTCCTCTGTTAAACAGTTTTCCAAAATCTGGTCTGGGGTACATGAATCCCTTTCTGCAGCTACGGCTGCTCAAAAGAAAGCGGCTGATAGGTCCCACAAGGAGGCACCTAATTATCAGGTAGGAGACTCTGTATGGTTGTCCAAAAGGCAGTGGCGTAACTACAGAGGAAGCAGACCCCGCAGTTGCGGGGGGGTACAGGGGGCCCGGCAGGGCCTGCTTTCTCAGCAGTGCCGGATTACCCACAAGGCGCCCTAGGCTAGGGCCCACCCACCTGGTTTTAGGGGCCCGGGATGGAGATCCATGCGGCCCATCTAATGCTGGTCACGTCGCTGGTGGGGACTGAGCAATATGGAGAGAGAGACTCGGCTGCTGAGTCTTGCTGCTCCATGGCAGTGACACTGCCCGCCCCCCTCCCTCCGCAGCTTTGCTGGGCTGGCTGGACTGTGCACTGAATAAAGTTGTTGGAGATGTCACGGCTCCTCAAAGCCATGTGACTCGTGACTCGTCTCAGGGAGAGAGATAACTGCATGCTGCTCTGCATCATAATTCATCAGGTCAGCATGTGAGGTCCTGGGAAGAGCTACTGCTCAGTAGGCATATAGGGGGTGGGAGGTTAAGGCTATAGACAGGGGAAGGGAGCTGGGGAGAGGGATCACTGACACTTTTTATTGCTGCGCAGGTACCAGCCACAATCTGGACTGTTGGAGGGGGGGTTTGGGGAGTTCTAGTTCAGCGAGTGCTTTGTTTTTGTTTTTCCTCAGCACATAGTAACCTAAAATCTGCCACATGTTTTTGATCTATGTTCCATACTGAACACAATTAGAAACATCAGCTTTCCACTACACCAGGATAGACCAGAAGTGCCCATTAATCCCACACATTCCAACATGCTGATAAAGAGGCAGACTATTTTTATCTGTAACAGCTAAATCAAATGATCAAATATGCACAAACCATCAAACTAACTTTTCTGTTATCCTGCTTGAATTCTGGGGGTATTGATACATTAAATAATCCCTGTGCCATCCTGCTATGAGTTCTGGGGGTATTTATACATGAAATAATCCCTTGGTCATCCTGCTATGAGTTCTGGGGTATTTATACATGAAATAATTACTGTGCCAACCTGCTATGAGTTCTGGGGTATTTATACATCAAATAATCCCTGGGTCATCCTGCTATGAGTTCTGGGGGTATTTATACATTAAATAATATCTGTGCCATCCTGCTATGAGTTCTGGGGGTATTTATACATGAAATGATTCCTTTGCCATCCTACTTTGAGTTCTGGGGTATTTAGAGATGAAATAATTCCTGTGCCATCCTACTATGGGTTCTGGGGTATTTATACATGAAATAATTCCTATGCCATCCTGCTATGAGTTCTGGGGGTATTTATACATAGAATTGCTGCCGTGCTATCTTGAACTGAATTCTGGGGGTATTTTACATGAAATTGCCACTGCATTCATTCTGCTAAGTGTTTTATAGGCATTATAAATGAAATTGCATCAGTGGCTTTTTTTCAGAACAATGAGATTTATAGGAAGAGGTTTAGAGGAAGAGCTAAAATAAATGCCTTACTATAAATATATATTCAATGTGAGCATAATCTTACTTCTGCAGTAACAGCCCTTAAGTTTGCTCATAGCCTTTACAGAGAGATATGTGAAATTGACACTTTACCATCCTTCTGTAGTTCTGGGCTATTTATATATGAAATTGCAACTGTGCCATCCTTCCATGACTTCTGGGGATATTATACATGAAATTCTCCCACTATTTTGTGCAGAGGGGGCCCTGAGACATTTTTTGCAGGGGGGCCATGGCATCCGAAGTTACGCCACTGCCACAAGGAATATTAAACTTAAAGTTCCTTCACTCAAATTGGGTCCCAGATTTATTGGACCATATCCTGTTGTGGAAATTATCAATCCTTCCTCTGTCCTTCTCAAACTACCTGATAATTCTAAGATATCTAACTCTTTTCATGTATCTCTTTTGAAACCAGCCTCACAGGTCTGTCAACAATCCTTTCCTCCCCCAGTGTTGGTAGAAGCTCAGCCTGGATTTATAGTCCAAGAACTCCTTGAGTCTCACCTTGTGCGGGGTAAGTTACAATATTTAGTACAATGGAAGGGTTGCGGCCCTGAGGAGAATTCTAGGGTTCCTGTCCTTGATGTAAGGGCTGATCGTCTCAGGAGACAATTTCATCTTAAGTTCCCTGAGAGGCCTGGTGGTCTAGTGGGCCAGTGGGGACGCCTGCCACGTTGCTCCTCCATTGTTGAAATGGCAGTTCCTAAGGGCACATGCCACGCTGATCTCCTTCTTTTATAGGCGTGCTGGCGTAACGACATCAGTACGCAGTGGCGCCAAATTCAAATGTATTTAAAGGGACTTTAGTACTGTTTTGATTGCCCACTGTTAGGTTTGTCTTGTTAGAATTCCTGAGTGCTATTCTGTATATTCCTGTGTATCTGATTCCTGTTTAGACCCCTGCCTGCCTGATTATTCTGACTTCTGTGATCCTGACCCCGGCCTGGTAACCGACTATTCTGAAATCCGTATTCCGACCTGTGCCTGTCTGACTCTTCTGATTGATATCCTGATTTTGACCCTTGCCTGTCTGACTTCGCCTGAATTCTGCCTGCACCGACCCGGCCTGGTTTGACTACGTTTTCTGTCTGCTCCTTGTATTGTGACCTTCTGCCCAAAAAGACTTTGCTAACGATTGTGCCCCTCTGCTCGTCCAGAACCCTTATCTCGGCTCCTCTCTTAATAAGACCTGGCGGCATCCAATTACCGAGGGCTCCTCCCGAGGTGAAAGCCGGCTGTTAAAGGTGAAAGCAAGAGCTGAGACCAGGGAGCCTAGCATTGGTTCTTGATTTTGGGTGCCAATTTGTGACAAGTAGCCTCCCCCTTTAAGTACCAAGGCCATACAGAGATTCATCAGGTTTGTGAACTACTGCCGGCAATTCATCAAAGGGTTTTCCTCCCGTACTGCCCCCATCCTGGCTCTCATCTGCAAGGGGGGTAAACCCAATTCATGGCCTCCTCCTGCCCAGGAAGCCTTCCAATCCCTGAAAGATGCTTTCACTTCAGCCTCGGTTCTCTGTTACCCTAACCCTCAGTTTCCCTTCTTCATTGAAGTTAATGCTTCCGATGTCGGAGCGGGAGCTATTATTTCCCAAAGACACAATGCTGATGGGAAATTACACCCATTTTTCCAAGAAATTTTCCCCTGCCTAACAGAACTATGATATTGGAAACTGTGAACTTCTGGCAGTGAAGCTTGCTCTCGAGGAGTGGCTTCTAACCCAGTCACCATCTATACTTACCATAAGAACCTAGAATTTATACAAACTCTTAAAAGACAAAATCCTCGGCAGGCAAGGTGGGCTCTCTTCTTTTCCAGTTTCAACTTTGCTTTGACCTACCGTCCAGGCTCCAAGAATTGGAAAGCGGATGCCCTATCAAGAAGCTTCACTCCGGTGGATCGTCATCTTGATATGCAAGATCCAGTTATTCCTCCTGCCAGAATTATTGCTTCCCTTTTTCCCCAATCTGCTGAACAAATCTTTTCTGGTCAGTCTTTCGCTTCTTCTGATACACCTATCAGGATGACGATTGTACCCCCTGAGCTTCGCCTGCCCATTTTGCAACAGACCCATTGTTCTAAGCATACTGGACATCCCGGTCCTGAAAAGATTCTACAACTTCTACGACATTTAGTCTGGTGGCCATAAAGATGTCAGAGACTTTATTGCTTCTTGTACTGTTTGTGCTACCTCCAATGCTAGCCGTACTCCTCCTAGTGGTCAATTATAACCTCTGCCCATTCCCTCTTGTCTATGGACTAACCTAGCTATGGACTTTATTGTGGAGTTACCACCCTCAAGTGAGAACACTGTCATTTGGGTTGTTATTGATCGCTTCAGTAAGATGACACACTTCATTCCCCTTCGGAAACGTACCTCAGCAGTAGAGCTGTCGCGGCTTTTCATTCAATTCACTTTTTGGCTGCATGGCTTCCCAGCAGCTGATAGAGGATCGCAGTTCATATCTAGGTTCTTGTGCTCTTTATGTAAAGATCTGGGTATCGCTCTTCAGTTCTCTTCTACTTACCATCCCCAAACTAATGGGGCAGCGGATCGGGTGAATCAAGCATTAGAACAATTCCTGAGGGAATCACATCTCACTCTGTCAGGACGATTGGTCTGATCTCCTCCCATGGGCAGAATTCGCTCATAACAATGCTTGCCACACTTCCACTGGCAGATGATCATGCAGCCCATATGTCTGCTATCTGGGCCGCAACAAAGCAAATTTGAAAAAGAGCATTCTTATGCATAAATGTTTTACTGATCACAGACAGAGATCTTCTCCTCTATACAAGATCGGTGACAAGGTATGGTTATCCACTAAGAACATTCATTTAAAGATTCCCTTTCCCAAATTGGGCCCATGATTTGTCGGTCCTTTCTCCATTTCTGAGGTTGTCAATCCTGTAGCTGTCCGACTTCTATTTCCACCGGAGATGCAAATTACCAACGTGTCTCATGTCTCCCTGGTAAAACCAGCAGTTACCAATCACTTCTCTTCAGATCAATCTCCTCCTTCGTCTTTCTTCGTGGACGGTCAACAGGAGTACGAGATGGAAAAGATCTTGGATTCCAGAAACTCCAGGGGGTCTCTACCGTTCCTCATTAAGTGGTTACTATCTTCCTGCCTTTTGAACTTCTGCCTGGATATTGACTTTGATTATGTACTGTTGCCCTGCACTGGAAAACTGATCTATTTGCTTCAGAAACACTACTATAGTTCATATACACAAGCTTCTAGCAAAGGCTAAAACTGAAAAAAGGCTATATTGCACATTTTAAATAGTCAATAACAGATAACATCATTATGTTCTACATAGCTTATCTGCTATCTGCTGTGTAACCTGAGCCTTTTCTCCTTTGAATGGCTGCCCCCATTGCTACATAGAACCTAATTTTTATAAACAATGGTAGTGTTTCTGAAGCAAATGCAGCAGTTTTACCAGTGCAGGGCAACACTGCATTATATTTTTATTACTTTAAAACAATATAATTTTTTATGTTACTGTTCCTTTAAATAAACTCCCTTAAAGGCAAAAAATAGAAGAAAGTTGAATAATGTGAGAGAGATACAGAAAAGGTGAGAAGAAATGCTTACACTCAAGGAAAGATGGAAGAAGACACAATAAAATAAGAGATATGGTGGAAGAGAGTTAGAGGTTAAGTAAAATGATGGTAAATAGAAGAGGAAGGAGGGAAGGAAATACAGAGGGTTTTGGAAAATGGGAGAATAGAAGTTAACAGGGGATTGAGAAAGGGACAGAAACAATTTGAGGGGGGAAAGGGGATCAGAGAATAAGTAGGTGAGTGATCTATAGGAGCAGACAAGCTGAATGAGAAATATGGACAAAGAAAAGGAATAAAGAAGTTAGGAAGTGATAAGGAAAGGAATGTAATGAAAAGCTTAGAAACAAAAAGAAAGTTGGGAAAAAGGACAAAGTAATAAATAGGAGAAAAAGAAATGGGATATTAGGTATGTACTGATATCATTATTTTTATATTCAGCTGCTCACAAAATCCTCTACAAAACATCCGTGTAAAGGTTTAAAGTCACAGTTAAGGGGCCCATTTACTAACAAATGAATTTCGTTTTTTTCCCACACATCTCTAAAAATGTGTGGTTTTCCTATCTTTGTAAAAAGCTCTAACAATTTGAGATTTATTAAGTGTAAAAACTCTGAAAATCCCTAATACAAAATTTTGTTAGGTAAAAGTTGTCAAGCTCCTATAGAAGTCAGTGCGAGCTGCGCTGATCCTAATGGACTGTTTTAAAACAAATTTTGAATTTTGAATTTTTTTACATTTGTTTTTGCAAACAGCCACAATATAGTAAAAAAAGTTATTTTGTTTACATTTTCTGAGAAAAACAAGGCCTTTAGTAAATCTGGCTTTCAAAGCAGCTTCTCATGTTCATGTACAGTAGGTATATTTTTTACACATTTTAAGTACCTCCACATCTTTTTAACCTTGCATGCACAATATGCATCATAATCCAGTTTTACATGTTGGCAACTATGACTTGGGTACTCCAGTGGCTGCAGAAACAGAGCTCATGATATGGTTTAATTATGGTGTCTTGGCTCTGACTTGCCGAAGCAAAAAAAAAAAAGGTCATGACTACATGCTGGGAAGTAGGCTATGAGATAAGTAAGAGTAGCTGCGGTATGTAGATTATTATCACAAAGCCACATCAAAGCCCTGATGTCCATGTTGTTAGGGGACAGTCATCTGTATGTGCCATAATCATTTTTAATTTCAGATGCGGTCAGTCACAAAATGCCATGGAAGCTGCTTATCAAACATCCAATGATAGGGATTGTATGGATAAGAAATGTATGTATTCCAAATATTCTTTCACAATGTTCTACGCCCAATTCACCTAAATACAGTACAAAGGTAGAACTATTCACAGTATGGCACCAGGGACTCTGGGCCCAAGGGTGGGGTGATATTGTGGTGATCAGATGATATCATGCATTGATCACTAACTAAAGATATTAAGATATGTGTAATGCATATTTCATCCAAATTTTCATCCAAAATAAAAAATGTAAATTCAGTATAGAACACACAAAAATAAGGACAAGCATTACAGGTTAACATGTTAACCTTGTATGTTCCAAGCCCTACCTCCTCTTTTGCAGAACACCATTCACCACTTAAAGGAGAAGTAAACCCCTTATTAAAAAAAAAAATCCTACCCCCTACCCTACATAAACCCTCTCCCTCCTCCCCCCCAGCCTAGCTGCTACCCCGGGCAAATGCCCCTAACTTTTAACTTACTCCTTGGTGCAGATGCACGGCATCGGAGTTCACGGCAGCCATCTTCTTCTCTTCGATCTTCATCGGGAAGTGTGTTGTATCGGCGCATACGCAGTTGGAGCAGTCTTTGGGTTTTTCTCAACTGTGTAGGCGCCGAAAGTCATGGAAATTGGCGAAGCTCCAGAAGAAGACCCCGAGATTACCAAAGAAGAAGAAAAAGATGGCTGCCGTGAACTCTGATGCTGTGAATCTGCACCAAGGGGTAAGTAAAGAGTTAGGGGCATTTGGAGGAGGGAGGGTTTTTTTTTTAAATAAGGGGTTAACTTCTCCTTTAAGACAAAAATCCTCCAAATCAGTCCTTAGATTGACTCTGTGATTTTAGGAGGAATTAAGGAGTCAAAAAAAAGTCTAAGTGAAAATGTTTAGGCATATTAGGGTGGGGGTTCAATATTGTCTTATGTTATTCATTTGATTACTTTTCCTTGTTAACAAGTAGCAAATTAATACTGATATTGATATTTTATATCGAACTAAACATTGTGTTTGCCAAGATGAAGAAAGACAAAATTTTAAATGACATACTTTAAAAAAACAAAGTTTATAGAGTCTCTTATAAAAGTAGTGTATTACATTTTATTTATCTTCCGTTACCTAAACAGTTTTGGGCCATAAACTTTTGCAACACATCCTACACTGGTGAAGCCTCGCTTTTTTTTTTTTTTTGCTCATTTTTCATGTTGCAAAAAATTAGAATTTCCAGTCCATTTAAAGGAATTTACCTCCCTTTAGAATAATTTTTCAGTATATTATAGATGTTAGGATCTTAATTTTTTATGGTTTTACATTTTTAATATGCTTGTGTTGTACGTAGGGTTACTACCCAGAAGATATTTGATCAGCCTAGCTAGTAAATTACTAGCTAGAGTCAGGCAAGTATTCCAAATTTACCAGCAATGTAGTTTCATATGAAAAACACGGAATGGAATTACATAAATAAAAGATGCCTAGAACAGATCCATCTATAACAAAATAACCTTATTAATAATAATAAGTTTGTTTACAGGTAAACTTCATCCTTAAAGTTTCTTCAAGAGATGTTCCGGTTATCTATATTTTGTATACAATATGATTTATATGCTTCCTCAAGATATTTAAAGAATACATTTTCCTAGCCTACCAAATTTTGAGCTAAGGGTGCACCTGGTAGAGTACCCACTGCTGTTGATTTAGAAACATAAGTGCTAAATTGCAACAATGCATTTACATACAGCAACCAATCAGATATTTGCTTTTTTATTTTATCATTTCTTGCTGTGATTTTGCAGAGTGAACATTATTTTATCTTATTTTTTGGTGAAGTCACATTCCAGTAAATTGTTGTCAGTTTATTAAAATATGGTCATTTGCATCCTTTTGTTCAATAAAAATTATTTTTATTCAATTGAACTTTCTTGTTGTTTTTTCTTAAAATACGAGAGGGAAAGAATAAAGAGAGAGGGATGGGGTGAGTTGTGCAGAGAGAATATTAGAAAAGCATGTCTCTTTCAAATGCACCCTGTAGAGAAGCCATTTTCCTGCTGCTGAAAACATTGCTTAAATATGTGCATTACACGTTTACCCCCCACTCATGCTCTGATGCCTGAGCTTTTCATTGTTGCAGCCATTTTCCTGCTGCTGCAAACATTGCTTAAATATGTGCATTACATGTTTCCCCCCCACTCATGCTCTGATGCCTGAGCTTTTCATTGTTGCTCATCAATATTTATTCCAGAAATTCATGAAATAGCAGAACAGTGTGATGAAACATTGCGATGCTGTCAGCTTTAAATGACTAGATGTCATTTTCGAGTAAAGGATATTTTAAAAACCGCAACCGTGCACAACAGTGTGGAAACACAGGAATAGTGAAATAAGCCCTCTGGGAAATCTAATCTGTAAGTGCTTGAAAGCAAACAACTAGAATTATGAGGCCATCCTAAATAGGGTTAACAACTCTTTGCTACAAAAGGCAATATAATAATGAAAGCAATATAAGGCTCGCTGTCTTTTTACAATTAATGCATACATAATTTTCTGCCGAGGCACAGATCCTGATCCAGTGTCGGACTGGGACACCAGAGGCCCACCCAAAAACCTTAGATTAGGGGCCCACAAATTAATCTTAGACCAGGGGCCCACTCTTAGTACTATTATTCTTCCTTTCCTCACTCATCTATTCTCACACTCTATCCTTTACATACTTTAATCTATTATTCCATCTATTTAGCCACTTTGTTCTCATAGAAATAGGGAATGGCCATGAAATAGACCAAATGTTTAGCAGCATGAGGGCCCACTGACACCTTGGCCCACCGGGACTTTTCCTGGTATCCCTGTGGGCCAGTCCGACACTGTCCTGATCAATGTTTTCATTCATTTTCAATGATTTTCCTTTCCTGGCCATCCTCCATGTCAGCTATGTATGAGTTACCTCCTCCCCTTTGACCCCAGACAGAAGACACTCCTCTCCCTAAAATTTTACAGCTTTCCCACTCCTTTACAAAGATGTCCAAGTAACAAGCTGCCTGTTAATTTACACTAAGAAATAGGGTGGGAAAAAAGGGGAACGTTCACTGAGGCTCGCCGCAGATTGAGAGAGCGGGGGATTAAATATGCCATGCTTTACCCAGCCAAAATGGATCCTGGATGGGGAAAAAAAGGGGAAAAAGCTCTTTTTTTGATGCCCCGGGTGACATCATCCAGTGGTTAGAGCATCGGCCTTCCTCTCCCAGACGTCCCACTCCATAGTCCGGAGGATGGAGCTCTGTCAGGTCGTATATTGTGTTTAATGCCAACGAACTGTTTGGAATTTTTTCCCGTCTCTCTCTAAATGCTTCCCTTGTGTTTACGGGTCCAATCATCTGATTATGACTTATACTGAGTTGATTATGGATTCCCTCACCACCAAAAGACAGTCTCTTTGACTCATAGCATCTTCGAGGCTAGCATACTATGTTTTATTTTGATATTCTGTTTCTCCTCCTGTACCAAACGGTGAGACCACATTTGGCAGAATTACGTTGGTGACTCATCACCAAAAAATAACTGACTAGATGGAGCTTATGCGCAGCACTTCTTAAGGCCCCACAGGGCATCACTGCAGTTAGGGGGAAATACTGGTTTACATTCCCTAGTAGTTAAAGTTGTACTCTGTTTAGGGACTGATGTATCCCCGGGTTGGGGGGGGGTACCGGGTGGGGGATAACTTGTTGACTCAAGTTGGGCTTCTTCCTGTCTACATGTTTTATATGTTTTTCTTACTGCTTTGTCTTACAATTCTACCCGCATCAATTACTCAGGGCTTCAAGCATGGCCTAGGTCTCCTCCTGAACATTCAGGTTAGGTCCTTGTGGGATGGATAGTCATGGCGTCTAGACAGAAAACGATACAAGTAGTGTCTTGGAACACGCGTGGTTTGAATGACCGCATCAAACGCTCTATTATTTTAGATTATCTTAAAAAAACAAGGGCAGATATCTGTATGCTCCAAGAGACACATCTCACGGGGAGAAGAGTACTGGCACTGAGACGGGCTTGGGTGGGCAGCCTTTATCATGCCCAATACTCCTCGCACTCCAGGGGAGTGGCAATTTTCACTAGGAAGGGGCTAGGTCTGGGAGTAGAAGACCTGCGAACTGACACGAAAGGTAGATATGTAATCCTAAAATGCCTGTTGTTGAATCAATGCCTAATACTCATCAATGTGTATGTCCCTCCCCCTTTTACTGTACTCCTCGATGAAATACTAATGCATGTCGCAAATATGGGGCAGTACCCGACTGTGTGGTTAGGGGATTTCAATGCAGTCCCTGATTCTTCCATGGACAGGCTCAGGCCTTTAGCCCAGGACTCCTCAATTTTTTCTAACTGGATAGCAGGAGCGGGACTACTAGATGCGTGGAGGTGCAAACATCCCAATGTAAAGCAGTACTCCTGCTTCACTGTAGCAACCTCGGCACTGTCCCGCATAGACCTCGCCTTAGCTAACCAAGAGGCACTCCGCCTTGTCATAAATGCTGATTTCCTACCCCGGGTGTGTTCTGATCACGCACCCCTACAATTATCCCTCCAACTCCCAGGCCCTGAGCAGACTTACCCTTGGCGTTTGGCCCCAAAATGGGTTCACAACCATTGTGTACTAGAGAGTTTCCAGCCCCAGCTGAAAGAATTTTGGGAAATAAATGCAGATACTGCAGCAGCAGCAACAGTTTGGGACGCATGTAAAGCGTGGACTAGGGGTGCTTATATTTCACTCATTAAGAAGGAGCGTATTAGAATAGAGGGGGACATAGAGAGGGCCAAGACGGACCTACTGGAAGCTGAGAACAACTTGACTCAGGGAGATAGCCCCTCACACAGACAAGCCTTAGCAGCAGCGCAAAGATCTATAGATCTCCTGCTTACCGATAAATACTCCCAGTTCGAAGTGAATAGGTGGGCTGCCTGGTATGATAGAGGGGATAAGAGTGGCAAATTGCTGGCGCTTTTAGCGAAGGACCCCACGCAGCTGACAGTCATACCTAGATTGATTGCACCCTCCGGGGAGGAGCTCTTAGACGCTAAAGCAATAGCGAATGCCTTTGGGATTTTTTACAGGGATTTATATCAATCAGGTTGCTATGATAGGACCGCAATGGAAGAATATTTGGAGCTGACACCCTTCCCAAAACTAACTGGTGTACAGATTGAATCCTTAGTCTCCCCTATTTCGGCCGACGAGATTAAAGACGCAATAGCTAACTTCCCTAATAATAAAGCCCCCAGCCCGGACAGAATACCGCTAGAGTGGTACAAGGCGAATGCTACTCTGTTGGCCCCTATCCTGGCCTCACTTTTTAATGATTTTGCTGAGTCCGGCAGTATCCCGCTCTCCTGCTCTTTAGCGACGATAACTGTGATCTTAAAACAGGGCAGACCCAGCCACTTGTGCGACTCATATCGTCCCATTTCGTTACTGAACGCAGACATTAAGATATTTGCCAAGGTCCTGGCTACCAGGCTTAAAGAGGTAATAGAACATCTGATTTGCCCAGATTAGACTGGCTTCATGCCAGGAAGAGCAACAGATATCAATATTAGGCGTCTGTATACAAATATTCAAGCCCACCATGATAACAGGGGAGTGAGGGTTGTGGTCTCATTGGATACAGCCAAGGCCTTTGATACTGTCCAGTGGTCTTATCTATGGGAGGTCCTGGCCCGCTTTGGTCTGGGGGACAGATTTGTCAAGTGGATAAAAGCTCTGTATAAAACCCCAACGGGGCAGGTCAAAGTCAACAACTACCTTTCAGAACTGTTTGAGCTACATAGAGGCACGAGGCAGGGCTGCCCTCTTTCCCCCCTTCTGTTCGCGTTAGCGATAGAACCACTGGCCGTTCAGATTCGCAGAGATCCAGGCATAGTTGGTCTCAGATTAGGTCAGCTGGAAGAGAAGGTGTCCTTGTATGCCGATGATATGCTGGTAAATCTGGCAGACCCAGGGGCCTCACTAACTAGGCTTCTGCAAGTGGTTAACCAGTTCGGTGTTCACTCTGGGCTTAGAGTAAATTGGGAGAAATCTACAATATTCCCAATCGATCAGATACCACCCCTGGCCCAAACCCCCTCTCCTCTGCAATGGACTAGCTCCTTTAAGTATCTAGGTGTGATAATTCATAGAGACCCCAAAGAATATATATCCAACAACTTAGACCCTGTCTTACAAGAATACCGCAGGAAAACTACCACCTGGGCCAACCTTCCTCTCTCCCTAGTGGGAAGGGCGAACCTTGTCAAAATGATATTCCTGCCTAAGTTTTTATATATGTTACATAATGCCCCAACATATATACCCCAAAGCTGGTTCAAACAACTGGATAAAATAACCAGCTCCTTTCTTTGGGAGAATCGAGCCCCCCGTATCAGCCTAGCAGCCCTACAGTCCCCTACATCAGGGGGAGGCCTGGCGTTGCCAAACTTTTTACTTTATTACCACGCCTCACAACTGGTTTATGCTCACTGGTGGCTGCCGGTAGATATGAATAATCATGCCCTTTTGGTGGAAGCGGCGTGTGCCACCTCACTTGAGGCCCTGGCAAATCATTTGTACAGAACTCCACTTTTCCCCATACTTCATCTATGACCCCAGTGATAAAAATTTTCAATCTATATATTAAGCGCATGTACCCACGCCAAGATACCTGGTCGCCTGGTACCCCCTTATGGGAGAACTCCAAACTTCAACATTTTAAGGGGCTTCCCGATTCTGGGCTTTGGGCGTCTATGGGAATCAAATACTTAACCCATATTGTAGAGAGAGGGCAGCTTTAACCCTTCCAGACCTTGAAAACAGAGCATCAGCTACCATCTAATATGATATTTCGCTATCTGCAACTGCGCCATGCCTTTCTGGCCCAGTTTCGGGTCCGTCCCTTAGACTTAAACCAATGTACGCTTGAAAGATATCTCCGGCAGCCAGGGCTCCAAAAAGCCATATCATGGATTTACGCTATTTTACAGAAATCCTCGGGCTCACATGTGGAACGTTTACGCCTAAAATGGGAAGTAGATATCCCAGCTATGGATGAGGAGGCTTGGAAGGGTGTCATAGAGCAGATTCCAGAACTTTTCATTTCAAATAGGGATAGACTGATACAGATAAAATTTTTCAACAGGGTGTATCTCACCCCCCAACGTCATGCCAAGATTTACCCGGGAACACCAGACACCTGCTACAAATGTGGGGTGGAGGTTGGTACTCTCTTCCATGTGTTCTGGGAATGCCCTAGTATACAAGGTTACTGGGGGACAGTACTAGATTATATTCAATCTAGCTTTGATTTACCGAATATTCGCTCCCCGGAGCTATGTCTAATGGGTCTCACTGAACCACTTACTTTTCCCCGGTGCCAGAGATTATTTTATTTGCAACTACTCTATTATGCTAAGAAAGCCATTTTGCTGACCTGGAAGGATACTTGCCCCCCCCCTCTTTAAGTCGATGGAAACGATTAATAAACGAAATTCTCCCCCTGCAGAAGGCAGTGTATTTAGCTAGAGGGTGTCCCGAAAAATTCCTAAAGATATGGGGTCCTTGGCTTGAGTTGCCTGACACTGCTACTCACTCATTTCAAGCAGTGACTTAGGCATGGTTGTGTTGCTCTTCATGAAGCAAATGCATGCATATCGCTTTGTTGTACCTTCTATGTAACCTTTGACTACCCAAGGTAGACAATTGTAAGACTTTCTTTTGTTTTCTTCTGTACTTTTGTATGTCTTTTTGAAAAAGTTAATAAAAAACAAATTTAAAAAAAAAAAAGAAATAGGGTGGGAAAAAAATTGCTGACATGGAGAATGGCCAGGAAATTAAAATCACTGTAAATATGGCTTAATTTTCCTTTTTACCATGGCCATCTCCATGTCAGCTACATATGGGATGTACCCAAGCTTAACCCTTTGGGAGGGTAATATAAGTAAATGCTATCAAGAATTTCTGCAAACTTAAAACAGTAGAGACAACTCATAGAATATTGTATAAGTCCATTACCTAAATACCCTGATAGGAGATCCCTGAAGACTGCAGATGAGGGTCCTGCACAAATAATACAGAAGTTAAAGCACAAAATCTGCATACAAGGAAATTAAAAAACAAAAGGCAAACATAACTGATTGCCACCATTATAATATAAAGGAATTTTATGAAATTACACCTTCCAAAGAGATGCATGCTGGCAAGTGCTTTCAAAATCAAACGCTACAGGCTGATTGTGAATTGCTCAATCAAACTTTAGGAAAACAGATACAATCATATGAAAAAGTTTGGGAACCCCTCTCAGCCTGCTTATTAATTTACTCCACTTTTAACAAAAAAGATAACAGCGTTATGTCTTTCATTTCCAAGGAACATCTGAGTACTGGGGTGTTTTGTGAACAAAGATTTTTAGTGAAGCAGTATTCAGTTGTGTAGAGACCCTTAGGTTTACTATGCTCCTATGGCTTTAAATCCCTACCCTTCCTTTTTTCTTAGTTACTAGGACAAATTTACTAAAGGGCGAAGTGGCTAACGCTGGCGAAAATTCGCAAACGTGACGTCATTTTGCCACTTTGCCAATTTACTAAGTGTCCCTGGCATAAATTTGCTAGCGAAGTAGATAAACTTTAGCGCTACTTCGCACCCTAACAACAGACGAATTTGCGCTCTGGCAAAGGGACATAACTATGCAGATTTACTATGTTTTTTATTAAACTGAACGTTACCTCTATCGCCAGACTTGCCTTTGCCACCTCAGACCTTGCGAAGTGCAATGGACTAGATAGGAGTTTGTCAAAAAAAAAGTTGAAATTTTTTCTAAGTCCCAAAAAAACGCTGGTGTCTTTTCCTTTTTACAGGGTGATAGGCTGAAAAAGATCGTAATTTTTTTTGGGGTACTCTCCTTCCCCCCTACATTTGCTAACATATGGCACCTAAACTATACTGTGGGCACATGTGTAGGACAATATAACAACTCTATTGTGTTTTATTAAGCTTCCCTGGCCTTGTGTAGTGTAATGTAGTTGCTGCAGCATATATGTCCATTTAACTTTAACTGCATTCCGTATGCTAATTAGGCATCGCTAGCGTAACTTCGAACTGCTTATCGTATTATCACAAGCTCAACTTCGCAAGCGTTTGGAACCCTATGAGCAACTTCGGATCGCCGTGAATTAGCGTTGTCCAGGCGAATCTACACCTGGCGAAGAGTTCCGATGTGAGCGAAGCCAGCGCTAGCAAATTTTTGGAGGTAAGTAAATTTGCCCCTATGTATCCATAGTATTTCACCTATCAGTTATTGGTCAAAGGGTGTAATGACCACTTCCTACCACACTTCAATATAGTGTGTGGATAGGGGTGGATCTTCCTCTTTGGCTGCTGGTGTCCTTCCCTACTGGTTGTGCTCATTGAACCTGGGTACACCAAGGCCCATTAAGGCCACCACCCTAAAGGGACCTAAGTCTGTCTGTGATTTGTTACACCATCCTTATACATGAGTAAACCTGTGGTCAATTGCAATTTGTACAATAAACCATCTTTCTTCATAAGAACCTCCTGGCGTCCAATATCTTTCCTATTTTTGCTATACAGTAGCCTGTGTGTTATAGTTACACTACACCTATTTTGGAGACTTCCACTTACCGAAGGCCCTGATCCTGATGTGTGAGTCCAATGTAACCCATGCTCTTTACCATTAGCTGGACATTAAACTACCTGTGGTCTGGATAGCCCAGATTAGCGTCACAGTTGTATGAAATCAAATGTGAAAAATTGGCTGTGCAAAGTTTATTTGATCAAGAGTAAATACTGTGTGAGCCTATACCAAGTGGTAAGCCCTTCCTCCATACCATAAGTGGGGGCTCCACTTGAGGATAAAGAATCTAATTATATCGTGCCTACCGGGGTTTTCTGGGAAATGGACCCCCTTGCCTGGGTACCGAAACCATTGGATAGTAACCCAAGGGAAGGTTTAGGTAGACCCTGACCCATCCACCTGTTACACATGTTACTGCTCAATACTGATTACTGACAACACGAAATTGGTTGGATTAGCTCATTAAGCCTTGAACTTTATAGGCCAGTGTGTCCAATCATGAGAAAAGGTATTTAAGGTGGCCAATTGCAAGTTGTGTTTCTGTTTGACTCTCTTCTGAAGAGTGACAACATGGGATCCTCAAAGCAAATCTCAAAAGATCTGATTTGTTCAGTATCATGGTTAAGGGTAAGGCTACAAAAAGCTATCTCAGAGGTTTAAACTGCCAGTTTCAACTGTAAGGAATGTAATCAGGAAATGGAAGGCCACAGGTACAGCAGTGCTGTAAAACCCAGGTCTGGCAGGCTAAGAAAAAGAAGAGGGTCGGATTAATTCAATTCAATATCAACAAATTCTTCAGGATAATGTTCAAGCATCAGTCGAAGTTTAAGTTACGCAGGAGTTGGATATCCCAACAAAACAATGACCCTAAACACACTTTGAAATCTACAAAGGCATTTATGTAGAGGGAGAAGTACAATATTCTGGACTGGCCATCACAGTCCCCGGACTTGAATATTATTGAAAATCTATGGGATGATTTGAAGCAGGCTGTCCATGCTCGGCAGCCAACAAATTTAACTGAACTGGAGAGATTTTGTATGGATGAATGGTCAAAAATACCGCCATCCAGAATCCAGACACTAATCAAAGGCTATAGGAGGTGTCTAGAGGCTGTTACATTTGCAAAAGGAGGCTCAACTAAGTATTGATGTAATATATCTGTTGGGGTGCCTAAATTGATGCACCTGTCTAATTTTGTTATGATGCATATTGCATATTTTCTGCTAATCCAATAAACTTTATGTCACTGCTGAAATACTACTGTTTCCATAAAGCATGTTATATATTAAAAGGAAGTTGCTACTTTGAAAGCTTAGCCAATGATAAATCAAACTCCAAAGAATTAAGGGGGGTTCCCAAACTTTTTTATGACTTTATCTCAGCCAATGCATACAGGTATCAGATACCATAAAATAATCTGTGATTATTCTATAGTAAGGCACATCTGACTTCCATACCTTGACAATTCTAAACAGAGTAAGGAAAAAGTGAGGCATTTGCTGAATGGGACTTGTGGGAACCCAGGCCTTAACTATACTAAGCACGGAGCAAGATTCACAATCTGGCATAATGAAAAAAGATCTCAGAATTGATAAGCACCAAGCTAAATGCATTATGCTTCTTGCATAGCCCTGATATGTAAGGAAGGAACCCTTTTAAGGATTCTAGTAGAGTAAAATAAAATACCCTAGAGTTCCACCATTGCATGAAGCTCTACCAGAAAAATCTCACTTCAACAAAGCCACCTAGACATAATATCCCCTGAAACAAGTTCAGTGTCAGGTATAATTCCTTACACTCAGCCAGAGAACCACAAAATCGAAGATGAACTGTAAAAAACACCTGTTTATCCTTAGAACAGAGGATACATCCTGACCTAGAAGGGCCGGGCCAAGCCAACCGGGTGCACTAGGTACGCTAACATCCAGCCAAACCTCCTGAAATCTCATTGGTCGGATTGCTTACTGTCATCGAAAGAAGAGTTAACTACGAGTTAAATATGATACGTATTGATTTGAACTGCTTAGCAACAGTATGTATGCAATGTGTTCTTTAATGCTTAAATGTAGCCAATAGGTGGCGGTTGAGTAATACATTTTTGTAACAATTGTAACAATATGTATGTAATTTGTTGCTAGTACCACTATCTAACTAGTAGATGGCGAAAATTTCCCCTACATAAAAGGGGTGTTCCAAAAGGGTGATTATAGAGCTTGATAAAAGGCCTGAAGGCCTGAACATCACGGACCAGGTTGTTTGCCATGTCATAATCTACGGTGCTGTACGAAAACCTTCTTTTTGGACTAATGGTGGAGGATGGACCACTGTTGGAAGGTGCACCCATTATTGCATTTATATTGGGGGATTTCAGCTGACTCAATCAAACAATTGTTGGCACTTACAGTCATCTCCAAAGCTCTTCCGTGATTGGTTAATATAAGCGAGTCCTTACTTTGGCTTTCATTTTGCCTTCTGGTTCCTTGTTATGCGACATTGTTGCCATTTTTATTTTGGGAAGAGAAGGAAGGGTAGAAGGTATGGGGGAGTGACGGGGGAGTGACGGAGGGAAGGGCAGCCAGGGAGCGAGCCAACCGGACTAAGGGTAGGCAGAAGACCTTTGAACAGGTACCTGCCCAGTGCCCCCACGTCTTTGTGCCCTAGGCAGGTGCCTCTTCTGCCTACCCCTGGTTCTGGCCCTGTGGCCTAGTAACCAAATAGTGAGCCATTGCTGCAAACCAGTATAGTCACTTATGTTAAACATGCAGACTAGGCAGACCTTAGAATGCCCACTTAGGCTCGAATCCCAGTATAACTGTAAGAGAAGACTTAAATCTTGTTATACCTTTTGGTATGATCCTATACATCACAGTAATTCCTAGTGCTAAACAACAGCAGTCACTACTGCTGTATCAAAAGAATGGCAATACTTAACAGAACTACCTCCTATAGTTGTATATTCTGTAGTACAGTGTCACCTCAACAATTGCCTGCTCTTATGTACATCCTTAAGAGGCACATTCCTAAAGTTTAATACTAAAGAATGCACCCCAGTACGAATTTTCTGATACCACTAACATATGCATAACACAGCATCAATTATGGAAATAGCGAAAATGATAAGCCCTGCATATATACACCAATGGATAATGGAGTAATCTGCTTTCTGGCAGGCTGCTGTTTTTCCTACTCAATGTAACTGAATGTGATGCAGAGGGACATGGCATTTTTTTCTATTGAGTGCTGTTCTTAGATCTACCAGGAAGCTGTTATCTTGTGTTAGGGAACTGCTATCTGGTTACCTTCCAATTGTTCTGTTGTTAGGCTGCTGGGGGGGGGGTGATATCACTCAACTGCACAGTACAGTACAAAGCAGTAAAGCAGTATAGAGTGACTGATGTTTATCAGAGCACAAGTCACATGACTTGGGGCAGCTGGGAGACTGACAATATATCTAGCCCCATGTCAGATTTCAAAATTAAATACATCAAAAGATCTGTTTGCTCTTTTGAAATACTGATTTCAGTGCAGAATTCTGCTGGAGCAGCACTATTAACTGATGTGTTTTGAAAACAATGTTTTTTTTCCCATGATAGTTTCCCTTTAAGGTGCAACAGCTCAAAGATCAGTTACAGTAAAAACACCATTGCAGCCTACACTCTTATACAATTCATACATAGCAATCAGTTGCATAATATTCCCATTGTGATTACCATTGTATAATATTCCAAATAGCCATAAAACATCATGATTAGATTAGATGCAGTAATGCTGACAATGCCAAATAACTGATATGCATTACTATAATACTGGTTAACAGCAGCAATACACCATGCCTTATAACTAAACTACATAGACCATATCTGAAAATAGATAAACTGAATAAATATAATGAAGTAGCAGCTAGTCCGTTACCTCTAATAGTAAACAGTAGAACCTCTTAGACAGTTCCACATTCACCTCTTACCTGGTTATAACCAAGTATTGCCAGAATGAGCAGCTGCTTTAATGCGGCTTAGAGTAAAAATATCTAAAAGTACCGGTATTTGCTTTAACAATATACAAGTACTACACTGCATGCATATGGCCTGCAGTAATAATTGTAAGTGTATGCAGTGCTAAACTCAATATACAATCAATGAGTGACCCTAATTGTAAAGGGCTTCCAATGCCATACACAGTATGATATTATTGAGTAGCCCTAAATGTAAAATGAATAGTAATGCTATACACAGTACTCAGGATACCCAGGGGCATTTCAGGGGCTGCTGCTTTCTGAGGAAGCCCTCCTCCCGCTCAACTCAGAGTGGGTCCAGGGGGCCACATCTCTAGTGCAGTGAGTGCTATTGCGCTTTTTTCAAATGGAAATTTGGCTCTTACCAGAGGCGGCCACCCCTGGTAACTGGCTGCTCCATGCCGCCTGAGGCAAGGATCTCACCTTGCCTTATGGCAGGAGTGGCCCTGCAGGATACAATTACTGAGTGGTTCTTAATATCCAGTATGAAATAACTGGTATGATACACACAGCATTAAAAACTAGATTTATAAAATCAAGTGCTTAGTGTAACAATCCACAAAGCAGTCCAGACTGTTACTAACAGTGGCAGTAGCAATGTGCAACAACTGAAATACCTGAATATATCAGATCTCCTCTAATCTCCATACAGTAAATTAAAGGGCATCTATGACACACAAAATCAAACACATATTAACAATCTGACCAGTACAACATAAACATGTTTAATCAAACTACATATATAGCTTTTTGAAAAAAAACTGCAGGTTTTAAATAATCACTTACTTTGTCAAATGGGTTCTTTCACTGAGGGAGGCCATACTGAGACTATAATATGCAAATTTCAGGAGCATGCTCAGATTGAAACACTGCTTTGAGTATTCTACCCAGAATGCCTTGTTTTAGTAAACTCCTCCACAAGAAGTATCAGGAGATTTCCCTATCTTGTCCCCTCCTGGTGATGTCATTATGCAAATGAAGGGCACACACTAACTTCCAGCAGGTGGCAGCACTACTGTACAGCAGCTAACACACAGGTTTGGCTGATTTGAAAATAGCTTAGAAGGGTTGATAAGCAACAAGGAATTTCAACTGAGCATGTGCAAGATTTCAGAGCTGCAGTTGGCTGGGAAGATATAGATAGGAGGAGCCAGTGAAATCCAAGATGTCTGCCTCAGCTAGAACTGCAGTGGAGATAGGGGAGATCAGAAGGTATAGTGAGCTGATGATTTAGATTATACAAACAATTCTAACTGTTTTAAAAATTGTATTTCTTGAACTTTCACATAGTGTATTTACTTAGGAAATGATTTTAGTTATGATTGGTGCCCTTTAAGGAAAATCACATCCCCATACTCTGCCCTAGCACTGAATATTCTGTTACTGCTTGAAAACTTCCACCAATTTCAGTACTTAGCCTCTGGGTGAAATTGATACAGATTCAGATGCTTCTCCACAGCAGGGTGTGGCTAGCCGTATAGGTAAGTGGCTAATTAGCTCAGTGAGGTTTTAGGGCTCTTGAACATGAGCGTTTTTACCTGTGCTCCCCTGCGTTCCGTTTTTCGGCGTTCAGCCGCAGGGGAGCGCAGGAATAGATGCATTTCATTATTTAAAATGGGGCTGTACTCACACAGGCGCGTGTAGGCGTCGAACGCAGGAAAAATGCAGCATGTTGCGTATCAACCTGCGTTCGGCGCCTACATGCGCCTGTGTGAGTACAGCCCCATTTGAAATAATGAAATGTGTCTATTCCTGCGCTCCCCTGCGGGTGAACGTCGAAAAACAGAACGCAGGGGAGCGCAGGTAAAAACGCTCATGTGTAAGAGCCCTAAAGGAATAACTATACCCCCAAAATGAATACTTGAGCAACAGATAGTTTATATCATAATAAGTGGCATATTTAAGAATCTTATCAAACTGGTATATATTTTTAAATAAATATTACCCTTTTACATCTCTAACCTTGAACCACCATGTCATGATGGTCTGTGTGCTGCTTCAGAGATCACCTGACCAGGAATACTATAACTCTAACTGTAACAGGAAGAAGTGTGGAAGCAAAAGACAGAACTCTGTCTGTTAATTGGCTCATGTGACCTAACATGTATGGTTTGTTTGGTATGTTTGTGTGCACTGTGAATCATACAATCCCAGGGGGCTGTCCTTATTTTTTAAAATGGCAGTTTTCTATTTATGATTACCAATGGCAAATATATTATTATGAAAATGGTTTACATGAAGCAGGGGTTTACACATGAGCTGTTTTATACAATATATTTTTATAGAGACCTATCTTGTTTGAGGGGTATAGTTTTCATTTAATGGAAATCAACATGATACTGACAGCACCAGAACTGGATACAATTCCTTAAAGGAACAGTTCAGTGTAAAAATAAAAACTGGATGAACAGATACACTGTGCAAAATAAAAAATGTTTGTAATATAGTGAGTTAGCCAAATATGTAATGTATAAAGGCTGGAGTGACTGGATGTCTAACTGTCTTGACTTGAAGGGGGGGCACATGGGACACACCTGTTAAGTGAGTTTGCAATTGATCCTCAGCATTCAGCTCAGATTCAAAAGCAACAGATATGACCCATGTGGCCCCTGTCAAGTAACTGATTGGTTACTGCTTGGTAACCAGGGTAGCCAGTCAGTGGAAGCCAAGAGAGCTGAAAAGCAGGAAGTAGTGTTCTGGCTGTTATGTTACACATCCAGTCACTTCAGCCTTTATACGTTACATTTTTGGCTAACTATATTAGAAACATTTATTATTTTACATAGCCTATCTATTTATTTATTTACCCAGATTTTATTTTTATACTGAACAATTCCTTTAAACCAGTCTGTATGTGGAATACAGATCTGCAGGCTGAACTGGTCAATACCCAGATGGATATACATACCTACCTATTCCCTGGCATACATACTGGAACCTTCATCACAGACAACAATGTAAAAGCCCAAAGATACCAGCATGGAAATAAATTTCTTACCAGTGGCTTCTGGGGATAACAGCAGTGAGGTATAGTATGGAGCTGGCTCTTCAGGAAGCTTAGTAATTATTGCCTCCAGCTGAGTAGTGACTAGCAATCAGTGAACTTGCACAAGCCAGAATGTTTTTTTTATATCCTGTTCAGTATTTACATATGTGTATATATATATATATATATATATATATATATATATATATATATATATATATATATATATATAAATATATATATATACATATATATATATAAAATAAAAAAAAACACAAGCTGATCAGTTAACCATACGACCACTGCACTGCAACTGGTATTGCTGTGTGCCCCAGCTGACGCCTTTTAGTAGGCCATTTGGGAGGACATTCCAGAGGGAGAATGTGGAACAGCTGGGTGAGGCATTAGGGTAAAGACACACAGAGCCACCAGCTACCTGTTATGGCCACAAAATGCCAACAATAATCTGCCATAGACAGTGCTTGAATTGGGAATAAAAAGATGAAGGGCCTGGACACTGTGGTTCACCGGCTAAGGTGCCTGTTAAATGGCAGGGGAGTCCTGAGTTTGAATCCTGACAGGTATCCTTTGCAAACCTTGGAGGCATGCTTAAGATTCCCTTTTGTTCAAGCTGCATTAGCCAGTTAATGCTAATGGTAATCCGAAAACAATCCCAGAAGGCCTGGCCACTGTGGCATGCCAGCTAAGGTGCCTGTTAAATGGCAGGGGAGTCCCGAGATCAAATCCCAAGAGGTATCTTTGGCAAACCTTGGAGGCATGCTTAAGATTCCCTTTTTTTCAAGCTGCAGTAGACAGTAAATGCTATTGGTCATCCAGAACCACTGCTGGAAGGCCTGACCACTGTGGCATGCCAGCACCGGCTAACGTGCCTGTTAAATGGCCATGAAGTCCCGAGTTCAAATACTGAGTGGTGGCTTTTGGAAACCTTGGAGGAATGCTTTAGATTTCCTTTTCAAATTACATGTCTTTCACCCCACAGAGGCTGAAATCAGAGTCCCGCTTGGAGCTAGTCTGTTCCACACCAGGGTATATGTGTTTTTTCATTTGGCTGCATTAAAGCAACAGTTCAGTGTAACAGTATGGCTGGGTATATACAGATGACGTCACTTTGGTTTGTGTGTTTAACACAGAATAACTAAACCCAGATAACACACTTATGCCATTTAACACAAAAAAAATGTGTCACAGCATCCCATCTAATTAAAGAGTTCACCATTTGGGAACAATGGTGCTTTGGTATGCTAATGAAAAGGTTGAATGCATTAAATGAGTTAAGATGACTTTAGATAACATAGTTTCTTCAGTTTATCTCTCGAGTCATGAGGCATTTAACACACAAAGTGGCTTCATCTGTATGCTGTGCATAATAAAAGATGTTCTTCACAGATGCCTTAATCACTTGCCAATCCAGGTTTACTATGGCCTCCAGGAAGCACATTAACTGTGTTAGGCGGAAGATTTCCTTCCTTGATTAACTGCCATTTCCTAGCAAATGTTAGCACTAGTGCAATGCCCCTGACACTAGTGCCATCCCCTATGCTGAGTGTGAATTTATATGCAGCTGATTGAAAAAACAAGAGCCTAATTGACTTATTAATCAATTAACCACAATCAAAGGTCAGAGTTGTACAGACACCAGAACCAAGTTTGGGGGCTATAAAAATATCTCTTGCTCACTGAGGATTGCACACAGATGCTAATGGTTTTTATCAAAAGCACAAAATCAGAGTAGGCCTAACAGACAAAAGTTATTGGAGTTACAACATACAAGTATTGATATGAACAGAATTATTAAAATAAGCAGCATACAGGAGTTACAATCGAGTGGTGGGCATCACACTCTTCAGTAGCCCTCTGGCATTCATATTGTGGGTGATTTTCCATTGTATATAAAAGATTGTGTGAGATAAATGTGGTAAATTGCAAAATTATTAGGAGATTTTCAGAAATGTTGTAAAAACCTCTATGTTTAGAAAAACTTTGCCATTTGGTACTTTGGAGTAGAAAGACATATTTACCCATTATGCCGAGCTTTTACCACACATAAATCTGGCTTTGAGTTTATGAATCTTTCGCAAACCTTAGACCAATGCATGGGAAGACCTTCTATGCTGCGTCATATGTAGCCTTTTCTTCAAGCTCCATTAATCAGTCACCGCTATTTCAGATTTAGGCAAAACCAGTAAGGGCAAGCAAGGCAGGCCTGTCTGCTCAGTGGCGCACGTGTCAAACCACGTGTCTTCTGCCCAAAGAGTACCTTGTTTGCGTCCCACTTGGGGCCTGTCTGTTGGAGGCTGGAGTTTCTGTGATTTTTTATCTGCATTAAAGGAACAGTTCAGTGTAAAAATAAAAACTGGGTAAATAGATGGGCTGTGCAACATAAAAACTGTTTCCAAAATAGTTAGCCACAAATGTAATCTATAAAGGCTGGAGTGCGCAGATGACTAAAACAACAGAAAACAGCTTCCTGCTTTACATCTCTCTAACTCTTGAGTTACTTGGTGACTTTAAGGGGGGGGAGCACGGGACATAACTGTTCAGCGAGTTTGCAATGGACAATAGCATGCAGGTCAGATTCAAAAGAAAACAGATATGACTCATGTGGCCCCCTCAAGTCACTGATTGGTTGCTGCCTGGTAGCCTATCAGTGGAAACAAAGGGAGCTTCAAAGCAGGAAGTGCTGTTCTGGCTATTTTGTTAAACATCCAGTAACTCTGGGCTTTCTAGATGACATTTTTGGCTAACTACCTATTTGGGAAAAAAACATTATTATACTTTGGATTAGCTAAAGCGCCATCGCTGCCTTTGCTAATAGGCTTCCCAAATATTTTTTCAAGTTCTGTACAGAACACTACTCTGAATAAGCAATTTTCACGGTTAGCCGTGGGCTGAAGATAAACCCCAAAAAAGGGCAGCAGGGGAGGTGTTTGCTATATGGGGATTCCCCCAAATCGATGTGATGGCAAGGCATGGGCAAGGTAAGGTCAAAGAAAGGTCAAGGTATGGGCAAGGTAAGCGCAAGGTATGGGCAATGTGTTTAATGGGGACCCATGACCAGAAGCAGATGCATGGGTAGTTTAAAGGAGTGGTTCACCTCTACGTTAACTTTTTTGTATGGTATAGAATGGCCAATTCTAAGCAACTTTTCAATTGGTCTACATTATTTTTTTTTTTATAGTTTCTGAATTATTTGCCTTTTTCTTCTGACTCTTTCCAGTTTTCAAATGGGGGTCACTGACCCCATCTAAAAAGAAGTGCTTTGCAAGGCTAGACATTTACTGTTACTGCTACTTTTTATGACTTCTCTTTCTATTCAGGTCCTCTCCTATTCATATTCCAGTCTCTTATTCAAATCAATACATGGTGGCTAAGGTAATATGGACCAGAGCAACCAGATTGTGGAAGCATACTAAAAGCTAACTCAAAGGGGAACAACCCCTTTTAGTGGATAGGAAGCCAGATGGGGAACCCACCCAAGGCAGTTACCTTAGTGGGTTAAAAAGGCAACCTTTATTAGAAGAAAGCCAGCCAAATACAGTTTCATTCAGCAAGAGCACCTGCCGACCACCATTTTTTTCAGCAAGACCCCCTCTTTCCATCCCAGGCGGGTCACCTCCACCTTGGCCATCGTGCCATCGTCCCTCCCTATTGCTCCTTTGAGCTACGCTGTGCTCTTTCCCCAGGAGGCGACTTCCACTGATCCATCGGTCACCCTTACTCCAGGCTGCAACTTCCCCTGTTCCATTGGCCACTCTTACTCCAGGCTGCAACTTCTTCAGATCCATCGGGCACTGTTACACCAGCCAGCAACTTCCACTGATCAACGCACCATCTGATCCCCTTCTTCGACCCAATGACCTGTTCAGACGATGACAAGTTTCTGCCGGGTATCAAACTCGCGACCTTGTGCACCGGGGGCGGATGCCTTAACCACTTGGCTATCCAGAAGTTCTCCCTTATAAGGCCCTCCAGGGAGCGTATTGACTCTATTAGGCAGAAAATAGCCTGCCGGCACTACCTGTTATATGAAGAGACACCATGGGACGTTCAGCTGTAATGGTCACCTGGAGCCCCCCCCTTGAAGGCCTGGCTACTGTGGCGCCCAGGCTTAGGCACCTGTTAAATGACAGGGGAGTCCCCAGTTCGAATCCCGGGAGGTTCCTTTTGCAAACCGTGGGGGCATGCTTAAGATGTCCTTTTCTTCAAGCAGCATTAGCCAGTTAATGCTAATGGTCATCCAAAACCATTGCTGGTACACTGGGCCACTGTGGCGCACCGGCTAAGGCGCCTCTTGACTGGCCGGGGGAGACCCGAGTTCGATTCCCAGGTGGTATCTTTTGGAAACCTTGGAGGCATGCTTAAGATTCCCTTTTCTTCAAGCTGCATTAGCCAGTAAATGCTAATGGTCATCTGTTACCGCTCCAGGAAGGACTGGACACTGTGGCGCACCGGCTAAAGTGCATGCTTAATTGCCGGGAGTCCCGAGTTCGAATCCCGACAGGTATCCTTTGCAAAGCTTGGAGGCATGCTTAAGATTCCCTTTTCTTCAATCTGCATTTGCCAGTTAATGCTAATGGTCATCCGGAACCGCTCCTGGGACACTTGGCCGCTGTGGCACACCGGCAATGGCGCCTGTTAAATGGCTGGGGAGACTCGAGTTCGATTCCCGGGTGGTATGTTTTGGAAACCTTGGAGGCATGCTTAAGAATCCCTTTTCTTAAAGCTGCATTAGCCAGTTAATGCTAATGGTCATCCGGAACCACACCCGGAAGGCCTGGGCACTGTGACGCGCCGGCTATGTCGTCTGTTAAATGGCCGGGGAGTCCCGAGTTCAAATCCTGAGAGGTATCTTTGGCAAACCTTGGAGGCGTGCTTAAGATTCACTTTTCTTCAAGCTGCAGTAGCCAGTTAATGCTAATGGTCATCCAGAACCACTCCTGGAAGGCCTGGCCACCGTGGCGTGCCATCTAAGGCGCCTGTTAAATGTCTAAGGAGTCACGTGTTCGATTCCAGGGTGGTATGTCTTGGAAACATTGGAGGCATGCTTAAGATTCCCCTTTTCTTCAAGCTGCATTAGCCAGTTAAGGCTAATGTTCATCCGAAACAATACCTGAAACACTTGGCCGCTGTGACTCACCTGCTAATGTGCCTGTTGAATGGTCAAGCAGTCCCGAGTTCGAATCCTGTCTGGTGACCTTTGGAAACCTTGGAGGCATGTTTTTGATTTTCTTTTCAAATTGCATGTCTTTACATCTCTTTTACCCCACAGAGGCTGAAATTTGAGTTCCGCTTGGGGCTAGTCTGTTCCACACCGGGGTATGTGTTTTTTTTTCCATTTGGCTACATTAAAGCAACAGTTCAGTGTAACAAAATGGCTGGGTATATACAGACGACGTCACTTTGGTTTGTGTGTTTAACACAGCATAACTAAACCCAGATAACCCGATATTTTTTCAAGTTCTGTACAGAACACTACTCTGAATAAGCAATTTTCAAGGTTAGCCGTGGGCTGAAGCTATGCAAACCCCAAAAAAGGGCAGCAGGGGAGGTGTTTGCTATATGGGGATTCCCCCAAATCGGTGTGATGGCAAGGCATGGGCAAGGTAAGGTCAAAGAAAGGTCAAGGTATGGGCAAGGTAAGCGCAAGGTATGGGCAATGTGTTAAATGGGGACCCATGACCAGAAGCAGATGCATGGGTAGTTTAAAGAAGTGGTTCACCTCTACGTTAACTTTTTTGTATGGTATAGAATGGCCAATTCTAAGCAACTTTTCAATCGGTCTACATTATTTATTTTTTTATAGTTTCTGAATTATTTGCCTTTTTCTTCTGACTCTTTCCAGTTTTCAAATGGGGGTCACTGACCCCATCTAAAAAGAAGTGCTTTGCAAGGCTATACATTTACTGTTACTGCTACTTTTTATGACTTCTCTTTCTATTCAGGTCCTCTCCTATTCATATTCCAGTCTCTTATTCAAATCAATGCATGGTGGCTAAGGTAATATGGACCAGAGCAACCAGATTGTGGAAGCATACTAAAAGCTAACTCAAAGGGGAACAACCCCTTTTAGTGGATAGGAAGCCAGATGGGGAACCCACCCAAGTCAGTTACCTTAGTGGGTTAAAAAGGCAACCTTTATTAGAAGAAAGCCAGCCAAATACAGTTTCATTCAGCAAGAGCACCTGCCGACCACCATTTTTTTCAGCAAGACCCCCTCTTTCCATCCCAGGCAGGTCACCTCCACCTTGGGCATCGTGCCATCTTCCCTCCCTATTCCTCCTTTGAGCTACGCTGTGCTCTTTCCCCAGGAGGCGACTTCCACTGATCCATCGGTCACCCTTACTCCAGGCTGCAACTTCCCCTGTTCCATTGGCCACTCTTACTCCAGGCTGCAACTTCTTCAGAGCCATCGGGCACTGTTACACCAGCAAGCAACTTCCACTGATCAACGCACCATCTGATCCCCTTTCTACGGCCCAATGACCTGTTCAGACGATGATGAGTTTCTGCCGGGGGCGGGAATCGAACTCACGACCTTGTGCACCGGGGGCGGATGCCTTAACCACTTGGCTATCCAGAAGGTCTCCCTTATAAGGCCCTCCAGGGAGCGTATTGACTCTATTAGGCAGAAAATAGCCTGCCGGCACTACCTGTTAAATGAAGAGACACCATGGGACGTTCAGCTGTAATGGTCACCTGGAACCCCCTCAGTAAGGCCTGGCTACTGTGGCGCACTGGCTTAGGCTCCTGTTAAATGACCGGGGAGTCCCCAGTTCGAATCCCGGGAGGTTCCTTTTGCAAACCGTCGGGGCATGCTTAAGATGCCCTTTTCTTCAAGCAGCATTAGCCAGTTAATGCTAATGGTCATCCAAAACCATTGCTGGTACACTGGGCCACTGTGGCGCACCGGCTTAGGCGCCTCTTGAACGGCCGGGGAGACCCGAGTTCGATTCCCAGGTTGTATCTTTTGGAAACCTTGGAGGCATGCTTAAGATTCCCTTTTCTTCAAGCTGCATTAGCCAGTAAATGCTAATGGTCATCTGTTACCGCTCCAGGAAGACCTGGACACTGTGGCGCACCGGCTAAAGTGCCTGCTTAATGGCCGGGAGTCCTGAGTTCGAATCCCGACAGGTGTCCTTTGCAAAGCTTGGAGGCATGCTTAAGATTCCCTTTTCTTCAATCTGCATTTGCCAGTTAATGCTAATGGTCATCCGGAACCGCTCCAGGGAAACACTTGGCCGCTGTGGCACACCAGCAAAGGCGCCTGTTAAATGGCCTGGGAGACCCGAGTTCGATTCCCGGGTGGTATATTTTTGAAACCTTGGAAGCATGCTTAAGAATCCCTTTTCTTAAAGCTGCATTAGCCAGTTAATGCTAATGGTCATCCGGAACCACACCCGGAAGGCCTGGCCACTGTGGCGCGCCGGCTATGTCGTCTGTTAAATGGCCGGGGAGTCCCGAGTTCAAATCCCGAGAGGTATCTTTGGCAAACCTTGGAGGCGTGCTTAAGATTCCCTTTTCTTCAAGCTGCAGTAGCCAGTTAATGCTAATGGTCATCCAGAACCACTCCTGGAAGGCCTGGCCACTGTGGCGTGCCATCTAAGGTGCCTGTTAAATGGCCAAGGAGTCCCGAGTTCGATTCCAGGGTGGTATGTCTTGGAAACATTGGAGGCATGCTTAAGATTCCCCTTTTCTTCAAGCTGCATTAGCCAGTTAAGGCTAATGTTCATCCGGAACAATGCCTGAAACACTTGGCTGCTGTGGCTCACCGGCTAAGGTGCCTGTTAAATGGCCGAGCAGTCCCGAGTTTGAATCCCGGCTGGTGACCTTTGGAAACCTTGCAGGCATGCTTTAGATTTCCTTTTCAAATTGCATGTCTTTACATCTCTTTTACCCCACAGAGGCTGAAATTTGAGTCCCGCTTGGGGCTAGTCTGTTCCACACCGGGGTATGTGTTTTTTTTCCCATTTGGCTACATTAAAGCAACAGTTCAGTGTAACAAAATGGCTGGGTATATACAGACGACGTCACTTTGGTTTGTGTGTTTAACACAGCATAACTAAACCCAGATAACCCGATATTTTTTCAAGTTCTGTACAGAACACTACTCTGAATAAGCAATTTTCAAGGTTAGCCGTGGGCTGAAGCTATGCAAACCCCAAAAAAGGGCAGCAGGGGAGGTGTTTGCTATATGGGGATTCCCCCAAATCGGTGTGATGGCAAGGCATGGGCAAGGTAAGGTCAAAGAAAGGTCAAGGTATGGGCAAGGTAAGCGCAAGGTACGGGCAATGTGTTAAATGGGGACCCATGACCAGAAGCAGATGCATGGGTAGTTTAAAGAAGTGGTTCACCTCTACGTTAACTTTTTTGTATGGTATAGAATGGCCAATTCTAAGCAACTTTTCAATCGGTCTACATTATTTATTTTTTTATAGTTTCTGAATTATTTGCCTTTTTCTTCTGACTCTTTCCAGCTTTCAAATGGGGGTCACTGACCCCATCTAAAAAGAAGTGCTCTGCAAGGCTATACATTTACTGTTACTGCTACTTTTTATGACTTCTCTTTCTATTCAGGTCCTCTCCTATTCATATTCCAGTCTCTTATTCAAATCAATGCATGGTGGCTAAGGTAATATGGACCAGAGCAACCAGATTGTGGAAACCACATACTGGAGAGCTGCTGAATAAAAAACAATTCGAAAAATAAATAAAACAAATTGCAAATTGTCTCAAAATATCACTCTCTACAGCATACTAAAAGCTAACTCAAAGGGGAACAACCCCTTTTAGTGGATAGGAAGCCAGATGGGGAACCCACCCAAGGCAGATACCTTAGTGGGTTAAAAAGGCAACCTTTATTAGAAGAAAGCCAGCCAAATACAGTTTCATTCAGCAAGAGCACCTGCCGACCACCATTTTTTTCAGCAAGACCCCCTCTTTCCATCCCAGGCAGGTCATCTCCACCTTGGCCATCGTGCCATCGTCCCTCCCTATTCCTCCTTTGAGCTACGCTGTGCTCTTTCCCCAGGAGGCGACTTCCACTGATCCATCGTTCACCCTTACTCCAGGCTGCAACTTCCCCTATTCCATTGGCCACTCTTACACCAGGCTGCAACTTCTTCAGATCCATCAGGCACTGTTACACCAGCCAGCAACTTCCACTGATCAACGCACCATCTGATCCCCTTTCTACGGCCCAATGACCTGTTCAGGCGATGACGAGTTTCTGCCGGGGACGGGAATCGAACTCACGACCTTATGCACCGGGGGCGGATGCCTTAACCACTTGGCTATCCAGAAGGTCTCCTTTATAAGGCCCTCCAGGGAGCGTATTGACTCTATTAGGCAGAAAATAGCCTGCCGGCACTACCTGTTATATGAAGAGACACCATGGGACGTTCGGCTGTAATGGTCACCTGGAACCCCCTCCGGAAGGCCTGGCTACTGTGGCGCACTGGCTTAGGTGCCTGTTAAATGACCGGGGAGTCCCCAGTTCGAATCCAGGGAGGTTCCTTTAGCAAACCGTGGGGGCATGCTTAAGATGCCCTTTTCTTCAAGCAGCATTAGCCAGTTGATACTAATGGTCATCCAAAACCATTGCTGGTACACTGGGCCACTGTGGCGGACTGCCTAAGGCGCCTCTTGAATGGCCGGGGAGACCCGAGTTCGATTCCCAGGTGGTATCATTTGGAAACCTTGGAGGCATGCTTAAGATTCCCTTTTCTTCAAGCTGCATTAGCCAGTAAATGCTAATGGTCATCTGTTACCACTCCAGGAGGGCCTGGACACTGTGGCGCACCGGCTAAAGTGCCTGCTTAATGGCCGGGAGTCCTGAGTTCGAATCCCGACAGGTATCCTTTGCAAAGCTTGGAGGCATGCTTAAGATTACCTTTTCTTCAATCTGCATTTGCCAGTTAATGCTAATGGTCATCCGGAACCGCTCCTTGGAGACTTGGCTGCTGTGGCACACCGGCAAAGGCGCCTGTTAAATGGCCTGGGAGACCCGAGTTCGATTCCCGGGTGGTATGTTTTAGAAACCTTGGAAGCATGCTTAAGAATCCCTTTTCTTAAAGCTGCATTAGCCAGTTAATGCTAATGGTCATCCGGAACCACACCCGGAAGGCCTGGCCACTGTGGCGCGCCGGCTATGTTGTCTGTTAAATGGCCGGGGAGTCCCGAGTTCAAATCCCGAGAGGTATCTTTGGCAAACCTTGGAGGCGTGCTTTAGATTCCCTTTTCTTCAAGCTGCAGTAGCCAGTTAATGCTAATGGTCATCCAGAACCATTCCTGGAAGGCCTGGCCACTGTGGCGTGCCATCTAAGGCGCCTGTTAAATGGCCAAGGAGTCCCGAGTTCGATTCCAGGGTGGTATGTCTTGGAAACATTGGAGGCATGCTTAAGATTCCCCTTTTCTTCAAGCTGCATTAGCCAGTTAAGGCTAATGTTCATCCGGAACAATGCCTGAAACACTTGGCCGCTGTGGCTCACCGGCTAAGGTGCCTGTTAAATGGCCGAGCAGTCCCGAGTTTGAATCCTGGCTGGTGACCTTTCGAAACCTTGCAGGCATGCTTTAGATTTCCTTTTCAAATTGCATGTCTTTACATCTCTTTTACCCCACAGAGGCTGAAATTTGAGTCCCGCTTGGGGCTAGTCTTTTCCACACCGGGGTATGTGGTTTTTTTTCCATTTGGCTACATTAAAGCAACAGTTCAGTGTAACAAAATGGCTGGGTATATACAGACGACTTCACTTTGGTTTGTGTGTTTAACGCAGCATAACTAAACCCAGATAACCCAATATTTTTTCAAGTTCTGTACAGAACACTACTCTGAATAAGCAATTTTCAAGGTTAGCCGTGGGCTGAAGCTATGCAAACCCCAAAAAAGGGCAGCAGGGGAGGTGTTTGCTATATGGGGATTTCCCCAAATTGGTGTGATGGCAAGGCATGGGCAAGGTAAGGTCAAAGAAAGGTCAAGGTATGGGCAAGGTAAGCGCAAGGTATGGGCAATGTGTTAAATGGGGACCCATGACCAGAAGCAGATGCATGGGTAGTTTAAAGAAGTGGTTCACCTCTACGTTAACTTTTTTGTATGGTATAGAATGGCCAATTCTAAGCAACTTTTCAATCGGTCTACATTATTTATTTTTTTATAGTTTCTGAATTATTTGCCTTTTTCTTCTGACTCTTTCCAGCTTTCAAATGGGGGTCACTGACCCCATCTAAAAAGAAGTGCTCTGCAAGGCTATACATTTACTGTTACTGCTACTTTTTATGACTTCTCTTTCTATTCAGGTCCTCTCCTATTCATATTCCAGTCTCTTATTCAAATCAATGCATGGTGGCTAAGGTAATATGGACCAGAGCAACCAGATTGTGGAAACCACATACTGGAGAGCTGCTGAATAAAAAAGATTCGAAAAATAAATAAAACAAATTGCAAATTGTCTCAAAATATCGCTCTCTACAGCATACTAAAAGCTAACTCAAAGGGGAACAACCCCTTTTAGTGGATAGGAAGCCAGATGGGGAACCCACCCAAGGCAGATACCTTAGTGGGTTAAAAAGGCAACCTTTATTAGAAGAAAGCCAGCCAAATACAGTTTCATTCAGCAAGAGCACCTGCCGACCACCATTTTTTTCAGCAAGACCCCCTCTTTCCATCCCAGGCATGTCACCTCCACCTGGGCCATCGTGCCATCTTCCGTCCCTATTCCTCCTTTGAGCTACGCTGTGCTCTTTCCCGAGGAGGCGACTTCCACTGATCCATCGGTCACCCTTACTCCAGGCTGCAACTTCCCCTGTTCCATTGGCCACTCTTACTCCAGGCTGCAACTTCTTCAGATCCATCGGGCACTGTTACACCAGCCAGCAACTTCCACTGATCAACGCACCATCTGATCCCCTTCTTCGACCCAATGACCTGTTCAGACGATGACGAGTTTCTGCCGGGGACGGGAATCGAACTCACGACCTTGTGCACCGGGGGCGGATGCCTTAACCACTTGGCTATCCAGAAGGTCTCCCTTATAAGGCCCTCCAGGGAGCGTATTGACTCTATTAGGCAGAAAATAGCCTGCCGGCACTACCTGTTATATGAAGAGACACCATGGGACGTTCGGCTGTAATGGTCACCTGGAACCCCTCCGGAAGGCCTGGCTACTGTGGCGCACTGGCTTAGGCGCCTGTTAAATGACCGGGGAGTCCCCAGTTCGAATCCCGGGAGGTTCCTTTTGCAAACCGTGGGGGCATGCTTAAGATGCCCTTTTCTTCAAGCAGCATTAGCCAGTTAATGCTAATGGTCATCCAAAACCATTGCTGGTACACTGGGCCACTGTGGCGCACCGGCTAAGGCGCCTCTTGAATGGCCGGGGAGACCCAAGTTCGATTCCCAGGTGGTATCTTTTGGAAACCTTGGAGGCATGCTTAAGATTCCCTTTTCTTCAAGCTGCATTAGCCAGTAAATGCTAATGGTCATCTGTTACCGCTCCAGGAAGGCCTGTACACTGTGGCGCACCGGCTAAAGTGCCTGCTTAATGGCCGGGAGTCCTGAGTTCGAATCCCGACAGGTGTCCTTTGCAAAGCTTGGAGGCATGCTTAAGATTCCCTTTTCTTCAATCTGCATTTGCCAGTTAATGCTAATGGTCATCCGGAACCGCTCCTGGGACACTTGGCCGCTGTGGCACACCGGCAAAGGCGCCTGTTAAATGGCCTGGGAGACCCAAGTTCGATTCCCGGGTGGTATGTTTTGGAAACCTTGGAAGCATGCTTAAGAATCCCTTTTCTTAAAGCTGCATTAGCCAGTTAATGCTAATGGTCATCCGGAACCACAGCCGGAAGGCCTGGCCACTGTGGCGCGCCGGCTATGTTGTCTGTTAAATGGCCGGGGAGTCCCGAGTTCAAATCCCGAGAGGTATCTTTGGCAAACCTTGGAGGCGTGCTTAAGATTCCCTTTTCTTCAAGCTGCAGTAGCCAGTTAATGCTAATGGTCATCCAGAACCACTCCTGGAAGGCCTGGCCACTGTGGCGTGCCATCTAAGGCGCCTGTTAAATGGCCAAGGAGTCCCGAGTTCGATTCCAGGGTGGTATGTCTTGGAAACATTGGAGGCATGCTTAAGATTCCCCTTTTCTTCAAGCTGCATTAGCCAGTTAAGGCTAATGTTCATCCGGAACAATGCCTGAAACACTTGGCCGCTGTGGCTCACCGTCTAAGGTGCCTGTTAAATTGCCGAGCAGTCCCGAGTTTGAATCCCGGCTGGTGACCTTTGGAAACCTTGCAGGCATGCTTTAGATTTCCTTTTCAAATTGCATGTCTTTACATCTCTTTTACCCCACAGAGGCTGAAATTTGAGTCCCGCTTGGGGCTAGTCTGTTCCACACCGGGGTATGTGTTTTTTTTCCATTTGGCTACATTAAAGCAACAGTTCAGTGTAACAAAATGGCTGGGTATATACAGACGACGTCACTTTGGTTTGTGTGTTTAACACAGCATAACTAAACCCAGATAACCCGATATTTTTTCAAGTTCTGTACAGAACACTACTCTGAATAAGCAATTTTCAAGGTTAGCCGTGGGCTGAAGCTATGCAAACCCCAAAAAAGGGCAGCAGGGGAGGTGTTTGCTATATGGGGATTCCCCCAAATCGGTGTGATGGCAAGGCATGGGCAAGGTAAGGTCAAAGAAAGGTCAAGGTATGGGCAAGGTAAGCGCAAGGTATGGGCAATGTGTTAAATGGGGACCCATGACCAGAAGCAGATGCATGGGTAGTTTAAAGAAGTGGTTCACCTCTACGTTAACTTTTTTGTATGGTATAGAATGGCCAATTCTAAGCAACTTTTCAATCGGTCTACATTATTTATTTTTTTATAGTTTCTGAATTATTTGCCTTTTTCTTCTGACTCTTTCCAGCTTTCAAATGGGGGTCACTGACCCCATCTAAAAAGAAGTGCTCTGCAAGGCTATACATTTACTGTTACTGCTACTTTTTATGACTTCTCTTTCTATTCAGGTCCTCTCCTATTCATATTCCAGTCTCTTATTCAAATCAATGCATGGTGGCTAAGGTAATATGGACCAGAGCAACCAGATTGTGGAAACCACATACTGGAGAGCTGCTGAATAAAAAAGATTCGAAAAATAAATAAAACAAATTGCAAATTGTCTCAAAATATCGCTCTCTACAGCATACTAAAAGCTAACTCAAAGGGGAACAACCCCTTTTAGTGGATAGGAAGCCAGATGGGGAACCCACCCAAGGCAGATACCTTAGTGGGTTAAAAAGGCAACCTTTATTAGAAGAAAGCCAGTCAAATACAGTTTCATTCAGCAAGAGCACCTGCCGACCACCATTTTTTTCAGCAAGACCCCCTCTTTCCATCGCAAGCATGTCACATCCGCCATCGTGCCATCGTCCCATCGTCCCTCCCTATTCCTCCTTTGAGCTACGCTGTGCTCTTTCCCCAGGAGGCGACTTCCACTGATCCATCGGTCACCCTTACTCCAGGCTGCAACTTCCCCTGTTCCATTGGCCACTCTTACTCCAGGCTGCAACTTCTTCAGATCCATCGGGCACTGTTACACCAGCCAGCAACTTCCACTGATCAACGCACCATCTGATCCCCTTCTTCGACCCAATGACCTGTTCAGACGATGACGAGTTTCTGCCGGGGACGGGAATCGAACTCACGACCTTGTGCACCGGGGGCGGATGCCTTAACCACTTGGCTATCCAGAAGGTCTCCCTTATAAGGCCCTCCAGGGAGCGTATTGACTCTATTAGGCAGAAAATAGCCTGCCGGCACTACCTGTTACATGAAGAGACACCATGGGACGTTCGGCTGTAATGGTCACCTGGAACCCCCTCCGGAAGGCCTGGCTACTGTGGCGCACTGGCTTAGGCGCCTGTTAAATGACCGGGGAGTCCCCAGTTCGAATCCCGGGAGGTTCCTTTTGCAAACCGTGGGGGCATGCTTAAGATGCCCTTTTCTTCAAGCAGCATTAGCCAGTTAATGCTAATGGTCATCCAAAACCATTGCTGGTACACTGGGCCACTGTGGCGCACCGGCTAAGGCGCCTCTTGAATGGCCGGGGAGACCCGAGTTCGATTCCCAGGTGGTATCTTTTGGAAACCTTGGAGGCATGCTTAAGATTCCCTTTTCTTCAATCTGCATTAGCCAATAAATGCTAATGGTCATCTGTTACCGCTCCAGGAAGGCCTGGACACTGTGGCGCACCGGCTAAAGTGCCTGCTTAATGGCCGGGAGTCCTGAGTTCGAATCCCGACAGGTATCCTTTGCAAAGCTTGGAGGCATGCTTAAGATTCCCTTTTCTTCAATCTGCATTTGCCAGTTAATGCTAATGGTCATCTGGAACCGCTCCTGGGAGACTTGGCCGCTGTGGCACACCGGCAAAGGCGCCTGTTAAATGGCCTGGGAGACCCGTCGATTCCCGGGTGCTATGTTTTGGAAACCTTGGAAGCATGCTTAAGAATCCCTTTTCTTAAAGCTGCATTAGCCAGTTAATGCTAATGGTCATCCGGAACCACACCCGGAAGGCCTGGCCACTGTGGCGCGCCGGCTATGTCGTCTGTTAAATGGCCGGGGAGTCCCGAGTTCAAATCCAGAGAGGTATCTTTGGCAAACCTTGGAGGCATGCTTAAGATTCCCTTTTCTTCAAGCTGCAGTAGCCAGTTAATGCTAATGGTCATCCAGAACCACTCCTGGAAGGCCTGGCCACTGTGGCGTGCCATCTAAGGCGCCTGTTAAATGGCCAAGGAGTCCCGAGTTCGATTCCAGGGTGGTATGTCTTGGAAACATTGGAGGCATGCTTAAGATTCCCCTTTTCTTCAAGCTGCATTAGCCAGTTAAGGCTAATGTTCATCCGGAACAATGCCTGAAACACTTGGCCGCTGTGGCTCACCGGCTAAGGTGCCTGTTAAATGGCCGAGCAGTCCCGAGTTTGAATCCCGGCTGGTGACCTTTGGAAACCTTGCAGGCATGCTTTAGATTTCCTTTTCAAATTGCATGTCTTTACATCTCTTTTACCCCACAGAGGCTGAAATTTGAGTCCCGCGTGGGGCTAGTCTGTTCCACACCGGGGTATGTGTTTTTTTTCCATTTGGCTACATTAAAGCAACAGTTCAGTGTAACAAAATGGCTGGGTATATACAGACGACGTCACTTTGGTTTGTGTGTTTAACACAGCATAACTAAACCCAGATAACCCGATATTTTTTCAAGTTCTGTACAGAACACTACTCTGAATAAGCAATTTTCAAGGTTAGCCGTGGGCTGAAGCTATGCAAACCCCAAAAAAGGGCAGCAGGGGAGGTGTTTGCTATATGGGGATTCCCCCAAATCGGTGTGATGGCAAGGCATGGGCAAGGTAAGGTCAAAGAAAGGTCAAGGTATGGGCAAGGTAAGCGCAAGGTATGGGCAATGTGTTAAATGGGGACCCATGACCAGAAGCAGATGCATGGGTAGTTTAAAGAAGTGGTTCACCTCTACGTTAACTTTTTTGTATGGTATAGAATGGCCAATTCTAAGCAACTTTTCAATCGGTCTACATTATTTATTTTTTTATAGTTTCTGAATTATTTGCCTTTTTCTTCTGACTCTTTCCAGCTTTCAAATGGGGGTCACTGACCCCATCTAAAAAGAAGTGCTCTGCAAGGCTATACATTTACTGTTACTGCTACTTTTTATGACTTCTCTTTCTATTCAGGTCCTCTCCTATTCATATTCCAGTCTCTTATTCAAATCAATGCATGGTGGCTAAGGTAATATGGACCAGAGCAACCAGATTGTGGAAACCACATACTGGAGAGCTGCTGAATAAAAAAGATTCGAAAAATAAATAAAACAAATTGCAAATTGTCTCAAAATATCGCTCTCTACAGCATACTAAAAGCTAACTCAAAGGGGAACAACCCCTTTTAGTGGATAGGAAGCCAGATGGGGAACCCACCCAAGGCAGATACCTTAGTGGGTTAAAAAGGCAACCTTTATTAGAAGAAAGCCAGCCAAATACAGTTTCATTCAGCAAGAGCACCTGCCGACCACCATTTTTTTCAGCAAGACCCCCTCTTTCCATCCCAGGCAGGTCATCTCCACCTTGGCCATCGTGCCATCGTCCCTCCCTATTCCTCCTTTGAGCTACGCTGTGCTCTTTCCCCAGGAGGCGACTTCCACTGATCCATCGGTCACCCTTACTCCAGGCTGCAACTTCCCCTATTCCATTGGCCACTCTTACACCAGGCTGCAACTTCTTCAGATCCATCAGGCACTGTTACACCAGCCAGCAACTTCCACTGATCAACGCACCATCTGATCCCCTTCTTCGACCCAATGACCTGTTCAGACGATGACGAGTTTCTGCCGGGGACGGGAATCGAACTCACGACCTTGTGCACCGGGGGCGGATGCCTTAACCACTTGGCTATCCAGAAGGTCTCCCTTATAAGGCCCTCCAGGGAGCGTATTGACTCTATTAGGCAGAAAATAGCCTGCCGGCACTACCTGTTATATGAAGAGACACCATGGGACGTTCGGCTGTAATGGTCACCTGGAACCCCCTCCAGAAGGCCTGGCTACTGTGGCGCACTGGCTTAGGTGCCTGTTAAATGACCGGGGAGTCCCCAGTTCGAATCCAGGGAGGTTCCTTTAGCAAACCGTGGGGGCATGCTTAAGATGCCCTTTTCTTCAAGCAGCATTAGCCAGTTGATACTAATGGTCATCCAAAACCATTGCTGGTACACTGGGCCACTGTGGCGGACTGGCTAAGGCACCTCTTGAATGGCCGGGGAGACCCGAGTTCGATTCCCAGGTGGTATCATTTTTCCCATTTGGCTACATTAAAGCAACAGTTCAGTGTAACAAAATGGCTGGGTATATACAGACGACGTCACTTTGGTTTGTGTGTTTAACACAGCATAACTAAACCCAGATAACCCGATATTTTTTCAAGTTCTGTACAGAACACTACTCTGAATAAGCAATTTTCAAGGTTAGCCGTGGGCTGAAGCTATGCAAACCCCAAAAAAGGGCAGCAGGGGAGGTGTTTGCTATATGGGGATTCCCCCAAATCGGTGTGATGGCAAGGCATGGGCAAGGTAAGGTCAAAGAAAGGTCAAGGTATGGGCAAGGTAAGCGCAAGGTACGGGCAATGTGTTAAATGGGGACCCATGACCAGAAGCAGATGCATGGGTAGTTTAAAGAAGCAAATTGCAAATTGTCTCAAAATATCGCTCTCTACAGCATACTAAAAGCTAACTCAAAGGGGAACAACCCCTTTTAGTGGATAGGAAGCCAGATGGGGAACCCACCCAAGGCAGATACCTTAGTGGGTTAAAAAGGCAACCTTTATTAGAAGAAAGCCAGCCAAATACAGTTTCATTCAGCAAGAGCACCTGCCGACCACCATTTTTTTCAGCAAGACCCCCTCTTTCCATCCCAGGCATGTCACCTCCACCTGGGCCATCGTGCCATCTTCCGTCCCTATTCCTCCTTTGAGCTACGCTGTGCTCTTTCCCGAGGAGGCGACTTCCACTGATCCATCGGTCACCCTTACTCCAGGCTGCAACTTTCCCTGTTCCATTGGCCACTCTTACTCCAGGCTGCAACTTCTTCAGATCCATCGGGCACTGTTACACCAGCCAGCAACTTCCACTGATCAACGCACCATCTGATCCCCTTCTTCGACCCAATGACCTGTTCAGACGATGACGAGTTTCTGCCGGGGACGGGAATCGAACTCACGACCTTGTGCACCGGGGGCGGATGCCTTAACCACTTGGCTATCCAGAAGGTCTCCCTTATAAGGCCCTCCAGGGAGCGTATTGACTCTATTAGGCAGAAAATAGCCTGCCGGCACTACCTGTTATATGAAGAGACACCATGGGACGTTCGGCTGTAATGGTCACCTGGAACCCCCTCCGGAAGGCCTGGCTACTGTGGCGCACTGGCTTAGGCGCCTGTTAAATGACCGGGGAGTCCCCAGTTCGAATCCCGGGAGGTTCCTTTTGCAAACCGTGGGGGCATGCTTAAGATGCCCTTTTCTTCAAGCAGCATTAGCCAGTTAATGCTAATGGTCATCCAAAACCATTGCTGGTACACTGGGCCACTGTGGCGCACCGGCTAAGGCGCCTCTTGAATGGCCGGGGAGACCCAAGTTCGATTCCCAGGTGCTATCTTTTGGAAACCTTGGAGGCATGCTTAAGATTCCCTTTTCTTCAAGCTGCATTAGCCAGTAAATGCTAATGGTCATCTGTTACCACTCCAGGAAGGCCTGTACACTGTGGCGCACCGGCTAAAGTGCCTGCTTAATGGCCGGGAGTCCTGAGTTCGAATCCCGACAGGTGTCCTTTGCAAAGCTTGGAGGCATGCTTAAGATTCCCTTTTCTTCAATCTGCATTTGCCAGTTAATGCTAATGGTCATCCGGAACCGATCCTGGGACACTTGGCCGCTGTGGCACACCGGCAAAGGCGCCTGTTAAATGGCCTGGGAGACCCAAGTTCGATTCCCGGGTGGTATGTTTTGGAAACCTTGGAAGCATGCTTAAGAATCCCTTTTCTTAAAGCTGCATTAGCCAGTTAATGCTAATGGTCATCTGGAACCACACCGGAAGGCCTGGCCACTGTGGCGCGCCGGCTATGTTGTCTGTTAAATGGCCGGGGAGTCCCGAGTTCAAATCCCGAGAGGTATCTTTGGCAAACCTTGGAGGCGTGCTTAAGATTCCCTTTTCTTCAAGCTGCAGTAGCCAGTTAATGCTAATGGTCATCCAGAACCACTCCTGGAAGGCCTGGCCACTGTGGCGTGCCATCTAAGGCGCCTGTTAAATGGCCAAGGAGTCCCGAGTTCGATTCCAGGGTGGTATGTCTTGGAAACATTGGAGGCATGCTTAAGATTCCCCTTTTCTTCAAGCTGCATTAGCCAGTTAAGGCTAATGTTCATCCGGAACAATGCCGGAAACACTTGGCCACTGTGGCTCACCGTCTAAGGTGCCTGTTAAATTCCTGAGCAGTCCCGAGTTTGAATCCCGGCTGGTGACCTTTGGAAACCTTGCAGGCATGCTTTAGATTTCCTTTTCAAATTGCATGTCTTTACATCTCTTTTACCCCACAGAGGCTGAAATTTGAGTCCCGCTTGGGGCTAGTCTGTTCCACACCGGGGTATGTGTTTTTTTTTCCATTTGGCTACATTAAAGCAACAGTTCAGTGTAACAAAATGGCTGGGTATATACAGACGACGTCACTTTGGTTTGTGTGTTTAACACAGCATAACTAAACCCAGATAACCCGATATTTTTTCAAGTTCTGTACAGAACACTACTCTGAATAAGCAATTTTCAAGGTTAGCCGTGGGCTGAAGCTATGCAAACCCCAAAAAAGGGCAGCAGGGGAGGTGTTTGCTATATGGGGATTCCCCCAAATCGGTGTGATGGCAAGGCATGGGCAAGGTAAGGTCAAAGAAAGGTCAAGGTATGGGCAAGGTAAGCGCAAGGTATGGGCAATGTGTTAAATGGGGACCCATGACCAGAAGCAGATGCATGGGTAGTTTAAAGAAGTGGTTCACCTCTACGTTAACTTTTTTGTATGGTATAGAATGGACAATTCTAAGCAACTTTTCAATCGGCCTACATTATTTATTTTTTTATAGTTTCTGAATTATTTGCCTTTTTCTTCTGACTCTTTCCAGCTTTCAAATGGGGGTCACTGACCCCATCTAAAAAGAAGTGCTCTGCAAGGCTATACATTTACTGTTACTGCTACTTTTTATGACTTCTCTTTCTATTCAGGTCCTCTCCTATTCATATTCCAGTCTCTTATTCAAATCAATGCATGGTGGCTAAGGTAATATGGACCAGAGCAACCAGATTGTGGAAACCACATACTGGAGAGCTGCTGAATAAAAAAGATTCGAAAAATAAATAAAACAAATTGCAAATTGTCTCAAAATATCGCTCTCTACAGCATACTAAAAGCTAACTCAAAGGGGAACAACCCCTTTTAGTGGATAGGAAGCCAGATGGGGAACCCACCCAAGGCAGATACCTTAGTGGGTTAAAAAGGCAACCTTTATTAGAAGAAAGCCAGCCAAATACAGTTTCATTCAGCAAGAGCACCTGCCGACCACCATTTTTTTCAGCAAGACCCCCTCTTTCCATCCCAGGCAGGTCACCTCCGCCTTGGCCATCGTGCCATCTTCCCTCCCTATTCCTCCTTTGAGCTACGCTGTGCTCTTTCCCGAGGAGGCGACTTCCACTGATCCATCGGTCACCCTTACTCCAGGCTGCAACTTCCCCTGTTCCATTGGCCACTCTTACTCCAGGCTGCAACTTCTTCAGATCCATCGGGCACTGTTACACCAGCCAGCAACTTCCACTGATCAACGCACCATCTGATCCCCTTCTTCGACCCAATGACCTGTTCAGACGATGACGAGTTTCTGCCGGGGACGGGAATCGAACTCACGACCTTGTGCACGGGGGCGGATGCCTTAACCACTTGGCTATCCAGAAGGTCTCCCTTATAAGGCCCTCCAGGGAGCGTATTGACTCTATTAGGCAAAAATAGCCTGCCGGCACTACCTGTTATATGAAGAGACACCATGGGACGTTCGGCTGTAATGGTCACCTGGAACCCCCTCCGGAAGGCCTGGCTACTGTGGCGCACTGGCTTAGGCGCCTGTTAAATGACCGGGGAGTCCCCAGTTCGAATCCCGGGAGGTTCCTTTTGCAAACCGTGGGGGCATGCTTAAGATGCCCTTTTCTTCAAGCTGCATTAGCCAGTTAATGCTAATGGTCATCCAAAACCATTGCTGGTACACTGGGCCACTGTGGTGCACCGGCTTAGGCGCCTCTTGAATGGCCGGGGAGACCCGAGTTCGATTCCCAGGTTGTATCTTTTGGAAACCTTGGAGGCATGCTTAAGATTCCCTTTTCTTCAAGCTGCATTAGCCAGTAAATGCTAATGGTCATCTGTTACCGCTCCAGGAAGACCTGGACACTGTGGCGCACCGGCTAAAGTGCCTGCTTAATGGCCGGGAGTCCTGAGTTCGAATCCCGACAAGTGTCCTTTGCAAAGCTTGGAGGCATGCTTAAGATTCCCTTTTCTTCAATCTGCATTTGCCAGTTAATGCTAATGGTCATCCGGAACCGCTCCTGGGACACTTGGCCGCTGTGGCACACCGGCAAAGGCGCCTGTTAAATGGCCTGGGAGACCCGAGTTCGATTCCCGGGTGGTATGTTTTGGAAACCTTGGAAGCATGCTTAAGAATCCCTTTTCTTAAAGCTGCATTAGCCAGTTAATGCTAATGGTCATCCGGAACCACACCCGGTAGGACTGGCCACTGTGGCGCGCTGGCTATGTCGTCTGTTAAATGGCCGGGGGGGTCCCGAGTTCAAATCCCGAGAGGTATCTTTGGCAAACCTTGGAGGCGTGCTTAAGATTCCCTTTTCTTCAAGCTGCAGTAGCCAGTTAATGCTAATGGTCATCCAGAACCACTCCTGGAAGGCCTGGCCACTGTGGCGTGCCATCTAAGGTGCCTGTTAAATGGCCAAGGAGTCTCGAGTTCGATTCCAGGGTGGTATGTCTTGGAAACATTGGAGGCATGCTTAAGATTCCCCTTTTCTTCAAGCTGCATTAGCCAGTTAAGGCTAATGTTCATCCGGAACAATGCCTGAAACGCTTGGCTGCTGTGACTCACCGGCTAAGGTGCCTGTTAAATGGCCGAGCAGTCCCGAGTTTGAATCCCGGCTGGTGACCTTTGGAAACCTTGGAGGCATGCTTTAGATTTCCTTTTCAAATTGCATGTCTTTACATCTCTTTTACCCCACAGAGGCTGAAATTTGAGTCCCGCTTGGGGCTAGTCTGTTCCACACCGGGGTATGTGTTTTTTTTTCCATTTGGCTACATTAAAGCAACAGTTCAGTGTAACAAAATGGCTGGGTATATACAGACGACGTCACTTTGGTTTGTGTGTTTAACACAGCATAACTAAACCCAGATAACCCGATATTTTTTCAAGTTCTGTACAGAACACTACTCTGAATAAGCAATTTTCAAGGTTAGCCGTGGGCTGAAGCTATGCAAACCCCAAAAAAGGGCAGCAGGGGAGGTGTTTGCTATATGGGGATTCCCCCAAATCGGTGTGATGGCAAGGCATGGGCAAGGTAAGGTCAAAGAAAGGTCAAGGTATGGGCAAGGTAAGCGCAAGGTATGGGCAATGTGTTAAATGGGGACCCATGACCAGAAGCAGATGCATGGGTAGTTTAAAGAAGTGGTTCACCTCTACGTTAACTTTTTTGTATGGTATAGAATGGCCAATTCTAAGCAACTTTTCAATCGGTCTACATTATTTATTTTTTTATAGTTTCTGAATTATTTGCCTTTTTCTTCTGACTCTTTCCAGCTTTCAAATGGGGGTCACTGACCCCATCTAAAAAGAAGTGCTCTGCAAGGCTATACATTTACTGTTACTGCTACTTTTTATGACTTCTCTTTCTATTCAGGTCCTCTCCTATTCATATTCCAGTCTCTTATTCAAATCAATGCATGGTGGCTAAGGTAATATGGACCAGAGCAACCAGATTGTGGAAACCACATACTGGAGAGCTGCTGAATAAAAAATATTCGAAAAATAAATAAAACAAATTGCAAATTGTCTCAAAATATCGCTCTCTACAGCATACTAAAAGCTAACTCAAAGGGGAACAACCCCTTTTAGTGGATAGGAAGCCAGATGGGGAACCCACCCAAGGCAGATACCTTAGTGGGTTAAAAAGGCAACCTTTATTAGAAGAAAGCCAGCCAAATACAGTTTCATTCAGCAAGAGCACCTGCCGACCACCATTTTTTTCAGCAAGACCCCCTCTTTCCATCCCAGGCAGGTCACCTCCGCCTTGGCCATCGTGCCATCTTCCCTCCCTATTCCTCCTTTGAGCTACGCTGTGCTCTTTCCCGAGGAGGCGACTTCCACTGATCCATCGGTCACCCTTACTCCAGGCTGCAACTTCCCCTGTTCCATTGGCCACTCTTACTCCAGGCTGCAACTTCTTCAGATCCATCGGGCACTGTTACACCAGCCAGCAACCTCCACTGATCAACGCACCTTCTGATCCCCTTCTTCGACCCAATGACCTGTTCAGACGATGACGCGTTTCTGCCGGGGACGGGAAACGAACTCACGACCTTGTGCACCGGGGGCGGATGCCTTAACCACTTGGCTATCCAGAAGGTCTCCCTTATAAGGCCCTCCAGGGAGCGTATTGACTCTATTAGGCAGAAAATAGCCTGCCGGCACTACCTGTTATATGAAGAGACACCATGGGACGTTCGGCTGTAATGGTCACCTGAAACCCCCTCCGGAAGGCCTGGCTACTGTGGCGCACTGGCTTAGGCGCCTGTTAAATGACCGGGGAGTCCCCAGTTTGAATCCCGGGAGGTTCCTTTTGCAAACCGTGGGGGCATGCTTAAGATGCCCTTTTCTTCAAGCAGCATTAGCCAGTTAATGCTAATGGTCATCCAAAACCATTGCTGGTACACTGGGCCACTGTGGCGCACCGGCTAAGGCGCCTCTTGAATGGCCGGGGAGACCCGAGTTCGATTCCCAGGTGGTATCTTTTGGAAACCTTGGAGGCATGCTTAAGATTCCCTTTTCTTCAAGCTGCATTAGCCAGTAAATGCTAATGGTCATCTGTTACCACTCCAGGAAGGCCTGGACACTGTGGCGCACCGGCTAAAGTGCCTGCTTAATGGCCGGGAGTCCTGACTTCGAATCCCGACAGGTATCCTTTGCAAAGCTTGGAGGCATGCTTAAGATTCCCTTTTCTTCAATCTGCATTTGCCAGTTAATGCTAATGGTCATCCGGAACCGCTCCTGGGAGACTTGGCCGCTGTGGCACACCGGCAAAGGCGCCTGTTAAATGGCCTGGGAGACCCGAGTTCGATTCCCGGGGGCTATGTTTTGGAAACCTTGGAAGCATGCTTAAGAATCCCTTTTCTTAAAGCTGCATTAGCCAGTTAATGCTAATGGTCATCCGGAACCACACCCGGAAGGCCTGGCCACTGTGGCGCGCCGGCTATGTCGTCTGTTAAATGGCTGGGGAGTCCTGAGTTCAAATCCCGAGAGGTATCTTTGGCAAACCTTGGAGGCGTGCTTAAGATTCCCTTTTCTTCAAGCTGCAGTAGCCAGTTAATGCTAATGGTCATCCAGAACCACTCCTGGAAGGCCTGGCCACTGTGGCGTGCCATCTAAGGCGCCTGTTAAATGGCCAAGGAGTCCCGAGTTCGATTCCAGGGTGGTATGTCTTGGAAACATTGGAGGCATGCTTAAGATTCCCCTTTTCTTCAAGCTGCATTAGCCAGTTAAGGCTAATGTTCATCCGGAACAATGCCTGAAACACTTGGCCGCTGTGGCTCACCGGCTAAGGTGCCTGTTAAATGGCCGAGCAGTCCCGAGTTTGAATCCCGGCTGGTGACCTTTGGAAACCTTGCAGGCATGCTTTAGATTTCCTTTTCAAATTGCATGTCTTTATTCCCGGGTGCTATGTTTTGGAAACCTTGGAAGCATGCTTAAGAATCCCTTTTCTTAAAGCTGCATTAGCCAGTTAATGCTAATGGTCATCCGGAACCACACCCGGTAGGCCTGGCCACTGTGGCGCGCTGGCTATGTCGTCTGTTAAATGGCCGGGGAGTCCCGAGTTCAAATCCCGAGAGGTATCTTTGGCAAACCTTGGAGGCGTGCTTAAGATTCCCTTTTCTTCAAGCTGCAGTAGCCAGTTAATGCTAATGGTCATCCAGAACCACTCCTGGAAGGCCTGGCCACTGTGGCGTGCCATCTAAGGTGCCTGTTAAATGGCCAAGGAGTCTCGAGTTCGATTCCAGGGTGGTATGTCTTGGAAACATTGGAGGCATGCTTAAGATTCCCCTTTTCTTCAAGCTGCATTAGCCAGTTAAGGCTAATGTTCATCCGGAACAATGCCTGAAACGCTTGGCTGCTGTGACTCACCGGCTAAGGTGCCTGTTAAATGGCCGAGCAGTCCCGAGTTTGAATCCCGGCTGGTGACCTTTGGAAACCTTGGAGGCATGCTTTAGATTTCCTTTTCAAATTGCATGTCTTTACATCTCTTTTACCCCACAGAGGCTGAAATTTGAGTCCCGCTTGGGGCTAGTCTGTTCCACACCGGGGTATGTGTTTTTTTTTCCATTTGGCTACATTAAAGCAACAGTTCAGTGTAACAAAATGGCTGGGTATATACAGACGACGTCACTTTGGTTTGTGTGTTTAACACAGCATAACTAAACCCAGATAACCCGATATTTTTTCAAGTCCTGTACAGAACACTACTCTGAATAAGCAATTTTCAAGGTTAGCCGTGGGCTGAAGCTATGCAAACCCCAAAAAAGGGCAGCAGGGGAGGTGTTTGCTATATGGGGATTCCCCCAAATCGGTGTGATGGCAAGGCATGGGCAAGGTAAGGTCAAAGAAAGGTCAAGGTATGGGCAAGGTAAGCGCAAGGTATGGGCAATGTGTTAAATGGGGACCCATGACCAGAAGCAGATGCATGGGTAGTTTAAAGAAGTGGTTCACCTCTACGTTAACTTTTTTGTATGGTATAGAATGGCCAATTCTAAGCAATTTTTCAATCGGTCTACATTATTTATTTTTTTATAGTTTCTGAATTATTTGCCTTTTTCTTCTGACTCTTTCCAGCTTTCAAATGGGGGTCACTGACCCCATCTAAAAAGAAGTGCTCTGCAAGGCTATACATTTACTGTTACTGCTACTTTTTATGACTTCTCTTTCTATTAAGGTCCTCTCCTATTCATATTCCAGTCTCTTATTCAAATCAATGCATGGTGGCTAAGGTAATATGGACCAGAGCAACCAGATTGTGGAAACCACATACTGGAGAGCTGCTGAATAAAAAATATTCGAAAAATAAATAAAACAAATTGCAAATTGTCTCAAAATATCGCTCTCTACAGCATACTAAAAGCTAACTCAAAGGGGAACAACCCCTTTTAGTGGATAGGAAGCCAGATGGGGAACCCACCCAAGGCAGATACCTTAGTGGGTTAAAAAGGCAACCTTTATTAGAAGAAAGCCAGCCAAATACAGTTTCATTCAGCAAGAGCACCTGCCGACCACCATTTTTTTCAGCAAGACCCCCTCTTTCCATCCCAGGCAGGTCACCTCCGCCTTGGCCATCGTGCCATCTTCCCTCCCTATTCCTCCTTTGAGCTACGCTGTGCTCTTTCCCGAGGAGGCGACTTCCACTGATCCATCGGTCACCCTTACTCCAGGCTGCAACTTCCCCTGTTCCATTGGCCACTCTTACTCCAGGCTGCAACTTCTTCAGATCCATCGGGCACTGTTACACCAGCCAGCAACCTCCACTGATCAACGCACCGTCTGATCCCCTTCTTCGACCCAATGACCTGTTCAGACGATGACGAGTTTCTGCCGGGGACGGGAATCGAACTCACGACCTTGTGCACCGGGGGCGGATGCCTTAACCACTTGGCTATTCAGAAGGTCTCCCTTATAAGGCCCTCCAGGGAGCGTATTGACTCTATTAGGCAGAAAATAGCCTGCCGGCACTACCTGTTATATGAAGAGACACCATGGGACGTTCGGCTGTAATGGTCACCTGAAACCCCCTCCGGAAGGCCTGGCTACTGTGGCGCACTGGCTTAGGCGCCTGTTAAATGACCGGGGAGTCCCCAGTTCGAATCCCGGGAGGTTCCTTTTGCAAACCGTGGGGGCATGCTTAAGATGCCCTTTTCTTCAAGCAGCATTAGCCAGTTAATGCTAATGGTCATCCAAAACCATTGCTGGTACACTGGGCCACTGTGGCGCACCGGCTAAGGCGCCTCTTGAATGGCCGGGGAGACCCGAGTTCGATTCCCAGGTGGTATCTTTTGGAAACCTTGGAGGCATGCTTAAGATTCCCTTTTCTTCAAGCTGCATTAGCCAGTAAATGCTAATGGTCATCTGTTACCACTCCAGGAAGGCCTGGACACTGTGGCGCACCGGCTAAAGTGCCTGCTTAATGGCCGGGAGTCCTGACTTCGAATCCCGACAGGTATCCTTTGCAAAGCTTGGAGGCATGCTTAAGATTCCCTTTTCTTCAATCTGCATTTGCCAGTTAATGCTAATGGTCATCCGGAACCGCTCTTGGGAGACTTGGCCGCTGTGGCACACCGGCAAAGGCGCCTGTTAAATGGCCTGGGAGACCCGAGTTCTATTCCCTGGGGCTATGTTTTGGAAACCTTGGAAGCATGCTTAAGAATCCCTTTTCTTAAAGCTGCATTAGCCAGTTAATGCTAATGGTCATCCGGAACCACACCCGGAAGGCCTGGCCACTGTGGCGCGCCGGCTATGTCGTCTGTTAAATGGCCGGGGAGTCCTGAGTTCAAATCCCGAGAGGTATCTTTGGCAAACCTTGGAGGCGTGCTTAAGATTCCCTTTTCTTCAAGCTGCAGTAGCCAGTTAATGCTAATGGTCATCCAGAACCACTCCTGGAAGGCCTGGCCACTGTGGCGTGCCATCTAAGGCGCCTGTTAAATGGCCAAGGAGTCCCGAGTTCGATTCCAGGGTGGTATGTCTTGGAAACATTGGAGGCATGCTTAAGATTCCCCTTTTCTTCAAGCTGCATTAGCCAGTTAAGGCTAATGTTCATCCGGAACAATGCCTGAAACACTTGGCCGCTGTGGCTCACCGGCTAAGGTGCCTGTTAAATGGCCGAGCAGTCCCGAGTTTGAATCCCGGCTGGTGACCTTTGGAAACCTTGCAGGCATGCTTTAGATTTCCTTTTCAAATTGCATGTCTTTATTCCCGGGTGCTATGTTTTGGAAACCTTGGAAGCATGCTTAAGAATCCCTTTTCTTAAAGCTGCATTAGCCAGTTAATGCTAATGGTCATCCGGAACCACACCCGGTAGGCCTGGCCACTGTGGCGCGCTGGCTATGTCGTCTGTTAAATGGCCGGGGAGTCCCGAGTTCAAATCCCGAGAGGTATCTTTGGCAAACCTTGGAGGCGTGCTTAAGATTCCCTTTTCTTCAAGCTGCAGTAGCCAGTTAATGCTAATGGTCATCCAGAACCACTCCTGGAAGGCCTGGCCACTGTGGCGTGCCATCTAAGGTGCCTGTTAAATGGCCAAGGAGTCTCGAGTTCGATTCCAGGGTGGTATGTCTTGGAAACATTGGAGGCATGCTTAAGATTCCCCTTTTCTTCAAGCTGCATTAGCCAGTTAAGGCTAATGTTCATCCGGAACAATGCCTGAAACGCTTGGCTGCTGTGACTCACCGGCTAAGGTGCCTGTTAAATGGCCGAGCAGTCCCGAGTTTGAATCCCGGCTGGTGACCTTTGGAAACCTTGGAGGCATGCTTTAGATTTCCTTTTCAAATTGCATGTCTTTACATCTCTTTTACCCCACAGAGGCTGAAATTTGAGTCCCGCTTGGGGCTAGTCTGTTCCACACCGGGGTATGTGTTTTTTTTTCCATTTGGCTACATTAAAGCAACAGTTCAGTGTAACAAAATGGCTGGGTATATACAGACGACGTCACTTTGGTTTGTGTGTTTAACACAGCATAACTAAACCCAGATAACCCGATATTTTTTCAAGTCCTGTACAGAACACTACTCTGAATAAGCAATTTTCAAGGTTAGCCGTGGGCTGAAGCTATGCAAACCCCAAAAAAGGGCAGCAGGGGAGGTGTTTGCTATATGGGGATTCCCCCAAATCGGTGTGATGGCAAGGCATGGGCAAGGTAAGGTCAAAGAAAGGTCAAGGTATGGGCAAGGTAAGCGCAAGGTATGGGCAATGTGTTAAATGGGGACCCATGACCAGAAGCAGATGCATGGGTAGTTTAAAGAAGTGGTTCACCTCTACGTTAACTTTTTTGTATGGTATAGAATGGCCAATTCTAAGCAACTTTTCAATCGGTCTACATTATTTATTTTTTTATAGTTTCTGAATTATTTGCCTTTTTCTTCTGACTCTTTCCAGCTTTCAAATGGGGGTCACTGACCCCATCTAAAAAGAAGTGCTCTGCAAGGCTATACATTTACTGTTACTGCTACTTTTTATGACTTCTCTTTCTATTAAGGTCCTCTCCTATTCATATTCCAGTCTCTTATTCAAATCAATGCATGGTGGCTAAGGTAATATGGACCAGAGCAACCAGATTGTGGAAACCACATACTGGAGAGCTGCTGAATAAAAAATATTCGAAAAATAAATAAAACAAATTGCAAATTGTCTCAAAATATCGCTCTCTACAGCATACTAAAAGCTAACTCAAAGGGGAACAACCCCTTTTAGTGGATAGGAAGCCAGATGGGGAACCCACCCAAGGCAGATACCTTAGTGGGTTAAAAAGGCAACCTTTATTAGAAGAAAGCCAGCCAAATACAGTTTCATTCAGCAAGAGCACCTGCCGACCACCATTTTTTTCAGCAAGACCCCCTCTTTCCATCCCAGGCAGGTCACCTCCGCCTTGGCCATCGTGCCATCTTCCCTCCCTATTCCTCCTTTGAGCTACGCTGTGCTCTTTCCCGAGGAGGCGACTTCCACTGATCCATCGGTCACCCTTACTCCAGGCTGCAACTTCCCCTGTTCCATTGGCCACTCTTACTCCAGGCTGCAACTTCTTCAGATCCATCGGGCACTGTTACACCAGCCAGCAACCTCCACTGATCAACGCACCGTCTGATCCCCTTCTTCGACCCAATGACCTGTTCAGACGATGACGAGTTTCTGCCGGGGACGGGAATCGAACTCACGACCTTGTGCACCGGGGGCGGATGCCTTAACCACTTGGCTATCCAGAAGGTCTCCCTTATAAGGCCCTCCAGGGAGCGTATTGACTCTATTAGGCAGAAAATAGCCTGCCGGCACTACCTGTTATATGAAGAGACACCATGGGACGTTCGGCTGTAATGGTCACCTGGAAACCCCCTCCGGAAGGCCTGGCTACTGTGGCGCACTGGCTTAGGCGCCTGTTAAATGACCGGGGAGTCCCCAGTTCGAATCCCGGGAGGTTCCTTTTGCAAACCGTGGGGGCATGCTTAAGATGCCCTTTTCTTCAAGCAGCATTAGCCAGTTAATGCTAATGGTCATCCAAAACCATTGCTGGTACACTGGGCCACTGTGGCGCACCGGCTAAGGCGCCTCTTGAATGGCCGGGGAGACCCGAGTTCGATTCCCAGGTGGTATCTTTTGGAAACCTTGGAGGCATGCTTAAGATTCCCTTTTCTTCAAGCTGCATTAGCCAGTAAATGCTAATGGTCATCTGTTACCACTCCAGGAAGGCCTGGACACTGTGGCGCACCGGCTAAAGTGCCTGCTTAATGGCCGGGAGTCCTGACTTCGAATCCCGACAGGTATCCTTTGCAAAGCTTGGAGGCATGCTTAAGATTCCCTTTTCTTCAATCTGCATTTGCCAGTTAATGCTAATGGTCATCCGGAACCGCTCTGGGAGACTTGGCCGCTGTGGCACACCGGCAAAGGCGCCTGTTAAATGGCCTGGGAGACCCGAGTTCGATTCCCGGGGCTATGTTTTGGAAACCTTGGAAGCATGCTTAAGAATCCCTTTTCTTAAAGCTGCATTAGCCAGTTAATGCTAATGGTCATCCGGAACCACACCCGGAAGGCCTGGCCACTGTGGCGCGCCGGCTATGTCGTCTGTTAAATGGCCGGGGAGTCCTGAGTTCAAATCCCGAGAGGTATCTTTGGCAAACCTTGGAGGCGTGCTTAAGATTCCCTTTTCTTCAAGCTGCAGTAGCCAGTTAATGCTAATGGTCATCCAGAACCACTCCTGGAAGGCCTGGCCACTGTGGCGTGCCATCTAAGGCGCCTGTTAAATGGCCAAGGAGTCCCGAGTTCGATTCCAGGGTGGTATGTCTTGGAAACATTGGAGGCATGCTTAAGATTCCCCTTTTCTTCAAGCTGCATTAGCCAGTTAAGGCTAATGTTCATCCGGAACAATGCCTGAAACACTTGGCCGCTGTGGCTCACCGGCTAAGGTGCCTGTTAAATGGCCGAGCAGTCCCGAGTTTGAATCCCGGCTGGTGACCTTTGGAAACCTTGCAGGCATGCTTTAGATTTCCTTTTCAAATTGCATGTCTTTATTCCCGGGTGCTATGTTTTGGAAACCTTGGAAGCATGCTTAAGAATCCCTTTTCTTAAAGCTGCATTAGCCAGTTAATGCTAATGGTCATCCGGAACCACACCCGGTAGGCCTGGCCACTGTGGCGCGCTGGCTATGTCGTCTGTTAAATGGCCGGGGAGTCCCGAGTTCAAATCCCGAGAGGTATCTTTGGCAAACCTTGGAGGCGTGCTTAAGATTCCCTTTTCTTCAAGCTGCAGTAGCCAGTTAATGCTAATGGTCATCCAGAACCACTCCTGGAAGGCCTGGCCACTGTGGCGTGCCATCTAAGGTGCCTGTTAAATGGCCAAGGAGTCTCGAGTTCGATTCCAGGGTGGTATGTCTTGGAAACATTGGAGGCATGCTTAAGATTCCCCTTTTCTTCAAGCTGCATTAGCCAGTTAAGGCTAATGTTCATCCGGAACAATGCCTGAAACGCTTGGCTGCTGTGACTCACCGGCTAAGGTGCCTGTTAAATGGCCGAGCAGTCCCGAGTTTGAATCCCGGCTGGTGACCTTTGGAAACCTTGGAGGCATGCTTTAGATTTCCTTTTCAAATTGCATGTCTTTACATCTCTTTTACCCCACAGAGGCTGAAATTTGAGTCCCGCTTGGGGCTAGTCTGTTCCACACCGGGGTATGTGTTTTTTTTTCCATTTGGCTACATTAAAGCAACAGTTCAGTGTAACAAAATGGCTGGGTATATACAGACGACGTCACTTTGGTTTGTGTGTTTAACACAGCATAACTAAACCCAGATAACCCGATATTTTTTCAAGTCCTGTACAGAACACTACTCTGAATAAGCAATTTTCAAGGTTAGCCGTGGGCTGAAGCTATGCAAACCCCAAAAAAGGGCAGCAGGGGAGGTGTTTGCTATATGGGGATTCCCCCAAATCGGTGTGATGGCAAGGCATGGGCAAGGTAAGGTCAAAGAAAGGTCAAGGTATGGGCAAGGTAAGCGCAAGGTATGGGCAATGTGTTAAATGGGGACCCATGACCAGAAGCAGATGCATGGGTAGTTTAAAGAAGTGGTTCACCTCTACGTTAACTTTTTTGTATGGTATAGAATGGCCAATTCTAAGCAACTTTTCAATCGGTCTACATTATTTATTTTTTTATAGTTTCTGAATTATTTGCCTTTTTCTTCTGACTCTTTCCAGCTTTCAAATGGGGGTCACTGACCCCATCTAAAAAGAAGTGCTCTGCAAGGCTATACATTTACTGTTACTGCTACTTTTTATGACTTCTCTTTCTATTAAGGTCCTCTCCTATTCATATTCCAGTCTCTTATTCAAATCAATGCATGGTGGCTAAGGTAATATGGACCAGAGCAACCAGATTGTGGAAACCACATACTGGAGAGCTGCTGAATAAAAAATATTCGAAAAATAAATAAAACAAATTGCAAATTGTCTCAAAATATCGCTCTCTACAGCATACTAAAAGCTAACTCAAAGGGGAACAACCCCTTTTAGTGGATAGGAAGCCAGATGGGGAACCCACCCAAGGCAGATACCTTAGTGGGTTAAAAAGGCAACCTTTATTAGAAGAAAGCCAGCCAAATACAGTTTCATTCAGCAAGAGCACCTGCCGACCACCATTTTTTTCAGCAAGACCCCCTCTTTCCATCCCAGGCAGGTCACCTCCGCCTTGGCCATCGTGCCATCTTCCCTCCCTATTCCTCCTTTGAGCTACGCTGTGCTCTTTCCCGAGGAGGCGACTTCCACTGATCCATCGGTCACCCTTACTCCAGGCTGCAACTTCCCCTGTTCCATTGGCCACTCTTACTCCAGGCTGCAACTTCTTCAGATCCATCGGGCACTGTTACACCAGCCAGGAACTTCCACTGATCAACGCACCGTCTGATCCCCTTCTTCGACCCAATGACCTGTTCAGACGATGACGAGTTTCTGCCGGGGACGGGAATCGAACTCACGACCTTGTGCACCGGGGGCGGATGCCTTAACCACTTGGCTATCCAGAAGGTCTCCCTTATAAGGCCCTCCAGGGAGCGTATTGACTCTATTAGGCAGAAAATAGCCTGCCGGCACTACCTGTTATATGAAGAGACACCATGGGACGTTCGGCTGTAATGGTCACCTGGAACCCCCTCCGGAAGGCCTGGCTACTGTGGCGCACTGGCTTAGGCGCCTGTTAAATGACCGGGGAGTCCCCAGTTCGAATCCCGGGAGGTTCCTTTTGCAAACCGTGGGGGCATGCTTAAGATGCCCTTTTCTTCAAGCTGCATTAGCCAGTTAATGCTAATGGTCATCCAAAACCATTGCTGGTACACTGGGCCACTGTGGTGCACCGGCTTAGGCGCCTCTTGAATGGCCGGGGAGACCCGAGTTCGATTCCCAGGTTGTATCTTTTGGAAACCTTGGAGGCATGCTTAAGATTCCCTTTTCTTCAAGCTGCATTAGCCAGTAAATGCTAATGGTCATCTGTTACCGCTCCAGGAAGACCTGGACACTGTGGCGCACCGGCTAAAGTGCCTGCTTAATGGCCGGGAGTCCTGAGTTCGAATCCCGACAAGTGTCCTTTGCAAAGCTTGGAGGCATGCTTAAGATTCCCTTTTCTTCAATCTGCATTTGCCAGTTAATGCTAATGGTCATCCGGAACCGCTCCTGGGACACTTGGCCGCTGTGGCACACCGGCAAAGGCGCCTGTTAAATGGCCTGGGAGACCCGAGTTCGATTCCCGGGTGGTATGTTTTGGAAACCTTGGAAGCATGCTTAAGAATCCCTTTTCTTAAAGCTGCATTAGCCAGTTAATGCTAATGGTCATCCGGAACCACACCCGGTAGGCCTGGCCACTGTGGCGCGCTGGCTATGTCGTCTGTTAAATGGCCGGGGAGTCCCGAGTTCAAATCCCGAGAGGTATCTTTGGCAAACCTTGGAGGCGTGCTTAAGATTCCCTTTTCTTCAAGCTGCAGTAGCCAGTTAATGCTAATGGTCATCCAGAACCACTCCTGGAAGGCCTGGCCACTGTGGCGTGCCATCTAAGGTGCCTGTTACATGGCCAAGGAGTCTCGAGTTCGATTCCAGGGTGGTATGTCTTGGAAACATTGGAGGCATGCTTAAGATTCCCCTTTTCTTCAAGCTGCATTAGCCAGTTAAGGCTAATGTTCATCCGGAACAATGCCTGAAACGCTTGGCTGCTGTGACTCACCGGCTAAGGTGCCTGTTAAATGGCCGAGCAGTCCCGAGTTTGAATCCCGGCTGGTGACCTTTGGAAACCTTGGAGGCATGCTTTAGATTTCCTTTTCAAATTGCATGTCTTTACATCTCTTTTACCCCACAGAGGCTGAAATTTGAGTCCCGCTTGGGGCTAGTCTGTTCCACACCGGGGTATGTGTTTTTTTTTCCATTTGGCTACATTAAAGCAACAGTTCAGTGTAACAAAATGGCTGGGTATATACAGACGACGTCACTTTGGTTTGTGTGTTTAACACAGCATAACTAAACCCAGATAACCCGATATTTTTTCAAGTCCTGTACAGAACACTACTCTGAATAAGCAATTTTCAAGGTTAGCCGTGGGCTGAAGCTATGCAAACCCCAAAAAAGGGCAGCAGGGGAGGTGTTTGCTATATGGGGATTCCCCCAAATCGGTGTGATGGCAAGGCATGGGCAAGGTAAGGTCAAAGAAAGGTCAAGGTATGGGCAAGGTAAGCGCAAGGTATGGGCAATGTGTTAAATGGGGACCCATGACCAGAAGCAGATGCATGGGTAGTTTAAAGAAGTGGTTCACCTCTACGTTAACTTTTTTGTATGGTATAGAATGGCCAATTCTAAGCAACTTTTCAATCGGTCTACATTATTTATTTTTTTATAGTTTCTGAATTATTTGCCTTTTTCTTCTGACTCTTTCCAGCTTTCAAATGGGGGTCACTGACCCCATCTAAAAAGAAGTGCTCTGCAAGGCTATACATTTACTGTTACTGCTACTTTTTATGACTTCTCTTTCTATTCAGGTCCTCTCCTATTCATATTCCAGTCTCTTATTCAAATCAATGCATGGTGGCTAAGGTAATATGGACCAGAGCAACCAGATTGTGGAAACCACATACTGGAGAGCTGCTGAATAAAAAATATTCGAAAAATAAATAAAACAAATTGCAAATTGTCTCAAAATATCGCTCTCTACAGCATACTAAAAGCTAACTCAAAGGGGAACAACCCCTTTTAGTGGATAGGAAGCCAGATGGGGAACCCACCCAAGGCAGATACCTTAGTGGGTTAAAAAGGCAACCTTTATTAGAAGAAAGCCAGCCAAATACAGTTTCATTCAGCAAGAGCACCTGCCGACCACCATTTTTTTCAGCAAGACCCCCTCTTTCCATCCCAGGCAGGTCACCTCCGCCTTGGCCATCGTGCCATCTTCCCTCCCTATTCCTCCTTTGAGCTACGCTGTGCTCTTTCCCGAGGAGGCGACTTCCACTGATCCATCGGTCACCCTTACTCCAGGCTGCAACTTCCCCTGTTCCATTGGCCACTCTTACTCCAGGCTGCAACTTCTTCAGATCCATCGGGCACTGTTACACCAGCCAGCAACTTCCACTGATCAACGCACCATCTGATCCCCTTCTTCGACCCAATGACCTGTTCAGACGATGACGAGTTTCTGCCGGGGACGGGAATCGAACTCACGACCTTGTGCACCGGGGACGGATGCCTTAACCACTTGGCTATCCAGAAGGTCTCCCTTATAAGGCCCTCCAGGGAGCGTATTGACTCTATTAGGCAGAAAATAGCCTGCCGGCACTACCTGTTATATGAAGAGACACCATGGGACGTTCGGCTGTAATGGTCACCTGGAACCCCCTCCGGAAGGCCTGGCTACTGTGGCGCACTGGCTTAGGCGCCTGTTAAATGACCGGGGAGTCCCCAGTTCGAATCCCGGGAGGTTCCTTTTGCAAACCGTGGGGGCATGCTTAAGATGCCCTTTTCTTCAAGCAGCATTAGCCAGTTAATGCTAATGGTCATCCAAAACCATTGCTGGTACACTGGGCCACTGTGGCGCACCGGCTTAGGCGCCTCTTGAATGGCCGGGGAGACCCGAGTTCGATTCCCAGGTTGTATCTTTTGGAAACCTTGGAGGCATGCTTAAGATTCCCTTTTCTTCAAGCTGCATTAGCCAGTAAATGCTAATGGTCATCTGTTACCGCTCCAGGAAGGCCTGGACACTGTGGCGCACCGGCTAAAGTGCCTGCTTAATGGCCGGGAGTCCTGAGTTCGAATCCCGACAGGTGTCCTTTGCAAAGCTTGGAGGCATGCTTAAGATTCCCTTTTCTTCAATCTGCATTTGCCAGTTAATGCTAATGGTCATCCGGAACCGCTCCTGGGAGACTTGGCCGCTGTGGCACACCGGCAAAGGCGCCTGTTAAATGGCCTGGGAGACCCGAGTTCGATTCCCGGGTGCTATGTTTTGGAAACCTTGGAAGCATGCTTAAGAATCCCTTTTCTTAAAGCTGCATTAGCCAGTTAATGCTAATGGTCATCCGGAACCACACCCGGAAGGCCTGGCCACTGTGGCGCGCCGGCTATGTCGTCTGTTAAATGGCCGGGGAGTCCCGAGTTCAAATCCAGAGAGGTATCTTTGGCAAACCTTGGAGGCGTGCTTAAGATTCCCTTTTCTTCAAGCTGCAGTAGCCAGTTAATGCTAATGGTCATCCAGAACCACTCCTGGAAGGCCTGGCCACTGTGGCGTGCCATCTAAGGTGCCTGTTAAATGGCCAAGGAGTCCGAGTTCGATTCCAGGGTGGTATGTCTTGGAAACATTGGAGGCATGCTTAAGATTCCCCTTTTCTTCAAGCTGCATTAGCCAGTTAAGGCTAATGTTCATCCGGAACAATGCCTGAAACACTTGGCCGCTGTGGCTCACCGGCTAAGGTGCCTGTTAAATGGCCGAGCAGTCCCGAGTTTGAATCCCGGCTGGTGACCTTTGGAAACCTTGGAGGCATGCTTTAGATTTCCTTTTCAAATTGCATGTCTTTACATCTCTTTTACCCCACAGAGGCTGAAATTTGAGTCCCGCTTGGGGCTAGTCTGTTCCACACCGGGGTATGTGTTTTTTTTCCATTTGGCTACATTAAAGCAACAGTTCAGTGTAACAAAATGGCTGGGTATATACAGACGACGTCACTTTGGTTTGTGTGTTTAACACAGCATAACTAAACCCAGATAACCCGATATTTTTTCAAGTTCTGTACAGAACACTACTCTGAATAAGCAATTTTCAAGGTTAGCCGTGGGCTGAAGCTATGCAAACCCCAAAAAAGGGCAGCAGGGGAGGTGTTTGCTATATGGGGATTCCCCCAAATCGGTGTGATGGCAAGGCATGGGCAAGGTAAGGTCAAAGAAAGGTCAAGGTATGGGCAAGGTAAGCGCAAGGTATGGGCAATGTGTTAAATGGGGACCCATGACCAGAAGCAGATGCATGGGTAGTTTAAAGAAGTGGTTCACCTCTACGTTAACTTTTTTGTATGGTATAGAATGGCCAATTCTAAGCAACTTTTCAATCGGTCTACATTATTTATTTTTTTATAGTTTCTGAATTATTTGCCTTTTTCTTCTGACTCTTTCCAGCTTTCAAATGGGGGTCACTGACCCCATCTAAAAGAAGTGCTCTGCAAGGCTATACATTTACTGTTACTGCTACTTTTTATGACTTCTCTTTCTATTCAGGTCCTCTCCTATTCATATTCCAGTCTCTTATTCAAATCAATGCATGGTGGCTAAGGTAATATGGACCAGAGCAACCAGATTGTGGAAACCACATACTGGAGAGCTGCTGAATAAAAAAGATTCGAAAAATAAATAAAACAAATTGCAAATTGTCTCAAAATATCGCTCTCTACAGCATACTAAAAGCTAACTCAAAGGGGAACAACCCCTTTTAGTGGATAGGAAGCCAGATGGGGAACCCACCCAAGGCAGATACCTTAGTGGGTTAAAAAGGCAACCTTTATTAGAAGAAAGCCAGCCAAATACAGTTTCATTCAGCAAGAGCACCTGCCGACCACCATTTTTTTCAGCAAGACCCCCTCTTTCCATCCCAGGCAGGTCACCTCCGCCTTGGCCATCGTGCCATCTTCCCTCCCTATTCCTCCTTTGAGCTACGCTGTGCTCTTTCCCGAGGAGGCGACTTCCACTGATCCATCGGTCACCCTTACTCCAGGCTGCAACTTCCCCTGTTCCATTGGCCACTCTTACTCCAGGCTGCAACTTCTTCAGATCCATCGGGCACTGTTACACCAGCCAGCAACTTCCACTGATCAACGCACCATCTGATCCCCTTCTTCGACCCAATGACCTGTTCAGACGATGACGAGTTTCTGCCGGGGACGGGAATCGAACTCACGACCTTGTGCACCGGGGCGGATGCCTTAACCACTTGGCTATCCAGAAGGTCTCCCTTATAAGGCCCTCCAGGGAGCGTATTGACTCTATTAGGCAGAAAATAGCCTGCCGGCACTACCTGTTATATGAAGAGACACCATGGGACGTTCGGCTGTAATGGTCACCTGGAACCCCCTCCGGAAGGCCTGGCTACTGTGGCGCACTGGCTTAGGCGCCTGTTAAATGACCGGGGAGTCCCCTGTTCGAATCCCGGGAGGTTCCTTTTGCAAACCGTGGGGGCATGCTTAAGATGCCCTTTTCTTCAAGCAGCATTAGCCAGTTAATGCTAATGGTCATCCAAAACCATTGCTGGTACACTGGGCCACTGTGGCGCACCGGCTTAGGCGCCTCTTGAATGGCCGGGGAGACCCGAGTTCGATTCCCAGGTTGTATCTTTTGGAAACCTTGGAGGCATGCTTAAGATTCCCTTTTCTTCAAGCTGCATTAGCCAGTAAATGCTAATGGTCATCTGTTACCGCTCCAGGAAGGCCTGGACACTGTGGCGCACCGGCTAAAGTGCCTGCTTAATGGCCGGGAGTCCTGAGTTCGAATCCCGACAGGTGTCCTTTGCAAAGCTTGGAGGCATGCTTAAGATTCCCTTTTCTTCAATCTGCATTTGCCAGTTAATGCTAATGGTCATCCGGAACCGCTCCTGGGACACTTGGCCGCTGTGGCACACCGGCAAAGGCGCCTGTTAAATGGCCTGGGAGACCCGAGTTCGATTCCCGGGTGCTATGTTTTGGAAACCTTGGAAGCATGCTTAAGAATCCCTTTTCTTAAAGCTGCATTAGCCAGTTAATGCTAATGGTCATCCGGAACCACACCCGGAAGGCCTGGCCACTGTGGCGCGCCGGCTATGTCGTCTGTTAAATGGCCGGGGAGTCCCGAGTTCAAATCCAGAGAGGTATCTTTGGCAAACCTTGGAGGCGTGCTTAAGATTCCCTTTTCTTCAAGCTGCAGTAGCCAGTTAATGCTAATGGTCATCCAGAACCACTCCTGGAAGGCCTGGCCACTGTGGCGTGCCATCTAAGGCGCCTGTTAAATGGCCAAGGAGTCCCGAGTTCGATTCCAGGGTGGTATGTCTTGGAAACATTGGAGGCATGCTTAAGATTCCCCTTTTCTTCAAGCTGCATTAGCCAGTTAAGGCTAATGTTCATCCGGAACAATGCCTGAAACACTTGGCCGCTGTGGCTCACCGGCTAAGGTGCCTGTTAAATGGCCGAGCAGTCCCGAGTTTGAATCCCGGCTGGTGACCTTTGGAAACCTTGGAGGCATGCTTTAGATTTCCTTTTCAAATTGCATGTCTTTACATCTCTTTTACCCCACAGAGGCTGAAATTTGAGTCCCGCTTGGGGCTAGTCTGTTCCACACCGGGGTATGTGTTTTTTTTTCCATTTGGCTACATTAAAGCAACAGTTCAGTGTAACAAAATGGCTGGGTATATACAGACGACGTCACTTTGGTTTGTGTGTTTAACACAGCATAACTAAACCCAGATAACCCGATATTTTTTCAAGTTCTGTACAGAACACTACTCTGAATAAGCAATTTTCAAGGTTAGCCGTGGGCTGAAGCTATGCAAACCCCAAAAAAGGGCAGCAGGGGAGGTGTTTGCTATATGGGGATTCCCCCAAATCGGTGTGATGGCAAGGCATGGGCAAGGTAAGGTCAAAGAAAGGTCAAGGTATGGGCAAGGTAAGCGCAAGGTATGGGCAATGTGTTAAATGGGGACCCATGACCAGAAGCAGATGCATGGGTAGTTTAAAGAAGTGGTTCACCTCTACGTTAACTTTTTTGTATGGTATAGAATGGCCAATTCTAAGCAACTTTTCAATCGGTCTACATTATTTATTTTTTTATAGTTTCTGAATTATTTGCCTTTTTCTTCTGACTCTTTCCAGCTTTCAAATGGGGGTCACTGACCCCATCTAAAAAGAAGTGCTCTGCAAGGCTATACATTTACTGTTACTGCTACTTTTTATGACTTCTCTTTCTATTCAGGTCCTCTCCTATTCATATTCCAGTCTCTTATTCAAATCAATGCATGGTGGCTAAGGTAATATGGACCAGAGCAACCAGATTGTGGAAACCACATACTGGAGAGCTGCTGAATAAAAAAGATTCGAAAAATAAATAAAACAAATTGCAAATTGTCTCAAAATATCGCTCTCTACAGCATACTAAAAGCTAACTCAAAGGGGAACAACCCCTTTTAGTGGATAGGAAGCCAGATGGGGAACCCACCCAAGGCAGATACCTTAGTGGGTTAAAAAGGCAACCTTTATTAGAAGAAAGCCAGCCAAATACAGTTTCATTCAGCAAGAGCACCTGCCGACCACCATTTTTTTCAGCAAGACCCCCTCTTTCCATCCCAGGCAGGTCACCTCCACCTTGGCCATCGTGCCATCTTCCCTCCCTATTCCTCCTTTGAGCTACGCTGTGCTCTTTCCCCAGGAGGCGACTTCCACTGATCCATCGGTCACCCTTACTCCAGGCTGCAACTTCCCCTGTTCCATTGGCCACTCTTACTCCAGGCTGCAACTTCTTCAGATCCATCGGGCACTGTTACACCAGCCAGCAACTTCCACTGATCAACGCACCATCTGATCCCCTTCTTCGACCCAATGACCTGTTCAGACGATGATGAGTTTCTGCCGGGGACGGGAATCGAACTCACGACCTTGTGCACCGGGGGCGGATGCCTTAACCACTTGGCTATCCAGAAGGTCTCCCTTATAAGGCCCTCCAGGGAGCGTATTGACTCTATTAGGCAGAAAATAGCCTGCCGGCACTACCTGTTATATGAAGAGACACCATGGGACGTTCGGCTGTAATGGTCACCTGGAACCCCCTCCGGAAGGCCTGGCTACTGTGGCGCACTGGCTTAGGCGCCTGTTAAATGACCGGGGAGTCCCCAGTTCGAATCCCGGGAGGTTCCTTTTGCAAACCGTGGGGGCATGCTTAAGATGCCCTTTTCTTCAAGCTGCATTAGCCAGTTAATGCTAATGGTCATCCAAAACCATTGCTGGTACACTGGGCCACTGTGGTGCACCGGCTTAGGCGCCTCTTGAATGGCCGGGGAGACCCGAGTTCGATTCCCAGGTTGTATCTTTTGGAAACCTTGGAGGCATGCTTAAGATTCCCTTTTCTTCAAGCTGCATTAGCCAGTAAATGCTAATGGTCATCTGTTACCGCTCCAGGAAGACCTGGACACTGTGGCGCACCGGCTAAAGTGCCTGCTTAATGGCCGGGAGTCCTGAGTTCGAATCCCGACAGGTGTCCTTTGCAAAGCTTGGAGGCATGCTTAGATTCCCTTTTCTTCAATCTGCATTTGCCAGTTAATGCTAATGGTCATCCGGAACCGCTCCTGGGACACTTGGCCGATGTGGCACACCGGCAAAGGCGCCTGTTAAATGGCCTGGGAGACCCGAGTTCGATTCCCGGGTGGTATGTTTTGGAAACCTTGGAAGCATGCTTAAGAATCCCTTTTCTTAAAGCTGCATTAGCCAGTTAATGCTAAGGGTCATCCGGAACCACACCCGGTAGGCCTGGCCAATGTGGCGCGCCGGCTATGTCGTCTGTTAAATGGCCGGGAAGTCCCGAGTTCAAATCCTGAGAGGTATCTTTGGCAAACCTTGGAGGCGTGCTTAAGATTCCCTTTTCTTCAAGCTGCAGTAGCCAGTTAATGCTAATGGTCATCCAGAACCACTCCTGGAAGGCCTGGCCACTGTGGCGTGCCATCTAAGGTGCCTGTTAAATGGCCAAGGAGTCCCGAGTTCGATTCCAGGGTGGTATGTCTTGGAAACATTGGAGGCATGCTTAAGATTCCCCTTTTCTTCAAGCTGCATTAGCCAGTTAAGGCTAATGTTCATCCGGAACAATGCCTGAAACACTTGGCCGCTGTGGCTCACCGGCTAAGGTGCCTGTTAAATGGCCGAGCAGTCCCGAGTTTGAATCCCGGCTGGTGACCTTTGGAAACCTTGGAGGCATGCTTTAGATTTCCTTTTCAAATTGCATGTCTTTACATCTCTTTTACCCCACAGAGGCTGAAATTTGAGTCCCGCTTGGGGCTAGTCTGTTCCACACCGGGGTATGTGTTTTTTTTCCATTTGGCTACATTAAAGCAACAGTTCAGTGTAACAAAATGGCTGGGTATATACAGACGACATCACTTTGGTTTGTGTGTTTAACACAGCATAACTAAACCCAGATAACCCGATATTTTTTCAAGTTCTGTACAGAACACTACTCTGAATAAGCAATTTTCAAGGTTAGCCGTGGGCTGAAGCTATGCAAACCCCAAAAAAGGGCAGCAGGGGAGGTGTTTGCTATATGGGGATTCCCCCAAATAGGTGTGATGGCAAGGCATGGGCAAGGTAAGGTCAAAGAAAGGTCAAGGTATGGGCAAGGTAAGCGCAAGGTATGGGCAATGTGTTAAATGGGGACCCATGACCAGAAGCAGATGCATGGGTAGTTTAAAGAAGTGGTTCACCTCTACGTTAACTTTTTTGTATGGTATAGAATGGCCAATTCTAAGCAACTTTTCAATCGGTCTACATTATTTATTTTTTTATAGTTTCTGAATTATTTGCCTTTTTCTTCTGACTCTTTCCAGCTTTCAAATGGGGGTCACTGACCCCATCTAAAAAGAAGTGCTCTGCAAGGCTATACATTTACTGTTACTGCTACTTTTTATGACTTCTCTTTCTATTCATGTCCTCTCCTATTCATATTCCAGTCTCTTATTCAAATCAATGCATGGTGGCTAAGGTAATATGGACCAGAGCAACCAGATTGTGGAAACCACATACTGGAGAGCTGCTGAATAAAAAAGATTCGAAAAATAAATAAAACAAATTGCAAATTGTCTCAAAATATCGCTCTCTACAGCATACTAAAAGCTAACTCAAAGGGGAACAACCCCTTTTAGTGGATAGGAAGCCAGATGGGGAACCCACCCAAGGCAGATACCTTAGTGGGTTAAAAAGGCAACCTTTATTAGAAGAAAGCCAGCCAAATACAGTTTCATTCAGCAAGAGCACCTGCCGACCACCATTTTTTTCAGCAAGACCCCCTCTTTCCATCCCAGGCAGGTCACCTCCGCCTTGGCCATCGTGCCATCTTCCCTCCCTATTCCTCCTTTGAGCTACGCTGTGCTCTTTCCCGAGGAGGCGACTTCCACTGATCCATCGGTCACCCTTACTCCAGGCTGCAACTTCCCCTGTTCCATTGGCCACTCTTACTCCAGGCTGCAACTTCTTCAGATCCATCGGGCACTGTTACACCAGCCAGCAACTTCCACTGATCAACGCACCATCTGATCCCCTTCTTCGACCCAATGACCTGTTCAGACGATGACGAGTTTCTGCCGGGGACGGGAATCGAACTCACGACCTTGTGCACCGGGGACGGATGCCTTAACCACTTGGCTATCCAGAAGGTCTCCCTTATAAGGCCCTCCAGGGAGCGTATTGACTCTATTAGGCAGAAAATAGCCTGCCGGCACTACCTGTTATATGAAGAGACACCATGGGACGTTCGGCTGTAATGGTCACCTGGAACCGTCTCCGGAAGGCCTGGCTACTGTGGCGCCCTGGCTTAGGCGTCTGTTAAATGACCGGGGAGTCCCCTGTTCGAATCCCGGGAGGTTCCTTTTGCAAACCGTGGGGGCATGCTTAAGATGCCCTTTTCTTCAAGCAGCATTAGCCAGTTAATGCTAATGGTCATCCAAAACCATTGCTGGTACACTGGGCCACTGTGGCGCACCGGCTTAGGCGCCTCTTGAATGGCCGGGGAGACCCGAGTTCGATTCCCAGGTTGTATCTTTTGGAAACCTTGGAGGCATGCTTAAGATTCCCTTTTCTTCAAGCTGCATTAGCCAGTAAATGCTAATGGTCATCTGTTACCGCTCCAGGAAGGCCTGGACACTGTGGTGCACCGGCTAAAGTGCCTGCTTAATGGCCGGGAGTCCTGAGTTCGAATCCCGACAGGTGTCCTTTGCAAAGCTTGGAGGCATGCTTAAGATTCCCTTTTCTTCAATCTGCATTTGCCAGTTAATGCTAATGGTCATCCGGAACCGCTCCTGGGACACTTGGCCGCTGTGGCACACCGGCAAAAGCGCCTGTTAAATGGCCTGGGAGACCCGAGTTCGATTCCCGGGTGCTATGTTTTGGAAACCTTGGAAGCATGCTTAAGAATCCCTTTTCTTAAAGCTGCATTAGCCAGTTAATGCTAATGGTCATCCGGAACCACACCCAGAAGGCCTGGCCACTGTGGTGCGCCGGCTATGTCGTCTGTTAAATGGCCGGGGAGTCCCGAGTTCTAATCCAGAGAGGTAACTTTGGCAAACCTTGGAGGCGTGCTTAAGATTCCCTTTTCTTCAAGCTGCAGTAGCCAGTTAATGCTAATGGTCATCCAGAACCACTCCTGGAAGGCCTGGCCACTGTGGCGTGCCATCTAAGGCGCCTGTTAAATGGCCAAGGAGTCCCGAGTTCGATTCCAGGGTGGTATGTCGTGGAAACATTGGAGGCATGCTTAAGATTCCCCTTTTCTTCAAGCTGCATTAGCCAGTTAAGGCTAATGTTCATCCGGAACAATGCCTGAAACTCTTGGCCGCTGTGGCTCACCGGCTAAGGTGCCTGTTAAATGGCCGAGCAGTCCCGAGTTTGAATCCCGGCTGGTGACCTTTAGAAACCTTGGAGGCATGCTTTAGATTTCCTTTTCAAATTGCATGTCTTTACATCTCTTTTACCCCACAGAGGCTGAAATTTGAGTCCCGCTTGGGGCTAGTCTGTTCCACACAGGGGTATGTGTTTTTTTTTCCATTTGGCTACATTAAAGCAACAGTTCAGTGTAACAAAATGGCTGGGTATATACAGACGACGTCACTTTGGTTTGTGTGTTTAACACAGCATAACTAAACCCAGATAACCCGATATTTTTTCAAGTTCTGTACAGAACACTACTCTGAATAAGCAATTTTCAAGGTTAGCCGTGGGCTGAAGCTATGCAAACCCCAAAAAAGGGCAGCAGGGGAGGTGTTTGCTATATGGGGATTCCCCCAAATCGGTGTGATGGCAAGGCATGGGCAAGGTAAGGTCAAAGAAAGGTCAAGGTATGGGCAAGGTAAGCGCAAGGTATGGGCAATGTGTTAAATGGGGACCCATGACCAGAAGCAGATGCATGGGTAGTTTAAAGAAGTGGTTCACCTCTACGTTAACTTTTTTGTATGGTATAGAATGGCCAATTCTAAGCAACTTTTCAATCGGTCTACATTATTTTTTTTTTATAGTTTCTGAATTATTTGCCTTTTTCTTCTGACTCTTTCCAGCTTTCAAATGGGGGTCACTGACCCCATCTAAAAAGAAGTGCTCTGCAAGGCTATACATTTACTGTTACTGCTACTTTTTATGACTTCTCTTTCTATTCAGGTCCTCTCCTATTCATATTCCAGTCTCTTATTCAAATCAATGCATGGTGGCTAAGGTAATATGGACCAGAGCAACCAGATTGTGGAAACCACATACTGGAGAGCTGCTGAATAAAAAAGATTCGAAAAATAAATAAAACAAATTGCAAATTGTCTCAAAATATCACTCTCTACAGCATACTAAAAGCTAACTCAAAGGGGAACAACCCCTTTTAGTGGATAGGAAGCCAGATGGGGAACCCACCCAAGGCAGATACCTTAGTGGGTTAAAAAGGCAACCTTTATTAGAAGAAAGCCAGCCAAATACAGTTTCATTCAGCAAGAGCACCTGCCGACCACCATTTTTTTCAGCAAGACCCCCTCTTTCCATCCCAGGCAGGTCACCTCCACCTTGGGCATCGTGCCATCTTCCCTCCCTATTCCTCCTTTGAGCTACGCTGTGCTCTTTCCCCAGGAGGCGACTTCCACTGATCCATCGGTCACCCTTACTCCAGGCTGCAACTTCCCCTGTTCCATTGGCCACTCTTACTGCAGGCTGCAACTTCTTCAGATCCATCGGGCACTGTTACACCAGCCAGCAACTTCCACTGATCAACGCACCATCTGATCCCCTTCTTCGACCCAATGACCTGTTCAGACGATGATGAGTTTCTGCCGGGGGCGGGAATCGAACTCACGACCTTGTGCACCGGGGGCGGATGCCTTAACCACTTGGCTATCCAGAAGGTCTCCCTTATAAGGCCCTCCAGGGAGCGTATTGACTCTATTAGGCAGAAAATAGCCTGCCGGCACTACCTGTTATATGAAGAGACACCATGGGACGTTCGGCTGTAATGGTCACCTGGAACCCCCTCCGGAAGGCCTGGCTACTGTGGCGCACTGGCTTAGGCGCCTGTTAAATGACCAGGGAGTCCCCAGTTCGAATCCCGGGAGGTTCCTTTTGCAAACCGTGGGGGCATGCTTAAGATGCCCTTTTCTTCAAGCTGCATTAGCCAGTTAATGCTAATGGTCATCCAAAACCATTGCTGGTACACTGGGCCACTGTGGCGCACCGGCTTAGGCGCCTCTTGAATGGCCGTGGAGACCCGAGTTCGATTCCCAGGTTGTATCTTTTGGAAACCTTGGAGGCATGCTTAAGATTCCCTTTTCTTCAAGCTGCATTAGCCAGTAAATGCTAATGGTCATCTGTTACCACTCCAGGAAGACCTGGACACTGTGGCGCACCGGCTAAAGTGCCTGCTTAATGGCCGGGAGTCCTGAGTTCGAATCCCGACAGGTGTCCTTTGCAAAGCTTGGAGGCATTCTTAAGATTCCCTTTTCTTCAATCTGCATTTGCCAGTTAATGCTAATGGTCATCCGGAACCGCTCCTGGGACACTTGGCCGATGTGGCACACCGGCAAAGGCGCCTGTTAAATGGCTTGGGAGACCCGAGTTCGATTCCCGGGTGGTATGTTTTGGAAACCTTGGAAGCATGCTTAAGAATCCCTTTTCTTAAAGCTGCATTAGCCAGTTAATGCTAAGGGTCATCCGGAACCACACCCGGTAGGCCTGGCCACTGTGGCGCGCCGGCTATGTCGTCTGTTAAATGGCCGGGAAGTCCCGAGTTCAAATCCTGAGAGGTATCTTTGGCAAACCTTGGAGGCGTGCTTAAGATTCCCTTTTCTTCAAGCTACAGTAGCCAGTTAATGCTAATGGTCATCCAGAACCACTCCGGGAAGGCCTGGCCACTGTGGCGTGCCATCTAAGGTGCCTGTTAAATGGCCAAGGAGTCCCGAGTTCGATTCCAGGGTGGTATGTCTTGGAAACATTGGAGGCATGCTTAAGATTCCCCTTTTCTTCAAGCTGCATTAGCCAGTAAAGGCTAATGTTCATCCGGAACAATGCCTGAAACACTTGGCCGCTGTGGCTCACCGGCTAAGGTGCCTGTTAAATGGCCGAGCAGTCCCGAGTTTGAATCCCGGCTGGTGACCTTTGGAAACCTTGGAGGCATGCTTTAGATTTCCTTTTCAAATTGCATGTCTTTACATCTCTTTTACCCCACAGAGGCTGAAATTTGAGTCCCGCTTGGGGCTAGTCTGTTCCACACCGGGGTATGTGTTTTTTTTTCCATTTGGCTACATTAAAGCAACAGTTCAGTGTAACAAAATGGCTGGGTATATACAGACGACATCACTTTGGTTTGTGTGTTTAACACAGCATAACTAAACCCAGATAACCCGATATTTTTTCAAGTTCTGTACAGAACACTACTCTGAATAAGCAATTTTCAAGGTTAGCCGTGGGCTGAAGCTATGCAAACCCCAAAAAAGGGCAGCAGGGGAGGTGTTTGCTATATGGGGATTCCCCCAAATAGGTGTGATGGCAAGGCATGGGCAAGGTAAGGTCAAAGAAAGGTCAAGGTATGGGCAAGGTAAGCGCAAGGTATGGGCAATGTGTTAAATGGGGACCCATGACCAGAAGCAGATGCATGGGTAGTTTAAAGAAGTGGTTCACCTCTACGTTAACTTTTTTGTATGGTATAGAATGGCCAATTCTAAGCAACTTTTCAATCGGTCTACATTATTTATTTTTTTATAGTTTCTGAATTATTTGCCTTTTTCTTCTGACTCTTTCCAGCTTCAAATGGGGGTCACTGACCCCATCTAAAAAGAAGTGCTCTGCAAGGCTATACATTTACTGTTACTGCTACTTTTTATGACTTCTCTTTCTATTCAGGTCCTCTCCTATTCATATTCCAGTCTCTTATTCAAATCAATGCATGGTGGCTAAGGTAATATGGACCAGAGCAACCAGATTGTGGAAACCACATACTGGAGAGCTGCTGAATAAAAAACGATTCGAAAAATAAATAAAACAAATTGCAAATTGTCTCAAAATATCACTCTCTACAGCATACTAAAAGCTAACTCAAAGGGGAACAACCCCTTTTAGTGGATAGGAAGCCAGATAGGGAACCCACCCAAGGCAGATAACTTAGTGGGTTAAAAAGGCAACCTTTATTAGAAGAAAGCCAGCCAAATACAGTTTCATTCAGCAAGAGCACCTGCCGACCACCATTTTTTTCAGCAAGACTCCCTCTTTCCATCCCAGGCAGGTCACCTCCACTTTGGTCATCGTGCCATCGTCCCTCCCTATTCCTCCTTTGAGCTACGCTGTGCTCTTTCCCCAGGAGGCGACTTCCACTGATCCATCGGTCACCCTTACTCCAGGCTGCAACTTCCCCTGTTCCATTGGCCACTCTTACTCCAGGCTGCAACTTCTTCAGATCCATCGGGCACTGTTACACCAGCCAGCAACTTCCACTGATCAACGCACCATCTGATCCCCTTCTTCTACCCAATGACCTGTTCAGACGATGACGAGTTTCTGCCGGGGGCGGGAATCGAACTCACGACCTTGTGCACCGGGGGCGGATGCCTTAACCACTTGGCTATCCAGAAGGTCTCCCTTATAAGGCCCTCCAGGGAGCGTATTGACTCTATTAGGCAGAAAATAGCCTGCCGGCACTACCTGTTATATGAAGAGACACCATGGGACGTTCGGCTGTAATGGTCACCTGGAACCCCCTCCGGAAGGCCTGGCTACTGTGGCGCACTGGCTTAGGCGCCTGTTAAATGACCGGGGAGTCCCCAGTTCGAATCCCGGGAGGTTCCTTTTGCAAACCGTGGGGGCATGCTTAAGATGCCCTTTTCTTCAAGCAACATTAGCCAGTTAATGCTAATGGTCATCCAAAACCATTGCTGTTACACTGGGCCACTGTGGCACACCGGCTAAGGCGCTTCTTGAATGGCCGGGGAGACCCGAGTTCGATTCCCAGGTGGTATCTTTTGGAAACCTTGGAGGCATGCTTAAGATTCCCTTTTCTTCAAGCTGCATTAGCCAGTAAATGCTAATGGTCATCTGTTACCGCTCCAGCAAGGCCTGGACTCTGTGGCGCACCGGCTAAAGTGCCTGCTTAATGGCAGTTCGAATCCCGACAGGTAGCCTTTGCAAAGCTTGAAGGCATGCTTAAGATTCCCTTTTCTTAAAGCTGCATTAGCCAGTTAATGCTAATGGTCATCCGGAACCACACCCGGTAGGCCTGGCCACTGTGGCGCGCCGGCTATGTCGTCAGTTAAATGGCTGGGGAGTCCCGAGTTCAAATCCCGAGAGGTATCTTTGGCAAACCTTGGAGGCGTGCTTAAGATTCCATTTTCTTCAAGCTGCAGTAGCCAGTTAATGCTAATGGACATCCAGAACCACTCCTGGAAGGCCTGGCCACTGTGGCGTCCCATCTAAGGCTCCTGTTAAATGGCCAAGGAGTCCCGAGTTCGATTCCAGGGTGGTATGTCTTGGAAACATTGGAGGCATGCTTAAGATTCCCCTTTTCTTCAAGCTGCATTAGCCAGTTAAGGCTAATGTTCATCCGGAACAATGCCTGAAACACTTGGCCGCTGTGCCTCACCGGCTAAGGTGCCTTTTAAATGGCCGAGCAGTCCCGAGTTTGAATCCCGGCTGGTGAACTTTGGAAACCTTGGAGGCATGCTTTAGATTTCCTTTTCAAATTGCATGTCTTTACATCTCTTTTACCCCACAGAGGCTGAAATTTGAGTCCCGCTTGGGGCTAGTCTGTTCCACACTGGGGTATGTGTTTTTTTTTCCATTTGGCTACATTAAAGCAACAGTTCAGTGTAACAAAATGGCTGGGTATATACAGACGACGTCACTTTGGTTTGTGTGTTTAACACAGCATAACTGAACCCAGATAACCCGATATTTTTTCAAGTTCTGTACAGAACACTACTCTGAATAAGCAATTTTCAAGGTTAGCCGTGGGCTGAAGCTATGCAAACCCCAAAAAAGGGCAGCAGGGGAGGTGTTTGCTATATGGGGGATTCCCCCAAATCGGTGTGATGGCAAGGCATGGGCAAGGTAAGGTCAAAGAAAGGTCAAGGTATGGGCAAGGTAAGCGCAAGGTATGGGCAATGTGTTAAATGGGGACCCATGACCAGAAGCAGATGCATGGGTAGTTTAAAGGAGTGGTTCACCTCTACGTTAACTTTTTTGTATGGTATAAAATGGCCAATTCTAAGCAACTTTTCAATCAGTCTACATTATTTATTTTTTTATAGTTTCTGAATTATTTGCCTTTTTCTTCTGACTCTTTCCAGCTTTCAAATGGGGGTCACTGACCCCATCTAAAAAGAAGTGCTCTGCAAGGCTATACATTTACTGTTACTGCTACTTTTTATGACTTCTCTTTCTATTCAGGTCCTCTCCTATTCATATTCCAGTCTCTTATTCAAATCAATGCATGGTGGCTAAGGAATATGGACCAGAGCAACCAGATTGTGGAAACCACATACTGGAGAGCTGCTGAATAAAAAAGATTCGAAAAATAAATAAAACAAATTGCAAATTGTCTCAAAATATCACTCTCTACAGCATACTAAAAGCTAACTCAAAGGGGAACAACCCCTTTTAGTGGATAGGAAGCCAGATGGGGAACCCACCCAAGGCAGATACCTTAGTGGGTTAAAAAGGCAACCTTTATTAGAAGAAAGCCAGCCAAATACAGTTTCATTCAGCAAGAGCACCTGCCGACCACCATTTTTTTCAGCAAGACCCCCTCTTTCCATCCCAGGCAGGTCACCTCCACCTTGGCCATCGTGCCATCGTCCCTCCCTATTCCTCCTTTGAGCTACGCTGTGCTCTTTCCCCAGGAGGCGACTTCCACTGATCCATCGGTCACCCTTACTCCAGGCTGCAACTTCCCCTGTTCCATTGGCCACTCTTACTCCAGGCTGCAACTTCTTCAGATCCATCGGGCACTGTTACACCAGCCAGCAACTTCCACTGATCAACGTACCATCTGATCCCCTTCTTCGACCCAATGACCTGTTTAGACGGTGATGAGTTTCTGCCGGGGGCGGGAATCGAACTCACGACCTTGTGCACGGGGGGCGGATGCCTTAACCACTTGGCTATCCAGAAGGTCTCCCTTATAAGGCCCTCCAGGGAGCATATTGACTCTATTAGGCAGAAAATAGCCTGCAGGCACTACCTGTTATATGAAGAGACACCATGGGACGTTCGGCTGTAATGGTCACCTGGAACCCCCCCCCCCCGGAAGGCCTGGCTACTGTGGCGCACTTGCTTAGGTGCCTGTTAAATGACCGGGGAGTCCCCAGTTCGAATCCCGGGAGGTTCTTTTTGCAAACCATGGGGGCATGCTTAAGATGCCCTTTTCTTCAAGCAGCATTAGCCAGTTAATGCTAATGGTCATCCAAAACCATTGCTGGTACACTGGGCCACTGTGGCGCACCGGCTTAGGCGCCTCTTGAATGGCCGGGGAGACCCGAGTTCGATTGCCAGGTGGTATCTTTTGGAAACCTTGGAGGCATGCTTAAGATTCCCTTTTCTTCAAGCTGCATTAGCCAGTAAATGCTAATGGTCATCTGTTACTGCTCCAGGAAGGCCTGGAAACTGTGGCGCACCGGCTAAAGTGCCTGCTTAAGGGCCGGGAGTCCTGAGTTCGATTCCCGACAGGTAGCCTTTGCATAGCTTGGAGGCTTCAATCTGCATTTGCCAGTTAATGCTAATGGTCATCCGGAACCGCTCCTGGGACACTTGGGCGCTGTGGCACACCGGCAAAGGCGCCTGTTAAATGGCCTGGGAGACCCGAGTTCGATTCCCGGGTGGTATGTTTTGGAAACCTTGGAAGCATGCTTAAGAATCCCTTTTCTTAAAGCTGCATTAGCCAGTTAATGCTAATGGTCATCCAGAAACCACACCCGGTAGGCCTGGCCACTGTGGCACGCCGGCTATGTCGTCTGTTAAATGGCCGGGGAGTCCCGAGTTCAAATCCCGAGAGGTATCTTTTCAAACCTCGGAGGCGTGCTTAAGATTCCCTTTTCTTCAAGCTGCAGTAGCCAGTTAATGCTAATGGTCATCCAGAACCACTCCTGGAAGGCCTGGCCACTGTGGCGTGCCATCTTAGGCGCCTGTTAGATGGCCAAGGAGTCCCGAGTTCGATTCCAGGGTGGTATGTCTTGGAAACATTGGAGGCATGCTTAAGATTCCCCTTTTCTTCAAGCTGCATTAGCCAGTTAAGGCTAATGTTCATCCGGAACAATGCCTGAAACACTTGGCCGCTGTGGCTCACCAGCTAAGGTGCCTGTTAAATGGCCGAGCAGTCACAAGTTTGAGTCCTGGCTGGTGACCTTTGGAAACCTTGGAGGCATGCTTTAGATATCCTTTTCAAATTGCATGTCTTTACATCTCTTTTACCCCACAGAGGCTGAAATTTGAGTCCCGCTTGGGGCTAGTCTGTTCCACACCGGGGTATGTGTTTTTTTTCCCATTTGGCTACATTAAAGCAACAGTTCAGTGTACTTACAACCTAAGTATTTTATATTGTGAAAATCCATTGGAACTGACACCTCAAGCAGATTATATAGTAAGAAGTAGCCATTGGATACTGGTACAGGTATGGGATCTGTTATCCGGATAACCGTTGTCCAGAAAGCTCAGAATTACAGAATGTCCAATATACATTATATACTGAGAGACAATTGTTACTAGGAACACAAACACAATAGAAACTGTGAGAGGCAATGAATACTTACAACCAAAGCACATTTTATACAGTGAGCATTGCAGGGTACTTTCCCAAATCACATTAAATACATTGATAGACAGTGGGTACAAACAACCCCAATATTATACAGAGAGCAGCTGATACTGGCCCCACAAGAACATGTATACATTATACACAGCACAAGCACAGTTATACATTATAAAAACATTTAAAAATAATATTCATTAAAATACTACTCAAAAGTGTCATTTTAAAAGCGCATATCAGGCAAATAGCCTCTTCAGCAGCTTTTTTCTTGAACACCAGGGAAAACGGCTATGTGCCTTATATACTCTTTAAAAATCACATTTGTGAGTAGTATTTTATTCAATAACATTTTTTAAATGTTTTTATAATGTACACTTTTGCCGCGCACCATTTGTTCTTTTGTTTACTGTCTATTTAGTATCTGGGGGCTTGTGCTTCAGAAGGGCTGAGCTGCCAGATCCTTTTAAAGGAACACACCACTGCCAGGCATGGCAAATAGTACAGATTTGCACAGTTATACATAATACTGGCACTAGCACCCCAAGTACTACTTGAAACCTAAACCAATATGCAAGGTACTGCATACTACACCAGCACTGTCACATTGTGATTGCAGCTAAGGAATTCAAATCGCTGTCACTGAATGGCACTTTCTCCTATCACTGCTGTCAGATTATATTTAAATGGGATGTATGGTCAAAATTATAATCCCCTTTGCCTTTGGGGAGTGAATATAAGCATTTTTTTTAAATTGCAAATAATTCTTTTTTATGAACCAGTTTTGAGTTGGTCACAGTGCAATCATATCCCCCATATACCTGCTCATTTCAGCAGTGCACAAAACCCGGCCCATGGCCGTCTTTGCTGTTTGGCCCGTCTGCCTCGTCTTCTAGTCCCCACTCATACCAATGAAAAAAATTTTTTGGATGAAAGTTTAAGTCCCAGTACAGTCTTGTGGTGATTGTATAGGCTGGAAAGAAGTTCCAATTTCATCCTCCAGCCTAACCAATCCCCCTTGGGCGTGCTGTACCAGGACTTAAACTATACACTAGAAATCTGATGAAAGAGGGGGAGAGGGCAGGAGGGATTGGATAAGCCTGATGCAGATTGAGTTTTAAGATGATCCTTCACTGTAGCAGCTTCTATCATTGTGGTTAAAATCGCTGACAAATCCCTCCCTTCTGCAGCTCTTTTCCCTGAATTGCTTTAAAAGTGCAGAAGGGAGGGATCTGTCAGCTATTTTTTTTGTCAGGACTCTAATTTGAATAAGAGTGAGGGACAGAATTTTGGGGCACCACGGACCCCTTGGCCCCCTCCCAACCTGGTTCTCACGCCTATGACTTTGCCAATAAGAGGCATCTCCTCTCCTATCTCGCCAGACTGACTGAATCCTCCAGGTTGCCCATAACTACACCAAAATCTGCTTTTCAACCCACTCAGTATTATCTGAGGTATGAGTTATGTTAGGCAGTGTTCAGTGCCATTCCTTTCATGAAGCAACAGTTTTTAACTGGAAATTTGGAAGTGTAGTGAGCACAACCGAGCTCTCTGCACTAGCAATGAAACAGAGCGACACTGGGGCTGCCATCTCAGCTGACAGGAAAGGCAAATGTGTCCTTGGAAGTATAACAATCCTTGTGAAATGGTAAATGATTAGCATGATTAACATACAAAAAATGACAGTCAAATGCTTTTTTAGCGAGCTACTGTATCTCTAAGGATTTGACGAGGGGTGAACAACCAATGCTGAACACCATGTCCAAAAAGATTTAATGTAATTTCATTCAGTCTAAAGATAAATATTATCATTTAATAACACTGTCACATTCTATTATTATCACACACTATAACACACTGTTGTCACTTTCCCACATTGTCAAAGCTATGCAACTGTCATGCTATGAAAAAGTAAATCACTGATTAAACAATGTAATGCTAAAGTGTATAACAATATGAAGAGTGCTGTGAGTCACCCTGTATGGTAAATATGTTATAGAGATGAGCAATCCAAGCTGCAAAAAAGTTATTTTAAAATATTTGTGCATTTAACCACAAGCAGCCCTCAGCATCTTTCTGTGGAGTATGTTACGTATCTGAAATATGCAGTTTGTTGTTCTAAGTTCAGACACAGGGCTGGGTAGGCGGCAATCAGTATAGTCTGAAATAGAGCAAGAGTCAATAAACCAGAATATCAGATCATTTAGTGCACCAATGAATTTAACTGAGTAAGGCCTACCACCAGGTGTTCAATCCAGGTCCTGAGGGTTGTTTTATTTTAAATTTGTCCCTGAAAGCTAGAGTTGCACAGCTTCGGTGTCATCACTGGGATGCAGAACTATTATGACTGTCTGAGTATCATCTAAACCTGCAGTTGAAATACTGAAGAAGATGAATCATCATAAACGGTATCAATAAAAGCTTTGACTGAGGTGTTATTTTGAAAAAGCTGCACAGAGACCCTGGCGGTTAGATATATTTTTATTTTTTTGGACACCTAAGGAGGTCCTCAGTAATCCTTGGGTGATTATTTCCCTTCCAGGGTAAAATTTGATGTAATAGCAATTCAAAGTTTGCCCATTGGGGGGCAGTGCTTAGGATTATAAAAGGGAGAGCACACATGTCTAGCGGGGAGGTGGGTACAGGATTGGGTCAGGGCATGTGCCAGGCCTAGTTAGGTTAGTCAGGTTACAGTAAGTTTGTGGCTATAGACAATCAAGGAGAGAAAGGTAGGCTCAGGTGTAAGTCAGCTGAGCAGTCCTTTGCTCTAACAAGGAGTTTAGTGGGGTTAGGACTCCACAGTGATTGAGCACCTAGTGTAGGGACATGAGTGGGTGAGCTCAGGACCAGGTAGAGTACCGGGAGCAAGATACCATTGTGTGATCACCTATACTGAGGAAAGGATCACCAGGTAGAATTGTGGTCCTGATCAATGCCTAATCTGTCGGTTGACAAATGTTTAATGTGTGATCTTTCCCCAACTATTTAGCTTGTATTCACTAGAGTGAGAAGATTCAAAGTAATACAGAGACTGGAAGTTGCTGAGAGTTGTTCCCTGAACACTGGGTCCCAGAAGGCCCACAGTAAGCAGCATACCTCGGTCACATTTCTACCACACATTCTATAGCACACACCATGGGTGGGCTACTGTTGTTTTCAGGGCTGGGATTGAATCTACCTAACCAAACTGTAAGCATTTTTCCAATTTCAACAAATTTATGATCACAAGTGTGCCCAGAGAATACATGTGATTTCAGAACTGTCGAGACTGCCTGAGACTTTGGCATAGCTGGTGTTGAAGAATACAATGCTTTTAGGGAAAATAACAATTGTCCAAATGCCCTTCCTTGTCTGCCATTGCTTCATATTACAAAAAAAAACGAGAAACACTCCATCTAAGACAGGAAATGGGAACTGGCAATTATAAAAGATAAATCCATTGAAAGAGGTTATTCAACTGCTGTGTCCAGGGTTAAACTGGGTCGGCGGGACACTGGGAAAAAACCCGGTGGGCCCCCGGCTCTTGTGAGCTCCCTGTGCCTCTTCCTCTCATTCTGCCACGACCAACCAGTCACAGCAAAAACAATGTGTGTTCCAGCTGCCCTGGTTATTCTGCACTGTCCTTTGGTTTCACAGCGCCATCTACTGGATTCTGTATCATATTACACTCCTGCTAAAATACACTTTGCTCTGGGCACTGACACCACTAAGCACAGCTCTGAATGACCTATGCCCAGGCTGAAACAAAGGGGCACTGGTTGGGTGAAGGCGGAGGAACCAATCAGGTGAGACATTTGGGTTCTACTCTTAAAGTGACATTGTTCAGAGGGGTCACACGGTCAATTCCAGTCTCATTGTATAGAATAACTGCAATCATTGCATATTCCTGGGGCAAATACAGTTATTACAAGGACCTCCCTCTCCATAGGCAAATTAAGTGTTCATTCACTATCCCCACTGAACCCTCCTCCTGCGTCTCTGCTGTGCTGGACTGTAATTGCCCCATGAATATTGACAGTTATTTTATACACTGCCTTTTCCTCTCTATCTGCCGCGAACGGTCGGTAGCAGCAAAAACACAGTGCATGTGCGCATGCTTGCACACACACTTGGCAGTGGGGCCAGAGGGGGGCCCTGAGGCAGCAGCCCTGGTGTTGTTCTGAAACATTGCTTCATAAAAGCTAAAGTCTCAAGTGCCCTGGAGTCTCTGGAGTTTTGAAACACTCCATCTATGGAAGATGCTGGGAGTGACAGTATGGGACCACCAAAGCAAGCATTCCCACGAGTCACCACCAGCTAATGCCATAATAGCATGTAGTTTAGAAATCACCACAGATTTCAAATCTCCTAGTGTACTGTTAAGCCTAAGAATATGAATTACTTGTCAAAATTGAATGAAGTACTCTTCCTCAGACACTTTCTTCTAATTGCTGACTTGAAAAGTACCCACTGGATGATGCTATTCTTCAAAGAGTCATAGACAGAGCACGCAAGCTGAAAGCAAAACTCAACAAAGACAAACTTCAGTACCAAGTAAGCAAAGTGCACTGCATGGGGCACATAATATCCAGTGAGGGGGTCATGCCTGACCCAGACAAAGTTAAGGCAATTTCAGAGATGCCAAGCCCACATGACAAAACAAGTTTGCAGAGGCTGCTAGGCATGATTCACTCACTTGCACAGCATGGTTGCACCCTGATGTATTAAGTTGTATGTCCATTGCTGAATAAACCTGCAGGAATTTGCTGTTAATGTGCCACCTGTTTCTAGAGCCTTAGTATCACATACAGAACACTGAAAGGCTGAACAGTGAACACAACACCGGAAAATAATCTTTTATAGACCCTGCTGTTATGTATTTGCATGAGGTAAAATACAAGAGTCCTCTGCACTCAACCCATTATCAATATATTTAAGACAGCGACATTTTGTGCATACTGCTACTGAGAAATGCCTTACCCTTTAAACAAAACAGGGATTATATTGCAATATATTTAAGCTGGCCAACTACGTCAAAGTCATCCCATATCTGGCCAGTCCTATGCTCAATTTTATCTGATTCATTAAGAATTATATTGCTTCATTATACATTTTACAAAGGGACTAGATTTTACCTGCAACTTACTTGCTGCTTTCAAAGTAAACCCCCATACTTGGCTGCCCTTTTATTAGACACCAGTGGGATCACCTGACTATAGCTGGGAAGGGTGGGAGCTACAACATGGAGCTGGTCACTGCTCCTGTATAACTATAACAAACAAGGGAAAGTTGTGCTCACCACTATTTTTTAAAACCATTAGGCGGGGGTGCAATGAGGCTGTGACCACAAAATACATATAGTCAAATACAAGAGTCCTCTGCACTCAACCCATTATCAATATATTTAAGACAGTGACATTTTGTGCATACTGCTACTGAAAAATGCCTTACCCTTTAAACAAAACAGGGATTGTTTGTCCATATATTGCAATATATTTAAGATGGCCAACTACGTCAAAGTCATCCCATATCTGGCCAGTCCTATGCTCTATTTTATCTGATTCATTGAGAATTATATTGCTTCAATATACAATTTACAAAGGGACTAGGTTTAACCTGCAACTTACTTGCTGCTTTCAAAGTAAACCCCCATACTTGGCTGCCCTTTTATTAGACACCAGTGGGATCACCTGACGATAGCTGGGAAGGGTGGGAGCTACAACATGGAGCTGGTCACTGCTCCTGTATAACTATAACAAACAAGGGAAAGTTGTGCTCACCACTATTTTTTAAAACCATTAGGCGGGGGTGCAATGAGGCTGTGACCACAAAATACATATAGTCAAATACAAGAGTCCTCTGCACTCAACCTATTATCAATATATTTAAGACAGCGATATTTTTTGCATACTGCTACTGAAATTTTTTATCTGATTCATTAAGAATTCTATTGCTTCATTATACATTTTACAAAGGGACTAGGTTTTACCTGCAACTTACTTGCTGCTTTCAAAGTAAACCCCCATACTTGGCTGCCCTTTTATTAGACACCATAAGCTTTGTTAGGTTTTATAAAGTTAATTTCTTTTGAAGGATGTCTGAATGTTGCAACCTTGGGAATAGTGGGAGGAGACTGGGAAACTAGATACTGTGTGTGGTAAATAAAGATGGTGAAATGATAACATTCTGCCCGTCTACAAAAAGCTGTGGAACTGGGGTGCCAAACGGAAATGCCTTTACTGGAGGCCAAGCATATGCTGCCCCCTTCAGGAGGAAGCGAGGTCCCTATTCATATATGCAAGCTAACTGACAGTACATTTAATGCACACTGTTTCAATTGTGGAAGCAGCCACCAAAAAGGTGGCATGAAACTGTGCTCAGCACAAGGGAAAAGCTGCAGGCGCTGTAACAAATTGAAACAATTTACTAAATTCTGACACTCAATGCCAGACACACCAGTTCATAATGTAGAACAAAATTACTGAGAACCTGATGACAGTGAGATTAATGCAGTGGGTAAGGATAATGCAAATTTCAAACTCTGCCACTGCATGTTGCTAATGTCACAATTCCACTGCTTCTGGACACTGAAGCAAAGGTTTCTATTATTAACTCTGCTACATACAATATGCACATTTTCGGCATTACCCACTACAAAATACACTAATATGCTTAACAGGCTACAGTGATACCTAAATTTCAGCCTTGAGCAAAGTAACCTTACCTATTACACACCAAAACAAGCATATGGGAAGCTTTCCATTTTACCGAGAAGGGAGCAACCCTACTGGGGTTGGACTTTTTTCATGCACTGGGATTTAAAGTTCTTGATCAGATGCTGAAATACACATAGTACACGCTATCTGGAAAGACAAATATCCACAGGTCTCTAATGCCAAACAACCAGGTACCTCCAGTGATGCAGTCTCTGTGCAGGCCCCCTCGAGCAATCCATGCTGCAGTAGAAACAGAGCTGGGTAAGCTGTTGCAAGAGGATATTATAGAACTAATTAACTCTTCCACATGGTTTCCAACCTATGTGTGTGGACCTACGTCAGGTAAACAAAAGCAATAATACCTGACTGTTACCCACTGCCCACTACAGAAGACCTAATTTCCCAATGCCATGGACCAAAAATGTTCACAAAGCTGGACCTCTATAATATTAACAAATACCCCTCTCTTGGCAAGCCAGAAACTTGACAACTTTCATTAAACATCTAGGACTTTTGCAGTTTCAAAGCCATGCTATTTGGGCTGTGTTTTGCTCCAAGCTGTTTCCAGAAAATCATGGTAACTGTTTTTGCAGCAATCCCTGTGGTAAAAATGTATCTGGATGACAATCTCATTCATGCACCCTCTCTGGAAGAACACAATGCAATCCTTGATCAGATATTTCACAAGCTGATGGACTATAACCTCACTTTGAATAAAGCAAAATATGTTTTTGCACAAACTAAAGTTGACTTTGTGGGTCATAGACTCTCATCAATGGGAATTCAACCATTACAATCCAATGTTGAGGCCATCGTATTGCTTTGGCACCAACCCCTTATCACAGATTCAGCATGGAGTGGAGCACCCCATTGCTTTTGCTTCTTGAGCTCTCTCTCCAGCTGAGCAGAAATATACAGCAGGAGAGCAGAAGGCACTGGCCTGTATATGGGCTTGTGAAAAGTGACACAATTTGCTTTATGGTAGGACGTTTACCCTGAGAACAGATTACCAATCCCTAGCTTGCTGGCTACATCAGGATCAGGCCATTGAACTCTTCATATTCACAGATGGTCGTTCAATACAGACCATAAAAATGTAAACATGTTTCAGATAACCGGTGTAGTCCTCAAGTCTAAGGAGACAAAGCCTGTATAGGAGGAAGAAGACACAGTGATGATATCCAATTCCTCATACTTAGAATGACCCAGTGATTCAAAAAATACTAATGTACATATGTGGAGAATGGCCATCTGTTTTATTGGGACATCTTCAGCCATACTACCAAGTGAGAACAAAGTTGTCACCCTGGAAAGATGTTTGTTTAGTACAAGTTCACAGGACAGTAATTGAGGCCAAGTGCACAGAGGCCAGCACTCCTCAGGATGGTCCATGAAGGACATTTAGGTGTGGTAAGAACAAAAGAGCTTTGCAGATAAGGAGTATGGTGGCCTGGCATAGATAAACAAATTAAAGCCTTGATTCAAAACTGTGAGCCATGCTTACTCAGTGGGCAAACATTTAAGAAGATGGCTGTTCCACTACAAGTTAGGCCTTTTCCACAAGCCACATGGAATACATTCAGTTGTATATATGGGGAGAAATAACCAGAGCACCTCAACACTACAGGTATTTGTTGGTTGCATATGATTTATAAATGGCCACTTCCACTAGAAATCATTACCTCCTGCGTCTCTGCTGTGCTGGACTGTAATTGCCCCATGAATATTGACAGTTATTTTATACACTGCCTTTTCCTCTCTATCTGGCGCGAACGGTCGGTAGCAGCAAAAACACAGTGCATGTGCGCATGCTTGCACACACACTCGGCAGTGGGGCCAGAGGGGGGCCCTGAGGCAGCAGCCCTGGTGTTGTTCTGAAACATTGCTTCATAAAAGCTAAAGTCTCAAGTGCCCTGGAGTCTCTGGAGTTTTGAAACACTCCATCTATGGAAGATGCTGGGAGTGACAGTATGGGACCACCAAAGCAAGCATTCCCACGAGTCACCACCAGCTAATGCCATAATAGCATGTAGTTTAGAAATCACCACAGATTTCAAATCTCCTAGTGTACTGTTAAGCCTAAGAATATGAATTACTTGTCAAAATTGAATGAAGTACTCTTCCTCAGACACTTTCTTCTAATTGCTGACTTGAAAAGTACCCACTGGATGATGCTATTCTTCAAAGACAAACTGAAATACACATAGTACACGCTATCTGGAAAGACAAATATCCACAGGTCTCTAATGCCAAACAACCAGGTACCTCCAGTGATGCAGTCTCTGTGCAGGCCCCCTCGAGCAATCCATGCTGCAGTAGAAACAGAGCTGGGTAAGCTGTTGCAAGAGGATATTATAGAACTAATTAACTCTTCCACATGGTTTCCAACCTATGTGTGTGGACCTACGTCAGGTAAACAAAAGCAATAATACCTGACTGTTACCCATTGCCCACTACAGAAGACCTAATTTCCCAATGCCATGGACCAAAAATGTTCACAAAGCTGGACCTCTATAATATTAACAAATACCCCTCTCTTGGCAAGCCAGAAACTTGACAACTTTCATTAAACATCTAGGACTTTTGCAGTTTCAAAGCCATGCTATTTGGGCTGTGTTTTGCTCCAAGCTGTTTCCAGAAAATCATGGTAACTGTTTTTGCAGCAATCCCTGTGGTAAAAATGTATCTGGATGACAATCTCATTCATGCACCCTCTCTGGAAGAACACAATGCAATCCTTGATCAGATATTTCACAAGCTGATGGACTATAACCTCACTTTGAATAAAGCAAAATATGTTTTTGCACAAACTAAAGTTGACTTTGTGGGTCATAGACTCTCATCAATGGGAATTCAACCATTACAATCCAATGTTGAGGCCATCGTATTGCTTTGGCACCAACCCCTTATCACAGATTCAGCATGGAGTGGAGCACCCCATTGCTTTTGCTTCTTGAGCTCTCTCTCCAGCTGAGCAGAAATATACAGCAGGAGAGCAGAAGGCACTGGCCTGTATATGGGCTTGTGAAAAGTGACACAATTTGCTTTATGGTAGGACGTTTACCCTGAGAACAGATTACCAATCCCTAGCTTGCTGGCTACATCAGGATCAGGCCATTGAACTCTTCATATTCACAGATGGTCGTTCAATACAGACCATAAAAATGTAAACATGTTTCAGATAACCGGTGTAGTCCTCAAGTCTAAGGAGACAAAGCCTGTATAGGAGGAAGAAGACACAGTGATGATATCCAATTCCTCATACTTAGAATGACCCAGTGATTCAAAAAATACTAATGTACATATGTGGAGAATGGCCATCTGTTTTATTGGGACATCTTCAGCCATACTACCAAGTGAGAACAAAGTTGTCACCCTGGAAAGATGTTTGTTTAGTACAAGTTCACAGGACAGTAATTGAGGCCAAGTGCACAGAGGCCAGCACTCCTCAGGATGGTCCATGAAGGACATTTAGGTGTGGTAAGAACAAAAGAGCTTTGCAGATAAGGAGTATGGTGGCCTGGCATAGATAAACAAATTAAAGCCTTGATTCAAAACTGTGAGCCATGCTTACTCAGTGGGCAAACATTTAAGAAGATGGCTGTTCCACTACAAGTTAGGCCTTTTCCACAAGCCACATGGAATACATTCAGTTGTATATATGGGGAGAAATAACCAGAGCACCTCAACACTACAGGTATTTGTTGGTTGCATATGATTTATAAATGGCCACTTCCACTAGAAATCATTACAGACAATGGCCCACAGTTTGTGTCAAAAGAATTTGAAGATTTTCTTCAATTGAAGGGCATATGGCATATTTTAACAGCACAATACCATCCACAGGCCAATGGAGGTTTGGAACATTTTTAATCAAACTTTAAAGAATGGACTTAATGTACACCTGCATGAAGGCCTTCTATTCAGCAAGGCTTTAACTACAGTTCTACAGCACTACAGGTCTGCACCCCATAGCGCAATTGGTGAATCACCAGCAAAACCGATGATAGGCCATTATATGCGCTGCCCCAAACACCTTAACATCCACAGATAAAGTTACAGAACCCAGAGACTTGTGAGCAAGGGTAAAAACCTATCAGGGCAACTCAAAAACTTGCATGATTCAAGAAGAAAAACCAAGACAATTACCCAAAATGCTGTGCAATGGATGAGAATAAAAAAAACCCTCAACCAGATCAAAATTTGATCCCATATTATCTAAAAATTGCAGGATGGATCTACGTGGCATGCGAGCAGTTTAGTACCTGTTTCTGAGCCTTCACAGGTGCTGGACACTGCCTCTGTTATTTCTGGAATGAAACACCCAATGTGGTCTCACAGACACAAACACCAGAAAACCCATGAGTCAATATGCCACCCCTGTTGAATGGGCCAGTAAAATCTGCCAAAGTTCAGTCCATACAAGCAACCTACCTAGACATCTGACTGACTATGTACTTTATAATTTTTCCAGGTTGTGAAGCATAATAGAGGGGGAAGAAGTTATGCATTTGCATAAGCTGTGTTAAGATGTATAAAGTTAATTGCTTTTGAAGGATGTTGTGGCCTTGGGAATAGTGGGAGGAGACTGCGAAGCTACTTTCTGTGTTTGGGAAATACTAATTGTGAACTGTTAACAGTCTGTCTGCATTGCTGTGATAAACAGGGCTGCTCCTGCCATGAGGCAAGGTGAGAATGGTCAGTTACAAGAGGAAGCAAAAAGCCGCCTCTTGTAACTTTAAGAGCCTAATTTCCAGATTTTAACCTGGAGATTCGGCCCAGCTAGTGCAGAGAGCACTATTGCGCTCAGTGCAATAGCGATGCTGCCCCCCTTTGACCCGCTCTGACTTTTTTAAGCGCAGAGGAGAAGATGGGGGAGGCATTTGGGCTGCTGCCTCAGATGGCAGCAGTCCCAGAATCACACCCTGTGATATAACACATGCTTAGACAGTAGCTATGTTGTCAGCTCTGCTTCCTTGGAATGTTGTGTTCCTGAGTTCAGTTCCAACCAGGTTAGATCTGCAGTATATATGATCTCCCCATGTCCACATGGTTTCTGCCAAGTATTCCAGCTACCACTGTAGGCCTAAGCTGGCCTTAGACGCAAAGATCCGATCTTACGAATCCTCGGTTTGTACGATCTTCGGACTGTGTGTTGAGAGTCCCGACATTTTTCGTCCCATGGAGATTGGACAATCGGCCAGTTTAAAAGATTTCTGTCGGCTGCCGATAATTTCTCTGCATGTATTGCCAATCTGATGATTTTCAGTGGGAGACTGTCACCAGCTTTGTCGGACATAAACTTTCATACGAATGCTGTTAGGGGCAGAAGATCAGCCGATCTGTTTTTTTACTACTTTATTTAAACTGAAGGTATGTGGCAGGTCGGGAGATGGGGAAGTCTGATTGTTCAAGGATTCGAACGATCAGATCTTTGCCTCTATAGCCAGCTTTATTGTGCATGTGATAAGGACTTCCCATAGTAAGCCCCATTTTGGCTGATAAACAAACTCCATAAAGTGCTGCATAAATTTGTCTATGATTTATAAATTAACTCCTTCATTTTTTGTGTGGCAGTATTCTGGTAGCTGTTATTAATTTCATTATTTATCTTCAGCTAAAATGGATATAAATAAAACAAATAATGGAAAATGACAGCCATGCTGTTTCACAACATGGAAGCCTCTAATATTGTTAAAAAAAAGAGCAAAATTTAAAATATCAGGTTTGGTCTATGATAGATGAGACTAATATATTTCCAGAGGGCAGGAGGTGAAATGACTGAGAGCTACACAGCAAGTACAATATCCATAAACATTACAAAGCTTCTGCTGTTACATCAATAACAAATCAAAGCATGCAAGAGCTGAATATGTAAAATATTGATCCAAGCACTCCCTCTTGTTCAATGTAGCTAGGGAGGTTATGAGTACTTTGTATGAAGTGGTTAGCTTTCTTTTGCTGACTGCTTTTGATCAGTTGATGTCTCTCTACAGGTTGCAGTGAGTTCATTTCTATGGTTGATGTGGCAGAATTGTTAGTGCCTCAACCACTTACCTATGCATTTTGCCCTGCATTACAAAGAAACAGAAGCAGATGGGCAGCATTGACACAGACAGCAAATTAACTAAAAAGGTACATTTTTGAAACTGTACTTAGATAGGCCTGGATTCCGGGCTGAGGCACCCCTAGGCTGCTGGTTCCTAGTGCCGTGTGGCCATGCTCCCACACCCCCTCCTTTAGTGTTCATGCGCATGCACATGCGTTGGTACACATCTAGAGCAGTCTGTAGACTGCAGCTGGGCAGCACCCTAGGCCTTGCCACAAATCTGGGCCTGAACTTACACAAATGAGTGTGTATCATCTAACTTATTTTAATACTGGAAATACAACAAAATATAGGTGTAAGGAGATCTTACCCTGGTGGTATAGTGGGGGGACGGCAGGGACGCCTGCCGCCCCCTCGGCGGGGATGCCCGCCGTGTCCTTCTGTTCCTCTAGGTTGCTCCGTTCTAGGGTGCGCGCGTGCACCTCTTCCTGGAATTTGTGCGCGTGCGTGCTGACGTCAGCGCGCAGTGGCGCGAAATTCAAATACTATTTAAAGGGGCCTTGGTGTGTAATTCAGTGCCCTTGATAGGATTTGTTCCTGGTGCTGTTAGCTTTTGCTATTCTGTTTGAATCTGATCCTGATTATCTGTTTTGACCCCTGCCTGCCTGTTTGACTATTCTGATCTCTGGAACCTGACCCTTGCCTGCCTTCGACAACTCTTCCTGCTAAATCCCTTGATTGACAACCCGGTTTGACCCTTGCCTGCCTGACCATTCTCGATATCTGCCTGCCTCGATCCTGCCTGTCTGACGATTCTCTTGCCTGCTCCATTTGTACCGTGACCATCGGCCTAACTGACTTTTACAACAGTCATGCCCCTTTGCTTGCCAGAACTCCTCGCTTTGCTCTTCTCGAAAAGTCCAGGTGGCATCTGAGTACGCTGAGGGCTCCTCCCGAAGCCAAAGGTAGTCACACTACTGGTGAAGCCGAGCTGAGACCAGGGAGCTTGGCATTAGTTCTGGTTTAGGGTGCCGACCGCGACATTAGGTATGTACAGGCATGAGATCTATTATCTGGAAAGCTTGGAACCCGGGTTTTCAAGATACGCATATTTTCCATAATTCAGATTACCAAAATAAATAATAAACCCAATAATATGGATTCATGCCTTGGGACTGTCATTTTATTACAGAGAAAAATTAAATCAATAAAAAAAAGAATTATTTGCTTAAAATGGACTATATAGGAGATGGCCTTCCCATAAGAAGTCTGGCTAGCTATCAGTTTTTCAGATAAGGGATCTCATATCTGTACTTAAAAGCACAGTAATATTCAGCATTTTCCCTAGTTATATTGTAAATGTAGCAAAATTCTAATTTACTATAAATATGCCTATATTTTTTTATTATAACTTTTTTTTTAAACTCTGAAATAATGATTCTCTTGAGTCAGCATGCTAGCATTTTAGCTTATGAGTTTTGTTATTTACCCAGACAAAGGCTGAGTTAAAACTGGCATGTAGTAACTTTAAAAGGTAAAAGAGGGCACAAATACTTAAGTGTAGCTGGGATATGGAAGTGGTTAATAACAGCCAAGGCTATTACATAGCTGTGAAAAAAAGCTGAAAAAAAGCTGTAGCATAGCTAAATGAGTGATTACCTCATATATACACTTTTGTTACAGTTAATTGATAGGTAATGACCCAAAGTACAAATGGGCTAAGAATGTTTGTATGATTATCTAATATGTTTTTGAGCTATACAGGCTAACAGGGTTAATCACCAGCTAGTAAACTAAAGCATGGGTTACATAGTTACATAGTTAAATTGGGTTGAAAAAAGACAAAGTCCATCAAGTTCAACCCCTCCAAATGAAAACCCAGCATCCATACACACACCCCTCCCTACTTTTAATTAAAATTCTATATACCCATACCTATATTAACTATAGAGTTTAGTATCACAATAGCCTTTAATATTATGTCTGTCCAAAAAATCATCCAAGCCATTCTTAAAGGCATTAACTGAATCAGCCATCACAACATCACCCGGCAGTGCATTCCACAACCTCACTGTCCTGACTGTGAAGAACCCTCTACGTTGCTTCAAATGAAAGTTCTTTTCTTCTAGTCTAAAGGGGTGGCCTCTGGTACGGTGATCCACTTTATGGGTAAAAAGGTCCCCTGCCATTTGTCTATAATGTCCTCTAATGTACTTGTAAAGTGTAATCATGTCCCCTCGCAAGCGCCTTTTTTCCAGAGAAAACAACCCCAACCTTGACAGTCTACCCTCATAATTTAAGTCTTCCGTCCCTCTAACCAATTTAGTTGCACGTCTCTGCACTCTCTCCAGCTCATTTATATCCCTCTTAAGGACTGGAGTCCAAAACTGAACTGCATACTCCAGATGAGGCCTTACCAGGGACCTATAAAGAGGCATAATTATGTTTTCATCCCTTGAGTTAATGCCCTTTTTTATGCAAGACAGAACTTTATTTGCTTTAGTAGCCACAGAATGACACTGCCCAGAATTAGACAACGTGTTATCTACAAAGACCCCTAGATCCTTTTCATTTAAGGAAACTCCCAACACATTGCCATTTAGTGTATAACTTGCATTTATATTATTTTTGCCAAAGTGCATAACCTTGCATTTATCAACATTGAACCTCATTTTCCAGTTGCTGCCCAGTTTTCCAGTTTAGACAGATCACTTTGCAAAGTGGCAGCATCCTGCATGGAACCTATAGTTCTGCACAATTTAGTATCATCTGCAAAAATAGAAACAGTACTTTCAATGCCCACCTCCAGGTCATTAATAAACAAGTTGAAAAGCAAGGGACCTAGTACAGAGCCCTGCGGTACTCCACTAACAACACTGGTCCAATTAGAAAATGTTCCATTTACCACCACTCTTTGTAGTCTATCTTTTAGCCAGTTCGCTATCCAGGTACAAATACTATGTTCCAGGCCAACATTCCTTAATTTAACCAGTAACCTTTTGTGTGGCACTGTATCAAATGCTTTAGCAAAGTCTAAGTAAATCACATCCACTGCCATCCCAGAATCGAGGTCTCTACTTACATTCTCGTAAAAAGAAATTAAGTTAGTCTGGCAAGATCTATTACGCATAAAACCATGCTGGCACAAACTCATAGTATTATGATTTGCTATGAAGTCCAGTATCTTATCCTTTATTAACCCTTCGAAAAGCTTTCCTAATACTGACGTCAGACTAACTGGCCTATAGTTTTGAGGCTGAGAACGGGATCCTTTTTGAATAGAGGCACCACATTAGCAATTCGCCAGTCTCTTGGCACAATACCAGATCTCAATGAATCCTGAAAAATTAAGTAAAGAGGTTTGGCAATCACAGAGCTAAGCTCGCTAATTACCCTGGGATGAATACCATCTGGCCCTGGACCTTTGTTAATCTTAACCTGTTCAAGTCTCTTTTGAATTTCTTCTTGTGTGAACCATGCATCATTAGTTGTATTACTAGAATTGGGAGTGTTAAGAAGGAAACCTTCACTTACTGGTTCTTCATTTGTGTAAACAGATGAAAAATACGAGTTCAGAATCTGCGCTTTTATTTTGTTTTCATCAACCAGCTGATCCCCCTCTGATAGTAAGGGTCCCACCCCTTCCTGCTTCATTTTTTACTATTGACATATTTAAAAAATAATTTGGGATTTTTTTTACTGCTTGCTGCAATATCCTTTTCTATAGCAATTTTAGCTTGCCTTATAGCTTCTTTGCATGATTTATTGGCCTCCTTGTACCTTATAAATGTTTCGGCTGTACCAGCTAACTTGAAAGCCTTAAAAGCACGTCTTTTCTTACCCACCTCAACACCAACGCTTCTATTGAACCAAAAAGGTTTTGCTTTGCAACGACGTTCCTTGCTTACAAGTGGAATATACTGACAAGTATATTTATTAAGCAGCATTTTAAAGACTTCCCATTTTTGTTCTGTGTTTAACCCTGTGAAAAGCATTTCCCACTTAATATGTTGCAGAGATGCCCTTATACTGTCAAAGTTTGCACGTCTGAAATTTAGTGTTTTAGTTACTCCCTTATAGAATTGCTTCTGCAACAGAATCTCAAAGGAGACCATGTTATGATCACTATTCCCTAAATGCTCACCCACACAAATGTTAGAGATGAGTTCAGTATTGTTAGTTATTACAAGGTCCAAAAGAGAGTTATTCCTAGTAGGTTCTTGAACGAGCTGGAATAAAAAGTTGTCATTCAGCATATTTACAAACCTATTAGCTTTTTCTGTCTTAGCAACCCCATTACCCCAGTCAATGTCTGGATAATTGAAGTCACCCATAGCAACAACTTGACCCAGCTGTGAAGCCGCTTGTATCTGCAAGAGTAGCTGGGCTTCATACTCGACACTTATACGAGGTGGTTTATAGCATACACCAATGATAATTCTTTTTGATACCTTTTGCCCAGTCGAAATCTCTACCCAGAGTGATTCTACACCCTCACCAGTGCCAGCTATTTTTATTTCTTTAGCGCATGGCTTTAATTCAGGCTTTACATACAAACCCACTCCTCCACCCTTTTTAATCCCTCTGTCCCTCCTAAAAAGGGTGTAACCATTTAAATTCACAATCCAGTCACATGTTTCATCCCACCAGGTCTCAGTGATACCAATTATATCATAATTTTTAGAGCATGCAATTAATTCTAGGTCTCCCATTTTACCTGACAAACTCCGTGCATTTGCCAGCAAACAGCGGAGGTTACTACTTTTACTTTTGAAATGTGCATTACTTAGTGAAGAATTATACGTTAAGTTAGTATTATTCTGTTTTCCTTGTAACAGAGGGACCTCCTTAGCTGGTAAACTGTATGCCCCCCTCACTCCTCCCCCATGACCCCTTACTAACCCCACTACCCCGTCTACACTAGCTTCCCCATAATCCTTGATCTCACCCACCCCCCTCTTGCCTAGTTTAAACACTCCTCCAACCTCTTAGCCATTCTTTCCCCTAGCACCGCGGACCCCCTTCCATTGAGGTGCAAACCGTCACGGCTATATAGGTTGTACCCCAACGAAAAGTCAGCCCAGTGCTCTAGGAACCCAAACCCTTCCTTCCTGCACCAAGACTTGAGCCACGCATTAAGCTCCCTAATCTCCCGCTGTTTTCCTAAACTTGCACGTGGCACAGGCAAAATTTCAGAAAAGATTACATTGGAAGACCTTTCCTTGATCTTAGAGCCTAGATCCCTGAAATCATTCTTTAAGGTCTTCCATCTACCATTTATTTTGTCATTAGTACCGATATGCACTAAGACAGCTGGGTCGTGCCCAGCCCCACCCAATAATTTGTCTATCCGATCAACCACATGCCGAACCCTGGCACCAGGTAGACAGCAAACTGTTCGGTTGTAGCGATCCGGACGACAAATTACCCTATCCACTTTCCTAATAATTGAGTCCCCTACAACCACAATCTGCTTAGGCCTGACTCTACTCTCCCCCCACCACTACTAGAGAAACTGGTCTCCCGGCTGTTAGAGAGATCAGCCCCATCTAGAATTGCCAATCCAGAGTTCATACTCCCATCATCTTCACACAATCTGGCAAATTTGTTGCGATGTATAATCTCCGGATCAGCCTCCATTTTCCTTTTGCCCACCTTAGATTTTCTAACTGTCACCCAGCTAGCTGCCTCAACATCCTGCTGCTGTTCTGTTCCCCCCCAAACTATCTGACCCCGCTAGGTCCTGCTCAGTGAGCAAAAGACTCCTTTCAAGATTGTCAATCGACCGCAGTGTTGCAATTTGTTGCTCTAGTGCTCTAACTTGAGCCTCTAAAGTGGCAATTTGCTCACATCCACCACAGAGGTAAGCATTTTGGATCTCTTGTTCCAAATCTGCATACATATGACAGACTGTGCACTGAGTCAGACCTTCAATCTTGCTAGGGTTACACTTAACTCTTACACTGAAGGTAGGGCTTTTGCAAATTGGAAGAATTGAAGGTGCAGTGTAGTGCAACTACAACTCCCATGGGCTACTGTGCATAAACCAATAAAGAAATGGGCACCAGGAGGTTCATGCAGTCAAACAGAACAAACTTTTATTTGTCAGAGACAAATGATCCACAGGATTTGTACTTACAAGCCACTGAAGCCCCAGCAGATAATAATGACATGGCTACAACAGAGAGAGCACATTATTTACAACTAGCTACATGGGCATCTGCCCAGCAACTAGGGAGATCAGGAAGTGTAGGGATTTAAAGCCATAGTGGCACATTAACCCTATGGGTCCCTACAATTATATGAAAGAAGTATGTATACCAAAATGTATGTTGCAGTTCCATATAGCTGTGCTCAGTGCTTCCTTCCTCCACCCCCTTTTTCTGAATTTTGAGGAGTTGTGCCCATTGACACATACTGCTGTATGGTATGTTAATGAACCTACAGATGTTTAAAATGCGACAATAGATTTTGATATGTATGCATAAATTGTAATGTGCAGTCTCTCTATGTATATATTCCCCTTATTGCTGGATATGTGCTTACACCCTATAAAAGGATGTGATTGCTCTCCCACTGCCCCCCACCACATTCCTGATACACACAGACTATAGAGGGAACTGTATAATGTTGCATAAATAGAGAGATGCTCTAATTCAAAGACTGCTGAAAGTTTCCCTTCTAATTATTCTGCAGCTGTGAACGTGGAAAGGTTTTCAAAGAAACACAATTAATAGAGTGGTTGAATGGAGACTGATTAAAGCTTCGGGGACTCAAATCCTCAGAAACGCTTGCAATAATGTACTTTCTATAAATTCTCAAACATCCAAGCTAAATGAATTAAAAAAAAACACATGTACAATGAAAAAGCCTCCATATTGAATCCTGTCTGAAAATGCATTAAGAAATAAAGAGCAAATTTCAGATATATTCCCATTTAATATTTTTATTGCCTACAAAATCTTGTCATGAAAAGACTGCACACATCAAATGTACATCTGTGCCGTAATCTAGCCAGTTAAAATTGGAAATATCCTTTGAAACAGAAAAGACAATTTTTTTTTTCATGTTCATTAATCTTGTTTGTTTGTCTGCATTTTAAAGGTAGCAGATAAAACTGTCTTAGTTGCTAATAATAGGATAATTAGAGCTATCAAGAAATTCAAACAAAATGTAAATCTGCAATAAAATATTATTTCTTATAATAAGCATGGTGTGCTGTTTTCCCTTCCTTGTATAAGGTTGAGAATTCCTCTTAATAAACTATAATAAAATGTACTTTCTGCTCCATGCTATCTTCCAGATTTATTAATGGAAAAATAAAGTTTAGATGAAAATATTGAGGGATAAATAAAGAAAACAGAAAGGTTACAATTTTAAAGTAGTGTGTGCACCAACATTACAACAATAATAAAATGCACCAGAAAAAATAAAAGAAAAAAATATTTAAAGGGATCCTGTCATCGGAAAACATGTTTTTTTTTTAAAATGCATCAGTTAATAGTGCTACTCCAGCAGAATTCTGCACTGAATCCATGTCTCAAAAGAGCAAACAGATTTTTTTATATTCAATTTTGAAATCTGACATGGGGCTAGACATTTCGTCAATTTCCCAGCTGCCCCCAGTCATGTGACTTGTGCCTGCACTTTAGGAGAGAAATGTTTTCTGGCAGGCTGCTGTTTTTCCTTCTCAATGTAACTGAATGTGTCTCAGTGGTACATGGGTTTTTACTATTGAGTGCTGTCTTAGATCTACCAGGCAGCTGTTATCTTGTGTTAGGGAGCTGCTATTTGGTTACCTTCCCATTGTTCTTTTGTTTGGCTGCTGGGGGAAAAAAGGGAGGAGAGTGATATCACTCTAACTTGCAGTACAGCAGTAAAGAGTGATTGAAGTTTATCAGAGCACAAGTCACATGACTTGGGGCAGCTGGGAAATTGACAATATGTCTAGCCCCATGTCAGATTTCAAAATTGAATATAAAGAAATCTGTTTGCTCTTTTGAGAAATGGATTTCAGTGCAGAAGTCTGCTGGAGCAGCACTATTAACTGATTCATTTTGAAAAAATTTTTTTTCCCATGACAGTATCCCTTTAAATATAAAAAAAAACAATGGTGTTTGCCCCTGCGCTTCTTGACATATAAAATAATTTTACTGCTTCTTTGACAGAAACACCTGTATTTTTCAACCTTCTTTTTGATTTGTTGCCATAGAAACTCTGAGATAAAGGTGTTGATTTTCAGGCATCATTCATAGCAGAACAATAATGCAAATTAGCTGCAAAATGAATATGTTGCATATAAAATCCGCATTAATTATAATTTAGTCTCTTCAGAATGCTTTAAAAGAATGCAAGTAATGCTAGCATTTGCCAACATTAAGCAACCTGAAATGATAACAGGAAAAGAAGATGAAGCATCCAGGGATCTTTATTTAGCAAAGGAGCTCTACATTTTCTGGGTGTTTTGACATTAAAGCATAACTAAACATAATATAGATTGTCTGTGCAACCTTTTATAGTCATTAGTAAACAATACAGTACCTCACCTATGGAAACTTCCAGAAAAGCTCCACTCTTGAGAAAACAGGGAATTATTTACGTCTCAAAGTAGGGCATCAGCAAATATGTTTGTTTGTCCCAGTGGAAATTTCTCAAATCAAATTTGTCTATTTGGCATTCAGTGATCTGTTTTTGTTTATGGCAGCAAGAAAATATCAGGATGAGCCAAACATTAAAATAAAACTACCCGTAACCCAAATAAGTAAAGAATCAGGCACTAAGCTTCCTTGTTTACCACTTTACTCATCTAAATAGCAGATTAGATGAGACCAAAGGAATATTACAAACCTTACAGGGAAATTTACAAATTTGCTGTTCAAATTGGGACACATAGTTACATAGTTCAGTTGGGTTGAAAAAAGACCAAAATCCATCAAGTTCAACCCTTCCAAATAAAGTCCAGGGCACAAACTTACACACACTCACACCAACCCCTCCATACACTAACATAAAATATATATACCAGTATCTATACTAATTATAGATTTTAGTATCACAATAGCCTTGGATACAGTGCTACGCAATATGTTGGCACTATATAAATACATGTTAATAATAATAATAATATTATGTTTGTCTGAGAAACCATCCAAGCCACTCTTAAAGGAATTAACAGAATCAACCATCACAACATCATACGGCAGTGCACTCCACAACCTCACTGTCTTCACTTTGAAGAACCACCTATGTTACTTCAAATTGTTACTTCAAATGTTATTTTCCTACAGTCTAAAAGGGTGGCCTCTGGTGGCACAAACTATACAGGAATGGTAATGATTACTGGTCTGCAGGATATTTAATTTTAAATTCTTAAGGAATACTTCTCTGAAAGGTTATGCCTCAATGCTGCTTGAATTTCATTTCTTTTCTACTGAATGGCTTTAGTGGGTCACATCACATGACCTGCAGAACCAGGTGTCCGATCAATTGTTCTGATGCCCACAATTGTGTATGTGCAATATAAATATTACATTCTTCCTCTCATATTACCTCATCTTTCAATATAATAGTCATGTAGGACATAATTTCTTTTTATAAATCACTTTCAAACATGTGTACAGAGTGTCACCCCTGGCCTATGCATATGGAAAAGTAAAATAATTTGTCTTTCCTTTGAGGAGAGACTTCTTTTCCAGATTTGGTACGCTGTTATGTTCTCCAAAATGTGGAGAAAATGAATTTCCCCATAAGGGTAGGTTTGGTAAAAAGGGGATACTTTAACTTATGGATTTTGAGTACCGTCATCCATGTTTTGTATAATGTGGTTATGATTGGATGATTCATATGTAGGTCACAGAGTTTGTGGAATTGGATGTAGGCAAGCAATTCTATGGAGCTTGGTAGGGTGGCCTGGAGGGGGAAATTTGGGTTGTTTGGATCTGGGATGAGCCACCAGTGTATATAGTAGATCTGGGCTGCCAAAGAATAAAAATACCAATGTGGGAGGCCTAGTCCCTCCTTCCTGACCAGGGCTCTTAGTTTTGTCCTAGCAAACTTAAGGGGTTTGTTTGCCCAGAGGAAGGCTGTTTATGTGGTGTCTATGGAGGTGTGGAGCATGTGGGGAATGGGAACTGCAGAGTTGTGAATGGCATAAAGGAACTTTGGGAGGAATACAATTTTAAGGAGATTGATCCTACCCCAAAGTGATATGGGCAAGTTTACCCACACCTTCAATTTCTCTTTCATGTTGGACAGGATTGGCTCCAGGTTTGAGGGTATAAAGACATCAAGGTTTCTGTGTATAGTGATAACAAGGTATTTGAATGAGTCTACCCAGACCAGAGGGGTGGGAGGAAATGAGTTAGGATTGATGTCAGTATCAATGGAGAAAATGCTGGATTTCCCCCAGTTGATCTTTAGACCTCAGAATTGGCCAAACCGGTCTACTATGCACAGGACCACCTGAAAGGAGTCACCTGGATTGTCCAGGTATAGTAGTATATCATCGGCAAAGCCCTGCTATATTCGTGGCCTGACGAGTCAGTATTGCCAGAGGTTCTATCGCTATGGCAATGAGAAGTGGTGATAGAGGGCATCCTTGTCAGGTGCCCCTATATAGGTTGAAAGTTGATAACAAGTGACTGTTAGATATGACTCTTGCTGTTGTTTGCTGGTATAATAGCTTTACCCAACAAATGAATTGGTCCCCAAGACCAAATTTCATCAATATTCCCCAGAGGTATAATCTTTCCATGGAATCAAAGGCCTTAGCCGCATCTAAGGATACTACAATGCGTGAGCCTTGGTTACTATTGTTTGCATGTATGTTTGTGAATAGTCTGTGGATATTCACATTAGTAGATCCACTGGGCATGAATCCAGTTTGGTCTGGTTCTATAATTTACTCCACTGCCTGTTTTAGTCTGGTAGACAGTATTTTTGCAAAAACCTTGGCATCGGTATTGAGAAGGGAAATAGGTCTTTAAGATCCACAATTGACGGGATCCTTTCCTTCTTTCAGGAAAGCAACTATCAGTGCTTCATTGAATGAGGGTGGATCTTCTCTGTGGCATCTATTACAGTTTTGCGTAGCCAGGGGGAGAGGAGTTCCCTGGAGGTTTTGTACCTGTCTGAGGGGAAGCCGTCTGGGCCAGATGTCTTATTGGGGTGAAGGCAGGCTATTGCGTCTTGCACTTCCACTAAGGTAATGTGGGCATTTAGAGAGGTGGTGGATTATAATGTCAGTTGGGGGAAAGCTATAGCATCAAGGTAAGTCATTAGCTTATCTGTTGTGTGTTTGCTTTGGTAGCATATAGGTCTTGGTAGTATTTGGCAAAGGAGCTAGGTATTTGGGAGGGGTTCGTGACAGTGACGTCTGAGGGGGAGACAATTTTTGGGATTGTGATAGTTTGGGTTTGTAATTTGGAATGATAGGCTAGTATTTTCCCATTTTTTTCCCCTTTGTCGAATGTTCTCTGGGTAGCATATAAAAGCCTCTTTCGCATCAGTTTGATTCAAGCTTCTTCTAGAGCAGTTTGTGCTGCTCTGAAGGCACAGAGTGTGTCAGGTCCCATGTTTTCTATGTATGCCTCTCTTCCAACTCCCTAGTCACCTCTATTCTGGCCCCTTTAATTGCTGTGGTAAGTGCTCCCCTCATTGTTGCTTTACAAGCCTCCAACACAATACCCAAGGCTGATTTATCCACGTGACCGGAGTGGAACGTTGGGAGCCTGGATAGAGCGCTCACCTAGCCCCATTACGGATCTTGTTCGTGTACAATTCTAAGCTGTTTACCCAAGGCTGCAGTGCCAGGGTTAAGTTCCCAACATTCTGTGAGGGCAGCCTCGTTTGCTTCCATACTGTTAGGTTGTGAGAGCCACAGCAGGCTAAGTCACCAACGGCGTTCCCTTGGTCCTGGTGTGAGGTTGAGCTGCACCAGTAGAAGTGGTCGGATACAGCTCTAGGCAGATACTCCACCTTGGCCACCCAGGTTAACAGATCAGTTGTGGCCAGGGCAAGGTCAATGCAGGAAAGGGTGTTGTAGACGGCTGAAAAACATGAGTACTCCTGTTTATGATACTCATTTTTATTCTTTTTAAATGTTTGTATTCTATTATAAGTAATACAGAACAGTTTCCTGTTACTAAATATGCCCAGATTTAATAAAAATATGTTTTAGCACTGTTGTGGTTTTTATATGATCTTGCTAAGGTTTCTTTCAGTAAACAATGGTTTATATAACTATTATTTCATCCATAAAGTATGATAGAACAGTGGCTTTGAGAGAAAATAATAACTTACTAATATGTTTACAGTTTCCTGTAAATAATAAAAGGAACTTAACATTAATTTATTTACCATTATTATTTTAAATGCCTTACTATACTTTATATGATCCCTTTGATTCTGTAAGATGGCTGCAGATGGAGTAGCCACCCAAATGCTAGCTACACACTTGCACAACTTAAGTAAGTATACTAAATAAACATTTTTAATTCTGTAATTAAATAATGTGTAACCATCAATCATGAAGAATTGCTGTCTTGTAAGTTACATACTGAGATCCACAATTCATGTCTTTTACTTATCCATAATTTCCTTTCCTTTTGGAACTAATTACACTTCTGTCTATTGGGATTAAATGAACAAAGAATAGGTTGAAATTTTATTTGACTTTTTTTTAACTTTAAGAATGTATACCTTCCAGCGATGTTTATTCAAACTGCACATATTTTAATTAACAGATGTTCAGAGACACAGAACTCTTATGGGAAGGTTTGGCTCTGCTTTAGGAAGACCTTTTCTTGTACTTCACTCCCTCATGGTTTGATTATTAAATACAAGAAACATTGCAGTGAGGAGACTTTAATTACAGCTGGCTCCCTACCAGATCCTGTTTAAACAATACAAGTTACATGAAGATGGAAGAAAAAGGTGCTAAGAGACTAAAAAAAACATCTGCTGTGAAGATCAGTGACTTGGTCATAATACTAAAAGTGTTCATTGTAGACAAGAAACAGTGCAAGATTATATTTAAAAACTTGCAATTCCTACTCTAAATATATTTTGATAAATTGCCTTAAATCACCAGAAATTAAGAGAAATGGTTGGAAGAAGGTCATTGTCCTGTAGAGTTTACAATCTATGTGATGTAAGTAACTTTACAGACACAAACAGGAGTCTAATGATTACTGTGAATCATAATAATTGAAGCATAAGTATCAAATCAGAATTGGATACTGTGCTAGTGCTTAAAGTGGTAATATATGAGCTTAACGGAAGAGGATTAGGTAATGTTTCTTTCAAAAGATTTTAGAGCTGGTGATTCGTAGGCGAGTAGCAGCAACAGAGATTAACCTTCTAAATAAAAAAGAAAAAATTATGTTTTGTGAAAATTATGAATATAGTTCAATTTTGGGTGCTAACCCCAACTATTCTCATTGTTGGAGCCAAAAAGTTGCTCACTAAAAACACTGCCTCTAGCGTTTATTCCTAGAGTGACTATTAAACTAAATAAAACTCACCTTAACCAGAGCCTTGAGCATGTGTACTCTCCCTTTACTATTTTTGAACACTACCACCTACTGGGCAAGCAATGAACCAGATCAGATTACTGATAACATTCAGGAACAGGGTCTTACACCCAGAGCTTACTAAAAACCACCTTAGGCTATGGGCACACAGGCTGTTGTCAGTGGCTGATCAGCGGCTGTTGTCAGACTGAGTAATTTCGCAGGCTGAGAGAAGCAGATATGCTCAGTGCCCTTTCTCCTTTGATTTGAATCTGATCAGCCTGTGTGCAGTCACACACAGGCTGAGGTCAGCCAAATTGAGCAGGCTAAAAACAGCCATTGATAACAACCTGTGTGTCCATAGCCTCAGATGTCCAAACTACAGGGGGAAACTACCTGTGGAGATGCCTAACCCTCAGGGTCTCTACATAAGCATTTCTGTTCTATTTGTCATGGTAATTGCCCTTCTATCGTATGAAAAAAATCTAGGTGCCTCGTAGCATAATACTGTTAATATTCTTTACAAGTTTACATCCAATTTAATTCAATTTATTTAACCTAGTTCCAAAATGATTAAACAATGTTGTCTGCTAATTGTCATGCTCTATTGTACTTCCATTTTGTGCATACCTTGCATTAGTTTTACAAGTTCCTCCTTCTTATTTTTGCCAGTTATTGAGCATTACCATATCTAAAAGAAGTTCCTTTATATTATCTCCCAGCTAATCTGACCCTTCATCATCAGGGTTCAGATTATTCCTATAAAATGTTTTTAATATACTGGGTAGGTCACACCACTAACTGCAACTGCATCAAGCAAAGGAATATTGATTGTTTTCTGTGTCTGTTAATAACAGGATAATCATGAATGGATTACACACAAAAAGCACATTGGCAAATATATTACAGCCATGGATATGACTAGTGACAATGTTTTGTGGATAAAGATCACCTTTGTCCTTTCAGTTCATCTCCTTCTTCTTTCTGGTTGCTATTTGTTCAATGTCTCTTTTCTCAAAACACAAAAACCAAGCATAAAGGGATGAAACTAAAAGCCCTTAAGAAAAACTTTTTTTAAAAAACATATATTTATTTAGCATTGAATCTAATTATCCCTAATCCTGATACATGTTATGCTTTTTAAAATTCTTCAGAATGCAACAAGAGTCAGTAAAAATGTGTGGGAACTGATTGAGAGAGCATAATTAAAGTGAAGAAGGTAATAATCTCAATCATTTATTTCCACAGGAAAAATTTGTGCTGCAAAATTTGAGAGAGAAGATAATTTGTATATAACATTAAAACCTATGCTGTTATGGATAAAGACTTTTTTTTAGATGTACCTATACTAGATATACCATGACCTGGATGAATGAAAATCTTCATAGTCACTGTGCTTTAGTTTCCTGATCTATACAGCAAAAATCTGCATACCATTGAGAGCAGTCTAAACATGAGATTTAGCACAGCCATTAAAATACAATTACCGTCATTTTGGTGAACTGACTACAGACCCCTACCGGCATTTTCAAAAGAATAGTGCAGACATGATTCAAAAATTTGCTACCAGTAAGAATGAATTATATCTTAGTTGGTATCAAGTACAAGGTACTGTTTTATTATTACAGATGAAAAAGGAAATAATTAAAAAAAAGTAATTGAATAAAATAGAGTCTATGGGAGATGGCCGTCCTGTAATTCCGAGCTTCTGGATAATAGGTTTCTGGATAACAGATCCCATACCTTTATATAGTTACACATATTTAACTTCTGCATATTGTACAGTGGTAAATTATGAGTAGCTTTGCACTAGTTTTGTTATCAGAGATATTTCATGCCTTTAAGCAACCTCAGAGGAGAAGAGGTGCAATATAAGGAACGGGGAGCTGGCAGATTTGGTTGGGCTTTTTTCAAGCATGCAGAAAACTGTGATTCTTACACAAATAAAAGGCATGGCAGAAAAGTGTGCCGATATCAATAAGATGCTATGAATTTCCAGGTTTTGCCTGAATCCAAAATAGTAGTGATTTGTTAATGCAGCTTGATGAAAGGGGCATTTAAAGAATCCCTCCAAGGTTTCCAAAGGATATGAACGGGATCTCAACTTGGGACTCCCCGACAATGTAACAAGCAACTAAGCCAGGGCGCCACAGTAGCTAGGCCTTCCAGGAGGGTTTCCAGGTGACCATTACAAACGAACATCCCTTGGTTTCTCTTAAATTAACAGGTAGTGCCGGCAGGCAATCGTCTGCCTAATAGAGTCAATGCGCTCCCTGGAGGGCCTTATAAGGGAGACCTTCTGGATAGCCAAGTGGTTAAGGCATCTGCCCCTGTTACCCAAGTCGCGTGTTTGATTCCTGCCCCCAGCAGAAACTCGTCATTGCCTGAACAGGTCATTGGGTCGAGGAAGTGGATCAGATGGTGTGTTGATCAGTGGAAGTTGCTGGGTGGTGTAACAGTGCCTGATGGATCTGAAAAAGTTGCAGCCTGGAGTAAGAGTGGCCAATGGAACAGGGGAAGTTGCAGCCGGGAGTAAGGGTGACCGATGGATCAGTGGAAGTCGCCTCCTGGGGAAAGAGCACAGCGTAGCTCAAAGGAGGAATAGGGAGAGACGATGGCACGATGGTCAAGGTGGAGGTGACCTGCCTGGGATGGAAAGAGGGGGTCTTGCTGAAAAAAATGGTGGTCGGCAGCTGCTCTTGCTGAATGAAACTGTATTTGGCTGGCTTTCTTCTAGTAAAGGTTGCCTTTTTAACCCACCCAGGTATCTGCCTTGGGTGGGTTCCCCATCTGGCTTCCTAACCACTAAAAGGGGTTGTTTCCCTTTGAGTTAACTTTTAGTATGCTGTAGAGAGTGATATTTTGAAACAATTTACAATTTGTTTTATTTATTTTTTGAAGCTTTTTTTTCTGCAGCTCTCCGGTATGTGGTTTCCAATATCTGGTTGCTCTGGTCTATATTACCTTAGCAATGATGCATTGATTTGAATAAGAGACTGGAATATGAATAGGAGAGAACCTGAATAGAAAGAGTAGTCATAAAAAGTAGCAGTAAATGTATAGCCTTCCAGAGCACTTCTTTTTAGATGGGGTCAGTGACCCCCATTTGAAAGCTGGAAAGAGTCAGAAGAAAAAGGCAAATAATTCAGAAACTATAAAAAATAAACAATGCAGACCAATTGAAAAGTTGCTTAGAATTGGCCATTCTATACCATACAAAAAGTTAACGTAGAGGTGAACCACTCCTTTAAACTACCCATGCATCTGCTTCTGGTCATGGGTCCCCATTTAACACATTGCCCATACCTTGCGCTTACCTTGCCCATACTTAGCCCTTTCTTTGACCATACCTTGCCCAAGCCTTGCCATCACATCGGTTTGGGGGAATCCCCATATAGCAAAAACCTCCCCTGCTGCCCTTTTTTGGGGTTTGCATAGCTTCAGCCCACGGCTAACCTTGAAAATTGCTTATTCAGAGTAGTGTTCTGTACAGAACTTGAAAAAATATTGGGTTATCTGGGTTTAGTTATTCTGTGTTAAACACACAAGCCAAAGTGACGTCGTCTGTATATACCCAGCCATATTGTTAAACTAAACTGTTGCTTTTATGTAGCCAAATGAGAAGAAACCACATACCCCGGTGTGGAACAGACTAGCCCCAAGCGGGACTCAAATTTCAGCCTCTGTGGGGTGAAAGACATGTAAAGACATGCAATTTGAAAAAAAAATCTAAAGCATGCCTCCAAGGTTTCCTAAAGTCACCAGCCGGGATTCAAACTCGGGACTGCTCGGCCAGTGAACAGGCACATTAGCCGGTGCGCCACAGGGGCCAAGTGTTTCCAGCACTGTTTCAGATGACCATTAGCCTTAACTGGCTAATGCAGCTTGAAGAAAAGGGGAATATTAAGCATGCCTCCAATGTTTGCCAAAGATACCTCTCGGGATTTGAACTCGGGACTCCCCGGCCATTTACCAGACGACATAGCTGGCGCGCCACAGTGCAAGTGTCCCAGGAGCGGTTCCGGATGACCATTAGCATTAACTGGCTAATGCAGATTGAAGAGAAGGGAATCTTATGCATGCCTCCAAGGTTTGCAAAGGATACCTGTGTGGATTCGAACGCGGAACTCCCAGCCATTAAACAGGCACCTTAGTCGGTGTGCCACAATGTCCAGGCCTTCCAGGAGCAGTAACAGATGACCATTAGCATTTACTGGTTAATGCAGCTTGAATAAAAGGTAATCTTAAGCATGCCTCCAAGTTTCCCAAATGATACCACTTGGGAATCGAACCCGGGTCTCCCTGGCCATTCAAGAGGGGCCTTAGTCAGTGCGCCACAGTGGCCCAGTGTACCAGCAATGGTTTTGGATGACCATTAGCATTAACTGGCTAATGCTGCTTGAAGAAAAGGGCATCTTAAGCATGCCCCCACGGTTTGCAAAAGGAACCTCCCGGGATTCGAACTGGGGACTCCCCGGTCATTTAACAGGCACCTAAGCAAGTGCGCCACAGTAGCCAGGCCTTCCGGAGGGGGTTGAAGGTGACCATTACAGCCGAACGTCCCATGGTGTCTCTTCATATAACAGGTAGTGCCGGCAGGCTATTTTCTGCCTAATAGAGTCAATACGCTCCCTGGAGGGGCTTATAAGGGAGACCTTCTGGATAGCCAAGTGGTTAAGGCATCCGCCCCCGGTGCACAAGGTCGTGAGTTCGATTCCCGTCCCCGGCAGAAACTCGTCATCGTCTGAACAGGTCATTGGGTCGAAGAAGGGGATCAGATGGTGCGTTTATCAGAGGAAGTTGCTGGCTGGTGTAACAGTGCCCGATGGATCTGAAGAAGTTGCAGCCTGGAGTAAGAGTGGCCAATGGAACAGGGGAAGTTGCAGACTGGAGTAAGGGTGACCGATGGATCAGTGGAAGTCGCTTCCTCGGGAAAGAGCACAGCGTAGCTCAAAGGAGGAATAGGGAGGGAAGATGGCACGATGGCGGAGGTGACCTGCCTGGGATGGAAAGAGGGGGTCTTGCTGAAAAAAATGGTGGTCGGCAGGTGCGCTTGCTGAATGAAACTGTATTTGGCTGGCTTTCTTCTAATAAAGGTTGCCTTTTTAACCCACTAAGGTATCTGCCTTGGGTGGGTTCCCCATCTGGCTTCCTATCCACTAAAAGGGGTTGTTCCCCTTTGAGTTAGCTTTTAGTATGCTGTAGAGAGCGATATTTTGAGACAATTTGCAATTTGTTTTATTTATTTTTCGAATCTTTTTTATTCAGCAGCTCTCCAGTATGTGGTTTCCACAATCTGGTTGCTCTGGTCCATATTACCTTAGCCACCATGCATTGATTTGAATAAGAGACTGGAATATGAATAGGAGAGGACCTGAATAGAAAGAGAAGTCATAAAAAGTAGCAGTAACAGTAAATGTATAGCCTTGCAGAGCACTTCTTTTTAGATGGGGTCAGTGACCCCCATTTGAAAGCTGGAAAGAGTCAGAAGAAAAAGGCAAATAATTCAGAAACTATAAAAAAATAAATAATGTAGACCGATTGAAAAGTTGCTTAGAATTGGCCATTCTATACCATACAAAAAAGTTAACGTAGAGGTGAACCACTTCTTTAAACTACCCATGCATCTGCTTCTGGTCATGGGTCCCCATTTAACACATTGCCCATACCTTGCGCTTACCTTGCCCATACCTTGACCTTTCTTTGACCTTACCTTGCCCATGCCTTGCCATCACACCGATTTGGGGGAATCCCCATATAGCAAACACCTCCCCTGCTGCCCTTTTTTGGGGTTTGCATAGCTTCAGCCCACGGCTAACCTTGAAAATTGCTTATTCAGAGTAGTGTTCTGTACAGAACTTGAAAAAATATCGGGTTATCTGGGTTTAGTTATGCTGTGTTAAACACACAAACCAAAGTGACGTCGTCTGTATATACCCAGCCATTTTGTTACACTGAACTGTTGCTTTAATGTAGCCAAAAGGAAAAAAAAAAACACATACCCCGGTGTGGAACAGACTAGCCCCAAGCGGGACTCAAATTTCAGCCTCTGTGGGGTAAAAGAGATGTAAAGACATGCAATTTGAAAAGGAAATCTAAAGCATGCCTCCAAGGATTCCAAAGGTCACCAGCCTGGATTCAAACTCGGGACTGCTCGGCCATTTAACAGGCACCTTAGCCGGTGAGCCACAGCGGCCAAGTGTTTCCGGCATTGTTCCGGATGAACATTAGCCTTAACTGGCTAATGCAGCTTGAAGAAAAGGGGAATCTTAAGCATGCCTCCAATGTTTCCAAGACATACCACCCTGGAATCGAACTCGGGACTCCTTGGCCATTTAACAGGTGCCTTAGATGGCACGCCACAGTGGCCAGGCCTTCCAGGAGTGGTTCTGGATGACCATTAGCATTAACTGGCTACTGCAGCTTGAAGAAAAGGGAATCTTAAGCATGCCTCCAAGGTTTGCCAAAGATACCTCTCTGGATTTGAACTCCGGACTCCCCGGCCATTTAACAGACGACATAGCCGGCGCGCCACAGTGGCCAGGCCTTCCGGGTGTGGTTCCGGATGACCATTAGCATTAACTGGCTAATGCAGCTTTAAGAAAAGGGATTCTTAAGCATGCTTCCAAGGTTTCCAAAACATAGCACCCGGGAATCGAACTCGGGTCTCACAGGCTATTTAACAAGCGCCTTTGCCGGTGTGCCACAGCGGCCAAATCTCCCAGGAGCGGTTCCGGATGACCATTAGCATTAACTGGCAAATGCAGATTGAAGAAAAGGGAATCTTAAGCATGCCTCCAAGCTTTGCAAAGGATACCTGTCGGGATTCGAACTCAGGACTCCCGGCCATTAAGCAGGCACTTTAGCCGGTGCACCACAGTGTCCAGGCCTTCCTGGAGTGGTAACAGATGACCATTAGCATTTACTGGCTAATGCAGCTTGAAGAAAAGGGAATCTTAAGCATGCCTCCAAGGTTTCCAAAAGATACCACCTGGGAATCGAACTCGGGTCTCCCCGGCCATTCAAGAGGCGCCTTAGCCGGTGCGCCACAGTGGCCCAGTGTACCAGCAATGGTTTTGGATGACCATTAGCATTAACTGGCTAATGCTGCTTGAAGAAAAGGGCATCTTAAGCATGCCCCCACGGTTTGCAAAAGGAACCTCCCGGGATTCGAACTGGGGACTCCCCGGTCGGTCGGTGGTCGGCAGGTGCTCTTGCTGAATGAAACTGTATTTGGCTGGCTTTCTTCTAATAAAGGTTGCCTTTTTAACCCACTAAGGTATCTGCCTTGGGTGGGTTCCCCATCTGGCTTCCTATCCACTAAAAGGGGTTGTTCCCCTTTGAGTTAGCTTTTAGTATGCTGTAGAGAGCGATATTTTGAGACAATTTGCAATTTGTTTTATTTATTTTTCGAATCTTTTTTATTCAGCAGCTCTCCAGTATGTGGTTTCCACAATCTGGTTGCTCTGGTCCATATTACCTTAGCCACCATGCATTGATTTGAATAAGAGACTGGAATATGAATAGGAGAGGACCTGAATATAAAGAGAAGTCATAAAAAGTAGCAGTAACAGTAAATGTATAGCCTTGCAGAGCACTTCTTTTTAGATGGGGTCAGTGACCCCCATTTGAAAGCTGGAAAGAGTCAGAAGAAAAAGGCAAATAATTCAGAAACTATAAAAAAAAATAATAATGTAGACCGATTGAAAAGTTGCTTAGAATTGGCCATTCTATACCATACAAAAAAGTTAACGTAGAGGTGAACCACTTCTTTAAACTACCCATGCATCTGCTTCTGGTCATGGGTCCCCATTTAACACATTGCCCATACCTTGCGCTTACCTTGCCCATACCTTGACCTTTCTTTGACCTTACCTTGCCCATGCCTTGCCATCACACCGATTTGGGGGAATCCCCATATAGCAAACACCTCCCCTGCTGCCCTTTTTTGGGGTTTGCATAGCTTCAGCCCACGGCTAACCTTGAAAATTGCTTATTCAGAGTAGTGTTCTGTACAGAACTTGAAAAAATATCGGGTTATCTGGGTTTAGTTATGCTGTGTTAAACACACAAACCAAAGTGACGTCGTCTGTATATACCCAGCCATTTTGTTACACTGAACTGTTGCTTTAATGTAGCCAAAAGGAAAAAAAAAACACATACCCCGGTGTGGAACAGACTAGCCCCAAGCGGGACTCAAATTTCAGCCTCTGTGGGGTAAAAGAGATGTAAAGACATGCAATTTGAAAAGGAAATCTAAAGCATGCCTCCAAGGATTCCAAAGGTCACCAGCCTGGATTCAAACTCGGGACTGCTCGGCCAATTAACAGGCACCTTAGCCGGAGAGCCACAGCGGCCAAGTGTTTCCGGCATTGTTCCGGATGAACATTAGCCTTAACTGGCTAATGCAGCTTGAAGAAAAGGGGAATCTTAAGCATGGCTCCAATGTTTCCAAGACATACCACCCTGGAATCGAACTCGGGACTCAATTTAACAGGCGCCTTAGATGGCACGCCATAGTGGCCAGGCCTTCCAGGAGTGGTTCTGGATGACCATTAGCATTAACTGGCAAATGCAGATTGAAGAAAAGGGAATCTTAAGCATGCCTCCAAGCTTTGCAAAGGATACCTGTCGGGATTCGAACTCAGGACTCCCGGCCATTAAGCAGGCACTTTAGCCGGTGCGCCACAGTGTCCAGGCCTTCCTGGAGTGGTAACAGATGACCATTAGCATTTACTGGCTAATGCAGCTTGAAGAAAAGGGAATCTTAAGCATGCCTCCAATGTTTCCAAGACATACCACCCTGGAATCGAACTCGGGACTCCTTGGCCATTTAACAGGCGCCTTAGATGGCACGCCACAGTGGCCAGGCCTTCCAGGAGTGGTTCTGGATGACCATTAGCATTAACTGGCTACTGCAGCTTGAAGAAAATGGAATCTTAAGCACGCCTCCAAGGTTTGCCAAAGATACCTCTCGGGATTTGAACTCGGGACTCCCCGCCATTTAACAGACGAAATAGCCGGTGCGCCACAGTGGCCAGGCCTTCCGGGTGTGGTTCCGGATGACCATTAGCATTAACTGGCTAATGCAGCTTTAAGAAAAGGGATTCTTAAGCATGCTTCCAAGGTTTCCAAAACATAGCACCCGGGAATAAAGACATGCAATTTGAAAAGGAAATCTAAAGCATGCCTGCAAGGTTTCCAAAGGTCACCAGCCGGGATTCAAACTCGGGACTGCTCGGCCATTTAACAGGCACCTTAGCCGGTGAGCCACAGCGGCCAAGTGTTTCAGGTATTGTTACGGATGAACATTAGCCTTAACTGGCTAATGCAGCTTGAAGAAAAGGGGAATCTTAAGCATGCCTCCAATGTTTCCAAGACATACTACCCTGGAATCGAACTCGGGACTCCTTGGCCATTTAACAGGCGCCTTAGATGGCACGCCACAGTGGCCAGGCCTTCCAGGAGTGGTTCTGGATGACCATTAGCATTAACTGGCTACTGCAGCTTGAAGAAAAGGGAATCTTAAGCACGCCTCCAAGGTTTGCCAAAGATACCTCTCGGGATTTGAACTCAGGATTTGAACTCGGGACTCCCCAGCCATTTAACAGACGACATAGCCGGCGCCCCACAGTGGCCAGGCCTTCCGGGTGTGGTTCCGGATGACCATTAGCATTAACTGGCTAATGCAGCTTTAAGAAAAGGGATTCTTAAGCATGCTTCCAAGGTTTCCAAAACATAGCACCCGGGAATAAAGACATGCAATTTGAAAAGGAAATCTAAAGCATGCCTGCAAGGTTTCCAAAGGTCACCAGCCGGGATTCAAACTCGGGACTGCTCGGCCTTTTAACAGGCACCTTAGCCGGTGAGCCACAGCGGCCAAGTGTTTCAGGCATTGTTCCGGATGAACATTAGCCTTAACTGGCTAATGCAGCTTGAAGAAAAGGGGAATCTTAAGCATGCCTCCAATGTTTCCACGACATACCACCCTGGAATCGAACTCGGGACTCCTTGGCCATTTAACAGGCGCATTAGATGGCACGCCACAGTGTCCAGGCCTTCCAGGAGTGGTTCTGGATGACCATTAGCATTAACTGGCTACTGCAGCTTGAAGAAAAGGGAATCTTAAGCACGCCTCCAAGGTTTGCCAAAGATACCTCTCGGGATTTGAACTCGGGACTCCCCAGCCATTTAACAGACGACATAGCCGGCACGCCACAGTGGCCAGGCCTTCCGGGTGTGGTTCCGGATGACCATTAGCATTAACTGGCTAATGCAGCTTTAAGAAAAGGGATTCTTAAGCATGCTTCCAAGGTTTCCAAAACATAGCCCCCGGGAATTGAACTCGGGTCTCCCAGGCCATTTAACAGGCGCCTTTGCCGGTGTGCCACAGCGGCCAAGTCTCCCACGAGCGGTTCCGGATGACCATTAGCATTAACTGGCAAATGCAGATTGAAGAAAAGGGAATCTTAAGCATGCCTCCAAGCTTTGCAAAGGATACCTGTCGGGATTCGAAGTCAGGACTCCCGGCCATTAAGCAGGCACTTTAGCCGGTGCGCCACAGTGTCCAGGCCATCCTGGAGTGGTAACAGATGACCATTAGCATTTACTGGCTAATGCAGCTTGAAGAAAAGGGAATCTTAAGCATGCCTCCAAGGTTTCCAAAAGATACCACCTGGGAATCGAACTCGGGTCTCCCCGGCCATTCAAGAGGCGCCTTAGCCGGTGCGCCACAGTGGCCCAGTGTACCAGCAAAGGTTTTGGATGACCATTAGCATTAACTGGCTAATGCTGCTTGAAGAAAAGGGCATCTTAAGCATGCCCCCACGGTTTGCAAAAGGAACCTCCCGGGATTCGAACTGGGGACTCCCCGGTCATTTAACAGGCGCCTAAGCCAGTGTGCCACAGTAGCCAGGCCTTCCGGAGGGGGTTCCAGGTGACCATTACAGCCGAACGTCCCATGGTGTCTCTTCATATAACAGGTAGTGCCGGCAGGCTATTTTCTGCCTAATAGAGTCAATACGCTCCCTGGAGGGCCTTATAAGGGAGACCTTCTGGATTGCCAAGTGGTTAAGGCATCCGCCCCCGGTGCACAAGGTCGTGAGTTCGATTCCCGTCCCCGGCAGAAACTCGTCATCGTCTGAACAGGTCATTGGGTCGAAGAAGGGGATCAGAAGGTGCGTTAATCAGTGGAAGTTGCTGGTTGGTGTAACAGTGCCCAATGGATCTGAAGAAGTTGCAGCCTGGAGTAAGAGTGGCCAATGGAACAGGGGAAGTTGCAGCCTGGAGTAAGGGTGACCGATGGATCAGTGGAAGTCGCCTCCTCGGGAAAGAGCACAGCGTAGCTCAAAGGAGGAATAGGGAGGGAAGATGGCACGATGGCCAAGGCGGAGGTGACCTGCCTGGGATGGAAAGAGGGGGTCTTGCTGAAAAAAATGGTGGTCGGCAGGTGCTCTTGCTGAATGAAACTGTATTTGGCTGGCTTTCTTCTAATAAAGGTTGCCTTTTTAACCCACTAAGGTATCTGCCTTGGGTGGGTTCCCCATCTGGCTTCCTATCCACTAAAAGGGGTTGTTCCCCTTTGAGTTAGCTTTTAGTATGCTGTAGAGAGCGATATTTTGAGACAATTTGCAATTTGTTTTATTTATTTTTCGAATATTTTTTATTCAGCAGCTCTCCAGTATGTGGTTTCCACAATCTGGTTGCTCTGGTCCATATTACCTTAGCCACCATGCATTGATTTGAATAAGAGACTGGAATATGAATAGGAGAGGACCTGAATAGAAAGAGAAGTCATAAAAAGTAGCAGTAACAGTAAATGTATAGCCTTGCAGAGCACTTCTTTTTAGATGGGGTCAGTGACCCCCATTTGAAAGCTGGAAAGAGTCAGAAGAAAAAGGCAAATAATTCAGAAACTATAAAAAAATAAATAATATAGACCGATTGAAAAGTTGCTTAGAATTGGCCATTCTATACCATACAAAAAAGTTAACGTAGAGGTGAACCACTTCTTTAAACTACCCATGCATCTGCTTCTGGTCATGGGTCCCCATTTAACACATTGCCCATACCTTGCGCTTACCTTGCCCATACCTTGACCTTTCTTTGACCTTACCTTGCCCATGCCTTGCCATCACACCGATTTGGGGGAATCCCCATATAGCAAACACCTCCCCTGCTGCCCTTTTTGGGGTTTGCATAGCTTCAGCCCACGGCTAACCTTGAAAATTGCTTATTCAGAGTAGTGTTCTGTACAGAACTTGAAAAAATATCGGGTTATCTGGGTTTAGTTATGCTGTGTTAAACACACAAACCAAAGTGACGTCGTCTGTATATACCCAGCCATTTTGTTACACTGAACTGTTGCTTTAATGTAGCCAAATGGAAAAAAAAACACATACCCCGGTGTGGAACAGACTAGCCCCAAGCGGGACTCAAATTTCAGCCTCTGTGGGGTAAAAGAGATGTAAAGACATGCAATTTGAAAAGGAAATCTAAAGCATGCCTGCAAGGTTTCCAAAGGTCACCAGCCGGGATTCAAACTCGGGACTGCTCGGCCATTTAACAGGCACCTTAGCCGGTGAGCCACAGCGGCCAAGTGTTTCAGGCATTGTTCCGGATGAACATTAGCCTTAACTGGCTAATGCAGCTTGAAGAAAAGGGGAATCTTAAGCATGCCTCCAATGTTTCCAAGACATACCACCCTGGGAATCGAACTCCGGACTCCTTGGCCATTTAACAGGCGCCTTAGATGGCACGCCACAGTGGCCAGGCCTTCCAGGAGTGGTTCTGGATGACCATTAGCATTAACTGGCTACTGCAGCTTGAAGAAAAGGGAATCTTAAGCACGCCTCCAAGGTTTGCCAAAGATACCTCTCTGGATTTGAACTCGGGACTCCCCGGCCATTTAACAGACGACATAGCCGGCGCGCCACAGTGGCCAGGCCTTCCGGGTGTGGTTCCGGATGACCATTAGCATTAACTGGCTAATGCAGCTTTAAGAAAAGGGATTCTTAAGCATGCTTCCAAGGTTTCCAAAACATAGCACCCGGGAATCGAACTCGGGTCTCCCAGGCCATTTAACAGGCGCCTTTGCCGGTGTGCCACAGCGGCCAAGTGTCCCAGGAGCGGTTCCGGATGACCATTAGCATTAACTGGCAAATGCAGATTGAAGAAAAGGGAATCTTAAGCATGCCTCCAAGCTTTGCAAAGGATACCTGTCGGGATTCGAACTCAGGACTCCCGGCCATTAAGCAGGCACTTTAGCCGGTGCGCCACAGTGTCCAGGCCTTCCTGGAGTGGTAACAGATGACCATTAGCATTTACTGGCTAATGCAGCTTGAAGAAAAGGGAATCTTAAGCATGCCTCCAAGGTTTCCAAAAGATACCACCTGGGAATCGAACTCGGGTCTCCCCGGCCATTCAAGAGGCGCCTTAGCCGTTGCGCCACAGTGGCCCAGTGTACCAGCAATGGTTTTGGATGACCATTAGCAGTAACTGGCTAATGCTGCTTGAAGAAAAGGGCATCTTAAGCATGCCCCACGGTTTGCAAAAGGAACCTCCCGGGATTCGAACTGGGGACTCCCCGGTCATTGAACAGGCGCCTAAGCCAGTGCGCCACAGTAGCCAGGCCTTCCGGAGGGGGTTCCAGGTGACCATTACAGCCGAACGTCCCATGGTGTCTCTTCATATAACAGGTAGTGCCGGCAGGCTATTTTCTGCCTAATAGAGTCAATACGCTCCCTGGAGGGCCTTATAAGGGAGACCTTCTGGATAGCCAAGTGGTTAAGGCATCCGCCCCCAGTGCACAAGGTCGTGAGTTCGATTCCCGTCCCCGGCAGAAACTCGTCTGAACAGGTCATTGGGTCGAAGAAGGGGATCAGACGGTGCGTTGATCAGTGGAAGTTCCTGGCTGGTGTAACAGTGCCCGATGGATCTGAAGAAGTTGCAGCCTGGAGTAAGAGTGGCCAATGGAACAGGGGAAGTTGCAGCCTGGAGTAAGGGTGACCGATGGATCAGTGGAAGTCGCCTCCTCGGGAAAGAGCACAGCGTAGCTCAAAGGAGGAATAGGGAGGGAAGATGGCACGATGGCCAAGGCGGAGGTGACCTGCCTGGGATGGAAAGAGGGGGTCTTGCTGAAAAAAATGGTGGTCGGCAGGTGCTCTTGCTGAATGAAACTGTATTTGGCTGGCTTTCTTCTAATAAAGGTTGCCTTTTTAACCCACTAAGGTATCTGCCTTGGGTGGGTTCCCCATCTGGCTTCCTATCCACTAAAAGGGGTTGTTCCCCTTTGAGTTAGCTTTTAGTATGCTGTAGAGAGCGATATTTTGAGACAATTTGCAATTTGTTTTATTTATTTTTAGAATATTTTTTATTCAGCAGCTCTCCAGTATGTGGTTTCCACAATCTGGTTGCTCTGGTCCATATTACCTTAGCCACCATGCATTGATTTGAATAAGAGACTGGAATATGAATAGGAGAGGACCTGAATAGAAAGAGAAGTCATAAAAAGTAGCAGTAACAGTAAATGTATAGCCGTGCAGAGCACTTCTTTTTAGATGGGGTCAGTGACCCCCATTTGAAAGCTGGAAAGAGTCAGAAGAAAAAGGCAAATAATTCAGAAACTATAAAAAAATAAATAATGTAGACCGATTGAAAAGTTGCTTAGAATTGGCCATTCTATACCATACAAAAAAGTTAACGTAGAGGTGAATAGAGATGTCGCGAACTGTTCGCCGGCGAACTTGTTCGCGCGAACATCGGGTGTTCGCGCTCGCCGGAAGTTCGCGAACGTCGCGCGACGTTCGCCATTTTGGGTTCGCCATTGTTGGCGCTTTTTTTTGCCCTCTCACCCCAGACCAGCAGGTACATGGCAGCCAATCAGGAAGCTCTCCCCTGGACCACTCCCCTTCCCTATAAAAACCGAAGCCCTGCAGCGTTTTTTCACTCTGCCTGTGTGTGCTGAAGTGATAGTGTAGGGAGAGAGCTGCTGCCTGTTAGTGATTTCAGGGACAGTTGAAAGTTTGCTGGCTAGTAATCGTTTTGATACTGCTCTGTTATTGGAGGGACAGAAGTCTGCAGGGGTTTGAGGGACATTTAAGCTTAGGTAGCTTTGCTGGCTAGTAATCTACCTTCTACTGCAGTGCTCTGTATGTAGCTGCAGTGGGCAGCTGTCCTGCTTCTGATCTCATCTGCTGACTGCTGCAATAACAGTAGTCCTTGTAAGGACTGCTTTTATTTATTTTTTTGTTGTTTTACTACTACTACTACTACTACTATAAGAGCCCAGTGCTATTAGTCTAGCAGTGTTGGGGAGTGGGACTGGTGTGCTAATCTGCTGCTCCTAGTAGTTCAGCAGCACCAACTTTAATTTTTTTTTTTTAATATTCATTTTTTTTTATTTTACTTTTTTTTATTTTACTACCGCTGTAGTAGTGTATAAGTTGACCTTTTAGGCATTATTTGCCCTGTAGGCATTATTTGCACACTGTTTTCTTCAACCCGCCATCTAGCTGTGTGACCTTGTTCACATTCTGTCTAAATATCCATAATATTACCGTCTCCAGAAAAAAAACCGGAGTGACTTTTTTCAAGCAGCCATAATATATTTTACGTAATCCGTATCCACCGCTGTAGTAGTGTATACGTTGACCTTGTAGGCATTATTTGCACACTGTTTTCTTCAACCCGCCATCTAGCTGTGTGACCTTGTTCACATTCTGTCTAAATATCCATAATATTACCGTCTCCAGAAAAAACACCGGAGTGACTTTTTTCAAGCAGCCATCATATATTTTACGTAATCCGTATCCACCGCTGTAGTAGTGTATACGTTGACCTTGTAGGCATTATTTGCACACTGTTTTCTTCAACCCGCCATCTAGCTGTGTGACCTTGTTCACATTCTGTCTAAATATCCATAATATTACCGTCTCCAGAAAAAACACCGGAGTGACTTTTTTCAAGCAGCCATAATATATTTTACGTAATCCGTATCCACCGCTGTAGTAGTGTATACGTTGACCTTGTAGGCATTATTTGCACACTGTTTTCTTCAACCCGCCATCTAGCTGTGTGACCTTGTTCACATTCTGTCTAAATATCCATAATATTACCGTCTCCAGAAAAAACACCGGAGTGACTTTTTTCAAGCAGCCATAATATATTTTACGTAATCCGTATCCACCGCTGTAGTAGTGTATACGTTGACCTTGTAGGCATTATTTGCACACTGTTTTCTTCAACCCGCCATCTAGCTGTGTGACCTTGTTCACATTCTGTCTAAATATCCATAATATTACCGTCTCCAGAAAAAACACCGGAGTGACTTTTTTCAAGCAGCCATAATATATTTTACGTAATCCGTATCCACCGCTGTAGTAGTGTATACGTTGACCTTGTAGGCATTATTTGCACACTGTTTTCTTCAACCCGCCATCTAGCTGTGTGACCTTGTTCACATTCTGTCTAAATATCCATAATATTACCGTCTCCAGAAAAAACACCGGAGTGACTTTTTTCAAGCAGCCATAATATATTTTACGTAATCCGTATCCACCGCTGTAGTAGTGTATACGTTGACCTTGTAGGCATTATTTGCACACTGTTTTCTTCAACCCGCCATCTAGCTGTGTGACCTTGTTCACATTCTGTCTAAATATCCATAATATTACCGTCTCCAGAAAAAACACCGGAGTGACTTTTTTCAAGCAGCCATAATATATTTTACGTAATCCGTATCCACCGCTGTAGTAGTGTATACGTTGACCTTGTAGGCATTATTTGCACACTGTTTTCTTCAACCCGCCATCTAGCTGTGTGAGCTTGTTCACATTTTGTCTAAAATATTGATAATATTATCGTCTCTAGAAAAAACACTTGAGTTACTTTTTTTCAAGCAGCATTATATATTTTACGTAATCCGTATCCACCGCTGTAGTAGTGTATACGTTGACCTTGTAGGCATTATTTGCACACTGTTTTCTTCAACCCCGCCATCTAGCTGTGTGAGCTTGTTCACATTTTGTCTAAATATTGATAATATTATCGTCTCTAGAAAAAACCACTTGAGTTACTTTTTTTCAAGCAGCATTCATATATTTTACGTAATCCGTATCCACCGCTGTAGTAGTGTATACGTTGACCTTGTAGGCATTATTTGCACACTGTTTCTTCAACCCGCCATCTAGCTGTGTGAGCTTGTTCACATTTTGTCTAAAATTGATAATATTATCGTCTCTAGAAAAACCACTTGAGTTGCTTTTTTTCAAGCAGCATTCATATATTTTACGTAATCCGTATCCACCGCTGTAGTAGTTGTATACGTTGACCTTGTAGGCATTATTTGCACACTGTTTCTTCAACCCACCCATCTAGCTGTGTGAGCTTGTTCACATTTTGTCTAAATATTGATAATATTATCGTCTCTAGAAAAACACTTGAGTACTTTTTTTCAAGCAGCATTCATATATTTTACGTAATCCGTATCCACGCTGTAGTAGTGTAACGTTGACCTTGTACGGCATTATTTGCACACTGTTTTCTTCAACCACCATCTAGCTGTGTGAGCTTGTTCACATTTTGTCTAAATATTGATAATATTATCGTCTCTAGAAAAACCACTTGGGTTACTTTTTTTCAAGCAGCATTCATATATTTTACGTAATCCGTATCCACCGCTGTGGTAGTGTATACGTTGACCTTGTAGGCATTATTTGCACACTGTTTTCTTCAACCCGCCTCTAGCTGTGTGTATTATCGTTTCCAGAAAACCAACTGATTTTTTTGTTGTTGTTGTTGTTTTTTAAAAAATAATGCCAGGCAAAGCAGGCCGCCACGCAGAGGCCGTGCTAGAGGGCCGTGCTGCTATGCAATCCTTGTGAGCCTAGCAAATTGCCCAGTTTTAAAAAGCCAATGACCTGAACTCCCAAAATGCTGAAGAGGTAGTTTGACTGGCTTACACAGCACACCCCATCCTCTACCGTTTCTTTTCAACTTTACCACAACATCCTCCACTGCTATGGCCACCCCGTAACACTTCCTCCACCACCGGTGCCCCTTCTTCACTGGGTCAGAGGAGTTATTTTCCCAGTGAGTTTCTTGAACTGAGTAATGCGCAACAATTATTGCTAGAAGAAGATGAAGGAGATGAGGACCTTACAACCAGATTTAATTCTGGCAGAGAACACGATAGAGATGGACATAATGAGTGATGAGGAGGAGGTCCCCGCTGCTGCTTCCTTCTGTGGTGTCAGAAGAAATTGATGCATCTGAGGAGAATGATGATGAGGAGATTGATGTTTTGTGGGTGCCTAGTAGAAGAGAGCAAGAGGAGGGTAGTTCAGATGGAGAGACGGAGCAGTCAGAGAGGCAGTAGGAGAATAAGACTTAGAAGAAGCAGGGAGGACAGCCCGCAGGGATCAGTAGGGCAACAACATGTATCGGCACCTGTGTTCAGCCGGCCAACGCACCGCCATTGCCGCAATGCGCCAACTTCTACTGTTACCGGTCCATCGCGCACACTTCCAAAAAGTCAGCAGTGTGGGATTTTTTTAATGTGTGTGCCTCTGACAAAACATTGTAATTGCAATGAGTGCAGTCAGAAACTGAGCCTTGGTAAGCCCAACAGCCACATAGGTACAACTTCTATGCGAAGGCACATGAGCGGCAAGCACAAGCACTTTGGGAGAACACCTCAAAGGCAACAGGCAAACTAAAAGCCACACTCCTTCTGGCCAGCATCTTACTGCTCTACCTCTGCTCTCCTTGACCGCTTGAACCACCCTCCACTCCGCCTTCCCTTGACACCTGTTCCATTCCAGTCATCTGCCACAGCCAAGTTTCTGTGAAGGCCATGTTTGAGCGTAAGAAGCCAATGTTGACTGTCACCCCCTTGCCCGGCGTCTGACAGCTGGCTTGTCTGCACTCTTAGCCCGCCAGCTTTTACCATACCAGCTGGTGGATCTGAGGCGCTTTCCGCAAATTTGTAGCAATTGGGACACCGCAGTGGAAGGTACCCCGCGCAATTTTTTTTCTAAAAAGGGAATACCACACCTGTTACCAACATGTGCAGAGCCAAGTTACCGCATCACTGTCACTTAGTGTTGGGCCAAAGGTCCATATGACTACTGACGCATGGTCCTCCAAGCATGGTCAGGGCAGTATGTCACCACACTGCCCCCTGGTGAACTTGGTAATGGCTGGGAAGCAGGGAATGGGTAGCTCAACAACAACAGTGGAGTTGGTGACGCAGCCACACGGATTGCACGCGGTTCTGCCACCACCTCTACTCCTCATCGCCTCTACTCGTCTTCTTCTTCTTCTTACTCTGCTGCTGGTCCTCCTTCTCCTCCTCCACACTGTGCACCCCAGCTCCCCCTAGGCTATTCGACGTGCAGGTACGCCGTTGTCACGCTGTCTTTGGAGGAGACGTCCTGGAAAGCAAAACCATACCGGGATCTGTACTCCTGTCATCTCTGCAGTCACAGGCCGATCGTCTGGCTGACCCCACACAACATGCAGATCGGAAAGTGGTGTGTGACAATGGAAGCAATCTGTTGGCAGCGTTGAGACTGGCAATTTAACAAACATGTGCCCTGCATGGCACATGTGTAAATTTAATAGTCCAACGTTTTGTCTTCGCAGTGTACCCGATTCCCGCCCAGGACGTTCTGAGCCCAGTCCAGAAGGTGTCGGCCCATTTCAGACGTTCCTACACAGCCATGGCACGCCTTGCTGACATTCAGCAGCGCTACAACATGCCAGTCAGGCGTTTGATTTCTGACAGCCAGACTCGCTGGAATTCAACGCTCCTTATGTTGGAACGTTGCTGCAACAAGCAAGGCGTCAACGAGTACCTTTTGAACTGGGTGGTAGGACTGGATCTGCACAGCTGGGATTTTTTTCCCCCGTTACTGGGTGCTTATGCGCGATGCCTGCAGGCTCATGCGACCTTTTGAAGAGGTGACAAATATGGTCAGTCGCACCGAAGGCACCATCAGCGAGCCTAATCCGCTTCGCTTTTCTTCCTGGAGCGTGCCGTGCGACGAGTGACAGATGAGGCTGTAGACCAGCGTGACGAGGAGCTGGAAGCGCACGATTGTCTGGTCGGAATCAACGAACGAACCCAGACCTGCTGCAACGCAGGGAGAGGTGCCAGAAGTGGAGTCAGAGGAGGAAGTGGCTTTGTAGGAGGAGGAGGAGGAGGACCAACAGGAGCAGGTTCCCAGGGGCTAGTGGTGACCTTTTGGGGACCCTGGTCTGTACGTGCCTGGGGGGAGGAGACCGTGGATGATGCAGTCCTTGATAATGAGGAAGCGGAGATGGTAGCTCTGCATCCAACCTTGTGAGAATGGGGTCTTTCATGCTTCATGCCTGTTGAAGGACCCCCGTATCAAGAGGCTTAAGGAGAAGGACCTGTACTGGGTCGCAACGCTACTAGACCCTCGGTACAAGCATAAAAGTGTCAGAAAATGTTACCAACATACCACAAGTCCGAAAAGATGCGGCATTAACAAACCGCCTGCAAAACATGTTGTACATGCTTTTTAAGGGGATGTCACTTCAGGAACTTCATCAAGATTGCGGGCAGACGGTGCAGTAATCTGCCACGAGCACACCTGTCAAGGACCGCGGCGGCAGCCGCGACACTCGCATCACCCTCGCTCGCGCCCCGGCTCCGCCGTGCCTTTCACCCGCCACGCCTGCGCACAAAAAGCCCTTTGGCCAGTCTTGTAACAGCACATGCAAAGGTTTTTTCTCGCACGAAGGGCAGCGCACAA